>NC_059361.1:47292500-47902500 GCF_019703515.2 Myxocyprinus asiaticus | reverse complement strand
TAAAGGTCCATTTCCAATTTATTGTATTGGTCTATTGTGTCCACCAACATACTAAAGGTCCATTTCCAATTTATTGTATTGGTCTATTGTGTCCACCAACATACTAAATGTCCATTTTCAATTTATTGTATAGGTGTATTAACCCTAAGTCCACTAACATACTAAATGTCCATTTTCAATTTATTGTATTGGTCTATTGTGTCCACCAACATATTAAGTGTCCATTTCCAATTTATTGTATAGGTGTATTAACCCTAAGTCCACCAACATACTAAATGTCCATTTTCAATTTGTTATATTGGTCTATTACCCCTGTGTCCACCAACATAATAAATGTCCATTTCCAATTTATTGTATAGGTGTATTGCCCCTGTGTCCACAACATACTAAATGCTCATTTCCAATTTATTGTATTGGTGTATTAACCCTAAGTCCACCAACATACTAAATGACCATTTTCAATGTATTGTATTGGTCTATTGTGTCCACAAAACATATTAATGTCCATTTCCAAATTATTGTATTGATGTATTCACTATAAGTCCACCAACATACTAAAGGTCCATTTCCAATTTATTGTATTGGTCTATTGTGTCCACCAACATACTAAAGGCCAATTTCCAATTTATTGTATTGGTCTATTGTGTCCACCAACATACTAAATGTCCATTTTCAATTTATTGTATTGGTCTATTACCCTAAGTCAACCAACATACTAAATGTCCATTTCCAATTTATTGTATTGGTCTATTGTGTCCGCCAACATACTAAATGTCCATTTTCAGTTTATTGTATTGGTATAATAACCCTAGTCCACCAACATACTAAATGTCCATTTTCAATTTATTGTATAGGTCTATTACCCCTAAGTCCACCAACATACTAAATATCCATTTTCAATTTATTGTATTGGTCTTTTGTGTCCACCAACATATTAAGTGTCCATTTCCAATTTATTGTATTGATGTATTAACTCTAAGTCCACCAACATACTAAATGTCCATTTCCAATTTATTGTATTGGTCTATTGTGTCCACCAACATACTAAATGTCCATTTTCAGTTTATTGTATTGGTATAATAACCCTAGTCCACCAACATACTAAATGTCCATTTTCAATTTGTTATATTGGTCTATTACCCCTGTGTCCACCAACATAATAAATGTCCATTTCCAATTTATTGTATAGGTGTATTGCCCCTGTGTCCACAACATACTAAATGCTCATTTCCAATTCATTGTATTGGTGTATTAACCCTAAGTCCACCAACATACTAAATGACCATTTTCAATGTATTGTATTGGTCTATTGTGTCCACAAAACATATTAATGTCCATTTCCAAATTATTGTATTGGTCTATTACCCTAAGTCAACCAACATACTAAATGTCCATTTCCAATTTATTGTATTGGTCTATTACCCCTAAGTCCACCAACATACTAAATGTCCATTTTCAGTTTATTGTATTGGTATAATAACCCTAGTCCACCAACATACTAAATGTCCATTTTCAATTTATTGTATAGGTCTATTACCCCTAAGTCCACCAACATACTAAATGTCCATTTCCAATTTATTTTATAGGTGTATTAACCCTGAGACAAAATATTTGACTTTCTCCTCTCAAAATTCACACCAAAGATAGAGGAGACTGAGTTGAGCTAAACCCAGAGCTGAGATATGCAGATGCCACGTACAATTTATCCAATTCAACATTTTAGGTGGTTCGTGGACAGTAACATTCTGAGGTTTTGAAGGTTGTATGTTGTTCAGGGGGCATCATAGAATCACCTAAATGTGATTTTGAGTCATACATTTTATCCTGGAGTCATAAAAATGATGTCCACCAAACACCTATTTTAGCCCATTAGATAGATTGTAAGTGGGATGGCCCACGGGCAATTTATTTGCATTGCCTGAAATAGTCACTTGGTGGACATCTGTTTTTAATGTATGGGATAGGTTAATTCACTGAATATCACATTTAGGTGACTGTATGACACCCCCTGGACAATATACACCCTTCAAAACCTCAAAATTCGACTGTCCACGAACCACCTAAAATGTTGAACGGGATAAATTGTAACTGGGACCTTCATATCTCAGCTGTGGAATTAACTAGGAAGTTGCAACTGGTACTCTTGTGCTCTTCTTAATCTCCTCTCTCTATGGTGTGACTTTTGAGAGAATCAGAGAAAGTCAAAAAAATTCACGCAAAAAATTGAAACTGTCTGTGATTTTGTGATAAAACATGCACATTGTAGCACTTTTGCACAGTGCAATTCTCAATATGTCAACTATGTATGTATGTATGTATCTATCTATCTATCTACCTGTCTGCCCTGTTGGTTGTTTTCCACAAACCATGTATTTGCATCCATTAAATAAGCTGCAGATGGGACCTTCCTTTTGGAATTACAATTTTATGAGGAAAAATTGCCACACTTTTTATTTATATGACTTTATTATCATTTTTATTGCATGTATGTAACTACTCTAAATACATGGTTCATGGACAGTAATTTGTCCTGCTATTTGCATGTAATATTACAAGAAGATTGGAGAAAGTCAAAAATTTCGTCCAAAAAAAAAAAAAAGTTTTTTTGGACAAAATGTTTGACTTTCTCTGATCCACTCGAAATAGATTAATTCACTGAATATCACATTTAGGTGACTGTATGACACTCCCTGAACAGCATACACCCTTCATCACCTCAAAATTGAGGAAAAATTGCCACATTTTGTTTAATTTATATGACTTTTTTAGCATTTATATTATATATTATCAATAAAACATCATGTATGACCCTCAGGACACTCCTATAAATGCATGTATGTAACTTACAACTCTTTAAAATGTATAATTAGCTAAACAATTACTGTCCACAAACCATGTATTTGCCACCATTAAAATAAATTGTACGTGGGCACTTCCTACAAGACAGCAAAAAAGACAAAAGTGCCCACATGCAATTTATTTTAATGGTGGCAAATACATGGTTCATGGACAGTCATTTGTATGGCTTTTCTTGCTATTTGCATGTAATATTATCAATCAAACACCCTGTATAGCACTCAACATACTCAATGAAACCGATTTATGCAACTTACAACTCAAAATACTGTATTATTTGCATTAAAATGATTGTCCATGATCCATGTATTTGGTGTCCATTAAATAAGCTGCCGATGGGACCTTCCTTTTGGACTTAGACATTTTTTGGGGAAAAATTGCCACATTTCTTTAATTTATATGACTTTTTTATCATTTATATTAAATATTATCAATAAAACATCATGTATGACCCTCAGGACACTCCTATAAATGTATGTATGTAACTTACAACTCTTTAAAATGTATAATTAGCTAAAAAATTACTGTCCACGAACCATGTATTTGCCACCATTAAAATAAATTGTATGTGGGCACTTCCTACAAGACAGCGAAAAGACAGAAGAGCCCATGTACAATTTATTTGCATTGCCTGAAATAGACACTTGGTGGACATCTGTTTTTAATGTGTGGGATAGATTAATTCACTGAATATCATCTTTAGGTGACTGTATGACACCCCCTGAACAATATACACCCTTCAAAACATCAAAATTTGACTGTCCACGAACCACCTAATATTTTTAATGTGATAAATTGTATGTGGGATCTCCATAACTCCAGACTGGGACACCTTAGACACTTCAAACCTGCACTCCTGTGCTCATCTCATTCTCCTCTATCTATGGTGTGAATTTCAAGAAGATTGGAGAAAGACAAAAATTTAGTGCAAAAAAACTCCAAGGGCCCTTTTGGTTTTTTCGGACGAAATTTTTGACTTTCTCTGATCCACTCGAAATTCACACCATAGATAGAGGAGACTGAGATGAGCACAGAAAATTTTAGGTGGTTCGTGGACAGTAACATTTTGAGGTTTTGAAGGGTGTATGTTTTTCAGGGGGCATCAAAGAGTCATTTTATCCAGGAGTTATAAAAATGATGTCCACCAAACACCTGAACAATATACACTCTTCAAAACATCAAAATTCGACTGTCCATGAACAATCTAAAATTTTGAATGGGATAAATTGTATGTGGGATCACTATGTCTCAGCTCTACAATGAGCTAGCAAGTTGAAACTGGTACTGCTGTGCTCATCTCAACCTCCTCTATCTATGGTGTGAATTTCAAGAAGATTGGACCTTGTCACATATTAAACATGGGATCATCCCAGATACAATCTATTTTATCGATGACAAATATGTTGTCTGTGGACAATCATGTTTTAGGACATTTATTAGTATTTGCATGTGATACTATTCAAGAAACCACCTGTTAAGGACTCATCATACTAAATGTAATATATCTATGCAATTTATAACTCATAATAATGTATAATTAGCTAAAAAATGACAGTCCACAAACCATGTATTTTCACCATTCAAATAAATTGTACATGGGCACTTCCTGCATGACTTGGCAAAAACACAGGAAGTGCCCACGTGCAATTTATTTGAATGGTGGCAAATACATGGTTTGTGGGCCATCATTTTGAAAGCTTTTCTTGCTATTTGCATGTAATATTATCAATTAAACATCAAGTATATCACTCAACATACTCAATAGAACCCATATATGCAACTTGCAACTCTTTAAAATGTATAATTAGCTAAAAAATAACTGGCCACAAACCATTTATTTTTCACCATTCAAATAACCTGTGACCTGGTGAAAATAACCTTAAACTTGATGCTAAGACCTAGGGTCTTCGAATACTTCATCTTTGTGCTCTCATAAACAACGTATTAAAAATCTGTGTCTCTCATTGATTGGGAAGCACTTAAAAAAAATCAAGAAAAATATTAAGGAAAAATTAAGCACTTAACGAATTAATTCGACTTCAAACTTTGCACACTTAATAAGGGACCTCTAAGAAGCTACAGATTTCAAATTGGAGTCATTTGGAGCTTTCTGAAGGGTGTCCACGAAACACCTATAGAAATGAATGGAATAAATTGCTCGTGGGATGTGCCCTGGCAGCATGCCCAGAGGTCCGACAGACCCCAAATTTCGCACGGTGACACGTTGAGTGCTCCTCGACACCATATTAAGAGGACTAAGGCTTAGGATGCAGAAAAGTATTTTTCATTATTTTCAATAGATCTCCATGCTTGTCATAGGAATCAATGAGACAGCCTGCCCTGTAGGCCCATGTGCAGCAGTACATTCATCAGAGACTTTAATACTTAGCAAGCACCTATGGACTCCAAATTCTAGAACCTGATTTGGGGGCCCCAGATGGTCGAGGATCTCAAATTTCAAGGTCCTGTGGCCTTTGGAACCCCCTTTTCTAGACGGCCCACTTGACCATTAAACCAATGCAATTCCATAGGTGTTTCGTGGGCTGCCTTAAATTAGGTGCTAAGACCTGGGGGCTTCGAATGCTTCATCATAGGGCCCTTAGAAACAACATATTAAAAAGCTGTGTCCCTTGAAGTTTGGGAAGTACTTTAAAAAAAAATATCAAGAAAAATATTATAGAAAAAGAACTGTCACTTTTCATTCACAAGTCAGCCAATTAAGCACTTAACGAAGTCATTCAGACTTCAAACTTTGCACACTCACTAAGGGGCCCCTGAGAAGCTATAGATTTCAAATTGGAGTCATTTGGAGCTTTCTGAGGGGTGTCCACGAAACACCTATAGAAATGAATGGAATAAATTGCTCATGGGATGTGCCCTGGCAGTGTGCCCAGAGGTCCCACAGACCCCAAATTTCACATAGTGACCCCTCGTGGGCCTCTTGAAGACATACTAAGAGTGCTAACGATTTCTGTGAAGTTTTGGTCAAACGTCAGAAAACACCTTTAAAGGACTCTGGGCAGACACAGCGTGCCCCCGCCATGTGCCCCATGAGGAAATGAATTAAAAAATGTAACAAAACATTATTTGTCAGGAGTACAGCAGTACATTCATCAGAGACTTTAATACTTAGCAAGCATCTATGGGGGCCCCAGACGGGGGGCATGTGGGATGCCTGGGCGCTGCCTGGCACGAATTAGGGTGATGTATGCCATCAGGGGAACACTGGGGGCAAAGGCATGCCAAAGTGGTATTTAGTGGGTAAGGGGACAAATAGTGGTTCTGTGGACGGAAGGAAGACTATGATGAAGTCTAGTGGGTAAGGGGGACACAGGAAGTGAGTTTGTGGACAACAGGAAGCCCATTTAGAAGAATAGTGGGAAAGGGGTCACAGGAAGTGAGTTCATGGACAACAGGAAGCCCATTTAGAAGAATAGTGGGTAAGGAGGACACAGGAAGTGAGTTCGTGGACAAGAGGAAGACTATGGTGAAGACTAGTGGGTAACGGGAACACAGGAAATGAGTTCGTGGACAAGAGGAAGACTATGGTGAAGACTAGTGGGTAAGGGGGACACAGGAAATGAGTTTGTGGACAAGAGGAAGGCTATGGTGAAGACTAGTGGGTAAGGGGGACACAGGAAATGAGTTCGTGGACAAGAGGAAGACTATGATGAAGACTAGAGTTAAGGTGGACAAAAAGAGGCTCTGTGGACACTGTTTACATTACTAAATGCCCCATGGGCAGTAGGTGGCTCGTGGGCACTCCCCGAAGTGACCATGACAACTCGAGAGCGCCCCTAGAGGTGTCCATACGGTGAGATAAGGGGGAAATTGAAACTTACCCCAAAGTAATGGGGAAGTGACAGATGGCCACCAAGCTAGTGGCCAAGTGGGTGTCCACATAAGGGGTACGATCCATCGCACCAACTATGGGTCCAATGGCAATTTAAATGAATAGGGCTCGATACCTCAATCCACCTAACTTCACTAGGTGGGAATCCCCCCCCCTCCCCCCAAAAAAAGGGGGCAGGGTCGGTAATCATCAAAAGAGGCAGGGACATGGGCAGGAACCATAAAGAGGTGGAGCCATGATTGGATCCCCCAAGGGGGCAGAGCTACAGATGGGAAAACCCCCAGGGGGCAGAGTTAGGGTTAGGTAAGGGGCGGGGCGGTGTTAAGGGTTGTAGGTAAGAAGGAAGCGGGGACCAGCTTGACAAACACATAGACATTTAATGACGCTTTTCAGTGTCTAAAGAAACAAAAACACGCACTGCTTTTTAGCCAGCTGTGTCAAATCATAAAGACATTCAGACATGTGGACAGGCTTCGTACATCTCTCTCCTGTCTGCCGCTGTCTCTTCTCCTTAAATACTCCCACCTCCCCTCGCAGGAACGCGAAGCCGGTGTGGCAAGCAGGTGGATGTCATTCGCCACTTATCTTCCTGGCCTCGCTCTGCCCAGACACCATTTGGCTCCGCCCTGCTCAACCACATACCCCCATCACCGAACTCAGGTCAGGGATTTCTCTGGCCTGTGACCTACCCCCCCCCCATTTCTAGGAAGGGTGCATTGACGGGTCACACCGGTCTCCAGATCTGACCTGTGCATGCCTGGGAGGGAAAGAGGAAGGGGAAGAGGGGGTGGGAATAACAATAGGGAGAGAGAAAGCAGAGACGGGCTCGCCGGCCTCGGACATGCTGCCGAATGGCCCTCAGCTCACTGTTGTGCTTCCATCTGGGATGCTGGCCGATGGCACTGGACCCCTCAGCCATCCGTTCCGGATGCCAGTTGATGCAGTGCTCCAGCGCCGCTGGATCAAGCACTCCCTCAGTGTCACAATCCTCAGTCAGGGGCGAGGACTCCTTGGACGGCGCATCCTTCCTCCTTCCCAGGTTTCGGCACCAGTGTAACAAAGGTAAAGGAGGAAGCGGGAACCAGTTTCCACAGTTCGATTGAGTCCGTTTTATTCACAGATAACCAGCAATCGCTGTACAGCTTCACTTCAAAACACAAGATGGCTTTTCAGCATCACTCAAATAAACTGTCTGCTTTTCAGCTTCACACAACACAAGGCTCTCTCTCTCTCAGGGGACAGACACGAAGACTCTGGTCTGTCTGTCTCTCTACTCTCTCTTTGAACTGGCCGTCTTTTTATCTCCCCCGACTCTCACTGTGAACATAGAGATGGTAATTAGTCACAATTCATCTCAGGTGGATGTCCTTACCGCTTTCTCTCTCCCCAGTTGGGCGCTCGACCATGCCCTCACCTCCACAAAATACAATACGGTTCTAGCACCTCCGGTGCTTGGCCTCCTAAATAGCAGAATGTTATTTTTGAAATGTTTAAAATGATGTGGACTCACATGAGATGAAGACTCAAGTCATGTCAGTCTTGGAGAAAAAGCTGCTTTATCCTAGATATTGATTCATATAGTATTGTGATTTATGTCATATGCATTGTATCATGAGGTAGCTGACAATACCCAGCCCTACTAGCTAGGTCATCAAATACAACGTCACTTCCATTTAAACACACCAGTAAGTCCCACCCACAGTTTTTTGAACTCTTGATCTCCCACGATCAAAATACATCAGCACTGCACTTTATTACTCGTACTCTTATATCTCACACCGGACTGTCATAAATTATATTATTATTATATATATTCTCTCTTAACAACTTACTATCAACCGACAGCCTGAATGTCAATACAGTACAATACAGCCTACTGTACATTCTATATATACTACTATATATACACTTTTTTTTTATTGAATAATGTGTATCTATATTGTGCGTATTGTATACTGTACATTGTATGTTATTATTTGTATATTGTTGTGTGTAATTATGTGTATATTAGACTTTAAATTGCGTTGTGTTAATTTGATGTTATTGTAAATTGGTATATGTCTCATCACTGTCACGACTGCTACATTGATCGGAACCGCACCCAAGAATTTCACACAACATTGCACTTGTGTATATGGCTGTGTGACAATAAATGTGATTTGATTTGATTTGATTTGAGGTGATCTGGTGTTGGCTTGCAGTCCAAACCAGGATTTCAGTTTCATTTGAGTTTGGCACGGGAAGAGCGTAATAATGAGGAAGTGAAATCACAAATTTATGTATTGCTACTCAGTGACAGAGTCATGTAGAATTTAGGGCACTGCAACTTTTCTAGTCGAAATTTGGCAGAAATGTGGTACACAAAAATTTAAATACACAACTTGCAATTATCTTTTAGTTAGTTTGCAAATTATGAATTCACTAAAAGGAGTTTTGTCCAGAATATGCCTCCATAGTTTCTCATTTATCAACACAAAATCTTTCATTGTCATTGACCAATCATCTTTGTTTTTTCCAAACAGCTATGGGTGGGCATGCCTGCTTGGTACGTTGCAGCCTGCCGTGCTAATGTAAAGAGTGGTGCTATCATGTCGGCCTTGTCAGACACAGAGATCCAGCAAGAGATCGGCATCAGTAACCCTCTTCATCTCCTCAAGCTGCGTCTAGCTTTTCAGGAGATCATGTCACTTACCTCGAGAATGGTGGGAAACATCTCACAGGCACATATATTCATACCCGCCCACCTAATTTTGAGATCAGAAACCTGACCCCGTCTAGTCATTGTGAAGTAATGATAAACTAGGATAGATATTTTAACAGTTTGTTTGGCACATTTCAGCTCAGATTATTTAGTTCATTAATCATAACTATGGTTATTTACATATAAAGTTTTTAAAGGAATAGTTGAAATGCCATCCCAGATGTGTATGACTTTCTTTCTTCTGCAGAACACAAACTAAGATTTTTTTGAAAAATATCTCAGCTCTGTAGGTCCATACAATGCAAGTGAATCGTGACCAAAACTGCAAAAAAATACCAAAATATAATTCCTTTTTCACTGTACATCTTGCCATTGCAGTCTCTAGGCACGATCAAGATTTCAAGCTCGATTACACTTCCTAGTGCTTGACACAGAGTGCTAGAAGGCTCTAGGAAGTGTAATCGAGCTTGAAATCATGATCACCAAGGAGACTGCTAATGTCAAGATTTATAGTGAAAAAGGAGTTATATTTTGGTCTGTTCTCACCCAAAACTGACTGGATCGCTTCACTGTTTTGACCTGAACATTCCAAGAAGGACTAAAGTTCAAGTTTGGTTTGTTTTGGAGGCTAAATGTGACCCTGCTCCTAATTACCTCACTGATAGTAATTCTGTTTTTCTGCCCATCCCAAATTTACTCTTTGATTATTTGCATTTCTGCTAGCTGAAATGTGATTTTGATTTTCATCAATGCATAACATTAAATTACAGTAAATTATTATAAATTATGCACAAGTTTTATTTCTATATTGAACCAATGGTTTAAACCAGCGCCACTCAACATACGGCCGTGGACCGCATGTGGCCCTCGAGTCATTTTTTTCAGCCCGTGTTATGTTGAAATCATCAAAAATATTTTTATCAGTATCAAATGTATGATTTGTGAGGTACCCATTTCCAAGA
Organism: Myxocyprinus asiaticus; assembly: GCF_019703515.2. Classification (NCBI taxonomy): domain Eukaryota; kingdom Metazoa; phylum Chordata; class Actinopteri; order Cypriniformes; family Catostomidae; genus Myxocyprinus; species Myxocyprinus asiaticus. Next base: position 47,892,128 of record NC_059361.1, on the reverse strand, counting down.
ATATTTATTGTAATTTGTATCTCTGAATCGCAGAACAGCTAGAGTGCTAAAAAAAAAAAAAACTGGCAAGAATGTAATGAATGAATAAAAAAAAAATTTGAATATAGCTGATGTTACATGTCCACGCAGCCACGTGCTCTGCCACGCGCTCTGTCATTCAAAATTAATAAATCTTATACATAAGAATTACTAAAAATAAGAGTGTGTCCCTCAAGGCTTTAGGGGTCCTGCTTTGCAGTCCCTGAGCTTTCCATAGTTGAGTAGCCCTGGTTTAAACAATCAGGGTTTATGACATAAAAAGAGTGTGATCTGTGTTGTTAGTGGAATGTCCTTAATTAGCTATAAACATTTCTGTTGGTGAAAACTGTAACTCGCACACATGCTGCTGTGTTTTTTCCATGGTACACACCTGTCCGCCCTTGTCTCATCTCTCACACTCTAACAGCTGAAGGGATTTATTCTAACAGGTTTTACAAATTTTTCTTCTGTTAATAAAACATTCTCCTCTTACTGTCTCTTCACTCCGTTTTTTTTTTTTAAGATTAACATTTTTATTGATTCATAGAAATGACAAAGAAAAACAAAACATATATACAATGAATCAACATTTAACTCCCACTACTACCCGTCCCCCTCCCCCTCCCAAATCAACAACCCCACCCTGATCCCCAGTGAACATCCCTGTGGTCTCACATAAGTATACACACACACACACACACAGAAAATAAATAAATGTAAAAAAATAATAATCATTATAATATACGTATATATATATATACGTATATATATATATACGTATATATATATATATATATATATATATATATATATATATATATATATATATATATATATAATCATACACATCTAAAACTACACCTCTCTCTCCACAGTCCCTCCCTGAGAGTCCCCCAAAAACATTAAATAACTGCCCCATTTCCCATCCAATGAATCCCAGATCCCCAGCCTTTTACACGACACCTCCTCGACAGCTGCCACCCTCCCCCCTCGCACCACTCCCGAATTGAGGGTGCTCCAGCCGACTTCCATCATTGTGCCTGTACCAAAGCAATCAAAAATCACTTGACTGGCATCCTGTTGCTCTGACCCTCATCATCAGCAAATGCTTTGAGAGACTAATCAGAGATTACATCTGCTCTGTGCTGCCTGCCTCACTGCAGTTTGCATATCGCAACAATCACTCCACTGATGATGCCATTGCATCTACACTACACACTGCTCTCTACCACCTGGAAAAAAGGAACACATATGTGAGAATGCTGTTTGTAGACTACAGCTCAGCATTCAACACCATAGTGCCCTCCAAGCTTGATGTGAAACTCCAGGCTCTGGGCTTAAACAGCTCGCTGTGCAGCTGGATCCTGGACTTTCTGTCCAGCAGATGCCAGGCGGTTAGGATAGGCAGCAACATCTCCTCATCACTGACCCTCTACACTGGAGCCCCGCAGGGCTGTGTTCTCAGCCCACTCCTGTATTCCCTGTACACACATGACTGTGTGGCAACACATTGCTCCAATGCCATCATTAAGTTTGCTGATGATACGACGGTGGTAGGATTGATCACTGACAATGATGAAACAGCCTACAGAGAGGAGGTGCACACTCTGACACACTGGTGTCAGGAGCACAACCTCTCCCTCAACGTCAGTAAGACCAAGGTGCTTGTGGTGGACTTCAGGAGAAAAGACAGAGAACACAGGCCCATCACCATCAATGGAGCACCGGAGGAGATGGTCAGCAGCTTCAAGTTCCTCGGTGTCCACATCACTGAGGAACTCACATGGTCCGTCCACACTGAGGCCATTGTGAAGAAGGTTCACCAGTGCCTCTTCTTCCTGAGATGGCTGAGGAAGTTTGGAATGAACCACCACATCCTCACACGGTTCTATACCAGCACTGTGGAGAGCATCCTGACTGGCTGCATCACTGCCTGGTATGGCATCAGCACTGCCCTCAACCGCAAAGCCCTGCAAAGGGTGGTGCGAACTGCCAGACACATCATCGGAGGTGAGCTTCCCTCCCTCCAGGACATATATACCAGGTGGTGTGTGAAAAAAGCTTGGAGGATCATCAGAGACTCCAACCACCCGAGCCATGGACTGCTCTCACTGCTACCATCAGGCAGGCGGTATCGCAGCATCAGGACCCGCATCAGCTGACTTCATGACAGCTTCTTCCCGCAAGCAATCAGACTTTTGAACACTTGATCTCTCACGATCAATATACATCAGCACTGCACTTTATTAATCTTATGCTGGACTGTCATAAATTATATTCTCTCTTAACAACACACTGGCAACTGACTATCAACCGACAGCCTGAATGTCAATATAGCACAATACAACCTACTGTATATTTATATATACTATTTTTATTGTATACTGTGTATTCTATATTGTGTGTATTGTATACTGTATACTGTACATTGTATATTATTATTTGTATATTGTATTGTGTGTAAATTATGTGTATATTAGATATGTAAATTGTGTTGTGTAAATCTGTTGTTTATTGTAAATTGGTATATGTCTCATCACTGTCATGACTGTTATGTTGTTTGGAATTGCACCCAAGACTTTCACCCAGTGTTGCACTTGTGTATATGGTTGAGTGACAGAGGGTTTTGATTTGATTACAACAATCTGCCTGCCTGTCATAACACTGGTCAGGACCCAATTTTTTTATATATTTATCTCCTTTGTTGATGACCCCATCGCCCAAAACACAGAGTCTGGGGCAAAATGAAACCTGAGTGCCCAACATGTCACACACAAAACTCTGAACTTTCAACCAAATTCCTGGATCTCAGCACACCACCAAAAAACATGGGCCGTGTCTCCATCCTCCGATTGGCATCGGCAGCAGATGGGTGTGTCTTTAAGACCAAGCCTATACAATCTGGATGGGGTCCAATAGAATGTATGTAAAATCTTGAATGACCTTTTCCAAAAGCAGTAATCACCACTCCCAGAGTGTCTGCCGCTTTGGGGGGGGGGGTGTATGCTACTCCCAAAAATAGTACAGAGCAGGTGGCGCAGCTGTAAATACCTAAAAATCTGAGATTGGGAATCCCAAAATGTTGAACCAAATTTTCAAAGGATCTTAACACTCCACTCTCATATAGGTCACCGAGTGTAGCAACCCCCCTCACAATCCACTCTGACCAGCAGAAAAGGGACTTATTAATACATAATTTTGGGTTCAGCCATAAGCTCAAGGCAACATTTAAATAAATGTCTGAAATAAACATGCTGGACACTTTTGTCCATACCGAGTGCAAATGCGAGATAACGGGGTGTAACGTCATGGTTACTTGTGTAACCTCTGTTCCCTGATGGAGGGAACGAGATGTTGTGTCGATGTAGTGACACTAGGGGTCACACTTGGGAGCCCGAAACACCTCTGGTCTTTGATAAAAGGCCAATGAAAATTGGCGAGTGGTATTTGGATGCCACTCCCCCGGACATACGGGTATAAATGGAGCTGGTATGCAACCACTCATTTAGGTTTTATGCTGAGGAGCCGATATATGGTCCGGCCACTTCAGCGTGTAGTTCAGCGTCGTGGCAGGAGGGACACAACGTCTCGTTCCCTCCATCAGGGAACAGAGGTTACACAAGTAACGATGACGTTCCCTATCTGTCACTCACTCGATGTTGTGTCGATGTAGTGACACTAGGGGTCCCTATACGAAACGCCACAATTGGCTGAACTGTGTTACGTGAACTGGCGGTGTGTGGTGGGCAGACTACTGTGTGCCTCATAGCCAGCACACCAGGTCGACATGTAACCTCCCCCAACATAGTAATGAGTGTCGAATGGCCCTCTGGGGACAAGTCGACTACTCAAGAGATAGAGACAGGCTTAACCCAGTCGTGGCTTCTTTTCCCCTTCTCTTTTTCCACTCCCTAAAACAGAAGGAGGATTATCCGACTGGGCCGCCAGGTCTAGTCGTGGGGTGTCCCTCCCAAGGGGAAGACACCGCAGAGACCACACCTCGCCCAAAGAGAGGGGGATATTTAAGTGGAAGAATACGTCACATGGTCTTTCCAACCATGTGGAGAGTCTTCAAGGTAGATCCTACCCAACGGGGGAGGAGTTACTACAAACATGGAGACTGGGGCAGAGGGGCTCTGCCCAAGGAAGACGCAGTTTGCCAATAGGGAAACGAATTAGCGGAAGATATATCGCATAGGGTTAGCCTTACAGGGAACAGCCACATGCGGAGCACCTACGCCAGAACAGGACTCTTAGTTAGCACGTGTACTGGGCCGGCAGCGAGTCTCTCCGAAAACTCGACTGCCACAGGGCTCGGAGGAAGTCAACCAGGGAACAAAGTTTGTGAACACTACTGGGAATTAATGGCGCACGTCTTCAGCTCAAAAGGAGGTGGAAGGCGCTATGTGCAAGCGATACACCCGGCCAGCTATCCCGGGCTTATCCGTTTGTATTGCGTGCCACTACCTGGGACGAAACCGGTTCCACCCGGAGGTTGTAGAACCTTGCAAAGGTGTTGGGTGTAGCCCAGCCTGCTGCTCTGCAAATATCTGTTAGAGAGGCACCCCTGGCCAGGGCCCAGGAGGCCGCTACACTCCTGGAAGAATGGGCTCGTAGCCCTACTGGGGGGCAGCATGTCCTGGGCGTGATATGCCATAGTTATGGCGTCAATGAGCAAGTGGGTGATCCTCTGCTTGGAGACAGCGCTTCCTTTCCGCTGTGCACCAAAACAGATAAAGAGCTGCTCAGAGATCCTTAAGCTCGGCTGACTGCAAAGGCTCAAATGGGGCTCTCTGTAGACCCGGAAGAACTACAAAGAGGTCCCATGAGGGAACGAGGCACGGTCTGGAGGGATTCAGCCTCCTGGTGCCTCTTAGGAACCTGATGATCAGGTCATGCTTCCTAAGGACTTACCGTCGACTGCGTCGTGGTGTGCTGCTATGGCGGCAACGTACACCTTCAAGGTGGAAGGGGACAGCCTCCCTTCCAACCTCTCCTGCAGGAAGGAAAGCACTGATCTGACTGTGCATCTCTGGGGGTCTTCCCATCGGGAAGAACACCACTTAGCGAAGAGACGCCACTTAAAGGCATACAGGCGCCTTGTAGAGGGGGCCCTAGCCTGAGCGATCATGTCTATCACCTCAGGTGCCTCTTCCTCGTCCCGTCCAGGGGCCAGACATGGAGATTCCAGAGGTCTGGTCGCAGGTGCCATAGGGAGCCCCGTCCCTGAGAAAGAAGGTCCTTCCTCAGGGGAATTCGCCGGAAGGGGCTGTCGCGAGGAGCGTGAGGTCCGAGAACCACGTCTGGGTGGGCCAGTAGGGTGCTACCAGGACAACCTGCTCCTCGTCCTCCCTGACCTTGCACAGGGTCTGTGCAAGTAGGCTCACTGGGGGAAACACATATTTGCGCAGGCCAGGGGGCCAGCTGTGTGCCAGCGGTGAGGGTGTACCAGAGCGGGCAGTGGGAGGATTCTTGGGAGGCGAACAGGTCCACCTGTGCCCATCTGAATCGACTCCAAATCAGCTGGACCACCTGAGGGTGGAGTCTCCACTCTCCCCTGAGGGTAACCTGCCATGACAGCATGTCCGCTGTAGTGTTGTGGTTGCCCAGGATGTGAGTGGCTCGCAATGACTTGAAGTGCTGCTGACTCCAGAGGAGGACACGGCGGGCGAGTTGTGACATACAACGAGAGCGCAGACCGCCTTGGAGGTTGACATATGCTACCGTTGCTGTGTTGTCTGTCCGAAATAACACATGCTTGCCCTGGATCAACGGCCGAAACCTCCGCAGGATGAGCAGAATTGCCAACAACTCGAGGCAGTTGATGTGCCAATGCAGTGCGGGCCCGTCCACAGGCCGGTGGCTGCGTGCCCGTTGCAAACAGCGCCCCAGCCCGTTTTGGAGGCATCTGTCATGACCACGATGCGCCTGCAGACCAGTTCTAGAGGAACACCTGCCCGTAGAAATGAGAGGTCGGTCCAAGGGCTGAAAAGACGGTGACAGACCGTCGTGATGACCACGTGATGTGTCCCGTGGCACCAATGCCCATCTCGGGACTCAAGTCTGAAGCCAGTGCTGAAGCGGTCTCATATGCATCAACCTGAGCGGGGTAGCTACCGCCGAGGATGTCATATGCCCCAGGAGCTTCTGAAAAAGTTTCAGTGGAACCGCTGTTTTCTGTTTCAACGCCTTCAAACAGGCCAGCACTGACTGGGAGCGCTCGTTCGTAAGGCGCGCCGTCAAAGAGACTGAGTCCAGCTCCAAACCAAGAAAAGAGATGCTCTGAACCGGGAGGAGCTTGCTCTTTTCCCAATTGACCCGAAGCCCTAGTCGGCTGAGGTGTGAGAGCACCAAGTCCCTGTGTGCGCACAATATGTCTCGAGAGTGAGCTAGGATTAGCCAGTCGTCGAGATAGTTGAGAATGCGAATGCCCACCTCCGTTAATGGGGCAAGGGCAGCCTCTGTGACATTCGTGAAGATGCGAGGAGACAGGGACAGGCTGAAAGGGAGGACTTTGTACTGATACGCCTGACCCTCGAATGCAAACCGCAGGAAGGGTCTGTGTCGAGGAAGGATCGAGACGTGGAAGTACGCGTCCTTCAGGTCTACCGACGCGAACCAATCTTGATGCCGGACGCTCACCAGAATGCGTTTTTGCATTCAAACTAAATTCTCCTTCGTTTGGCAAAATCAAACAAAAAGGCAACAAAAGATTTTCCACCCGGCCCTCCACCGGGGGATGGAGTGGTCTTCTTACCAGCTCCAGGTGAGTGGGTTCCTTTGTCCTTGGGTTGCCTGTCTCAGGGGCACTTTGACGACCTCCGTGGGTTCTTAGGCACCGACTGTGAGACGGTTGGTGTCTGCTTCCTGTGCTGGGCTCCACGCCAGGGCCTGGCCGAAGGAGTGGGCTGCGGTGAAGCCGGTGCAGTCACCGCAGGGGGACGCCCTTGACGACAAGCAGAGGGGTGCAGGATCTTGAGCCGCGCCGGGGCAGGATGTGCCGTATAGCCTCTGTCTGCTGCTTCAGCACTGAGAACTGCTGGGCAAAGTCCTCGACGGTGTCACCAAATAGGCCAGCCTGGGAAATGGGGGCAGCAAGAAACCGTGTCTTGTTGGCCTCACCCATCTCGACCAGGTTGAGCCAAAGGTGGTGCTCCTGGACCACTAATGTGGCCATCATCCATCCGAGAGACCGCGCCGTGACCTTCGTCACTTGGAGAGCAAGTTCCTGCATCAAATCTGGGGCGGAACTACCCTCGTGCAGTTCTTTCAGTGCCTTGGCAGGAGAGCCATGGCGTGCAGGGCAGAGGCGGCTTGTCCAGCAGCGCTGTAGGCTTTAGTCATCAGTGACGACGTGAGCCTACAGGGCTTGGATGGGAGCTTAGGGCGTCCGCGCCAGGTGGCAGTGCTCTGCGGGCATAGGTGCACTGTGAGCGCCTTATCCATTGGGGGAATCGCCGTATAGCCCCTGGCTGCCCCGCCATCGAGGGTAGTGAGAGCAGGGGAACAGCAGAATCGGGGCCGGGCAGTGAAAGGTGCCTCCCACGATTTCGTCAGCTCCTCGTGCACTTCCGGGAAGAAAGGCACTGGAGCGGGGCGTGGCTACTTTGAGCGGTGCCGCGAGCTCAGGAACCAATCCTGGTGGAGGGTTCCACTCTAAACGACGCTCGCGGCTGCCCAGGAAAGCATGTCCGTCATTTCGGCATCAGCCTGTGACTGGGCAATCGTCCCCGAGGGGGGGAGCTGAGGCATCTGTGTCTGACTGGACAAGCCCGCTCTCCGATGCTGCGCTCGAGAGCTCATCATCTTCGTGGGCTCCGAACAAGAAGCCAGACTCGCTGTGAGACGAGCCGGCGAACTCATCCGGAAGCCCGACTGGGGCAGACGAGCGTGCTGGGGAATGGGAGGTCCGCGGTGGGATACCCGGCGGAGGCGATCCCATTGGGGTCCCCAAATCGCCCCCAGTGCTAGCCGCGCTGGCCTCATACCCATAGGTAGAAGGACCGAGGCGGGGAGCCGCTGGGGTGGCTTGCTTCTTACGAAAACAAGCCGTGACTGCAACGTTGCCATGGTCATGTTCTCGCAATGAGAACAAGAACCATCCACAAACGCTGCCTCTGTGTGGGTCGTGCCCAGACAGGAAAGACAGCAATCATGACCATCCCAAGTTGAGAGATAACGTCCGCAACCAGGAATAACACACAATCAGAAAGGCATCTTTAAAAAGACGTGTCTTTAAAAAGACGTTCCATGTGTGCTGCTCTTTTAGAGAAATATACTCTTTTAGAGGAAAAAGCTCTTTCAGAAAATATACTCTCTTTGTTTTCTGCCGAAGCGCTCAGGGGCGTTCTCTGCAGTGCACCAGTGCAGAGGAGGGAGAAGCCGCTGAAATGCGCCATCAGATCCAGCAGAGATGAATGAACAGTACAATTCAGCTCAATGAGCATGACCGTTCGGCTCCGAAGAGAAAATTTGCATACCAGCTCCTTTTATACCCGTATGTCCGGGGGAGGGGCATGCAAATACCACTCACCAATTTTTATTGGCCTTTTATCAAAGACCAGAGGTGTCTCGGGCTTCCAAGGGTGACCCCTAGTATCACTACATTGACACAACGTCGTGTGAGTGACAGATAGGGAACTTAACTTATCTGGTTAGTTTGATAGAAAGGCTTTGCAGTGGTGACATGGGGCAAGAACTTCCTGTTCAATACCAAACCAGGGAGGGGCTCTCTCAGGTGGAAGCGACCAATGAGCCAAATGTCTGAGACTGAATGCATAATAATAAAATAAAATCTTGGGTAGGCCTAGCCCACCTTTGTCAATCGGCCTATGTAACTGTGACGAGGAGGAGGGTAGGGCCGGGCCGTGACTATGCACACCCAGCCCCCAGTTGGGCTAATCAGCCGAGGAGAGGGATAAATGTGGTGGAACGCAGCAGTTCGGGAGAGAGAGAGCCACATGCAGCTGCCATGTGTGTGTTTATGTTGTTTGTCTTTTTGTTTAAGTTCTTATTAAATATTATTTTGACTGTTCAGCCCATTCCTGTCTCCTCCTTTCCAAACCTTACCCGAATTACAGTAATTTATTGAAATGTAATTTGGGACGCTTACCATTTCAAATGAAGGACTTCGCTATGCTATCAAATTGCTTGAAATAAGAGAGGGGGACATCTACAGGAAGAGATTATAGCAGGTAGTTGAATTCTGGAACACAATTCATTTTAATAACATTAACCTTCCCAATCATAGATGAATGTAATGAAGCCCACCTGCCCACATTGCTCGAAAACCTTTTTAATAAGGTGTCAAAATTAACTCTAACTAAATCACACAAATGTGCTGGGAATATAATGCCCAAATACTTAATGCCCTGTTTGGGCCACTGGAAGACACACGGCTGAAAAGCCATCACTGGGCAGTACGCTGTCAGAGCCAAAGCTTCGGATTTAGTCCAACTGATTCTGTATCCTGAGAACTTAACTTAATAATTCTGTGGAGGCAAGGCATAGATCTAGTGGGGTTGGAGACGAATAATAAAATATCATCTGCGTAAATCAAAAGCTTATGCGCCATACCTCCCGCCACCACCCCTAGAAAATCATCTTCCTTATCGCAGCTGCTAATGGTTCCAGGGCATTGCCCTCTTTCCCCCAATAATGGGGAAAGAGGGCAACCCTGCCTGGTGTTCCTATCCAGAGTAAAATAATCTGAAATTAATCCATTTGTTTGTACTGCCGCTACCGGGTGTCTATAAAGTAACTTAAACCAACCAATAAATGTACTCCCATTTCTAAAATCTTAAAAAGATAATCCCATTCTACCATATCAAACGCCTTTTCGGCGTCAAGTCAGATGGCAGCGACTGGAGACTGTTCATTCGCCACTGACCACATGATATTGATGAAACGCATAATGTTATCAGAAGAGCTATGACCCCGAATAAACCCCACCTGATCTATATGTATAAGAGATGTCATAACTTAGTCGATTATCAAACATTTTTGACAACATTTTTACATCTAGCTGGATCAGGGAAATTGGACGGTAACTTTAACACTCGCTTGGATCTTTGTCCTTTTTAAGAATCAGACTGATCCGGGCTTGTGTCATGGTTGGGGGAAGATTTTCATTCTTTAATGATTCCATATAAACTTCTAGCAAAAGTGGAGCCAATTCTGTATAAGTTCTAAAAAATTCAGTGGCAGAGCCATCTGGCCCTGGAGACTTGCCTGTAGACAAGGCATTTATTACCGCACCAAGCTCTCCAAGGTTATCTCAGAATCAAGATAATTATTTTGCTCAGTCATCAGTTTAGGAAGATCTAATGTTGCTACAAAGTTTTTTATATCCTCATCAGTAGATGAAGACTTGAAACTATAGAGATCAAGATAGAATTTTTTAAAAGATTATTAATATCAGTAGCCAAGGTAAATATTTCACCACCAGCAGATTTCACTGAGGGAATGGTAGAAAAAGACTCTCTCTACTTTATATATCTAGCCAAAAGCTTCCCTGTTTTGTCCCCCGACTCAAAGTATGACTGTCTTGCCCTGAATAGCCAAAACTCCACCTTCCACAACAAAATAGTATTATATCTATATTTCAGTCATTTCAGACATTTCACCCCACACTTCCTGTAGCACTTGCCATAGATGTGGCTGTCTTGTCGGGCACTTCTCACACAACTTACAGTCTACCTGATCCCACTAAAGCTCAATGGGGTTAAGATCCATAACACTCTTTTCCAATTATCTGTTGCCCAATGTCTGTGTTTCTTTGCCCACTCTAATTCTTCTGATTCTGAATCTTCTGATTCTAACCTTTTCTTTTTGTTTTGCAATTCTTCCCATAAGGCCTGCATCCCTGAGTCTTCTCTTTACTATTGTACATGAAACTGGTGTTGAGCGGGTAGAATTCAATGAAGCTGTCACCTGAGGACTTGTGAGGCGTCTATTTCTCAAACTAGAGACTCTGATGTACTTATCCTCTTTTTTAGTTGTACATCTAGCCTTCCACATCTCTTTTTGTCCTTGTTAGAGCCTGTTGTCCTTTGTCTTTGAAGAATGTAGTGTACACCTTTGTATGAAATCTTCAGAATTATATAGCCTTCATTCCTCAAAACAATAATTGACTGACAAGTTTCTAGAGAAAGCAGTTTCTTTTTTGCCATTTTTGACCTAATATTGACCTTAAGACATGGCAGTCTATTGCATAATGTGACAACTCAAAAACAAACACAAAGACAATATTAAGCTTCATTTAACTAACCAAATAGCTTTCAGTGTTTGATATAATGGCAAGTGATTTTATAGTACCAAATTAGCAATTTAGCATGATTACTCAAGGATAAGGTGTTGGAGTGATGGCTGCTGGAAATGGGGCCTGTCTAGATTTGATCAAAAATTACTTTTTTAGGGAAAGTTATGTGACGCCATGCGAGGATCGGTTGTGTGAATGGCGAGCTCTGTGCACTTTGCTAGTTTTAATACTTTTTTCCCCTCCCCTTTTCTCGCCAATTTGGAATACCCAATTCCCAATGCGCTCTAAGTGCTCGTGGTGGAATAGTGACTCGCCTCAATCCGGGTGGCGGAGGATGAATCTCAGTTGCCTCAAATACCGCGTTACCACGGAGACATAGCGCGTGTGGAGGCTTCACCCTATTCTCCGCGGCATCTATGCACAACTCACCACGTGCCCCACCGAGAGCGAGAACCACATTATAGCGACCACGAGGAGATTACCCCATGTGACTCTACCCTCCCTAGCAACCGCGCCAATTTGGTTGCTTTGGAGACCTGGCTGGAGTGACTCAGCATGCCATGGATTCGAACTCGGGACTCCAGGGGTGGTAGTCAGTAAACGTCACTGAGCTATCCATGCCCCAGTTTTAATACTTTTTATGACATAAACCGGTGAGATTCGAAACAATCTTTTCCATATCTGTTCTAGGAGGACAATATGTCAAAGAATTCAATATCCTCTGGCTCTGGAGACATTAAAAGACACTTACGTGCTCAAGCTGAGGCAAATTTCTGAGATCATCCAATAAAGATCTTCTGTTACACGAGGCAAGGAGTAAAGGAAGCATTTTTTGGAAGAACCACAGCATTTTCTTGTTCCCAGACTTTGCGAACTCGACAAGAGAGAAACATGATCGATTCAAAGAATCCAAGAAACTTTTACATCAACAGAAGGTCACTTTTGCACTAATATTCCTGGTCAAATTGAGAATAGATGCTAAGGATGGCACTAAAACATTCACATGCCCACATCAAACGATGTCCTTCATGAAGTCAATGGAGTGAGTAAGTCATCTTGTTGTACTCACGTTGTAGCCGAGTGGACCGGCTCACTGAACATTTGCTTGACTGTTTGGGGAATCTCCACACTTTTTTTGTGCTGCTTCCACCTATCGGCTGGAGTTTATTTTGTAGATTATCACACCTTCATGACAGATTTATGGATGAATCTACACACTGTTTGTGTTTATTCTGCCTATTGGGTGGAGTTTGTTTTGTGGAGTATTTCTTGCAAAGTCATTGGAGTGAGTAAGTAATTTGCTTGCACTCATGTTGCAGCCAAGTGGACCGGCTCACTGAACATTTGCTTGACTGTTTGAAGAATCTGCATGCTTTTTTGTGCTGGTTCCACCTATTGGCTGGAGTTTATTTTGTAGAGTAACACACCTTCAGGACAGTTTTATGGATGAATCTACATGCTCTTTGTATTTATTCCACCTATTGGCTGGAGTTAGTTTTATTGATTATATTTTGCTGTGTAATTCTGTCTCACAAAATTTGTATAGAAACACCGAACTTGAGCAATCCGACGGCAAGGTTGTTGCGGGGGCTCTCGTAAGCGTGCATGGACTGTTTATGTTTGGAGGGATGGACGCCAGTTGGCGCTGTCATGCGTGGGGTTAATGCACATGTTTTTCTTTTATCTGTTTGTTTTGTTCGGGGGGATGTTCAGGTTTTGAGGGTTGCATTAATGTTGGAATGTGGTCTTTATAATCTTTTTTTTTGGAACCATAATACATTTTTTCTTATATGTCAAAATGTCAAATGTTAATATGAGTGGATTGTCTCTCTCCACATGGAATATGAATGGGTTGGGGCACCCCATAAAAAGAAGGAAGGTTATTTCTCTTCTTAAGCGTAAGAAATATGATATAGTATTTCTTCAAGAAATGCACCTTTCTCTGCAGGAAGCTGAAAATTTTGGAAAGTTATGGGGTGGGCATTTTTTTTATATAGTGCTGGCTTGAGTAAGAGCAGGGGAGTCATTACACTGATAAGTAAACACCTACAATTCAAATGTCTTTACTGTCATTACTGATTTAGCTGAAATTCAGGGACAAAGTCTTATTTTGGCTAATATTTATGCATCTAACGTTGATGATCAGGGTTTTTTTATAGATCTTGAAGGGATGCTGCAAGCTGCTGTCACCCCTCATGATATAATATTAGGAGGAGACTTTTGATGGACTCAGTCATTAATCATAGTGAAGCAAAAGTGTGCAAGCCCCCTAGAGCAACAGATAGATATTTGAGCTTATAGATATTTGGAGACTTTTGAACCCATCTGGTAGGGACTATAAAAAATTTTCAACAGTCCGTAAGATTTACTCTAGAATAGATTTTTTCCCTCAGTCCCTCATTTCATCTGTTGTTGATTGCTCAATTGGAAACATTTTAGTTTCAGATCATGCCCTGGTGTGTTTAGAGGTGTTGCCACATATGGAGAAAAATAAATCATATAGTTGGCGCTTAAATGTATCCCTTTTGCAAAATCCTGAATTCCAACAAATGCTAAAGACTGAAATCAGTGTCTATATGGAGACCAACTGGTCCTCAGTATCCTCTGTGGGCATGGCTTGGGAGGCACTTAAGGCGGGTCTTAGGAGCCGGATCATACAGTTTGGATTCATTAAATACAGATATACAGATATGATACTATTTTCTCACGGAAGGTGGAGTTTTGGCTATTCAGGGCAAGACAGTCAAACTTTGAGTCGGGGGACAAGGCAGGGAAACTTCTGTCTAGATATATAAAACAGAGATAGTCTTTTTCTACCATTCCCTCAGTTAAATCTGCTGGTGGTGAAATATTTACCTCGGCTACTGATATTAATAATGCTTTTAAAGAATTCTATTTTGATCTCTATAGTTTCAAGTCTTCATCTACTGATGAGGATATAAGAAACTTTGTAGAAACATTAGATCTCCCTAAACTGACGACTGAGCAAAATAATTATCTTGATTCTAAGATAACCTTGGAGGAGTTTGGTGCGGTAATAAATGCCTTGTCTACAGGCAAGGCTCCAGGGCCAGATGGCTCTGCCTCTGAATTTTTTAGAACTTATACAGAATTGGCTCCACTTTTGCTAGAAGTTTATATGGAATCATTAAAGAATGGAAAGCTTCCACCAACCATGGCACAAGCCTGGATCAGTCTGATACTTAAAAAGGACAAAGATCCAAACGAGTGTGAGAGTTACCGTACAATTTCCCTGATCCAGCTAGACGTTAAAATATTCTGGCTAACTGATTAAGTAAAGTTATGACATCTCTTATACATATAGATCAGGTGTGGTTTATTTGGGACTGCAGCTCTTCTGATAACATTAGGAGTTTCATCAATATCGTGGTCAGTGGTGAATGATCAGATTCCGGTTTCTGCCATCTCACTTGATACTTAAAAGGTGTTTGAAATGGTAGAATGGGATTATCTTCTTAAGATTTTGGAAATATACGGGTTCTGGAATACTTTTATTGGATGGGTTAAGTTACTTTATAGACACCCGCTAGCAGTGGTACAAACAAATGGATTAATTTCAGATTATTTTACTCTGGATAGGGGACCCTGCAGGGTTGCCCTCTTTCCCCATTATTGTTCTGTCTTGCCCTGGAACCATTAACAGCCATGATAAGAAAGGAAGATGATATTCCAGGGGTGGTGACAGGAGGTATGGCGCAAAAGCTTTTGCTTTACACAGATGATCTTTTATTATTCATCTCCGACCCCACTAGATCTATGTCTTGCCTCCACAGAATTCTTAGTTCCTTTTCTAAGTTCTCAGGATACAGAGTTAATTGGTCTAAAAATGAAGCTTTGGCTCTGACAGCGTACTGCCCAGTAACGTTTTTTCAACCGGGCACCTTCCAGTGGCCCAAACAGGGCATTAAGTATTTGAGCATTTTATTCCCAGCAAATTTGTGTGATTTGTGATTGGGAAGGTTAATGTTATTAAAATGAATTGTATACCAACTTCCTGCTACACTCTCTCCCTATAGATGTCCCCCTCTCTTATTTCAAGCAATTTGATAGCATAGCGAAGACCTTTATTTGGAATGGTAAAGGTCCCAGATTAGATTTCAACAAATTACATAGGCTGATTGCCAAAGGTGGGCTAGGCCTACCAAAGATTTTGTTTTATTATTATGCACTCAGTCTCAGACATTTGGCTCATTGGTTGCTTCTTCTGGAGAGAGCCCCTCCCTGGGGTGTATTGAACAGGAAGTTCTTGCCGCTATTTCGCCATTGCAAAGCCTCTCTATCAAACTAACCGGAGAAGTTAAGTTACACCCCGTTATCTCGCATTTGCACTCGGTATGGACAAAAGTGTCCAGACTGTTTAATTCGAACATTTATATAAATGTTGCCTCGAGCATATGGCCGAACCCAAAATTATGTATTAATAAGTCCCCCTTCTGCTGGTCAGAGTGGATTGTGAGGGGGGTTACTACACTCGGTGACCTATATGAGAGTGGAGTGTTGAGATCTTTTGAAAATTTTGTTCAACATTTTGGGATTCCCAGATCTCAGTTTTATAGATATTTACAGCTGCGCCACCTGCTCTGTACTATTTTTGGGAGTAGCATACTAAAGCGACAGATACTCTGGGAATGGTGATTACTGCTTTTGGAAAAGGTCATGAGGCATCAGTGTATTACTCCCTGCTAATTCAGAGTCTGGGGGACGGAGCTTTAACTTCTATCAAGAGATTATGGGAGAAAGATTTCAACTCGGTATTGGAGGAGGGAGTGTGGGCTAGGATTCTAAAAAATGTCAAGTCTGCATCTAGAGATTCAAGGGTGTGCCTAATGCAATTCAAGATTTTACATCCCCCCTCTAGATTGTATAGGCTTGGTCTTAAAGACACACCCACCTGCTGGCAATGCCAATCGGAGGTTGGAGACACGGCCCATGTTTTTTGGTGGTGTGTTGAGATCCAGGAATTTTGGTTGAAGGTTCAGAGTTTTGTGTGTGACGTGTTAGGCACTCGGGTTTCATTTTGCCCCAGACTCTGTGTTTTGGGCGATGGGGCACTCATTGATGTGGGGAATAAACACATAAGAAATTGGGTTCTGACCAGTTTAATGATCGACAGGCAAATTATTTTAAGGGGATGGAGGTCGGCTGGGGCGCCCCCATTTCAGGAGTGGTGCATGGAGATGGGGAGGGTGGCGGCTTTTGAGGAAGTGTCATTTAGAAGATGGGGTAACTTAGATTTGTTTGTTGGGAAATGGGGTAACTATTTGGAGTTTTTGGAGGGCTCTCGGGGAGGGGCAGTGGAGAGAAAGGTAGAGGTATAAATGTATGTGATTATTATAAATTATTATAAATTATATATAAAATTTTTTTATTTTATTTTATTTTTTTTATTTTTTTTTTGCTTTTTTGTGTATGTACTCATGCGTGACCACAGGAATGTTTGTTGAGCATCAAGGTGGGGTTGGGGATTGGGAGGGGTAATTGTGGGGTTTAAATGTTGATTCTATGTATATATGTTTTGCTTTTCTTTATTTACTGAAGGAATCAATATAAAATGTTAATTTAAAAAAAAAATTTTTTTTAATGTATACCTGTGCATTGACTGTTGAGATAATGATTGCCATCTGCCTTGGTCCTTTACCTAACATGCAACCCCATATCATAAATGACTGGTGAAATTTGATTGTTTTCTTCAGGCAGTCATCTTTATATGTTTCATTACAACTGCACCAGACAAAAGTTCCAGCATAATTGCCTTGGCCAATGCAGATTTGTGATTCATCACTGAATATCACTTTCATCCAGTCATCCGCTATTGCTTCTCTTTAGGCCACTGTAGCCCTGTTTTCTTCTGTTTAAGTGTTAGTTCTGGTTTTCGTTTGGCCTTTCTATATGTAAATCCCTTTTCATTCAGACGTTTTTTCTACAGTTCTGTCCCAAACTGTAATGTTTAATGTGTTTGTTCATGTGTTTCATGTCATGTGGTCCTCTTGTCATGTGATTTCATGTTTTCCTCTATGTTCATGTGTCTTGTTTTCATTGATTTATTGTCTTGTTACCTTGTTATCAGTTCTGTCTTCTCATTGATTATCATTGTTATGTTTCTTCCTTGTCCATGTATTTAAGCCTCATGTTTGCCATTGTCCATTATCAGGTATTGATAATGTAACATTTTTGTGAGTGTAACTTTGTTGGATGGTTCATATCATGTCATGTCATGTCAAGTCAAGTTTAATCAAGTCAAGTCAAGTTAAAGTCAAGTGCATGTTTTTGGTATTTTGTTCATGTTGGGAGTTAAGGCTTTGGAATTTCACATTTGATAATAAAACTGCATTAGGGTTCTTCACACGTCTTCGTCTTTGTCATTGCCAGTGACAGCATTACAGAATACCTGACTTCGCAAGATGAACTCAGCAGTTCAAATCCTGCGTCTTCACCAGGGGAATCGATCCCTGGAAAATTATGTGGAGGACTTCTGCGCTCTGGCTGCCGGGTGGACCTCGTGATCGTGTATTGATTCGCCTCAGTCCGGGTGGCGGACAGCGAATCCCAGTTGCCTCCGCGTCTGAGACCGTCAACCCGCGCATCTTATCATGTGGCTTGTTGAGCGCGTTGCCACGGAGACATAGCGCATGTGGAGGCTTCACACCATCCACCGCGGCAACCACGCTCAGCTCACCACGTGCCCCACCGAGAACGAACCACATTATAGTGACCACGAGGAGTTTACCCCATGTGAATCTACCCTCCCTAGCAACCAGGCCAATTTGGTTGCTTAGGAGACCTGGCTGGAGTCACTCAGCACACCCTGGGATTTGAACTAGCGAGCTAGCGAACTCCAGGGGTGGTAGACAGAGTATTTTACCACTGAGCTACCCAGGCCCCCTGCCGGGTGGACTTTAATGAAGTCGTCCTCAAGGACATTTTCCGGGTGGGATTGAGTGAGCTGGTTTCCTCCTTGATGCCTCAGTCTCCTCAATCTGGCTCAGTATATAGACCTTGCCCTGCAGATAAGTGGTTCTACGTTCACTGTGGGGGAGGCGGATGCCGAGCAGGAGTTCCATGACATGGCTGCCAAGCCAGAGTCCCATGCCATTGCCGCCAAGCCAGAGTCCCACGCCATGGCCGCCAAGCCAGAGTCCCACGCCATGGCCGCCAAGTCAGAGTCCCACGCCATTGCCGCCAAGCCAGAGTCCCACGCCTTGGCCACCAAGCCAGAGTCCCACATCATGGCAGCCAAGCTAGAGTTCCTCGTCATGGTCGCTGAGCTAGTGCCATCTTTTGGCCCGGATCCTGAGTCTACTCCATGCCATGTCACAGCCACGAATCAGTCTGCTCCATGCTACGTCACAGCCAAGCTTCAGTCTGCTCCATGCAAGGTCTCAGGCTCACCTCTGGCCAACGAACCAGCGTTGCAGGCCTCGTCCGTTCCAGAGCCATCTCTCACTGGGCTATTTGAGCTGGAATTGGTTCCTGCCCTTGAGCCCACCCCTAGTTCTCCTGATCAGGCAAGGGGAACTTTCGACCCTCCGACACTGCCTAGATCCTCCGAGCCCTGGACTCCGCCTTGGTCCTTCGATCCCTCAGTCCCACCTTGGCCCTGTGTCCCTTCAGCTCCACCGTGGCCCTTCAGCCAATCGGCTTCTCTAGGGTCCCTCGTCCCTCCGGCTCCGCCTTGGTCAGTTGGTCACCTGGCTCCGCCTGGCCTCTTCTATCCTCCAGCTTTGCTTCATCACTCCGAGCCTGCGGCTTCACTAAGGACCTCCTTCCCTACAGCTTCACCTTGGTCCTCAGTCCCACTGGCTCCACCTCTGTCTTCCGATCCCCTAGCTCCACTTTGGTCCTCCGAGCCTACAGCGCTACCTCGGTACTCTGAATCTCCGGCTCCACCATGTCCCTTCGAGCTGTCGGCTACACTCCGGGAACCAAGTTCCCTGGTGTCGCCCTTCAAGTCTCTCATGGCTCTGCCTTCCATGGCTTCGCTCCTCTAGTCTCTCAAGGCTCCGCCCCTCGAGCCTCTCATGGCTCCACCTTCCATTGGCATTGCCCTGATCCCACGCTTCACGCACTGTCTTGCCAAGCCACGCCTCAAGACCCCCCCCCCCTCAGCTCCCAACAGAACTTTTTGATTATGTCATGTTTCATGTGTTTGTTCATGTTTTGGGGTGTCGGGAGCCGCCCCTAGTGGGGGGGATATGTAATGTTTAATGTGTTTGTTCATGTGTTTCATGTCATGTGGTCCCCGTGTCATGTGATTTCATGTTTCTCTCCATGTTCATTTTGTCTTGTTTTCATTGGTTTATTGTCTTGTTACCTTGTTATCAGTTCTGTCTTGTCATTGGTTATCATTGTCATGTTTCTCCCTTGTCCATGTATTTAAGCCTCATGTTTGCCATTGTCAGGTATTGATAATGTAACACTGTTTGTGAGTGTAACTTTGTTGGATGGTCCATGTCATGTCAAGTATAATCAAGTTAATATTTTTCGTATTTTGTTCACGTTGGGAATTACGGCTTTGGAATTTCACGTTTGATAATAAAACTGCACTTGGGTTCATCATCCTCTTTGTCATTGCCATCGACAGTGTTACACAAACATTGACTCCTGTTTCCGCCCATTTGTTTTTCATTTGTTTTGTTGTGCGTTTTCTATTTTCAAGGCATATTGCTTTGAGTTTTCTATCCTGATGCTTTGACGTCTTTCATGGTCTGCCACTATATTTTCCTTTATAACCTTCCCATTTTGTTTATACTTGAACCAAATTTTAGACACAGCTGGCTGGGAACAACCAACTTCTTGTGCCACATTCTGTGTTGGATTTCATTCTTGAAGGAGTTTAATAATCCTTTCCATTTTTTCAATTGACAACTC
This sequence comes from Myxocyprinus asiaticus, assembly GCF_019703515.2. Lineage (NCBI taxonomy): Eukaryota > Metazoa > Chordata > Actinopteri > Cypriniformes > Catostomidae > Myxocyprinus > Myxocyprinus asiaticus. The sequence goes on along the minus strand of NC_059361.1, from coordinate 47,871,961 downwards.
TCTTGTTGGGGTCATGTTTCCTTTCAATTATCCAAGTCCAACAGCTCGTTAAGGTCTGTAAGAACTCTCTTTTAACTGCAGACTAATTTGTATTTTTAGACTTGTGCCAGTATTTGTTTTTGAAATGAGAATTACAAGGTGATTCCATAATTTTTTCCTCAAAATTTAGTGATTCCATATTTTTTTTCCTCTACTTGATATGGGGAAGAAAATGGCATTATTTAAAATAATGTAATTTAATTTGTTTGAGGGATGTTTCATGAAGCCAGAATGTTCAGCTATTAAACAAAAATTGTTTTGTGTCATATCTGTGATTTATTTGCTACGAAGTAAAAAAGCTGGGTGAACATTCTCTAAATGTGGTGATTCCATCATTTTTGCCAGGGGTTGTATATATTTTGTAATTCTGTGCTCTGTCTTCTTACCTACCTCATTGTGTGTTTTTAGTCATTTATGTGATTTGCTGCTGTAACAGAAATTTCACTTGGGCACAAATAAAGCTCGCTCTCTCTCTCTCTCTCTCTCTCTCTATCTATAAAGTTACCTTCACTGCACATGACACAATGGATGGTTGTTTACATTTAGATTTTTCCCCCTTGCCTTCGTTGTGCTGCAGACTATACCAGTCTGAATTCATATTATTGCTATTATGACATTCCTTCAATTAAAAAATATGGGGGTCTAAATATGTATTTATGAAATATTTATAGACGTTTATATAATGTATAGATTAAGTTTACCTTTACTTTCTTTGAATGAAATTCTGTTATTAGATGTCATTATTCAGTTATTCAATTATTCTACTTAATTGTGAATGTTTTATTTCATATTTTTCATTAAATGTAATACATTCAGATGTATTTTATACATTCTATAAAAACGAATAACAGCTGGGACAAGTTTACCTTGGGGGGTTTCTTGCCCCAGGTAGTGGGGTCATCTTATCCTAGTAGTGATAAAAGCCCACAGTAATAACTGAAGTGATACATCACTGCTCTTGTGGAGTTTAGATGGTTTTTCAGATGCCTCATTCCGATCGTACTATTATATAATGTGGGGAAATTCCTGACAGATGTGAATTATATGATTAACGCTGCTTACCAGAGATTCGCTTTTATCAGATATCTTTAGTCTGTGTCTTATCTTAAAGCATGCGATAGACCAAACCTTACCATAATAATAAGAAGAACAATAACACCAAATCCCACAAAGTCTCTGACAAAGTCCCCCCACATTCCCAGCGCAGGTGGTGCAGTCTGTCTGGAGCAGGAAGTGGGAAGTCTGCGGGAAGAAAACCAGGCGACTTTTCTATTTATAACGATTTTCTCTCCATACGCGAAATTTACTTCAATATATTTGCATTAAGGAGGACATTTCAGTAAACCGTAAGTGTAAATGCGCGATTTTACCTGTTTTAAACCGACAGACGAGAAGAAACACGATAAAGTTAAATAGCAGGAATAAGAGCGATGATTTCTCAACAGTCGGTGTTTATTTATGATAGATTGCTTACATTTGTTTCTAAACACACTTATTGCTGCATTTCAGTTTTACAATAAAATAAGTTATGTCTTTATTAAAGTTGTATCAGCCAGAACGGAAGCGTTTAGTTTATGGGACAGGCTGAATGAACAGCAGAGCTTCACTACATCTCCAATACGTTACGTGTACATCGCATGAAAATATACATGTACAGTAATATGCACCTATTCACATTTGACCTTGTAAACATCGACTGGGTGGCTGTACAGATAACCAGTATCAAAACCATCCGGCCTATTAGTTGTATTTAGCCTAGGTAGGCGTTTTCTTTATAGCCCACTCATACCATTACAGAACACACTTATTACAGACCTAAAGGAATTCTGAATATACACTCACCTGACATACTTAAAACAATTATATAAAACATTTAAATCAGTTTGACTGCTGATTTTTAATTATAACAGGTAAAAAAGGGGCTTCTGAGGTGTCTGATCTTTAATTTATATGAGTCTGCAGATCATCTTTTATTATTTTAAAACTGTGTAGCCGTGTGTTGTTTTGTGAAGTGTAATGTTTTTGTCTCATGTCAGATGTGGAAAGCAGTCGTTGGTCAGTCTGTCTCTGTTGCAGTAGATGATGGAGGAGATGACTGGGAGACTGACCCTGACTTTGAGGTTACAAACACCCAATTTCCTTTTTAAAGCATCATCTCTCAGTCTTGAGACCCATTCATTCATTCATTCTGATTATGTTAAAGCTACCTATTTTTTGTAATTATTCGGTATAGGCAAGAATGCTAGTAGTAAATTATATCATTGACTGATTAGATAAGATAGTCTCTTATGCACCTGTTTACTCTGAAAACTCTTTAGTTTTTGCTGTGTTTAAAAGTTTAATACTCTCAGTTTTTTCTTTCTTCCCCTTACAAATGTTTTCTTCCTAATTTGTTTTTACTCTCTCTCTGCTGGTGTGTCGTTTTTCCCCCAAATCTCAGAATGATGTGTCAGAGAAGGAGCAGCGATGGGGTGCCAAGACCGTGGCTGGCTCTGGACATCAGGAACATATCAAGTTAGTCCAACTTCTATAATAAAAATGATAAAAATACATATTTCATGATGGAATATAGTTGTGAACTACATCCCCCAAGTCCTTAAAGGGTCATGAAACACTAAACTACATTATCTAAGATGTTAACCGATATACACTTCCGGTCAAAAGTTTTGAAACACTTACTCATTCTTTATTATAATTTTCTTTTTCACATTTTAGAATAATAGTAAAGTCATCAAAACTATGGAATAACATAAATGGAACTATGGGAATTATGCTGTGACTAAACAAAATCCAAAATAAATCAAAACTGTGTTATATTTTAGCATCTTCAAAGTAGTCACCCTTTGCCTAGAATTTGCAGATATGTACTCTTGACATTTTCTCAACCAACTTCTTGAGGTATCGCCCTGGGATGCTTTTTAAACAGTATTGAAGGAGTTCCCATCTATGTTGGGCACTTACTGGATGCTTTTCTTTATTATTTGGTCCAAGTCATCAATTTCAAAAAAATTGTTTTTTAAATTACATTTTAGTTTTATAATGAAATAAATTAATATGGTGGCGTAATTATATTTTTGTATACAAAACTAATTTCAAACATTTAAGCATACGCCTTCAGATCAAAAGATTTTTAAGATCATGAGAAACATTTCAGTCAAGTGTTTCAAAACTTTTGACTGGTAGTGTGTATTTGTTGCACATGACAGAAGATAACATTAGCATTTGTTAATTGTAATTTGAGAGGAAAATTGTTAAGCGTTATTTATTTTATTTTTATTTTATTTTTTTATTATTTTGATCTTCCAGCTTTGAAGTCAGCTTTGAGTAAACATCACAGGATGTTTTGGCCACGCCCCTCTTTGAAACTAGCAAACGTTTTGATTTTATTTTCTCCCAAAACACTTAATAGCAACAAAAACTACCATAGCACTTTCCTTAACACCTGTCTGTCACTATACACTGCAAAAATTTTACTGATCCATGAGATCATTTCGTGTGGTGTCTAAAGCGGCATTTTCACTGTCTCCCACATTTACAAATGACTGTTGTATTTCTCCCCCTAGTGGCAGTCGTGATGAACTGTCACTTTGCCCGCAATGGATTTTATTGATTGAGGGAGAAGCTACCAACGGTTTACCTGAGAATGACATTACTATGTGTGATGGATGGATTCAATGAAATTCATGATTAATATTAATTCAGTATTTATTGTTTTTGTGATAAACGTTTTTTATTGATTAATATATTAAACAAATAAAAGCAAAAACATATACAAACAGAATCAATACTTAACCCCCTCTATTACTCCCCCTCCCAATCCCCATCCCCACCCACAAGAACACCCCAGTGGTCCCACATGATTATAGACACACAAAAACAAGTATAAAGAAAATAATAATAATAAAAAAAAGTAAATAAATAAATAACATATAATAATCACACACTACACCTCTCTCTCCACTGTCCCTCCACGAGGGTCCTCCAAAAATGCCGGATATTTGCCCCATTTTCCCACAAACAAGTCCAAATTTCCCAATCCTCTAGATACCCCTTCTTCAAAAGCTGCCACCCTCTCCATCTCTGCACACCACTCCGGAAATGATGACGCGCCGTCCTACTTCCAACCCCTTAAAATAACTTGTCTGCCAATCATAACACTAGTCAGAACCCAATTTTTTATAAATTTGTCCCCCAAATTTATGACCGCCCCATCGCCCAAAATACAAAGTCTGGGGCAAAGTAAAACTTGAGTGCCCAAAACGTCACACAAATAACTTTGAACCCTTCAACCAAAAATCTTGAATCTTAACACACCCCCAAAAGACATGAGTTGTGTCTCCAACTTCTGATTGGCATCGCCAGCAGGTGGGTGTGTTTTTAAGACCAAGCCTATATAATCTAGAGGGGGTCCAATAAAATCTATGTAAAATCTTAAACTGCATAAGGCGAACCCTTGCATCTCTAGATGCAGACTTGACATTTTTAGAATCCTAGTCCACACTCCTTCCTCCAATACCAAGTTCAAATCTTTCTCCCATAATCTCTTGATAGAAGTTAAAGCTCCGTCCCCCAAACTCTGAATTAGCAGGGAGTAATACACTGATGCCTCGTGTCATTTTCCAAAAGCAGTAATCACCTCTCCCAAAGTGTCTGCTGCTTTAGGTGGGTGTGTGCTACTCCTAAAAACAATACAGAGCAGGTGGTGCAGCTGTAAATACCTATAAAACTGAGATCTGGGAATCCCAAAATGATTAACCAAATTCTCAAAAGATCTCAACACTCCACTCTCATACAGGTCATCGAGTGTAGTAATCCCCCTCACAATCCACTCTGACCAACAGAAAGGGGACTTATTAATATGTAATTTAGGGTTCAGCCATATGCTTGATAAAATAAATGTCCGAATTAAACACACTGGACACTTCTGTCCAAACCATGTGCCAACGCTAGATAACGGGTGTGACTTAACTTTTTCGGTTAGTTTGATAGAAAAGCTTTGCAATGGCGAAATAGGGGCAAGAACTTCCTGTTCAATACGAAACCAGGGAGGGGCTCTCTCAGGTGGAAGTGACCAATGAGCCAGATGTCTGAGACTGAATGCATAATAATAAAACAAAATCTTGGGTAGGCCTAGCCCACCTTTGTCAATCGGCCTATGTAACTTGTTGAAATGTAATCTGGGATGTTTACCATTCCAAATAAAGGACTTCGCTATGCTATCAAATTGCTTGAAATAAGAGAGGGGGACATCTATAGGGAGAGATTGTAGCAGGTAGTTCAATTTTGGAATAAAATTCATTTTAATAACATTAACCTTCCCAATCATAGATAAATGTAATGAACCCCACCTACTCATGTCACTCAAAAATCTTTTAATTAAAGGGAGAAATGAACTCTAACTAAATCACACAGATTAGCTGGGAATAAAATGCCCAAATACTTAATGCCCTGTTTGGGCCACTGGAAGGTGCCCGGCTGAAAATCCGTTACTGTGCAGTACACTGTCAGAGACGAAGCTTTGGATTTAGACCAGTTGGCTCTGTAACCTGAGAATTTAGAGAAGGAGCTAATAATCCTGTGGAGGCAAGGCATAGATCTAATGGGGTCAGAGACGAATAATAAAATATCATCTGCGTAAATCAAAAGCTTATGCGCCTCACCTCCTGCCATCACCCCTGGAAAATCATCCTCTTTTCTTATTGCAGCTGCTAATGGTTCCAGGGCAAGACAGAACAATAATGGGGAAAGAGGGCAACCCTGCCAGGTGCCCCTATCCAGACTAAAATAATCTGAAATTAATCCATTTGTTTGTACCGCCACTACTGGGTGTCTATAAAGTAACTTAATCCATTTAATAAAAGTATTCCCAAACCCGTACCTTTCCAAAATCTTAAAAAGATAATCCCATTCTACCATATCAAACGACTTTTCGGCATCAAGTGAGATGGCAGCGACCGGAGTCTGATCATTTGCCACTGACCACATGATATTGATGAAACGTCTAATGTTATCAGAAGAGCTACAGCCCTGAATAAACCCCACCTGATCTATATGTATAAGAGATGTCATAACTTAATTGGTTAGCCAGAATTTTTGACAAAATTTTAATGTCTAGCTGGATCAGGGAAATTGGACGGTAACTCTTACACTCGCTTGGATCTTTATCCTTCTTAAGTATCAGACTGATCTGGGCTTGTGTCATGGTTTACGGAAGCTTTCCAATCTTTAATGATTCCGTATAAACTTCTAACAAAAGTGGAGCCAGTTCTGTAGCATAAGATCTTAAAAATTTAGCGGCAAAACAGCGTGGCCCCGGAGCCTTGCCTGTAGGCAGGGCCTTAATTACCTCGTCAAGCTCCTCCAAGGTTATCTCAGAATCAAGAGAATTGTTTTGCTCAGTTGTCAGTTTAGGGAGATCTAATGGTTCCACAAAGTTTCTAAAATCTTCATCAATAGACGAAGACATGGAACTATAAAGATCAAGATAGAATTCTTTAAAAGCATTATTAATATCAGTGGCCCAGGTATAAATTTCACCACCAGCAGATTTCACTGTGGGAATGGTAGAAAAAATATAAAGCAGAGAGAATATCTAGCCAAAAGCTTCCCTGCTTTGTCCCCTGACTCAAAATTTGACTGTCTTGCCCTAAATAACCAAAAGTCCACCTTCTGTGACAAAATAGTATTATATCTGTATTTCAATCGGGTCAATTCTCTGAGGCCATCAGACGACATTCAGCGCTTCAGTTCTGTCTCGGTACTTTTAATATTCTCTTCCAACTCCACGAGTTCTCGTGCTATGGATTTTTTGATGAATGAGGCATACTGTATGATCCGACCCCTAAGAACTGCCTTAAGTGCCTCCCAAGCCACGCCCACAGAGGATACTGAGGACCAGTTGGTCTCCATATAAACATTGATTTCAGCCTTTAACATTTGTTGGAAATCAGTATTTTGCAAAAGGGATACATTAAAGAGGCAACTATATGATTTATTTTTCTCCATATGTGGCAACACCTCTAAACACACCTCTAAACAGGGTGTGATCTGAGACTAAGATGTTTCCTATTGAGCAATCCACAACATATGAAATGAGGGACTTAGATATAAAAAAATGTATATATATATTCTAGAATAAATCTTATGGACTGATGAAAAATTTGTATAGTCCCTACCAGATGGCTTCAAAAGTCTCCAGTATCTGTAAGACCAAGATTTTTACACATCCTGTGTAGCGTCAGTGTTGCTCAAGGGGGCTTACACACTTTTGCTTCACTGTGATCAAGAACTGAGTCCATCAATAGATTAAAGTCTCCTCCCAATATTATATCATGAGGGGTGCCAGAAGCTTGCAACAACCCTTCAAGATCTATAAAAAGGCCCTGATCATCAACGTTAGCTGAGTAAATATTAGCCAAAATCAACCTTTGCCCCTGAATTTCAGCTAAAACAATAATGACTCTTTATCTGTTTTAGACATTGGAATTGTAGATGTTTACTTATCAATGTAATCAAATCACTTTTATTGTCACACAACCATATACACAAGTGCAATAGTGTGTGAAATTCTTGGGTGCAGTTCCGAGCAACATAGTAGTTGTGACAGTGATGAGACATATACCATTTTACAATAAATATCAGATTTACTCAACACAATTTAAAATCTAATATACACATAATTACACACAACACAATATACAAATAATAACATACAATGTACGGTATACAATACACACAATATAGAATACACGTTAAACAATTTAAAAAAAATAGTATATATAGTATATATAAAATATACAGTAGGTTGTATTGTACTGTATTGCCATTCAGGCTGTTGGTTGATAGTAAGTTGCCAGTGTGTTGTTAAGAGAGAATATAATTTATGACAGTCCGATGTGAGATAATAAGATTAATAAAGTGCAGTGCTGATGTATTTTGATCGTGAGAGATCAAGAGTTCAAAAGTCTGATTGCTTGGGGGAAGAAGCTGTCATGTAGTCGGCTGGTGCGGGTCCTGATGCTGCGATACCGCCTGCCTGATGGTAGCAGTGAGAACAGCCCATGGCTCAGGTGGCTGGAGTCTCTGATGATCCTCTGAGCTTTTTTCACACACCGCCTGGTATATATGTCCTGGAGGGAGGGAAGCTCACCTCCGATGATGTGTCTGGCAGTTCGCACCACCCTTTGCAGGGTTTTGCGGTTGTGGCGGTGCTGTTGCCGTACCAGGCAGAGATGCAGCCAGTCAGGATGCTCTCTACAGTGCTGGTGTAGAACTGGTGTGAGGATGTGGCGGTTCATTCCAAACTTCCTCAGCCATCTCAGGAAGAAGAGGCGCTGATGAGCCTTCTTCACAACGGCCTCAGTGTGGACTGACCATGTGAGTTCCTCAGTGATGTGGACACCCAGGAACTTGAAGCTACTGACTCTCTCCACATGGGGCTGTGTTCTCTTGCTCTTCTCATGAAGTCCACCACAAGCTCCTTTTGTCTTGCTGACGTTGAGGTAGAGGTTGTGCTCCTGACACCAGTGTGTCAGAGTGTGCATCTCCTCTCTGTAGGCTGTTTCATCATTGTCAGTGATCAGACCTACCACCGTCGTATCATCAGCAAACTTGATGGCATTGGAGCTGTGTGTTGCCACACAGTCGTGTGTACAGAGAATACAGGAGTGGGCTGAGAGCACAGCCCTGCGGGGCTCCAGTGTTGAGGGTCAGTGATGAGGAGATGTTGCTGCCCATTCTAACCACCTGGCGTCTGCTTGACAGGAAGTCCAGGATCCAGCTGCACAGCGAGCCGTTTTAGCCCAGAGCCCGGAGTTTCACATAAAGCTTGGAGGGCACTATGGTGTTGAATGCTGAGCTGTAGTCTACAAACAGCATTCTCACATGTGTTCTTTTTTTCCAGGTGGGAGAGAGCAGTGTGTATTGCAGATGCAATGGCATCATCTGTGGAGCAGTTGTTGCGGTAAGCAAACTGCAATGGGTCCAGTGATGGAGGCAGCACAGAGCAGATGTAATCTCTGATTAGTCTCTCAAAGCATTTGCTGATGATGGGGGTCAGAGCAACAGGACGCCAGTCATTTAAGCAAGTGATTTTGGATTGCTTTGGAACAGGCACAATGTTGGACATTTTAAAGCATGTGGGGACTACAGACAAAGAGAGGGAAAGGTTGAAAATGTCCGTAAAAACACCAGCCAGTTGGTTCGCACACGCTCTGATGACGTGGCCCGGAATGCCGTCTGGACCCGCGGCTTTACGGATGTTCACCCGTCGGAAGGATCGGGTTACATCCGCTACAGAGACGGAGAGTGAACTAACCTCTGTAGCTTCGGCCGCGAGAGCTCTCTCCATGAGGGCGGTGTTATTTCCCTCGAAACGAGCATAAAATTTATTTAGCTCATCCGGGAGAGAGGCAGCGGTGTTCACGGCGAAGTTTTTATTCCTTTTAAAGTCCGTGATGATGTTAATTCCCTGCCACATGCTTCTAGAATCGGTGGTGTTAAACTGTCCTTCAATCTTGTTCCTGTACTGACGTTTTGCTGTTCTGATTCTGTTTTTCGGAGGGCATAACTGGCTTGTTTATGCTCCTCCGCGTTCCCAGAATTAAAAGCGGAGGTCTGCGCATCAAGTGCCGCGCGAACATCGCTATTAATCCAAGGTTTCTGGTTCGGGTAGATCCGTATTGTTTTGGTCGGAACAACGTCCTCTACGCACTTTCTGGTGAAACACGTTACGTTATCAGCGTAAAGCTCGATGTCGTCATCCGAGGCGGACCGGAACATCTCCCAGTCCATGTGTTCAAAACAGTCTTGTAGCGTAGAGTCTGATTGGTCCGACCAGCACTGGAATGTTCTGAGGGTGGGTGCTTCTTGTTTCAGTTTCTGCCTGTAAGCGGGCAGAAGCAGAACGGAAGAGTGGTCCGATTTGCCAAATGGTGGGCGGGGGAGGGATTTGTAGCCATCCCGGAAGGGAGAGTAGCAATGGTCCAAAACCCGGTCCACTCGTGTGTAAAAACTGATGTGTTGGTGGTATTTTGGTGCGACTGATTTGAGATTGGCTTTGTTAAAGTCCCCGGTCACAATGAACATGGCCTCGGGGTGCGCGGGTTCCTGCTTGCTTATAATCCCACACAATTCCTTGAGTGCCCGGTCTGTGTCGGCTTGTGGCGTGATGTACACAGCAGTGATAATGACCGCTGTGAATTCCCTCAGTAGCCAGAATGGTCAACACAGAAGCATGAGAAATTCCAGATCAGGAGAGCAGAAAGACTTGATAGAATGTACGTTCCTCTGATCACACCAGGATTTGTTGATCATAAAACATACACCACCACCTCTGCTTTTACCTGAGAGGTCTTTCGCTCTGTCTGCTCGGTGCACGGAGAACCTATAAAACAAACTCCAGCCAATAGGCAGAATAAATACAAAGAACGTGTAGATTTATTCACAAAAATGTCTCGAAGGTGTGTTCCTCCACAAAACAAATTCCAGCCGCTAGCGGAACCAGCACAAGAAAAATTACAAATAAAGCCGTTCAGTTTCCTCGGACAGTCAAACGAATGTTCAGTGAGCCGGCAGTTTCATAAGTGCAGCAAATGACATAATCATTCCAATGTCCTGCAAAAAATACTCCACGAAACGCACTCCATCCAAAAGGAGGCATAAGCACAAAGAGCAAGCAGATTCATCCACAACTGTCCCGAAGGAGTGTTATTCCACAAAACAAACTCCAGCTGCTAGGCGGAACCAGTACAAAAAGAAACAAAGGCGCCCAGCTTCCTCAGACGATCAAGAGTATTTTCAGCGAGACAGCCCACAGGAGGCATGTAAGAAACACACCATGACTTCCTCAGTCCATTGGTTTTATGAAAGACATCGCTCATTGTGGGCATGTAAATATTTTGTGGCCATCTTTAGTATCTATTCTCAATATCTATTATTGGCCAGGAACTTCAGGGTAAAAGTGTGCCTCCGTCGATGCAAAATGTAGGGAAACAGTATGTGTGAGCTAGGAATTAAATTAAACTGTTCTTATACTACATTATTATGTAAGGAAAGTTATAATGGAATTAGTCGCGTTCGACAATTTAACTGTTCATGAGATGGATAGCCTGAGGGGAAAAAACTGTTCCTGTGCCTGATGGTTCTGGTGCTCGGAGCTCTGAAGCGTTGGCCAGAAGGCAACAGTTCAAAAAGGTAGTGGGCAGGGTGAGTGGGGTCCAGAGTGATTTTTTCCCAGCCTTTTTCCTCACTCTGGAAGTGTGTAGTTCTTGAAGGGGGGGCAAGGGGCAACCAATAATCCTCTCAGCACTCCGAACTGTCCTTTGTAGTCTTCTGATGTCTGATTTCGTAGCTGAACCAAACCAGACAGTTATTGAAGTGCAGAGGACAGACTCAATGACTGCTGAGTAAAACTGTATCAGCAGCACCTGTGGCAGGTTGAATTTCCTCAGCTGGCAAAGGAAGTACAACCCTTGCTGGGCCTTTTTCACAGTGGAGTCAATGTGGGTCTCCCACTTCAGGTCCTGTGAGATGGTAGTGCCCAGGAACCTGAATGACTTCACTGCTGCCACAGTGCTGTTTAGAATGGTGAGAGGGGTCAGTGTTGGGGTGTTTCTTTGGGACAGGAATAATGATTGAGCGTTTGAAGCAGCATGGGACTTCACACTGCTCCAGTGATCTATTGAACATCTGTGTGAAGATGGGGGCCAGCTGGTTAGCACAGGATTGTAGGGCTTTACTGGTTGTTTAGATCAGTGTTACTATCAGAAATAATTAATAATTATTTCTGTTGTTATTAATCAATATTTAAATTAATTAATTGGATCTAACTCATTAAAACCTCATATGGGACTCCAGTAAATGTAGTGTGCTACGTTTAGGAGCAAGTTTGGTTATTAGCAATAATTTATAATTATCAAAGATAACAATTAACATTAAAAATCAATAGAACATTGATGAGAATCAATGTTAGCTTTTTTTAATCCTTTAAAATCAACACTTATCAAAGATAATCGTTAATTGTTAACATCGATGAAACATTAAAATTAACACTAGTTTATTGATCATTCAAATTCAAAGATAATTATCAATTATCAAAAATCAATAGAATATTAATAAGGATTAACATTGACGGGGCACCACCCTGGAATCAGGGACTAATAACCGAATATTAAAATAGTCTCAATATTAGATTGTTTTCTTAGGAAAAATCGACATCCGAAGAATATCGATTTTTGGGAAAAAAAACAATGAATGAAGGTTTAAATCCGAGCACTGACATCCCGTCAGCATGACACAGGCGTATGCAAAACAAACCAAAACACTTCTCTTTGTAATTTAACAAAGTTTATTTATGCTGTAATATCAATTAATAATTAATACAATGCGGTCAATAAACTTCCGACTTACAACTACAAACTAAACAGTGACATGATTAGATATGGAAATAAAAATAATCCTATAACACATAAGGTGTGTGTGTGACAGTGTGTGTGTGTGTGTGTGTGTGTGTGTCTGTGTCAGTGTGGTTAGTGAGAGAGAGCGAGCGAGAGAGAGAGAGAGATTATTCAGTGCCAGCCCGAAAGCTGAGTTTGCGATAGCTGGAGATAAAGCAGCCGTGTTTATCACTCAGAGACGCGGTTTTACGAGCGGGGCTTGTAAAAGTCCTGCGTTATTTGACTCTAATGGATGAACTCAGTTTCTGTCTCACCCGCGATGGCGAAAATGCACAACAATCCAATTTGGTTGGACCACAATACAGCAAACAATTCGTGATAATTAATACCCTGTATATTAATAATGAGCGGACATGGCAATCCGTAAACTGTACAAGCAAAAAACCTTGAAACACAAGAATAACACGCTATAATATTCTATCTCTGCCCAGACGTAACCTCTTACTTGAATTGCATGAGGACACAGGTAGAATGTGTTTTCCTCCGTCCTTTAACTTTGACCCGGTTCCTTGAGGCTCGTGTGATGACGGGAGGCCGTTTCCTCGCGCTGTTGATTCTCAGAGGGCGGTACGGCTGTTGATTCTCAGAGGGCGGTACGGCTGTTGATTCTCGGCGGGCTGGCGGAGAACTCAGAAATGTCGACTTGATTGAAGATGGAAGAGAAATCTTTAATCTCTTTACTTCTGTAGGCCAATGGATGAAGATGCGAATTGCTCGGCGGTCTCCTTCGGATCCGTTAGAGTGTTCGGTTGAACACAGAGTAATCTCAACTCGTCCAGCGAGATGGAGATTGTATGGCTACAGTTTCAAGTCGGACATTACTTCCTTATGCCACGAGGCTGCACTGGAGAGCAGCAAAAAGCTACGTCCATATTCGGTGAACGAAGTCGCTGGAAGCAACTCTGGAAGCATTTCAGAATTATTTGAAGTCCTGATGATGTCATGTTTGAGGGACATTCTGTGGTGTGCCTCATCCAATAGGAGTTGAGAGCTCGATCCTTTAAAGGGCAAGGCTTCATGGATCTGTAGTCTGTTTTGGACTCCCTTTGTTTGATTTTGGCACGATTTTTATGAGTAAAATTTAGGTGGGGGCTTGAGTTATGTTTTTATGACTGTTAGGCCTGCCTTTGTCTTCTATCTGAACACATGAGGCCCAACAGGCTCGAAGACACGCTGGTCAGACGCCATCTGGGCCTGAAGTCTTCCTCGTCTTTTGTTTCCGAAAGACGCGGCTCACATCATCTTCACAGATTTTAAGTGCAGGTTGAGTAGCAGGAGGGAGGAGGAGTGGGGGTTGCAGGAGGTGTTGGTGTTTGTGTGAAGTGAAGGTCAGAGTGGGTGTGGGGTGTGAGATTGGGCCTTTCAAATCTGCAGTAGAACACATTCAGGTTGTCAGCCAGTTGTTGGTTCCCTACAGGGTTGGGGGTAGGAGTCCTGTAATTTGTGAGTTGTTTCATGCCACTCCACACTGATGCAGGGTCGTTAGTTGAAAACTTGTTTTTCAGCTTCTCAGAGTATCTCCTTTTAGCCACTCTGATTTCCCTGTTCAGTGTGTTCCTGGCCTGATTGTACAAGATTTTATCCCCACCCCTGTAAGCATCCTCTTTGGCCTGACAAAGCTGCCTGAGCTCTGTTGTAAACCACGGTTTGTCGTTGTTGAACTTTAAATAAGTCCTAGTAGGAATGCACATATCCTCACAGAAACTGATATATGATGTCACAGTATCTGTGAGCTCGTCCAGGTGTGTGGCTGCAGCCTCAAAAACACTCCAATCTGTGCAATCGAAGCAGGCTTGTAGTTCCTGCTCTGCTTCATTGGTCCATCTCTTTACAGTCCTTAATACTGGCTTGGTTGATTTAAATTTCTGCCTGTAGGTTAGAAGAAGATGAACCAGACAGTGATCAGAGAGTCCCAAAGCTGCTCTAGGGACAGAGCGATATGTACCCTTTATTTTTGTGTAGCAATGATCCAGAATGTTCCTGTTTCTGGTGGGGCATGTGATGTGCTGTTTGTATTTGGGCAGTTCACGTGTGAGATTTGCTTTGTTAAAATCCCCAAGAATAATAATAACTGAGTCCGGGTATTGTTGTTCCATGTCTGTGATTTGATCAGCCAGCTGTTGCAGCGCTGTGTTCAAACCTGCGTTTGGCGCGATATACACACTCACCAGAATAAACAAGGAAAACTCCCGCGGCGAGTAGAAAGGCTTACAGTTAATAAAGAGTGCTTCCAAATTAGGACAGCACATCCTCTTTAACGTTGTTACATCTGTACACCAACTTTCATTGATATAAAAGCATGTTCCACCTCCTCTTGTTTTCCCCGTTAACTCCGTGATGCGATCCGCTCTGAACAGCTGGAAGCCCGGCAGATGTAATGCGCTGTCCGGAATGGATTCACTCAGCCAGGTTTCTGTGAAGCACAAGGCAGCAGAGGTTGAAAAGTCCTTGTTTGTGCGGGTGAGGAGATCTAGTTCATGCGTTTTGTTAGGAAGAGAGCAGAGATTCGCTAAGTGAATACTCTGCAGCGCTGTTTGAAATCCGTGCCGACGGAGTTTGACCAGCGCACCGGCTCGTCGTCCTCGCCTGCGTCTCTTGAGCCGCAGAGCTGCGCCTCCAACTAAAATGTGTAGCAAAACGTCTGAATATTCAAAAACCGTGAAAAGATTGTCTTGTACGTGCTGTCGAATGTTCAGCAGTTCATCTCTGTTAAAACTGACTGGAAAATGATTACTAAACACGGGACAAACAAACAAAAACAACAAAAGAACTGAGGAGCTCCACACCGGGGCAGCCATCCGCGGCGCCATCATGATGATAACAGGTGTCCCGTTCCATTTTGCGCTGGACGTGCTGACACTACTACTGCCAACAACACAAACAGTTTAGAAAGTTTGTGATGAATGCAGTAATGTACAGAGACATCCTTGATGAAAACCTGCTCCAGAGCGCTCTGGACCTCAGACTGGGGTGAAGGTTCATCTTCCAACAGGACACCGACCCTAAGCACACAGCCAAGATAACAAAGGAGTGGCTCTGGGACAACTCTGTGAATGTCCTTGAGTGGCCCAGCCAGAGCCCAGACTTGAACCTGATTGAACATCTCTGGAGAGATCTGAAAATGGCTGTGCACCGACGCTCCCCATCCAACCTGATGGAGCTTGTGAGGTCCTGCAAAGAAGAATGGGAGAAACTGCCCAAAAATAGGTGTGCCAAGCTTGTAGCATCATACTCAAAAAGACTTGAGGCTGTAATTGGTGCCAAAGGTGCTTCAACAAAGTATTGAGCAAAGGCTGTGAATACTTATGTACATGTGATTTTTTTTTTTCGTTTTAATTTTTAATACATTTGCAAAGATTTCAAACAAACTTCTTTCATGTTGTCATTATGGGGTATTGTTTGTAGAATTTTGAGGAAAATAATGAATTTAATCCATTTTGGAATAAGGCTGTAACATAACAAAATGTGGAAAAAGTGAAGCGCTGTGAAAACTTGCGTTTTCAAACCTGTGTGTGTCACCTTGTGTGTCTGTAACAAGGCCAAACATTCAAGTGTATGTAAACTTTTAATCTGGGCTATTTGGGTGATTTCTGTTATCATTATGATTTAAAAAGGAGCCAAACAACTATGTAATAATAAATGGCTTCATATGATCACTATCCTTAAATAAAAGACAGTTTTTTTGCATGATAAGTCATATTTTCAAAATCAATGCAAAAATTTCACAATTTCTGCTAGGGTATGCAAACTTTTGAGCACAACTGTATGTGTTCATCTACTGACTGAAAATCCCAAGACTGATGGTGGCAGACGTAGAGATGAAATTACCATATCATGTGAAATATCTATTTGAGTGATTGAATAGGTCATTAATAACGACTGTTTATCAAAATGGGTGATTAAAAATAATCTCTTATTATGCATAAAATAATTAATATTCATGAGTTTCGCAGCACTGCCACCCAAAGTACTGTTTTCCTAGAGTTTATTTTTATTTAGAACTAACATTGTGTTAATGTTCCCTTTCAAATGGCTTATTCCAGTTGTTACAAAGTTGATAGGCCTACAGGATTTTACTAACAGAATAACATTGGATATGCATGCACTCTCCATCCATGTGTATACTTTAAAAAAAGAAAAAAAAATTGTCCTGCATAATGTGAAATTAATCTAGATTGCCAGTTTTATGTCAAGCTAAGGAACATTTAGAATTTGTTGATGTGTTTAATAGACAATATCTTGGTACTCTGGAGATTTTTATGTTGGCAAATCAGTAGCAAAATTGTTACTATGTGATTCCTGTGGAAATGCAGTTGTATCGCAAATTTATGGATGTTTATAATTTCATTGTGACTCCAATTAATGAACTAATACTTGTTGCAATGAAGCTTGGTACCTTAATCCATAAACTCTACGCATGGGTGCTTGCTTTGGTGTTGCCACCCCTCATAGTATATAGTACATAGTACAAATATATGAACTCTAATTGTATTTGTTCGTATATGGCCATATACCAGATTTAAATATCAGAAAATGTAAATATTGCAACAGTCCTAATTATTGAATCCTCATTTGTGTTTTTAGTTTACAGATTTATTGTACATCTATTTTAACCTTAGATAAGTTTTCTTGCATTACCTAACTGCAACGTAATTTGATGACCAAACTTTCGTTGTGGCAATGTATTTGATTACGTTGTGACAACCGGAAAAGTGAATTTCCTATGTTCGTAGCCACAACGTAACTTTGGATCTGTCATTATGACGGTGTGGCAACATCGATGAACAATAGTTCTAAGTATGTGTAACTACGTTCTTCAGGTAACTGTGTTACGAAAAGAACGACAGATAAAGTTAAAGATCTGTTTAAGATAGCTAGCAAAATAAAAACGTCTGTATCTTAGAAATAACAGCTTGTATTCGTGAGCAATGACGTCACTCTCCACCCCATGTGGTCCAAATCGCTCCGAACCGGTGTGTCTTTCGTTTGTGCTGATTTATGCCGTTAAAAGAAACACTAACTATTTATCTTCCTTAGAAATAGCATGAAACATTTCGGGAGCAGAGATGTCGCTCCAAATCTCTCCGAACAGGTGTCGTTCGTTTGTGCTGATTTGTGCTGTTAAAAGAAACATCATAACATATTCCCTTTTTTGTATTTAACAAGATAGCTTTTGGGAGCGCTTAATGTGAATGGCCCCTCAGTGTAAGACTAGAACTCCAGAAAAATTTGACGCATTTGACCTATTCTTTATTATTTCTTACTGCACATTTTAGATTATAACATCATCAAAACTAAGGAGTAACACAAAAGTATGGAAATTATGCAGTGACCAAAACAAATTAAATCAAAAACATCTATTTGAAATTTTTCAGTGTAGCATTTTGTCTATTCCAGCTCTGCACACAGTTCAATTTCTCAATCAACTTCAGGTGCAGCCTGAGATGCTTTTTAAAATGTATTGAATGATTTCATATACTGGACACTTTTTGGCTACTTTTCTTTAAAAAATAAAATAAAATAAAATAAAAATAAAAGGTTTGTATCATCTATAATTAGGCACAATTTATTTTTGAGTACAGAAATAATCCCAAGCGTTTGACCATAAACCTTTAGATCAAAAGGTTTTAAGATTATGAGAAACAAACTTAGTGTTCTTTGGACTGGTTGTGTAGGCTATATTTATTTTATATTTATAAGTTCTTGATATAAATTTTATTTACTAACTTTTACTGTTTTTTATTTGATTTGTATTGTATCTCGCTGCGTTTTGCTATTGCTGTAGATAAATCGAGGACAACTGAGTTTCAAGTTTTAATTTACATTTTTAAGCTTAAAGTAACCATTTAAAGTGATTTTAATAAGGACAATTTAGAAATTTTACCAAACAATTTGGTCAAATTAGCTCCAGAAAAAGTGACTTTAGCTGAAAGGTGAGTAGTTTGCATCCATGATTTAAATATCAGACCAAATCTGATTTTTCCTGACAGAGAAAGATAGATGATTTTGAGTTTGATGTGGTGAAAGATTAAATATTTGCCAAAAATGAATGCTTCAACGATACCAAACACCGCACAAACCAGAAGCGAGCACAAATGATGAAGACAGGTGAGAGTGATTGACATGGGGTTTAAATACTTGTTAAATGCAAAGAAAGGAATATGTTATGATGTTTGTATCATCTCCATAGTAACAGTGTAGCGTCTCCTCCACTTTGTGTGTTCACAATCAAAATACTTCTAAAATTTCTTGGGACCGCAGACAGCACACATACATCACAGCTCGCGTTTAATCTTCACCCTGCGTGCTGAGAATGAGACACAAAACCCGCATTTATACAAAGAATCCCTAACATTCACTTAAAATCCCCATTAGTTGTGTAATAAAATGTGATTTGAATTTTAAGTGCGATTAATACAGTAGGCTACGAATCTGAAAATGGCAATATATGCTTAACACTTGTATGCTGGTAAGTGTTTATAAATGTTTTTACTGATATAAAAATGTAAATTATATACAGTAGATATATGCAATATACACTGACAATATGACAAAAATGTACATTTTCATATATGAAACATGTTTTTTAAACACTTGTGGAATTTAAATGTGTACATAAATACTCAAATATATGAACTCTAATTGTATTTGTTCATATATGGCCAGTGGCGATTTCTCAGGGCCAGCAAAGCCTTCTCTGCTGGCGTAACATGGCTAATAAATAAATATTTTTTCATCCTTTCATTCTCATTGACCTTTTTGCCTATGTTTCAATCACTTTCCACTTCTAATTAATGTACAAACAAATAGCAAAAAAACAAAAAAATTTATCCAATTCCTCGATGCTTACAAGCAAAGTGTGACACAAATCGCATGCCCGAAGCCATGCTCGTTAGCCAAAGCAGCGCTTGAGTTTGAGCTCCACCACATCAGGTCTTCAGAATTTCCACAGAATCCCTCAACACTACAGTGATTAGGCATCTAAAGTCACATTGGCAGATTAATCAGCCAATCAGATTGATTTATTTGTTCTTGTGGGTGTGGTCTTCAGGATATGTCCCAGTCCAGGCCTACTAGCTGGCGTTGAGTGACACAATCATGTCACTAATGTTGGGCCTCATGTATTCAGATAGAAGACAAAGGCAGGCCTAACACAGTCGTAAAACCTAACTCAGGCCCCCACATAACAAGTCATAAATCTTACTGATAAAAACCGCACCAAAATCAAACAAAGGGAGTCCAAAACAGACTACAAATCCCATGAAGCCTTGCTCACTAAAGGATCGAACTCTCAACTCCTATTGGATGAGGCACACGGCAGAACGCACCTCAACCATGACATCATCAGGAGTAGAAATACCTCTGAAATGCTTCCGGGATTTGCTTCCAGTAACTTTGCTCGCTCTCAGGTGCAGCCTCGTGGCACAAGGAAGTAACGTCCGACTTGAAACTGTGGCCATATAATCTCCATCTCGCTGGACGAGTTGAGATTACTCTGTGTTCCACCAAACACTCTAACGGATCCGAAGGAGACCGCGGAGCAATCCGCCTCTTCATCCGTTTGCCTGCAGAAGTGAAGAGAGAAAAGATTTCTCTTCCATCTTCAATCAAGTCGACGTTGCTGATTTCTCCGCCAGCCCGCCGAGAATCAGCAGCCGTACCGCCCGCTGACAGAGCGAGGAAACGGCCTCCCGTCATCACCTGAGCCTCGAGGAACCAAGTCGGAGTTAAAGGACGGATGATCACACATTCTGCGTCCTCATGCGATTCAAGTAAGAGGTTTACGTCTGGGCAGAGATAGAATATTATAGTGTGTTATTCTTGTGTATCAAGGTTATTGCTTGTACAGTTTACGGACCACTCGTTGCGATTAACACTCAGGGTATTAATTATCACGAATGAGATTTGTTGTATTGTAGTCCAACCACATTGGACTGTTGTGCATTTCCGCCATCGCGGGTGAGACCGGCACACTGAGTTTATCCATTAAAGAATCAAAGACAGCGGGATGGTTTACGAGCCGTCCACCACGTCTCTAAGTGATAAACTAACAGCTGCTTTCTCTCCCACGATCACGAAATCTATTCTCTCTCGCTCTCTCTCGTACTAACCACGCACACACGCGCGACCCTTCACAAACATTCTCGCACACATTTTTGGCTAGTAGATAGCTTCGTGATAAAGCTCAGCTTTGTCCCTATGCTACCATTGACTGGTTTCTCTCCGCCCACATTCACGGCCATATTCTCTGGCCGGAAGTCCCGCGTGACATACTCTCCACGAGAGTCACATCCGCCATTTTGTGCACGTCCCTCCTTACACACTCTCACACACACACCCTCATGTGTTATAGGATTATTTTGATTTCCATATCCAATCATATCACTGTTTAGTTTGTAGTTGGAAGTTGGAAGTTTATTGACTGCATTGTATTAATTATTAATTGATATTACTGCATAAATAAACTTTTGTTATACTTCAAAGAGAAGTGATTTGGTTTGTTTTGCATACACCTGTGTCATGCTGACGGGATGTCAGTGCTTGGATTCAAGCCTTCATTCCGAAAATCGATATTCTTCGGATGTCGATTTTCCTAAGAAAACAATCTAATATTGAGACTGTTATACTATCTGGTTATTAGTCCCTGATTCCAGGGTGGTGCCCCGTCAATATTAATCCTTGTTAATATTCTACTGATTTTTGACAATTGATAATTATCTTTGATGATTGTTGAATTTGAATGATCAATAAACTAGTGTTAATTTTAATTAATGTTCCATCGATGTTAATGATTAGTGATTATCTTTGATAATTGTTGATTTAAAGGATTAAAAAAGCTAACATTGATTCTCATCAATGTTCTATTGATTTTAATGATTAATAATTATCTTTGATAATTATTAATTATTGCTAATAACCAAACCCGCTCCTAAATGTAGCGCACTACATTTACTGGAGCCCCATATGAGGTTTTAATGAGTTAGATTCAATTAATTAATTTAAATATTAATTAATAACTAAAGAAATAATTATCAATTATTTCTGATAGTAACACTGATCTAAACAACCAGTAAAGCCCTACACTACGTAATTTGAAAGCGAAGAGCGCGAGATCTTGCTGACGAGTCGGCTGTCATCACTGCTGGTATTGCCATTGAGAAAGAGATCCTTATGGATTTAAAAACCTGAAATGTTCTGCATGATCGTGCGATTGACTAATTAAACAGGAATGGAGGGCTGATTTTAACTTCAAGCAAACTGGTAAGTGCTTTTTGCATTGTTATAGCAACATCAGGAGTTTTCTAAGTGTAAATTAGGCTGCTTGAGCATTCAGTGTCAGATCAAGTTTTGAAAAGTAACCGTGTACCCTGACGAAACAAAATTTATTGCAAGCGAAATTTAAATCGCAAATATTATTAGAGAGCTTTTCCTTTGTATTAGACCTCCTTAGTTCTGGCTTTCGTGTGTGGACGTCTTTTTAAAATGTCAGTTGGTATTATTAGTTGACTGCCACGTAATGTTTTATGGGCATACTGTGTCTTATTTATTGTGAAATTGTGTTTTCTTAATGGCATGAATCGCACTGAAGGCCTAGACTTAAAATGCACGGGCCGCGGCTGTATATGTCCATATACCAGATTTAAATATCAGACAATGTAATAATGGCAACAGGCCTAATTATTGAATCCTCATTTGTGTTTTAGCTTACAGATTTATTGTACGTCTATTTTAAACTTAGATAAGTTTTATTGCATTCTCTGAGGCAGAAAATTATAATACAAAAATAATTAAGGGTCTTTCTATACCCACAGCTTTCGCCTAAATGTATGCTATTTTTTGGTTGCTAACTGCATATTCAGTTATTATGCACTAAAATATTTACAAAATGTTAACACAATTACAGAGGTATATAATGATGATTTGTGAGTTTTCACTGCAAAACAACCCCCAAAAATGCAGCAAATTGCATTGCAGCAAATTCAGCCATTTTGTAATTCCAGCTAGCCAAATTACGTGGCCATTTCCTAACTACACCGTAATTTGATGTTTACTAAACAAACTTTAGTTGTGGCAATGTAGCTGATTATGTTGTGACAGTCGGAAAAGTGACATTTCTGTGTTCGTTGCCACATCGTAACTTTGAAGCGGTGCCAGTCCATTACAACGACGTCGTGGTTCAGTAGTGTCACGGGGGGACAAAGGATCGAAAAGCAGAGATGGCTGTTCAATGGTTTTATTAACAAAGTTCTCAATGGCAAGATAAGGCGCACCTGGCGCTGGCTGCTGAAGGCTGAAATCCACAATGGGTTATGGGCTAGTGAAGGGTGTGTTCGTATGATAAGTGTGTGCTTTGTGGAAGTCAGGAACAATCCGAAGAGAGTCCGTTGAAGCTGGTGTGTTGCAAAGCCCAGATGATATAGTCCCCGAGACGTGGGCAGAGACCGAGGAATCCTCCTCCACATGAACTGGGAACAGAACTGGCGAGGGTGACTGCAAACAGGAAGGTAACCACACCTCTACAGAGGGGCAACCAGCAGACACACGGGCATGCTCCAACTACACAAGAGAGCACAGTTAACATGATAGTGAACAATAAACGGTCAAATAACAAGGTGACACACAAGGAATAAGTAGGGAGTGCAATCATAGTGAAGCAGATGGTAACGGGCGAGTAAATCATTGCTGTGATCAGCATCTCCCCGAGATCGATCACCGTTCCCATGGAAATGCTGATCGCATGCCAGCTCCACTTGTGAGACATGAGGGAGAGAGAAAAGCAAACAACAGTATGAGCCGGCAGAAATGCCGGAACCATGACAAATATTTGTTTGTTGGTAACCAGTTGGTAATTTATGCTTTGAATAATTATTCTATGGGCAAACATGCAGTATTCTAAACTAATTTATGTCCTCATTTGCCCTACATTAATTTAGAGGCTATTTTAAACAGTTGTGCGTTTGAAGAACGAATGCAGACTCAAAGTTAATGTACTTAATTTATTTTGACAGGGCACAGAGAAAAAAATGCAACAACCGAATTGCAATGAAATTACAAGCCATAATGTCTTCTGTGCTCATATTAAAATCTATTTAGACTATATTAACACCTAATGCCATGAATTACATTTGTTCATTTAATTTAAAGCCGGTTTATGGATGAATAAAAATGGTAAATAACTTCATTACAATATAATCTTTGGATCTACATATTTTTTTTCCAATAAATAGTTATATTAAATTATAACAAAAATGTCAAATTAATCAGTTAGCAAAAAATTTAAAATTACAATTAAAAAATGATAGATAGATAGATAGTCTCATGAATCACCATTCAGAGAATCTGTCACCGCATTTAGACAACATTATGCCAAGACATCGAAGATGCTAAATTGCGAACAGATTTTTAAATATCGAACGGTGTTGCCATGGCGATTCACTAAATTAATGGCAAAAACAGGGAAACAGGAAGTGTCTCATATCTTCTGCGTGCATTGTGTGATTTAGATTAAAATTGAGTTGTATGTTTTTTCTTGGGGGCTAATCACATGGATGTGGCTATTGTGGGTCACGGTCAAAGCGCCACCAACTGGCAGCAGGAAGTGTGGCACTTACAACAGACTTTGAAAAAGTTCTCTTACATTTACCCAAATTACTTACATGGTTTAGACACTGCTGATGGAAAATTTTGTGACGTTGTAGTCGAACTGGAATGGTGGCATATATCTATTACTCATTGTATGTTTAGGGTCCAAGTGTACATTAATGTTGAGTTGTTGCTGTGTCCATCATTGTTTTCCGAAAGCCACCGAGTGGAAATGGACCCATGGTGCTTGGGCCCGTCATTGCTGCTTGCAGCTATATTTTTTATGTTATAATTGTAAGTGACCACTGTAGTGCGTGTTTGTGTCGGAGGGGGGGGAATGAAAGGAGAATGTGGAACCGAACGAACAATCAACAAAACTTTAATCATACAACATAAACACATATACAGAGCGGTATGTCTCTCTCTGTCGTCCCCGGCTCTTCCCTTATCTCCCTCCCGCTGATTAGGCAACTCAGCGCTGGCCGTGTATCTTCACGGCCCGGCCACGCCTTCCTCCTCGTCACAGCAGTTTTATTTTTTCAAACTGCTCGCTAGAGAATCATTTGCTTTTCTTGTTTGTATTGCAAACTTGTCAAATGGCTATTTCTTCTCACCCGGTAATGGTCATTGAGCCACCTACCATACCGGAGTAATATTGCTTGTCAATTAGCACCATCTATTGTAAAGGCATGAATGTGCTAACGGTGAGCATTCTCTTCACTTTCTATGGGAAAGGGCCGTTTGTCGGTGGTTCTGCAAAGGCCTTTAGTTATCATTTAATTTATTGTCTATGTATTCTATTTTAAAGGGATAGTTCACCCAAAATTTGTAATTCTCTCATCATTTACTCACCCTCATGCCATCCCAGATGTGTATGACTTAATTTATTCAGCAGAACAAAAACAAAGATTTTTGGAAGAATATTTCAGTTCTGTAGGTCCATACACTGCAAGTGAATGGTGGCCAGACCTTTTTAGCTACAAAAATCACATAAAAAAAATGTAAGTAATCCATATGACTTAAGTGGTTAAATCAATATCTTCAGAAGCAATATGATAGGTATGTGTGAGAAACAGAAAGTTAGGTTACTTCTGTTACCCCAGTTCTCTGATAAGATGTGAGGTATCTCACTAAGGGAACGCCTCAGGTGTGACTGATTGAGGAAGCACCAACTGACAACATCTGCAGAATGACGAGAATGAGAATTGAAGTAACGATCAGGGAGTCCTGCCTCCCTCATATGTAGACCACTCCAGCTCGGTGCTGCACCATTCTCAGCATACTGTATCTCTTCACCATGCCAGTCTGCAAGGAGGGTGGTGAGGTGAGATATCTCACTTCTGTTATCAGAGAACTGGGTTTACGAAAGTAACCTAACATTCTCTTTCTAACATTTGTTTGGGATCTCACTAAGGGATATAGTCAACTCCTGTATTGCAGATATGCTGTACGAGACAGACGCAATAGCCGAATAATAAAGGCAGCCAACATAACCGTAGCTTTAGGTACCATTGTAAATAAAACCTATTCCCCTTATGTCAACGAGATCTATACCATTATTCAGGGGTCCCTTTCCTGAGAAAAGACGGAGCCCCCAGTGACGTAAAGCTAGTACACACTCCTCAGAAATGATTATTCTGCGACTGAGCAGGTCCCTAAGGCGCAAAGTTTATGTCGCTGTCGAGTACTGAAATTCCCTCATTCGTAACAGCCAAGGGGAATCACAAATACTTTTGATGCCATCAAACCGAGAAGCCTCAGATATATTCTGAGAGCAACCGATCTCCCTCTCTGAAAAATGGAGATACAATTGCGAAATGATTTGATGCATTCCTCTGACAGGAATGCACATAACAGAACTGAGTTCAACCTGAGGCCCAGATAGTTTCTTTCTTGGGCAGGAACCAGGCAGCTCTTCACTTGGTTTATTCTGAAACCCAAGTTCATCAGACAGTAAAACTAGTGTTTCTGTATCCTTCTTTCGCCTGCCATTGTGACAACGCACAAAGAAGCAGATTGTCCAGGTAAGGCAACACTGATGCCCAAATGTCTTAAGGGGGTTAGAGCCACCTCTACACATTTGCTGAATACTCGGGGGGTCTTTAAATACTAGTAGGCTCTGCCCTAATAGGCGAACCTGAGAAATTTCCTGTGAGCAGGAAATAAGTCTATGTGGAAGTATGCATCCTGGAGATCTACTATGGTAAACCGGTCTATGGGATTAATAGAGTCAGACCATGTTCTGAGCTTGAGCATTTTGAACCTGTACTTTCTGTGCTCTCTGGTGTTTTAGCTGCGGCCATAACACCAACGTCCTTCACCCTCTTTGTTCTGTAAACTCGACCACAACATACAAGTTTACAGCCACAGAACAGTGTCAGACAAAACTCTCAGCAAATAAACTCCTACTTTCTCTTTTGATACAAACTAAATCACATCAAAATTATTTAGATGTGGTGTAGATGAGAGCGAAAAGAAATATTTTTCACGAGAATGAAAAACCTGCTGTGACGCGGTCATTTTACACCCTCGAGCATAAAAACACCCAGCAACTGCAAGATCGAATCTTATCGCGTTTGTGACATTACCTTGCGACTTCATCTGTAAACTGTTAAGCGATAACTCAGATAATGCGTCTGAGTGCAGCTTCCACAAACTTCATGGGGAAGAGAGAGAGAATGCCTTTAGTAGCGAGCTGGAGTGGTCTATATACGAGGGAGGCGGGACTCCTTGATCGCTACAGCGATTGGTCTGTCATTCTGACGTTGTCAATTGGTGCTTCCTCAATCAGTCATGCCTGAAGCGTACCCTTCGTGAGATACCAAACGAATGTTAGAAAGAGAACAAAATTTAAGCCCTTTTTTACTCTAAATATCCACTTCACTTTCACTTTCAAATGTGAAATTGAAGCTAAACACAAACACATTTTGATCTGTTTATCACCGACACCTATAATACAGCTTCTGAAGATATAGATTTAACCATATGGTCATATGGTTTACTTTTATGTTTCTTTTATGTGATTTTTGGAGCTACAAAGGTCTGGCCACTCAGCCATTCACTTGCATTGTAAGGACCAACAGAGCTGAAATATTCTTCTTAAAATCTTTGTTTGCATTCTGCTGAGGAATGTCATACACACCTGGAATGGCATGAGGGTGAGTAAATGAGAGAATTGTAATTTTTTGGTGAACTATCCCTTTAACCCTCTGGGGTCTGAGGGTGTTTTGGGCCCTGGAGAAGTTTTGACATGCCTTGACATTTGTGCTTTTTTCAGTTGCTTAAAAACATATTAATGGCTAAAGTCTGATAACACTGTATTCAGCACAAACTAGGCTACAATAATATGTGAACAACATGTATGTACATGTTTGTATTTTTGAGAAAATAACATTTATGCGTGGTTTTTGAAAAAACAAAAATTTTAAGTCACTGAAATAAGGCCATATAACACATACTAAACATTTGTTCACAAGACTTTTGAGAACTGGATCTTGTAGCATAGAGTTTTTGCTACAAAAATGATGTGAAAACCATCCCGATCACTCATTCATACAAAACAATATAGTCATTTAACTTTTGTAAGACGCTTTTAGTGTTAGAAAGGCCATATGTGAGGAGGCGTGGATGATCATGAATATTGATGTGATTCACACCTGAGGACCCCTCCCCTGAGAGAGAATGAGTGTGAGGAGACTTAATGAATGAATGTATTGTTTGTAGCTTATTCACAAAATCAAGTTTAAGTTAAAAAGTAATCTGACTATACATTTTCTTTAAATAAAGACTTAACTTAAAAACTTTAGACCTACACTACCGTTTAAAAGTTTTAGATCTGTAAGATTTTTAAATGTTTTTAAAAGAAGTCTCATTTGCTCACCAAGGCTGCATTTATTTGATCCAAAATACAGCAAAAACAGTGATATTGTGAAATATTTTTACAATTTAAAATAACTTTTCTATTTGAATATATTGTAAAATGCAATTTATTCCTGTGATCAAAGCTGAATTTTCAGCATCATTACTGCAGTCTTCAGTGTCACGTGATCCTTCAGAAATCATTCTAATATGCTGATTTTCTAATATGGGCATATTTACAACACATTTTACACATTTACACCCGAACAGATATTTGCAAGCACAAGCTTCGTTGTTGATAATGAGGCAGCATAAACACTAGTTAAAATATAATCTAAACATTCATATTATTTTTATACCATATTACATATCATATTTATATCATACAGAATACAATTTAAATACCTGCTTTAGCCGAAACAACATTTAAATGTAACTAAAACTTGCCTATTAGGACATATTTCAAATTTTAATACACTGAACCCTGGCTGGCAAGTCTGGAAATAGTCCAACTAGTAAAATATGTACATGTTTATATAAAATAGCATGTCAACTAATATGTAAGTAAAACTAAATGACTTACTCATCCGAAATTGTATTCTCGGCTGGATCAAGTCGCTCTTCAAAATGCAAATGTTCCTCGTCGGATTCCTGCTCTTCTTCTGAGGAAAATGTGAACTCTTCTTCACTATCCAGGACCATCTGTAGAGCTTGCTTACCTGTGTAGCATGCCATCTTCCAAACATGCAGAAAAGTGAATGAACTTTGTTTTTTAAGGCATTGTTGGGGGCGTTTACCATTTGCATTGATCGTCTCAGCACATTATCATATGAATAGCGTGCTCTGCTGGTGGGTGTGATCACATTAGCGATAATTAGCTGAGCCAGGAGAAACTGTACATCGCTTTGTTTCGTACAGATTACATTGCAGGAGAATATTTGTTTTAAATTCGAATTGTTTTATTTAAAAGTAGACATTTTAAGCTTTCTTTAGACATATGTTTACTGTTTGTCTGATAAGTATTCGCAGAGTTTCAGTTCATTTTTGTGATGTGTTTCAGAAAGATGCTCGCGGAGATAGAGACGGCTGAAAGCGCACCCTGTTTATTTTCTTTATTTTACAAAAGCACAAGGTTTTGTTGTTATTGTGAGTGTACACAAATAAAAGTAGACCCTTTTATAGTCTCTAATGATGTCTTACACTTATCTATATGACCAAAAATGACGGAGTATTTGAAGTTGTTTCCGCTGTTATGAGGAAAAAATCCAGCAGGACGCGCCGGTGCATCTGTCAACCCCAGAGGGTTAAGAGAGTGTAGGCCATCCTGTGACCAAAATGATACAGGCAGAGGTCAGTGAGTTGCATAGCAGTCCGGATGCAAGCTGGTGGCAGTTCATTTCCGGTGAAGTCCATTGTAAGTCCAAGGTTCAGGCAGTGGCCAGTGAAGTATCACATGTCTTACGGTTGAAGTTAAGAGTTCATCCATTGTGAAGTCCATCGTAGTAGACTGAAGTGATATTTGGCTGCCATAGGCTGCGGATAGTAGTCATCACTTGACGACACATTGTTGTGGGAGTAGGACATCAGACAGGACTGAAGCTGTATCTGGCTGGCTCTGGTAACCTTATGTTATGTATCCCAAGGTTGATACATGGAAACAGATAGAATAATATTAGCATAGATGCCATTCATTTTAAAGCAGATTTATAGAATATGAGAAGTGTTTCTTGTTCCAGCAGTCCTGACTAATGCAGCATAACCATGAGCTGAGGGATAAATTAGGTGTATGCCTGGCTGAAGAGATGAGTCTTTAGTCTAGACTTAAACAGACAGAGGGTGTCTGATTCCTGAACAATGCTAGAAATTGTATTCCATAGTTTAGGAGCCAAATAGAAAAAGGATCTTCCTCGTTTCGTGGATTTTGATATTCTAGGTGTTATTAACAGGCTGGAATTGCGATTTTAGTGAACGTGATGGATTATTGTGTGATAGAAGGTCACTTAAGTACTGTGGAACTTATCCGATATCCACCAAATTTGGCACATTTCTTCAGAATCAAATGACTCATATGTGTACTAAATTTGATGAAAATTTGGATGGATTTGTCCTTTAGGAGTTATAAAGCTTTTGGGTAAACTAGGTCATGCCCAGAGTATTAAATTACACCATTATAGCCATACCCTGTTGTAGCCATGCCAAATAATTATATATATATATATATATATATATATATATTGATCTAGGCCTGTACAGGTTTTGTTCATGTGTGGGGAAAAATGTAGGAATAGTTCACCGAAGTAGGTTTTTTAAATAATCTTAGGCAGAGTGGCTGTAGTTCCATATTTCTTCCACTTCTGTATGATGCTCCTATGTATGAACATTGCTTTTGAAATGGCCTTGTATCCTACCTCAGATTTGTGCTTCTCCACAATTATATCACTCACTTTTTTTGAAGGCTCTTTTGTCTTCATTTTTGTTTGTTCAAAGGAAAATCCAACCATACAGTTTGATCTTATAGAGAAGGAAGGTATTTATGCTCTTGAAGTAATTGAAAGCAGCTGATCCACTAATTTCCAACACTAGTGGAGACTAGAGCAACTAATTCAATGTGTTTATAAGACAATATCTTGCACCAGAGTACCTAGTAATTACAAAGGGTGTGAATACTTTTTTAAAATATTTTTAAATTATTTTTTTTAGGGTATTTTATTTATTTATTTTTAAGAGGTTTTGGGAATTTTTTTTATCATGATATACAGTACTGTGTTCCAACTGGGGAAAAACTTACTTTTATTATATTCTACATTTGGAAACTGACACACAAAATTGTGAAAACTGTACTTTATAATTTTTTTGTTCAGGTCTTAAACTCTGCAACAACCCTGAATTCTCACCTGGACTATAAGTGATTTATGGTGAATTTTCACCCTGCATTGCTCTTATTTCTCAGTATTCATAAGCTGCGTGAGAAGGTGTCATGTGAACACAGTGATCTGAAGCAGAAGGAGCTGGACAACATGCCCAAAGCATCTCATGGATATGGAGGAAAGTTTGGAGTGCAGCAGGATCGCATGGATAAGGCAAGATACTTCTGTCTTTATCATAAACTTAATTGAAGCAGGAGAAGTTCATCATCACTGATATATACAGTATATAGAACTGGATTGCTGATGACGTCATAACAGTGAAGCCACTGTGCCACCATATTGCTATGCCCAAACATTCCAATGTGCCCATTGACGTAATAGAAAATCATCTCAGTTCAGTGAATAAACATAGGCCATTTAATCACAGATTTTTATTTCTAAAATCTGCCTGTACATCCCTACAACGCAAAGGTCCTACACATGTAATTATTTATTTAAAGTCGGTAATTGTTTTTTGAAAGCTCGAGTGAGTTATGTGTATCTATCAACAAACATCCCTGTGGTCACACATGAGTATACAGGTGCATCTCAATAAATTAGAATGTCGTGGAAAAGTTCATTTATTTCAGTAATTCAACTCAAATTGTGAAACTCGTGTATTAAATAAATTCAGTGCACACAGACTGAAGTAGTTTAAGTCTTTGGTTCTTTTAATTGTGATGATTTTGGCTCACATTTAACAAAAACCCACCAATTCACTATCTCAAAAAATTAGAATATGGTGACATGCCAATCAGCTAATCAACTCAAAACACCTGCAAAGGTTTCCTGAGCCTTCAAAATGGTCTCTCAGTTTGGTTCACTAGGCTACACAATCATGGGGAAGACTGCTGATCTGACAGTTGTCCAGAAGACAATCATTGACACCCTTCACAAGGAGGGTAAGCCACAAACATTCATTGCCAAAGAAGCTGGCTGTTCACAGAGTGCTGTATCCAAGCATGTTAACAGAAAGTTGAGTGGAAGGAAAAAGCGTGGAAGAAAAAGATGCGCAACCAACCGAGAGAACCGCAGCCTTATGATTGTCAAGCAAAATCGATTCAAGAATTTGGGTGAACTTCACAAGGAATGGACTGAGGCTGGGGTCAAGGCATCAAGAGCCACCACACACAGACGTGTCAAGGAATTTGGCTACAGTTGTCGTATTCCTCTTGTTAAGCCACTCCTGAACCACAGACAACGTCAGAGGCGTCTTACCTGGGCTAAGGAGAAGAAGAACTGGACTGTTGCCCAGTGTTCCAAAGTCCTCTTTTCAGATGAGAGCAAGTTTCATATTTCATTTGGAAACCAAGGTCCTAGAGTCTGGAGGAAGGGTGGAGAAGCTCATAGCCCAAGTTGCTTGAAGTCCAGTGTTAAGTTTCCACAGTCTATGATGATTTGGGGTGCAATGTCATCTGCTGGTATTGGTCCATTGTGTTTTTTGAAAACCAAAGTCACTGCACCCGTTTACCAAGAAATTTTGGAGCACTTCATGCTTCCTTCTGCTGACCAGCTTTTTAAAGATGCTGATTTCATTTTCCAGCAGGATTTGGCACTTGCCCACACTGCCAAAAGCACCAAAAGTTGGTTAAATGACCATGGTGTTGGTGTGCTTGACTGGCCAGCAAACTCACCAGACCTGAACCCCATAGAGAATCTATGGGGTATTGTCAAGAGGAAAATGAGAAACAAGAGACCAAAAAATGCAGATGAGCTGAAGGCCACTGTCAAAGAAACCTGGGCTTCCATACCACCTCAGCAGTGCCACAAACTGATCACCTCCATGCCACGCCGAACTGAGGCAGTAATTAAAGCAAAAGGAGCCCCTACCAAGTATTGAGTACATATACAGTAAATGAACATACTTTCCA
This sequence comes from Myxocyprinus asiaticus, assembly GCF_019703515.2. Classification (NCBI taxonomy): domain Eukaryota; kingdom Metazoa; phylum Chordata; class Actinopteri; order Cypriniformes; family Catostomidae; genus Myxocyprinus; species Myxocyprinus asiaticus. The sequence goes on along the minus strand of NC_059361.1, from coordinate 47,839,249 downwards.
GAAGGCCAACAATTCACTAAAAATGTTTTTTTTTATTGGTCTTATGATGTATTCTAATTTTTTGAGATAGTGAATTGGTGGGTTTTTGTTAAATGTGAGCCAAAATCATCACAATTAAAAGAACCAAAGACTTAAACTACTTCAGTCTGTGTGCATTGAATTTATTTAATACACGAGTTTCACAATTTGAGTTGAATTACTGAAATAAATTAACTTTTCCACGACATTCTAATTTATTGAGATGCACCTGTATATACAAAAAAAAGCAAACAAATACACAAACAAAAAAATATCTAATAACCATACACATTTAAAACTATACTACTCTCTCCACTGCCCCACCCCGAAAGCCCTCCAAAGACTCCAAATAGTTGCCCCATTTCCCAACAAACAAATCCAAGTTACCCCATCTTCCAAATGACACCTCCTCAAAAGCCCCCACCCTCCCCATCTCCGAGCACCACTCCCGAAATGGGGGTGCTCGAGCTGACCACCAACCCCTTAAAATATTCTGCCTGGCGATCATCACACTGGTCAGAACCCAATTCTCTGTGTCTATTCCCCACATCGATGACCGCCCCATCACCCAAAACACAGAGTCTGGGGCAAAACGAAACCCAAGTGCCCAACACGTCACACACAAAACTCTTAACCTTCTACTAGAATTCTTGGATCTCAACACATCACCAAAAAACATGGGCCGTGTCTTCATCCTCCGATTGGCATCGCCAGCAGGTGGGTGTCTTTAAGACCAAGTCTATACAATCTAGAGGGGGTCCAATTAAATCTGTGTAAAATCTTGAATTGCATAAGGCACACCCTTGCATCTCTAGATGCAGACTTTTTTTTACATTTTCTCCCCTTTTCTCACCAATTTTCGAATGCCCAATGCACTCTAAGTCCTCGTGGTGGCATAGTGACTCGCCTCAACTCGGGTGGTGAAGGACGAATCTCAGTTGCCTCCTCGTCTGAGACCGTCAATCCACTCATCTTATCACGTGGCTTGTTGTGCACATTACTGCGGAGACCTAGTGTGTGTGGAGGTTTCACGCTATTCTCCGTGGCATCGACACAACTCACCACGTGCCCCACCGAGAGCGAGAACCACATTATAGCGACCACAAGAAGGTTAACCCAATGTGACTGGCAACCGGGCCAATTGGTTGCTTAGGAAGCCTGACTGGAGTCACTCAGCAGGCTATATGCAGACTTGACGTTTTTTTTAATCCTAGCCCACACTGGGTCTGTGGTGACAGCATTTGAAGGTCAGACATGTGCAAGACAGCTCTGTGCACTTTGCTAATTTTTTTTATTATTTTCATGATATAATCCGGTGAAATTCGATACACCCAGTTACACATTTACTGTTTGAGGTAAACATGGCAAAGAAGTCAAAATCCTCAGGCTCTGGAGACATTAAAAGACACTTACATGTACAAGATGAAAGCCCAGACTGGCCTGTGGACCGGGGACTCGATTTGGATGGCGCGGCGGGAGAAGGAATCCAGCGTCAACTATCCAACATGTCGGTGATGTTGACGAATGTACTTGCGGACTTGGAGGATCTTGCTGTAATACATTGATCGATTACGGTGATGGAAAAAAAATTCTCTGAGCTAGTCACGAGTGACAGATGTTGAAAAACGAATCGATTATTTGGAGTCATCAGAGAGGGAATTAGCCGCTAAGTTGATTTGGAACGTGTTCTTGAAAAGCTTGAAGATCTTGAGAATAGAAGCCACAGGAATAACATTCGAATTGTTGGAAATCCTGAGCATGAGGAGGGCAAGAGATATGGTGAAATTCCTAGACGAGCTTTTCCCGAGTCTGCTCGACATAACAGGCCACAAACTGGAAATTGAGCGAGCTCACAGAGTCCCACCTCACAGATCTGCTGAGGGAGGAAGGCACCGATCGATTCTGGCCAAATTTTTGAGATCATCCGATAAAGATCTCGTGTTGCACTAGGCGAGGAGCAAAGGAAAGCTTTCTTGGAAGAATTACAATATTTTCATGTTCCCGGACATTGTGAAATCAACGAGAGAGAAATGCGATCGGTTTTAGGAATGCAAGAAACTCTTACATCAGCGGAAGATCACTTTTGCTCTGATGTTTCCAGCCAGACTGAGAATAAACACCAAGGATGGCAGACGGTTATTGAAACAATGGGTGAGTAACCACTGGGTGTTTTTCTTGTGAGTGGATTGACTCACTGTACATACTCTGGCTTTCAGAGGAAGCTGGGCGCCATTTTTGTTTTCTTTTGTGTTGGCTGGAATTTGTTTTGTTTTGTGGGTTAACACTTTTCCTTAAAGAAACTTTTGCATTGACGGAAGATCACTTTTACAATGAACTGATGACCACAAAATATCTACATGCCCACACAAAGAATGTCTTTTATAAAGTTGGCAGACTGTGTAAATCATGGGATATACTTTTATGCGGCCTCCGAGTGAATTGACTCTTGACCATCCGAGGAACCGGGATGCGTGTTTCGTTTCCTTTGTTCTGGTTCCGCCTAGCAGTTGGAGCTTGTTTTGTTAAATAACATTACTTAGGGACAGTTATAGATGAATCTGTCAGTTCCTCCTGTTGGCTGGAGTATGATTTGTGGAGTATTTTCGTGGAACATTGGAATTATGATGTCATCTGCTGCTCTCATCAGCTGGCTCACTGAAGATTCGTTTGTCTGACCGAGGAAAATGAACGGCTTTATATCAGCTGGAATGTGTTTTGTGAAGGAACACACCTTTGAGACAGTTCTGTGAATGAGTCTACACGTTCCTAGTGTTTATTCTGCTTATTGGCTGGGGTTTGTTTTACAAAATATTTGATGTTATATAATTTTGCCTTACAAATTTGTGAGGCAAAATTGAGCAATCCGATGGCAAAGTTGTCACGGGGGCTCTCATAGGCGTACATGGACTCTTTGAGTTTAAAAGGATTGACGCTGGTTGGCGCTTTCGTGCGTGGGGTTAATGCGCACGTTTTTTTCTTTTTTCTGTTTGTTTTGTTTGGAGGGAAGTTCGGTATTTTATTGTTGCATTGATGTTGAAATGTGGTTTTCATAATTTTGTTTTTGGCACACAATTTATTTTTTCTATTATATCAAAATGTCAAATGTTAATATGAGTGTACTATCTCTCTCCACATGGAATGTGAATGGGTTGGGGCACCCCATAAAAAGAAGGAAGGTTATTTATTTTCTTAAACGTAAGAAATATGATATAGTGTTTCTTCACGAAACACATCTTTCCCCGCAGGAAGCTGAAAAATTTGGGAAGATATGGGGTAGACATGTTTTCTTTAGTGTTGGCTCAAGTAAGAGCAAGGGAGTCATTATATTGGTAAATAAACATTTACAATTCAAATTTCTCAAACAGTTTAATGATAAATTAGGAAGAGTCATTATTGTTTTAGCAGAAATTCAGGGGCAAAGTCTGATTTTGGCTAATATTTACGCACTTAACGCTGATGATCAGGGCTTTTTTATAGATCTTGAAGGGATGTTGCAAGCTGCTGGCACCTCTCATGATATCATTTTGGGAGGAGACTTTAATCTTTTGATGGACTCAGTCCTTGATCATAGTGAAGCAAAAGTGTGTAAGCCCCCTAGAGCAACATTGACGCTTCACAGGATATGTAAAAATCTCGGTCTCACAGATATTTGGAGACTTTTGAACCCATCTGGTAGAGACTATACATTTTGTTTTCATCAGTCCATAAGATTTATTCTAGAATAGATTGTTTTTTTTTATATATATTTATATCCAAATCCCTCATTTCATCTGTTGTTGATTGCTCAGTTGGAAACATTTTAGTCTGAGATCACACCCTGGTGAGTTGAGGTGTTTCCACATAAGGAGAAAAAGAAATCATATAGCTGGTGCCTTAATGTATCCCTTTTGCAAAATCCTGATTTCCAGCAAATGGTAAAGACTGAAATCAGTGTTTATATGGAGACCAACTGGTCCTCGGTATCCTCTGTGAGCGTGGCTTGGGAGGCACTTAAGGCAGTTCTTAGAGGTCGGATCATACAGTATGTCTCATTCACCAAAAAATCCAAAGCACGAGAACTCGTGGAGTTGGAATGAAATATTAAAAGTGCAGAGGCAGAGCTGAAGAATCGTATGTCATCTGATGGCCTCAGAGAATTTACCCGATTGAAATATAGATATAATACTATTTTGTCGCAGAAAGTGGAGTTTTGGTTATTCAGGGCAAGACAGTCATACTTTGAGTCGGGGACAAAGCAGGGAAGCTTTTGGCTAGATATATAAAGCAGAGAGTCTTTTTCTACAATTCCCTCAGTGAAATCTGCTGGTGGTGAAATTTTTACCTCAGCCATTGATATTAATAATGCCTTTTAAAGAATTCTAGCTTGATCTTTATAGTTCCACGTCTTCGTCTACTGATGAAGACATTAGAAACTTTGTGGAACCATTAGATATTCCTAAACTGAAGACTGAGCAAAAAAAAAGCTCTTGATTCTGAGATAACCTTGGAGGAGCTTGACGAGGTAATTAAGGCCCTGCCTACTGGCAAGGCTCCGGGGTCAGATGGTTTTGCCACAGAATTTTTTAGATTCTATGCTACAGAACTGGCTCCACTTTTGTTAGAAGTTTATACTGAATCATTAAAGAATGGAAAGCTTCCCCCAACCATGACACAAGCCCGGATCAGTCTGATTCTTAAAAAGCACAAAGATCCAAGTGAGTGTAAAAGTTACCGTCCAATCTCCCTGATCTAACTAGATGTAAAAATTGTCAAAAATATTGGCCAACCGAAAGTTATGACATCTCTTGTACATATAGATCAGGTGGGGATTATTCGGGGCCGCAGCTCTTCTGATAACATTAGGCGTCTCATCAATATCATGGTTGGCGGAAGCTTTCCATTCTTTAATGATTCCGTATAAACTTCTAGCAAAAGTGGAGCCAGTTTTGTAGCATAAGATCTAAAAAAAACTCATCGGCAAAGCCATCTGGCCCCGGAGTGTTGCCTGTAGGTAAGGCCTTAAATACCTTGCCAATCTCCTCCAAGGTTATCTCAGAATCAAGATAATGTTTTTGCTCAGTCATCAGTTTAGGGAGTTCTAAAGGTTTCACAAAATTTCTAATATCTTCATCAGTAGACAAAGACGGGGAACTATAGAGATCAAGATAAAATTCTTTAGAAGCATTATTAATATCAATGGCCGAGGGAAAAATTTCACCACCAGCAGATTTCACTGAGGGAATGATAGAAAAAGACTATCTCTGCTTTGTCCCCCGACTCAATGTATGACTGTCTTGCTCTGAATAGCCAAAACTCCACCTTCCGTGACAAAATAGTATTATATCTGTATTTCAATTGGGTCAATTCCCTGAGGCCATCAGATGACATTCGGTGCTTCAGCTCTGCCTCTGCACTTTTAATATTCCTTTCCAACTCCACGAGTTCTCGTGCTTTGGATTTTTTGATGAATGAGGCATACTGTATGATCCGACCCCTGAGAACCGCCTTAAGTGCCTCCCATGCCATGCCCACAGAGGATACTGAGGACCAGTTGATCTCCATGTAAATATTGATTTCAGCCTTTAACATTTGTTGGAAATCAGGATTTTGCAAAAGGGATACATTAAAGTGCCAACTATATGATTTCCTCTTCTCCATATGTGGCAACACCTCTAAACTCACCAGGGCATGAGCTGAGACTAAAATGTTTCCAAATGAGCAATAAACAACAGATGAAATGAGGGATTTAGATATAAAAAAAAATAAAAATGTATTCTAGAGTAAATCTTATGGACTGATGAAAAAAAATTATAGTCCCTGCCAGATGGGTTCAAAAGTCTCCAAATATCTATAAGACCAAGATTCAATGTTGCTCTAGGGGGCTTGCACACTTTTGCTTCACTATGATCAAGGACTGAGTGCTTCAAAAAATTAAAGTCTCCTCCCAATATTATATCCTCAGAGGTGCGAACACCTTGCAACATCCCTTCAAGATCTATAAAAAAGCCCTGATCATCAACGTTAGGTGCATAAATATTAGTCAAAATAAGACTTTGTCCCTGAATTTCAGCTAAAACAATAATGACTCTTCCTAATTTATCTTAACTCTGTTTGAGACATTTGAATTGTTGGTGTTTACTTATCAGTGTAATGACTCCCCTGCTCTTACTCGAGCCCAACCATATCTTTCCAAATTTTTCCAAAGGTTCGTTTCTTGAAGAAACACTATATCATATTTCTTAAGCTTAAGAGAAATAACCTTCTTTTTATGGGGTGCCCCAACCCATTCACATTCCACATGGAGAGAGACAGTCCACTCATATTAACATTTGACATTTTGACATATAAAAAACAATAGATTGTGTGTCAAAAACAAGATTATAAAGACCACATTCCAACATTAGTGCAATCCTCAAAACCCGAACATCCTCCCGAACAAAACAAACAGAAAAAAGAAAGCGTGCGCATTAACCCCGCGCACGGTCCATCCCTCCAAACTCATACAGTCCATGCATGCCTACGAGAGCCCCCGCGACAACCTTGCTCAAGTCTGGTGTTTCTATACAAATTTTGAGACAGAATTACACAGCAAAAGATAATCAATAAAACAAACTCCAGCCAATAGGCGAAATAAACGCAAAGAGTGTGTAGATTCATCCATAAAACTGTCGTGAAAGGTGTGTTACTCTACAAAATAAACTCCAGCCGATAGGCGGAACCAACACAAAAAAAGTGCACAGATTCTTCAAACAGTCAAGCAAATGTTCAGTGAGCTGGCCCACTTGGCTGCTACATGAGTGCAAGCAAATGACTTACTCCAATGACTTTATGAAGGACATCGCTTGCTGTGTGCATGTGAATGTTTTACGGCCATCCTTAGCACCTATTCTCAATTTGGCTGGGAATATCAGTGCAAAAGCGACCTTCCGTTGTTGTAAAGGTTTCTTGCATTCCTTGAATCCATCACATTTCTCTCTTGTCAAGTTTGCAAAGTCTGGGAACAAGAAAATGCTGTGGTTCTTCCAAGAAAGCCTTCCTTTACTCCTTGCCTCGCATAATACAAGATTTTTATTGGATGATCTTAGAAATTTGACCAGAATTTATCGGGGCTTGTCTCCCTCTGCGGATCGCCGAGCAGAAACCCTGTGAGCTCGCTCAATTTCCAGCTTATGGCCTGCTATGTCGAGCAGATTTGGAAAGAGCCCATCCAGGAATTTCATCGTATCCTGTCCCACTACTCCCTGCGGGACTCCAACGATACGGACGTTATTCTGCCGGCTACGGTTTTCCATGTCCTCCAACTTCTCCCAGACATGCTCCAAATCCACCTTGGTTGCTTGCGGATTAGCAGATAATTCCCTCTCCGATGACTCCAGGTAATCGGTCCGTTTCTCGACATCCCCCCACTCTTGTAACCACATCAGTGAACTTCACCACCATGGCAGTGATCGATCGACGTATCACAGCAAGATCATCCAAGTCAGCAACGACCTTCGTCAGCATTGCCATCATGTTCAGCATCTCCTGCCGCATTTCCCACACCTCCCTGACCAGATTGACTCCCAGGCCTGCGGCCTGCTCGGGGGCATCAGCTTGTGTAAGTGTCTTTTTTTTCTTCTTCTTTTCTCCCTTTTTCTCCCCTGTTTTGGAATGCCCATTTCCCAATGCACTCTTAAGTCCACATGGTGGTGTAGTGACTCACCTCAATCCGGGTGGTGGAAGACAAATCTCAGTTGCCTCCGCGTCTGAGACCGTCAGTCCACGCATCTTATCACGTGGCTTGTTGAGCACGTTACCGCGGAGATGTAGCACGTGTGGAGGCTTCATGCTATTCTCCGTGGCATCCACACACAACTCGCCATGCGCCCCACCGAGAGCGAGAACCACACATTATAGTGACCACGAGGTTACCCCATGTGACTCTACCCTCCCTTGCAACCGGGCCTATTTGGTTGCTTAGGAGATCTGGTTGGAGTCACTCAGCATGCCCTGGATTCGAACTTGCGACTCCAGGTGTGGTAGTCAGCTTCAATACTCGCTGAGCTACCCAGGCCCCACCACATAAGTGTCTTTTAATGTCTCCAGAGCCAGAGGATTTTAAACTCTTTGACATATTGTCCTCCTAGAACAGTTATGGAACAGAGTGTATCGAATCTCGCCAGTTTATTTCATAAAAAGGATTAAAACTAGCTAAGTGCGCAGAGCTCGCCGTTCACACGTCCGATCCTCGCATGGTGTCACATGACTCCCTGCTTTGCCCAATTTGAATGCCAGCAATAAATAGTCTCTTAGAAACTAAATCAACACCTGAATCAATGGCTGTATAATTTGCTCCTTAAGATAAAGCCCCGGTAAAATGTTCCTCTTGTCGTCCAATTAGTCTACTTAATGTGGATTATAAAATTATGGCCAAATCGGCTTGTAACTGTTTTGCCTCATATTATTAATCCGGACCAGACCGGGTTTGTTAAGTCTAGATATGGTACTGATAATATTTGCAGAGCATTTAATATAATTGATCATTTAAATAGGACAGGGGACTCTTATTTTATCTCTCGATGCCGAAAACGCATTTGGCAGGGTAGAACTGCCCTTTCTTTTTGCAGTGCTGGAGAAGGTAGGGCTGGGACTGAAGTTTATTGGTTTGGTCATACTTTTATATTCTGAACCTGTGGCCTTTGTCAAGACCAATGGAGTATTATCTAATACATTTCCAGTAAATAGAGGCTGCCATCATAGCTGCCCGCTCTCACCACTTTTGTTTTCTTTGGTTAATGAACCACTGGCTGTAGCCAGGGTTTTTCCTGGCTCAAAATGAGGCAGAGGAGGTACCATCCTGATCATGTGCACACATACACTTGTACCATGCCTTCCACTGGCTGAAGCAAACACTTACAAGCAACATATTTTAGATGTTTTAATAATTAGATGATTGAAGAAAATGACAATTATCAACTTATAGCATATTTAATCAAAAAAGCTAACCTGTTCAACATTAAATTAAATACAACATAACAGCTAATGTGTTCATTTATAGTTAACAAACAGCAAACTTGATTAACCTCTTAAACCAATAATAAGATCATCTCTGATCTCAGGTATGTGGGTGGGTATGATGGGAAGGGACGATGTGTAGAGACCAATCAGCCACTGTTTTACAGTTTGGATTGGACTGATCGCTTAGATTGACAGGTCTTGATTTACCATGCGCACAACTGAAACAGTGCTGGATCTTGTTACTTATTCTATGTAATTGTGTTTCTGGTTTATTGTGGCATTTACAAATGTAAGTAGTTCTTAGGTTCAGTAAAACCCTCAGATCACTTGTTTGGAGAATTTTTTGGACTTTTGATAAAAAAGGCTACCTTGGTTCCAAATGCCATAACTTGCTTGGAGATAACAATACAAAATTTTGCCCAGATACAGTTGACATGATTGTAGTCATGATGTCAAGCATGAATAATTAACAAAATTAATAAATAAACTGCATCACTTTCTCAGCAGTGTTGTAAGATAAGACCCTCCAAACATGAGATGTACTTGTTTGCATTTTTGAGAAAATCAAGATTATGTGTGGTTAGTAATTTAAGTCACTGAAATAAGGCCATGAAACACATAATAGATTTTGTAGACTCCAGTTTTCACTCACAAAATTAACTTTTGTGAGACACTTTTTGTGTTAGAAAGGCCGTATCGTATCACGCTCTTCTTCTGAGGTAAATTCACAGCGTGTCTTCTTCCAAAAACGATAATGAGCTCAAACGGGAAAGACTGTACCTCTCGTTGGTTTCATACAGATTACACAATCAGAGAATATTTGTTTTCGATTTAAATTGGTTCATTTAAAAGTAGACAATTCAAGCTTTCTATAGACATATTTCTCATGTCTGCGAGGCAAGTATATGCTGAGTTTCAGTTCATTTTCATGACGCGCTCCAGACAGAAGTTCACGGAGACTGAGATGGCAGAAAGCGCATTCTGTATGATTTCTTTATTTTACAAAACCACAACATTTTGCTGTTATTGTGATGGTGTGACACTCCGCTCAATAACCCGCACCATGCGTGTGCACTCCACTCAGCCGCTCATGGCCCAAGCAGACGCTCCGCTCAAGTACCACTCACGCTCACCGATAAAAAAGCGTTTGCTCAAATCCCACTCTGACATTCAATTTCTCTGTAGTATACTTGGTTCCAAGCATGTAAACGGGGGGTAGCTGCAGTGGCCCATGCAACTGCACTTTGCCCACATGGGCTGAAGTGCCCCTCTGGGTGAAATATAGACTATAGGCCGACATTTATTAAATTATCAAATGATTAGTAATGTATACATCTGAAATTATGTGATTTGTATTGTGTTTTTGTATATAAAATCTTGCTGTTTATTTTGGACTGGTTTACAACGGCTGTTAGATATTCAGGTCTACCAGACCTTCGTTAACATTTGTAATCAGTCAAATATTTCTCTATCACATATGCCATTGAACATCTTCAAATAATACCTTTAATAAAAAATCAGTTCTAAATTACCTTTATTTACTTTAAACAAATCATCAAACATGCCTCTACAAGTGATAAAACGTGCGTTGGCACGGAAACTCGCATACGTGCAAATTTGCGCTTTTCAGTTTAAACTGGATCTGAATGACACAACCGACTCAGAAAAACACTTTCAACTTTAAAGTTTGTTCGAGTCGTTTAAATAATGAAAACATGGACTGGTATCAGGAAAAATATTGCAGGTAAAAGTGAAATTCATAATTGTTTTTCAGTTGTCTCCACAGAATGATTATACTGTAGATTTGATACATTAATATTTTTCTGATTTCTGATTTAATGCTATCAGACTTTGGGTCTGTAAATTAAAATTAGCAATTTTTCATCCTAATTTTGTGTTCAGTTTTAAAGGGATTATTAAGTTATCCAGAAAAGAGCAGTGAATGTTTTTCTCTTTTTCAGTGTTGTTGCTTTATTAATATTCCCTACAATTTTATATGTACGAATCAATTATTATATGGTTATTTATATAATAATTATTATATTAGTAGATAGCATGTGCCCCCTTTGTTTTTCCTTAATATTTTTAAAGCATTATAAAGTGAATCTGGACTTTATATGCGTCAAACGATCATGTCTTGTGTATGCACTCTTTATATGTACAGCAAGGTTTAATCATGGATCTAACAAATTAAAAATATTTGTCCTGCATAAAGTGAGATTTTGTCCAATATATATTAGATGAAATCATGTTTAATGATCCTAAAACAAATAAAAATTATTTAATTCACAAATTGCACTGCCTACGTTTAAGAATTATTTTTTTTCTAATGTACAATCATTTCTAGAATTTTTTTTAATTACGTTTCACTTATCGTTAAGGTGTGGATTTGGCTTTGGGAAACTGACCAGCGGTTATGTGTCACTTTATCCCGAAGCAGAAATCGAAAGCAACAGGCGGTCGATTAAGTGAGATAATTCCGCTATGAAATTCTCTATGCGAGAGCAGAAATATTTACCAATCAAATGCTCAGTTGTACAATAGAGGCATGAAAGCAGAATGCTGCGCCAGCAAATTAGGACACACTGATCTGCAAGATCATACATGTTTAATAGTTTTGAAGCAGGGTTTTTTCTCTCACAGTCTCTCCACACTCCCTTTTGATTTCCTCATTCTTAACTTTGATTTATACTTTGCATTTATTTAGGCTATAAGGTTTGCAACTTCACTAAAACAGTGTTAGAGCTCCATAACCTCAGGCCTATTGCTTCCTTTCGCAGATTCCCAAACCAGCAATTCCCTCTGGTGTACACAAATAAAATTAAACCCTTTATAGTTTCGAATGATATCTTGCTCTTATCTGTATGACCAAAAATGACAGCGTATTTATTTCTGCTGTTATCAGGGAAAAAGTCAGGTGATCGTGCCGGCACCTCCAGTGACCACAGAGGATTGAGTATGTTAACTATCAATATGTAAACTAATGCTATTTTGAGCCAATGCCTGATTAGCTTGCTTGTTGTTAAGCTTAATGGAGGGATTTTGCCTAATTTATGCTGGCTCTATGGAGATTTTTTTTATAGTGGTTTAATTTCACAGCACCACTTGGGGTCTCTATATGTGCATGTGACTGCCTGCCTGAGTTTCGTCAACAGTCGGAGACGGCACGGAATTTGACGTAGGTGGCTGCCTCATAATTCTCTATGCAGGAAAAGCCCTAGTAGCTGTGAGAACCAATGCAAACATGCATGGCATTAAAATAGGCCCAGAGGAACATCACATATCCCTTTATGCAGACAATGTTCTGCTATACCTTAAATACCCTGAGACCTCTACTAACACAGTTTTTGCAGTAATTTATAATTATAGTAATTTTTCAGGATATAAGATTAATTTGGATAAATCTCTGGCTTTGTGTATGCATGTCCCTCCTGAAACCACTTTGAGTTCCACCCTCCATTTAGCATCCTCAGGATTTAAATATTTGGGAATTAATTTTACGCCTAAAGAATTTATAAGACTGGTCAAACCTTCCAACTTCTTTATTTGGCAGGATTAATGTTATAAGAATGAATATTCTTGCCAGTTTGAATTTTTTGTTCCAATGTCTGCCATGCTATTTGAATACAAGTTTTTTTTTTTTTTTAAGGATACATTCTTAAATTATAAGGTATTTGGAATAAAAAAAAAGCCCAGACTTAAACTCTCCGTTTTGATGAAGCCAAGAAAACTGGGTGGGCTTTGCTTCCTAATCTTCAGTTATATTATTTGTCTGCACAAATTAAACACATGTTAAGTTGGTTTCTTAATAGACTTGAATCTCTTTGGGTTGAGACTGAATCTTCAATGTGTTATCAAAGATTGTAATGTTCTTTGCCATTTATTTATTATACACAAAAGATTCAGTCTCTGACTAATAACTTTACTGTGGAAAATACTCTTCTGGTGTGGAAGGATGTTAGGAAGTACTTAGCCATTCCAACTAATTTATCTCTTAAATCTCCCATTGCCCTCAACCCTGATCTTCCCTCATCAATACAGAACATTGGGCTTCAGGCCTGGATGTCAAGAGGAGTGTTGGAGTTTGGGCATTTATTTAAAAATGTTAAAATTAAATCATTTCAGCAGTTAAGACAGGAATTTAACTTGCCCGGTAATGATTTCTATAAGTTTCTTCAACTGCGGCACTTTATAGTGTCACAGTTACTCTTACTGAAGTGGAAAAACAGCTTTTTTCCCTCATCCACTCTTAAGAGGAAGATTTCTGACATATACACTGTTATCTAATGTTGGTCCTTCAACTTTTGATTCTTTGAAGGTGATATGGGAAAGGGACATTGGGTCATCTTTCAGTGACAAGGAATGATTATCTGTTTGTGCAAGTGTTTTTCTTAAGTGTGCCCCAATTTCGGGCCATTAGCAAAATTTTACATTTATCCATAGGACCTACTTAACACCGGGTTGCCTCCACAAAATATCCCCCAATACTTCTCAATTATGCTTTAAATGTAAGACAGACATCGGCACTGTAATGCATGTATTCTGGGTTTGTGATAAGATAAAATCCTTTTGGAAAGAGATTCACAAAATTATACAAAAGATCATTGGAAAAACTTTTACAATGTTTCCAAACGCACATCTCTTCCAGTAAGAGGGAAGCAGAAAAACAGAACTAATAACTGTAGTGACAGCAAATGAAATTTGCAGAGGTATTCTGTGCATTTTTCAGTACTCTGTTTGAGTTGTGATCATTGTGATTACAGCTGCAAATATTTCAGTCTGGCTTCTGTTTTCCACACCTAGATTCAGGAAGTGAAAGCCATTCTGCCTTGCTTATCTACACTTCATGAGAATTAAACAGTGCGTTTTGTATTCTTCCTGTAGTCTGCTGTGGGTCATGAGTATCAGAGTAAACTATCCAAACATTGCTCTCAGACCGACACATCGAAGGGGTTTGGAGGGAAATTTGGAGTGCAAGCCGATCGTGTTGACCAGGTAAATCATTAGATCCTCAGATCTTCAATTGACCGTTTCTACTCAATGTCACATTTTCTCAGTAATGTGTGGGTTTCATGCAGTCTGCCGTGGGCTTCGAGTATGCTGGAAAAACAGAGAAACATGCATCTCAAAAAGGTGAATCTTTCTTTCTTTACTGTAAAACAGGTTTCATTTACAGTACTCTGCCTCACGAACCTGTCAAACCAACAGCATCCTGAAATTATGGAATTATGTGTCATTGTTTTATCTATAGTTTTTTCCAAATGAGTGTGAGAGAATTTGTCAGTATGTCACTCTTTAGCACATACACATACACTCTTCACTCAAAATATAAACACTCACAGAAAACAGATGCATCAAGCAATCAATCACACAATTTCCACTCATGAACATCAGTTTTGTTATTTTGACATTTATTCATTCATTCATTGACTGGTAATGTTGGTTTAATATTTCTGTACGATCACTGACACTTTATATTAATGACAAACAGATATGGCTTTTTCAGTAGTCCTTGCAGATGCCGATATCTACAGCAAAGAAAATAGTTGAGCTGAAAATGGATATTAGATATACATTAGAACAATAATCATTTATATATTAAGATTAAATTAGATAAAAATTATATTAGATATAATTAAATGATTTACATTTTATAAATTTTTATACACACTATGTACAATTGATAATAAATTGATTACAATTTGAAAATCATTTTAAATAATATTTACAATGTTTAAATGTAATAATTATATTTACTTAATTTTTGGTATTATTGAATTGAGTGAATGTAGTATTAACTCAAAAATATTTGAAAACAGTTAATAATGCACTGTATACTATATTTACATATCGCCTCCGAAATGACCAAATATCAGTTGCTATCACTTCTCTATATAGTATTTAGGAATACTTTATATACTGTGTAAATACACACACACACACACACACACACACACACACACATATATATATATGTGCAATACCCAAGTAATGTATGTGATTCACTACTCCAACATGACAATAATGTTCATTGTTTCTTGTAGAGGATCATTAGCAGAAAGAGCTTCAGCAACTCTTCTGTCATATGATTTTTCTATTTTTCCTGACATTCACCCTATTCTCCTCTGTGCTCTTATGCTGCATTCTATTACCCCTGCAAGACTACGCCACTGGGTTTGGCGGTCGCTACGGCGTACAGGCAGATCGCGTGGATCAGAGCGCTGTTGGCTTCGATTACAAGGGTAAAACTGAAAAACATGAGTCACAGAAAGGTTCGTTACTGGTCCCGCTCACAGACACATATTCACTAAGCAGCTGCCTGTGTTCATGTGTTAGTAATATTATTGTTAATACTGACAACACCTGTATGATATGGTTTGGTTTGATCTGTTGAGAAGTTTTCAACCTCTCTTAGATTATGCCAAAGGGTTTGGTGGCAAGTTTGGAGTGGAGACCGATAAAGTTGACAAGAGTGCAATGGGATTTGAGTATCAGGGCAAGACTGAGAAACATGAGTCACAGAAAGGTTTGTGTCACACACGTCTCTCCTGTGTTTCATAGGTCAACACTGTTTTCAGCTGCTAAGTTTAAGAATACAGTCATGGGTTGTCAGTGTTTTCTTAAGAACAGAAGATACAGGTTGCCTGATTTTTTTTTTTTTTCTTTTTTTTTTTTTTGCTGGGTCATGTCAGTATGATTAATTATATAATATATTTTCAAATGTTTTGGTTTGGTTCCTTTAAACTTTGTTGAAATGGAGATGCTCTTCTCTAGTACCGGAGTAGCATTTCAATACTGTCAGTGTTGGTCTTAGCACTGTGGTGGTGAAGTGGCAGTGGCGGTGATGTGCATGTAAATGTATCAACTTATAAGACCTGAAATAAATTAGTGAAATAATAGCATACGAGTATATTGAAGTATTGGATCCTAAGTTACGGTGTTTTCAAATCTTAATGCTAGAGACATATTAATTTTCAGATTTTTAGAGACTGTAGGAGTACATTAGGAGGACTTTAGCGACTATGTAGCGCATTATGGCACCGGCCTATTCACAATGCAGGTTACGCATCTAGTGCAACTTGTTCAAGTTCAGCTGTGCATTCGCTTCATTGGCCACGTTTACATGCACCCTCATAATGCAATTATACTGCGATTAAGGCAATACTGCGATTTAAACTGTAACTCATGTAAACAGAATATTGCGATTATGATACTGTGATTATGCTAATAATCAAAGTAATGATAATCGCTGGATATGTGGAGTACTCCTATTTTAATCGCTTTATACTAGCATGTAAACGCTTTAATGGCATTTCTTCCACTCTGAGACGGATCTGCAGACGGATGATGTTATGCTCGAGCACAGGTTTGAAAACAGGTTAGAAAAAGAAGCTGCACTTACTTTTTGGTTTCATGTAAAACGGCAGTTCCATGCAGTGTTTTCCAGCAGTGGTCCTCCCCCATCTACACCCCTTGGCAAAAGAAACCATATTTTCCCAAGTTGTGAATGTCCATTTAAAGTCTGAATTGAATGTTGGGGAGATAAAAAGACCATATGCCGCAAAATAATGGCAAGGAAACACGTCTTTGAAATTAGTTTGTGCTCGCAGGCGAAACACAACAAAATCCATCGCGTGTATTCCGATTCACACACAAATGACTCTAATGAACCGATTCTTTTTAGTGATCATGTTTAATCTAGCAAATCTAATGTAGTCAAAAATGAATCTTATGAATTGGTTCTTTTAATAAATCGTTCAGAAAGACTCACAAACTGACTGACTAATTTTCCTTATACCAAGCTGTATTTAAAGAGACATATTTGCAACAAGTTTTTTTTTTGTAATAAATATTCATATATATTAACACTGTTAGTTTATTGGTTATATCTTGCAGTTATTTATTTTACGTCATATTTTCATATATTTAAGCAGAATTGTTAAATGATCCTCATGATGCACATCTATTCTTTTTTTTATCGGAATAAAAATACAAAACACCTGAACTTTCGTTGACTGAACGTGTTTTCAGTGCGGCTGATAGCATCATAACCCCAGTGAGGTCCTCTATAAAACCGGACAGTGTTGTTGTTTTTTCCTGTTGAAAGAATGTACATCTGAATTGAAAAGCTTTCAGCCAAGGTAGGACTGAACTATTTAATTATTGTCCAGCTGTTCACTGATATTTAGTCTTGATCAGTTTTCAAGTTTAGCTATATTAACAGATTTTGACATTCAGTAATATTTTTAGCCGTTGATGTTTACCGACTTATAAGAAGCTATTGGTGCAATAAAAGCCAATACAATTTTTTTTAGTTTTGTATTATGGTATTTTGCATATTTTGTGATATTTTACAAAGGGATTAATTTCAGTGATGCATTTTTTAAAGTTTGATCCACAATAAACATAATTTGTGCGCACTCTCTCCCCTGCCCTCCAACCACCGTACAACACTGTCACTGGCGGTGGTTGGCCTTTAAACACCATGGTGGCACAAAAATTTGTCACCGCAACTGCTGTAGTCACATTTCAGTCTGTGCCCCTTTCTCTTTCACACTAATATGTTGTTGTGTTTGTTGTATGTCAGACTATGTGAAGGGATTTGGAGGGAAGTTTGGCGTTCAGATGGATCGTCAGGATAAATCTGCGGTAGGGTGGGATCACCAGGAGAAACTGCAGCTGCATGAGTCACAGAAAGGTGAAAACACACGCTTACATCTTCACCGGTTCTATGTAATGTCAAGTCAAGTGAAGTAAGTTATTTGTATAATGCTTTTCACAACACACATAGTTTCAAAGCAGCTTCACAGAAAATTGTGATATAACAGAAAATTAAGCTGTAATGTCTGTAATGTCTTAAAGTCCTCATTATTCAGTTAAAATTAATAATGTGATTTTATATTATACTTACATTTTTTTTCATGCATTCTGGAGTACAAATCACTTTACACTACAGACAAATACAGTGTGCATAACGGCCCATTATTATTTGAACTGGAGCACAGTGTAATTTGTCTTTTTGGAACCCAAAATCAGCTTTTGATGGTAATTCAGAATTCGGCATTCAGTGTAAAACTTATCCTAAAAGTGCAGTATCATCACTGCTCAAGGAATCAGACTAGTGTATTAGTTTAGCTTCCTATCTGTCTGCTTTATGTTTGTTGTGTTAATGTCATGTTTCATGTACTTACAGGGCTCTACGCTAACATTTTTATTTTGAAGCACTCATGCCCCAAAGTAAAAAATTTAAAGGACAGTCAAAAATGTAGGGGCACGAGAGTCACGTGACGCCACGCAAGGATCAGATGTGTGAATGACGAGCTCTGCGCATTTTGCTAGTTTTTAATTATTTTTCTATCATAAACCGGTGAGATTCGATACACCCTGATAACATAACTGTTCTAACATAAGAATTCAAAATCCTCGGGCTCTGGAGATATTAAAAGGCACTTACGTGCTTAAGCTGATTCCTCAGACAGGGCAGCAGACCAGGGACTCGGTTTGGACGGTGCGGCGGGAGAAATTCAGCGGCAAATGTCGGTGATGCTGACAAAGGCATAGCGGACCTGGAGGATCTTGCTGTAATACGGCGATCAATTACGGCGATGGAGGTAAAATTCTCTGAGTTGGTTACAAGAATCGGGGACGTCGAGAAATGGATCGATTATCTGGAGTCATCGGGGAGGGAATTAGCTGCTAACCCGCTAGCAACCAAAGTAGATTTGCAACGCGTTTGGGAAAAGCTGGAAGACCTTGAGAATCGTATTCGGCGAAACAATGTCAGAATTGTTGGAATTCCTGAGAACGAGGAAGGCAGAGATATGGTGAAATTCCTAGATGAGCTCTTCTCGAGTCTGCTCAACATAACAGGCCATAAGCTGGAAATCGAGCGAGCTCACAGAGTCCCGCCTCACAGATCTGCTGAGGGACGCAGGCCATCAATTCTGCCCAAATTTCTGAGATCATCCGATAAAAATTCTTGTGTTATGCGAGGAGTAAAGGAAGGCTTTCTTGGAAGAACCACAGCATTTTCTTGTTCCCAGACTTTGCGAATTCGACGAGAGAAACATGATCGATTCAAGGAATGCAAGAAACTCTTACATCAGCGGAAGATCGCTTTTGCACATGTTTCCGGCCAAACTGAGAATAGATACTAAGGATGGCCGCAAAATATTTACTTGCCCACAGCAAGCATTGTCTTTCATAGAGACAATGGGGTGAGTAAGCCATTTGATGTTTCTCACATGGTCCCCAAGTGAGCTTGACTTGCTGAACATACAGTGCTGTGCAAAAGTCTTAATTTATCTTAAGATAGTTATGTATATCTTCAGCTTTAGTGTGTCAATAGGAAATATAAATTTTAGACTCTCAAACATTACTTTTGTAAATATCGAACATCGAGTCACTCTGAGATTAAATGAAGAGATAGAAGCAATTGAGACAGCCTAAACAGATGGAAGAACTGTGGTAAATTCTCCAAGAAGCTTGGAACATCCTATCTGCCAACAACCAAAAAAACTGTGTCCAGGAGTACCTAGGAGAATTGATGCTGTTTTGAAGAAAAGGTGGTCACATCAAATATTGATTTAGCTTTTTTTTTATGTTTACTGGACTTTGCATGACATTAATTGATAAATTAAAACTATTTATGGCATTATTTTTAAAGACATCCTTACTATGCAACATTTTTCACCAGTGCCTAAAACTTTTGCACAGTACTGTACACTTGACTGTCTGAGAAAGCTGGGCGCTATTTTGTTTCTTTTTGTGTTGGTTCCGCCTAGCGGCTGGAGTTTGTTTTGTGCAGTAACAGTCCTTCAAGAAACTCTTGCATCGACGGAGGATCGCTTTTGCACTGATGTTTCCGGCCAAACTGAGAATAGATTCAAAGGATGGCCGCAAAATATTTACATGCCCACAACAAGCGATGTCTTTCATAAAATCAATGGACCGAGGAAGTCGTGGTGTGTTTCTCACATTTGCTCCCAAGTGAGCTCGTCTCGCTGAACATACTCTTGATCGTCCGAGGAACGGACACCTCGGCACCTTTCTTGTTACTTTTTGTGCTGGTTCTGCCTAGCGGCTGGAGTTTGTTTTGTGGAATAACACTCCTTCGGGACAATTGTGGATGAATCTGCTTGTTCTTTGTGCTTATGCCTTTTTTGGAGTATTTTTTGCAGGACATAGGAAGGATTTGGTCATCTGCTGCACTCATGAACAGCCGTCTCACTGAACATTCTTTTGACTGTCCGAGGAAACTGAACGTTTTTTTTTTTTGTGCTGGTTCCGCTAGCGCCTGGAGTTTGTTTTGTGGAGGAACACACCTTCGATACAGTTTTGTGAATGAATCTACACATTCTTTGTGTTTATTCTGCCTATTGGCTGGAGTTTGTTTTATAGATTATTTTCTGTTATGTAATTCTGTCTCACAAAATTTGTATAGAAGCACCGGACTTCAATCCGGCGGAAAAGTTGTCGCGGGGACACTCGTAGGCGTACATGGACTGTTTGAGATTAGAAGGATGGACGCCGGTTGGCGCTGCCGTGCTCAGGCTTAATGCGCACGTTTTTCTTTGTTCTGTTTGTTCGGTTCGGAAGGATGTTCGGGGTTTGACATTTTGACATATTAGAAAAAATAGATTGTGTGTCAAAAATAAAATTATAAAGACCACATTCACCATTGTTGCACTAATGGTGAATGTGGTCTTTATAATTTTATTTTTGACACACAATCTATTTTTTCTAATATGTCAAAATGTCAAATGTTATATGAGTGGATTATCTCTCTCCACGTTGTTGGGCCTCATGTATTCAGATAGAAGACAAAGGCAGGCCTAACAGTCATAAAAACATAACTCAAGCCCCCATCTTCTAAGTCGTAAATTTTACTGATAAAAATCGCGCCAAAATCAAACAAAGGGAGTCCAAAACAGACTACAGATCCATGAAGCCTTGCTCACTAAAGGATCGAGCGCTCAACTCCTATTAGATGAGGCACACAACAGAACGTCCCTCAAACATGACATCATCAGGAGTTCAAATAATTCTGAAATGCGTCCAGAATTCGCTTCCAGCGACTTAGTTCACCGAATACGGACGTAGCTTTTTGCTGCTTTCCGGTGCAACCTCGTGGCATAAGGAAGTAATGTCCGACTTGAAACTGTAGCCATACAATCTCCATCTCGCTGGACAAGTTGAGATTACTCTGTGTTCAACCAAACACTCTAACGGATCCGAAGGAGACCACCGAGCAATTCGCATCTTCATCCGTTTGCCTACAGAAGTGAAGAGATTAAAGATTTCTCTTCCATCTTCAATCAAGTCGACATTTCTGAGTTCTCCGCCAGCCCGCCGAGGATCAACAGCCATACCGCCCGCTGACAATCAATAGCCGTACCGCCCGCCGACAGAGCGAGGAAACGGCCTCCTGTCATCACCCGAGCCTCAAGGAACCGGGTCAAAGTTAAAGGACGGAAGAAAACACATTTTACCTGTGTCCTCATGCGATTCAAGTAAGAGGTTACGTCTGGGCAGAGATAGAATATTATAGTGTGTTATTCTTGTGTTTCAAGGTTTTTTGCTTGTACAGTTTACGGACCGCCATGTCCGCTCATTATTAATACTCAGGGTATTAATTATCACAAATTTGTTTTGCTGTATTGTGGTCCAACCAAATTGGATTGTTGTGCAATTTCGCCATCGCGGGTGAGACAGAAACTGAGTTCATCCGTTAGAGTCAAATAACGCAGGACTTTTACCGCGTCTCTGAGTGATGAGCACAGCTGCTTTCTCTCCAGCTATCACAAAATCAGCTTTTGGGCTGTCACTTAATCATCTCTCTCTCTCTCACTAACCACACTGACACACACACACACACACGCACACACACACACTGTCACACACACGCCTTATGTGTTATAGGATTATTTTTATTTCCATATCTAATCATGTCACTGTTTAGTTTGTAGTTGTAAGTCGGAAGTTTATTGACTGCATTGTATTAATTATTAATTGATATTACTGCATAAATAAACTTTGTTTATATTACAAAGAGAAGTGTTTTGGTTTGTGTTGCATACGCCCGTGTCATGCTGACGGGATGTCAGTGCTTGGATTCAAACCTTCATTCATTGTTTTTTTCCCGAAAATCGATATTCTTCGGATGTCGATTTTCCTAAGAAAACAATCTAATATTGAGACTGTTTTACTATTTGGTTATTAGTTCCTAATTCTAGGGTGGTGCCCCGTCAATGTTAATCCTTATTAATATTCTGTTGATTTTTGATAATTGATAATTATCTTTGATGATTGTTGAATTTGAATGATCAATAAGCTAGTGTTAATTTTAATTAATGTTTCATCGATGTTAACAATTAACGATTATCTTTGATAAGTGTTGATTTTTTTTAAAGGATTAAAAAGCTACATTGATTCTCATCAATGTTCTATTGATTTTAATAATTAGTAATTATCTTTGATCATTATTAATTATTGCTAATAACCAAACTTGCTCCTAAATGTAGCACACTACATTTACTGGAGCCCCATGTGAGGTTTTAATGAGCTAGATCCAATTAATTAATTAAAATATTGATTAATAACTACAGAAATAATTATTAATTATTTCTGATAGTAACACTAATCTAAACAACCAGTAAAGCCCTACAATGTGGAATGTGAATGGGTTGGGGCACCCCATTAAAAGAAGGAAGGTTATTTATATTCTTAAACGTAAGAAATATGATATAGTGTTTCTTCAAGAAACGCATCTTTCCCCGCAGGAAGCTGAAAAGTTTGGGAAGATATGGGGTGGAAATGTTTTCTTTAGTTTTCTTTAGTGCTGCCTCAAGTAAGAACTGGGGAGTCATTACATTTGATAAGTAAACATCTACAATTCTAATGTCTCAAACAGATTAAAGATAAATTAGGAAGAGTCATTATTGTTTTAGCAGAAATTCAGGGGCAAAGGTTGATTTTGGCTAATATTTACGCACCTAACGCTGTAAATACGGAATCATGATTTTTTATAGATCTTGAAGGGATGTTGCAAACTGCTGGCACCCCTCATGATATAATATTGGGAGGAGAATTTAATCTTTTGATGGACTCAGTCATTGATCATAGTGAAGGTTCTCAGGGGTCGGATCATACAGTATGCCTCCAAAAAATCCAAAGCATGAGACCTTGTGGAGTTAGAAGGGAATATAAAAAATGCAGAGGCAGAGCTGAAGCATCGAATGTCGTCTGATGGCCTCAGAGAATTGACCCAACTGAAATACAGATAATACTATTTTGTAGTGGAAGGTGGAGTTTTGGCTATTCAGGGCAAGCATATTTTGAGTCAGGGGACAAAGCAGGGAAGCTTTTTCTATCATTCCCTCAGTGAAATCTGCTGGTGGTGAAATATTTACCTCAGCCATTGATATTAATAATGCTTTTAAAGAATTCTATCTTGATCTTTATAGTTCCACATCTTCGTCCACCGAAGAAGATATTAGAAACTTTGTGGAACCGTTAGAACTCCCTAAACTGACAACTGAGCAAAAAAATTCTGATAAATTCTGAGATAACCTTGGAGGAGCTTGGCAAGGAAATCAAGGCCTTGCCTACATGCAAGGCTCTGGGGCCAGATGGCTTTTCCGCTGAGTGTTTTTTTAGATCTTATGCTACAGAACTCGATCCACTTTTGTTAGAAGTTGATATGGCAACTTTTGGGCCAAGCGTAGTGTTTTCACAACCAATCAAAGATTTAGTGACTGAGTTAAAGATTTGATTGTTGGCTTAAAGTAATAAACATGAATCCATGAGAGAGGAGACCATGCTAATAAATAGATTGTGACGTGTAATATACAGTAGGTAAGACATTAGGCCTAACCTGTGAATTAATAATGTGTATATAAACATGATACTAGACAACCCAAACGAGACCAACACTGACTGATACACAAAGCACAGAAAGAGTCCAGAAATGAGAAATGTAACGGGTGTGTTATGAGGATGATATGAAGTAGGCTAGACTGTTTTAAATGAACAGCCTTAACTTAAGATTTTACTTTTCATATCAAACTCCATTATCATTTTGATTTATTGTTTATGTTATGAGACATTGCCTAAGTAAATGTTTACTTGCATTTTGGATACTGAGCAGCTCAGATTTCCAGCCATGTGGATAAAGTTTATTATGTTTCATTCAGTGCTTCATTTCTAAAGGCGAAATAATGAGAGAAATTTGCTTTTATTTTTTTTAATGTGGGAATAATACTTGCGCTCTGTCCCTTTATGAGTGTGCATTCATGCTAAACGGGGTATACAATGCATGGAGAGAGATGGATTTACAGTCCAATAGAAAGAAACTGTTGATTTCTTGTGTTCCAATGTGTGGATTAATAATTTTCAGCCAACATGTTAAAGGTGCACTCAGTAAGTTTTTGTTCATGTAGTCTTGGACTTACACTGACATCTAGGGGCATGATGCAGCATCACTCAAACACAATAGTTTGCAGGTATAGATGCCATTGTAGAAATTCAGTACTCTCAGTAAGCCATAATTAATTTAATCCATGAGTGAAAGTGTCTGATAACAGGGCGGTGACTGAGATTAAGTGAGTAGTATTCAGCTGGTCATGTGATTTTAACATGGCAGCCCCGATGAGGGGATCCTCTCCATGTAGAATAAAACAGGTTTTATAAAGTTACTGATATGACTAGAGACTTCATCTAAAGTGAGTTATCATGATTATATACATCTGTTTCAAAATTACTATTGTTTAGGAGTTAAACTTTTTTTAATGAGGAAAAAATGACTGAGTGCACCTTTAAAATGAAAAAATGGAATTTGCTGGAATATTTTTTTTTTTTTTTGCAATTAACAGTTTTTATTGATTCTAATGACAAATCCAATAAACATAAAAGGAAACACAGAATCACATTACATAAACCTAAACCCTTCCCTCCGAACATTCCCACCCCCCACCCAACACAAACACACACACCCCAGTGGCCTGACATCAAACCAATAATGACACACCAAATAAACAATAAATCAACAGACAGTATTCAGAAAAATAAATAAAGAAATAAGAAAAAAGAAAAAACAATAAGAACGCACACTCGCATTCAATATTACCCATCTCCCTCCACCGTCTCCCCCAGGGAGCCCTCCACAAAATCCAAGTACCTACTCCATTTTTTTATTAAATAATCCTGTGTTGCCCAGCCTTCTACAAACCATCCCCTCAAAAGCCGCCACCCTGCCCAACTTTGCGCACCACTCCAAAAACGAGGGCGCTCCAGCTGATTTCCATCCCCTAAGGATGACTTGCCTTCCGGTCATGACACCAGCCAGGACCCAACTCTTCATAAACCCATCTCCTACATCAATGACCGTCCCATCACCTAGAACACAGAGCTGAGGCAAAATGAAACCTGAGCAGCCAACACCTCACAAATACAATTCTGAACCCTCAACCAAAAATCTTGAATCTTTACACACACCCAAAAAACATGGGTTATGTCCCCAACTTCTGATTGGCATCGCCAGCAGGTGAGTGTGTCTTTGAGACCAAGTCTATACAATCTAGAGGGGGTCTAATAGAATCGATGTAAAATCTTAAATTGCATCAGACACACCCTTGCATTTCTAGATGTAGACTTGATGTTTTTTAGAACCCTAGCCCACACTCCCTCCTCCAATACCAAATTTAAGTCTTTCTCCCATACTCTCTTAAGAGAAATTGAAGCTCCATCACCCAGATTAACAGGGAATAATACACTGATGCCTCATGACCTTTTCCAAAGGCAGTAATCACCACTTCCAGAGTATCTGCTGCTTTGGGGGGCGTGTGCTACTCCCAAAAACAGTGCAAAGCAGGTGACGCAGCTGTAAATACCTGTAGAATTGAGATCTGGGAATCACAAAATGTTGAATCAAATTTTCAAAAGATCTCAATACTCCACTCTCATACAGGTCACCGAGTACATTAACGCCCCTCATAATCCAGTCTGTTCCAGCAGAAAGGGGACTTAGTAATACATAGTTTAGGGTTCAGCCATAAGCTTGAGGCAACATTTAGATAAATATCCGAATTAAACACTCTGGACACTTTTGTCCATACCGATTGCAAATGCGAAATAACGGAGTGTGATTTAACTTCTCTGGTTAGATTGATAGAAAGGCTTGCAATGGAAAAATAGGGGCAAGAAATTCCTGTTCAATACAAAACCAGGGAGGGGCTCTTTCAGGTGGAAGCAACTAATGAGCCAAATGCCTGAGACCGAACGCATAATAATAAAACAAAATCTTGGGTTGGCCTTGCCCACTTTTGTCAATCGGCCTATGTAACTTATTAAAATGTAATCTGGGATGTTTACCATTCCAAATGAAGGACTTCGCTATGCTATCAAATTGCTTGAAATAAGAGAGAGGGACATCTATAGGGAGTGACTGTAGGTAGTTGACTAGTGTCAAATTTCTACCAGTTTATCGTGTCTATATCACTCACCCCTACTATCAACAGACAATCTACATATATCTACAAAGAAAATGTAGTAATTTTGTTGTTCTCCATCACTGTAGATTATTCTAAAGGATTTGGTGGGAAATATGGTGTGCAGAAGGACCGAATGGACAAGGTAAAATTATTTAATTGTTATTTTGATCTATTTCATGCAGTTAATCAAATCATTACATTTCAAATGTAAATTAGGAAAGGCTACATTTATGTTAATGTTTCATCGAGGTCTGACTTTATGCAGTTTCAACATGCCATGAGCCAAAATTTGAATATTATTATGTTTGTGTCAAATGTTTCAAATAATCTTGACAGACAAATTGAAAATAGAGCTCTTCAGGTTGTAGGCCAAAACCCCGGAAGAGAATTCGCCATGGGTTCCATTGGGATTTTCCTATGGGTTTTTATAATGCCAGATTTTAATTTATATGTAAAATAAGGTCTGTGGTAAACATTACTTGACAATACATAGTCGTTTTGTTCTACAACATAAATTACACACAGTCATACCTCAAATGGGAATTTTGAAGTCATATTGAATTGCATTTTTTATTTTATTTTTTATATATAAACTTGGCGACTTCAAAATTCACATTTGAGGTATAAAAGAGTGTAATTTATGTTTTAGAACAAACGTCCACGTATCTTTAAGTAATGTTTTACCACAGACCATATTGTACTCAAAAACACTTTTATAAAAACCCATAGGAAAATTCAGAGGGAACCCTTGGCAAATTTGCCTTCCAGGTTCACCTACAAATTGGTGTCATGGCTGAAAGCTTTATGCATCACAGATCTTGTCAGTGAGTTTTACTACCACATGATGTTTTTTATGCTGTTGTCAGAGTGCCGGCACATTTGAGGAGGTGGAGAAAACAAGCGCCACATATCAGAAGACCAGACCAATTGAAGCAGGTCAGAATTATGATGCTGTAGAAGCAAAACATTTATGTTTTATAACACAAATATGTTGTGTTTAGCTGGCAGCATTATATCGTTTATATACTGTAGGTTTATTATGCTTTAAATGGGTTGAACTCATGAATGGGTTGTGTTTTGTTGGCAGCATTATATAATTTATAAAGCTTTTTAATGCTTTATAACACATGAATGTGTGGTGTTTAGCTGGCAGCAGTGCTGGCAGTATTAAGGCTCGGTTTGAGAACATTGCAAAACAGGAGGATAAGAAGAGAGCCGAGGAGGAGCGTGCTAGACAACAGGCCAAAGAGAAGCAGGAGCAGGAGGAGGCACGCAGAAAGCAGAAGGTGCCTTCTTTTTTTTTTTCTTTTTTTTTGCATAACATAACACCTATACAACATTCCATCACAAACCTGTGACATCTCTAATAAAGTAATTTACACATTTATTTACTTAAACTTATTACACACTTCAAATGTACCATTAATACAGGGATGTCCAAACTATAGTCCACTTCCAGTTCTGGTGTTGCCGCAGTAGAAATTAAATTAGAATTTGACTTATATTTCATTGTCTGAACACTGGGTGGCATAATCAAATGGCACAGCCAAATGTTAAAAGTAAAAATGTGTGGAAGACATATTACTGTTCTAAATGAGAGAAAGATGTATAATACCACTGATAAATTAAGACTTAAGAATTATTAAGAATTCTTACACATGCACTTTTCAAGTATATACTATAGCACAGAATTCACATTATGATAGGATACTACTTATTACGATTAAGGCTCTGGGTTACTGATCAGAAGGTCGGGGGTTCAAGCCCCAGCACCGCCAAGATGCCACTGTTGGGCCCTTGAGCAAGGCCCTTGACCCTATCTGCTCCAGGGGTGCCGTATCATGGCTGACCCTGCACTCTGACCCCAGCTTAGCTGGGATATGTGAAAAAAAGAATTTCACTGTATATGTGCAAATGTATAATGTGTGATAAATAAATATAATTATAATTAAATAATTATAATTACTTATTTTGTGTTGGCTGGCCCCCAATTAAATATTTTGGACACCCTTCCACTAATGTATACTTAATGTTTAGTGTGTCACAATGTATAATGGTGGTAAAGTAATTTGCTGTTGCTGCAAAAACATGACTGGCAAAAAAATATTGCTCAGATGTGTCAATTCAAAGCACATTTCTGTAATGAGGGTATTGCTTTTGATAGAGGGAGACTATACTCTAATCGGAGATGATGGTTTGTATTGTGACTCATGATCTTGTGCAGGAGGAACCTTCAAATGAGAACGTGGAGAATGGTGCTAATGTGTATGAGGTGGAACCTGCTGCAGCAGAACCCACATATGAAGAACCGCTTCCAGAAGACCTGTACCAGAACCCTGAGCCGGACAGCCAGTACCAGAACACGGGTATCACACCTGGAACATCACACATCATATTCACATACTATTACATTTCATTAGGTCTGCTTCTGGCTCGTTTTGTGCAGATGTTTCAGTCCTCTTAGTGGTTTTTGTGTGTGTTTTACAGGTGATCAGTCAAATGAGTATGGCGAGGATCTGGGTGTGACCGCTGTAGCTCTGTATGATTATCAAGCTGGTAAGTGAACAATTCCATTATCGGCTGGTGTTTTTTCATTCTTGCCTGCACAATTCCTTACATGCATAAACACACACACATGCACGCATACACACACATGCCTGGGTCAGAAGTTTACATACACTTTGTTAGTATTTGGTAGCTAAAACTAAACAAATTTTACTTAAGATTATATTTTTATAGTGTTTAAACAGAGACCATATGATGATGTATGGTTTATGACAAAATAACACCAATGTGGAGACCGGTGATAAAATAAAATGCACTCTCATACAGGTCGCCGAGTGTAACAACCCCCCTCACAATCCACTCTGACCAACAGAAAGGGGACTTAATGATACATAATTTTGGGTTCAGCCATATGCTTGAGGCAACATTTAAATAAATGTCTGAATTAAATACTCTGGCCACTCTTGTCCAAATCATGCAAATGTGAAATAACGGGGTGTGACTTAACTTCTCCAGTTAGTCTGATAGAAAGTCTTTGCAATGGTGAAGTAGGGGCAAGAACTTTCTGTTCAATAAAAAAACCAGGGAGGGGCTCTTTCGGGTGGAAGTGACCAATGAGCCGAACGCATAATAATAAAACAAAATCTTGGGTAAGCCTAGCCCACCTTTGTCAATCGGCCTATGTAATTTGTTGAAATGTAGTCTGGGACGTTTACCATTCCAAATTAAGGACTTCGCAATTCTATCAAATTGCTTGAAATAAGAGAGGGGGACATCTACAGGGAGACTGTAGCAGGTAGTTGAATTTTGGAATACAGTTCATTTTAATAACATCACTCAAACTTTTTAATTAAAGGGTCAAAATTAACTCTAACTAAATCAGACAAATTTGCTGGGAATAAAATACCCAAATACTTAATGCCGTTTGGGCCATTGAAAGGCGCCTGGCTGAAAGGCCGTTACTGGGCAGTACGCAGTCAGAGCTAAAGCTTTGGATTTAGACCAATTTACTTTGTATCCAGAGAACTTGGAAAAGGAATTAATAATTCTGTGGAGGCAAGGCATAGATCTAGTGGGGTCAGAGACAAATAATAAAATATCATCTGCGTAAAGCAAAAGCTTATGCGCCACACCTCCCGCCAGCACCCCCGGAATATCCTCCTCCTTTCTTATCGCGGCTGCTAATGATTCCAGGGCAAGACAGAACAATAATGGAGAAAGAGGGTAACCCTGCCGGGTGCCCCTATCCAGAGCAACAAAATCTGAAATTAATCCATTTGTTTGTACCGCCACTACAGGGTGTCTATAAAGTAACTTAATCCAATCAGTGAATGTACTCCCGAACCCATACATTTCCAAAATCTTAAAGATAATCCCATTCTACCATATCAAACGCCTTTTCGGCATCAAGTG
Source organism: Myxocyprinus asiaticus (assembly GCF_019703515.2). Classification (NCBI taxonomy): domain Eukaryota; kingdom Metazoa; phylum Chordata; class Actinopteri; order Cypriniformes; family Catostomidae; genus Myxocyprinus; species Myxocyprinus asiaticus. The sequence continues at coordinate 47,808,848 of NC_059361.1, read as the reverse complement.
AGATGGCAGCGACCGGAGACTGATCATTCGCTACTGACCACATGATATTAATGAAACTAATGTTATCAGAAGAGCTTCGGCCCCAAATAAACCCCACCTGATCTATATGTATAAGAGATGTTATAAGCCAAATTTTTGACAATTTTTAAATCTGGCTGGATCAGGGAAATTGGACAGTAACTCTTACGCTCCCTTAGATTTTTGTCGTTTTTAAGAATCAGACTGATCCGTGCCTGTGTCATGGTTGGAGGAAGCATTCCATTCTTTAATGATTCCGTATAAACTTCTAACAAAAGTGGAGCCAATTCTGTAGCATAAGATCTAAAAAATTCAGCGGCAAAACCATCTGGCCCTGGAGCCTTGCCTGTAGGTAAGGCCTTAATTACCTTGTCAAGTTCCTCCAATTTATCTCAGAATCAAGAGAATGTTTTTGCTCAGTCATCAGTTTAGGAAGTTCTAATGGTTCCACAAAGTTTCTAATATCTTTATCAGTAGACGAAGACTTGGAACTATAAAGATCAAGATAGAATTCTTCAAAAGCATTATTAATATCAATGGCTGAGGTAAAAATTTCATCCCCAGCAGATTTCACTGAGGGAATGGTAGAAAAAGACACTCTCTGTTTTATATATCTAGCCAAAAGCTTCCCTGCCTTGTCCCCCGACTCAAAGTATGACTGTCTTGCCCTGAATAATCAAAACTCAAAACACTTTTGCAAAAGGGATACATTAAAGCACCAATGTCAATGTTGCTCTAGGGGGCTTATACACTTTTGCTTCACTATGATCAAGGACCATCAAAAGATAAAAATCTCCTCCCAATATTATATCATGAGGGGTGCCAGTGGGTTGCAGCATCCCTTCAAGATCTATAAAAAAAGCCCTGATCATCAGCGTTAGGTGCATAAATATTAGCCAAAATCAACCTTTGCCCCTGAATTTCTCCTAAAACAATAATGACTCTTCCTAATTTATCTTTAATCTGTTTGAGACATTTGAATTGTAGATGTTTATTTATCAGTATAATGACTCCTCTACTCTTACTTGAGCCAGCACTAAAGAAAACATGTCCACCCCATATCTTCCCAAATTTTTCAGCTTCTTGCAGGGAAAGATGTGTTTATTGAAGAAACACTATATCATATTTCTTACACTTAAGAAAATAAATAACCTTCCTTCTTTTTATGGGATGACCCAACCCATTCACATTCCATGTGGAGAGAGATAGTACACTCATATTAACATTTGACATGTTAGAAAAAATAGATTGTGTGTCAAAAATAAAATTATAAAGACCACATTCCCCATTAGTGCAACAATCAAACCCCAAATACCCCCCCCCCCGGCAAAACAGAAAAAAACATGTGCATTAACCCCACGCACGACAGCGCCAAACGGTGTCAATCCCTCTACACTCAAAAGGTCCATGTCCATACGAGAGTCTCTGCGACAACTTTGCCATCAGATTGTTTAAGTCTGGTGCTTCTGCACAAATTTTGTGAGGCAAAATTACATAACAGAAAATACTTTGTAAAACAGACCCCAGACAACAGGCAGAATAAACACAAAGAATGTGTAGATTCATTCACAGAACTGTCTCGAAGGTGTGTTCCTCCACAAAACAAACTCCAGCTGATATAAAGCCATTCAGTTTCCTTGGACAGACAGACAACTGTTCAGTGAGCCGGCTGTTTATGAGTTCAGCAGATGACGAAATCATTCCAATGTCCCTTAAAAATATTCCACAAAAACAAACTCCAGCCAACAGGAGGCATAAGCACAAACAGCGAACAGATTCATCCACGATTCATATCCCGAAGCAGTGTTATTCCACAAAACAAGCTCCATCCGCTAGGCGGAACCAGCACAAAAAGAAACAAAACAGGCATCCCGGTTCCTCGGATGATCAAGTTTATATTGAGCGAGTCAAATTCACTCGGAGGCCGCGTAAAAAAACAAAAAAACAAAAAAAAAACCGCCATGATTTAATCAGTCCGTCAAAAAGATGTCCTTTATGTGAGCATGTAGATATTTTGCGGTCATCCATAATGTCCATTCTCAATCGGGCCGGGAATTTCATTGTAAAAACGATCTTCTGTCAATGCAAACATTTCTTGAAGGAAGTGTCATTCCACAAAATAAACTCCAGCTGCTAGGCGGAGCCAACGCAAAAAGAAACAAAAAATGCCACCCAGTTTCCTCAGACCCTCGAGTGTATGTTCAGTGAGTCAAACCACTAATATAAGAAACATCAAATGGCTTACTCCAATGTATTTATGAAGGAGAGTGCCTGTTTTGGACATGTAAATACTTTGCAACCATCCTTCGTTTCTGTTCTCAGTTTGGCCGGAAATATCAATGCAAAAGCGATCTTCCGTTGATGTAAGAGTTTCTTACATTCCTTGAACCGATCGCGTTTCTCTCGTCGAATTTGCAAAGTCCGGGAACAAGAAAATATTGTGATTCTTCCAAGAAAGCTTTCCTTTGCTCCTCTCCTGGTGCAACACGAAATCTTTATCGGATGATCTCAGAAATTTGGCCAGGATTGATCGGGGCCTGTCTCCCTCAGCAGATCCGTGAGCCGGGACTCTGTGAGCTCGCTTGATTTCCAGTTTATGGCGCGTTATGTCGAGCAGACTCGGGAAGAGCTCGTCCAGGAATTTCACCATATCTCTGCCCTCTTCATGCTCAGGAAGTCCAACAATCCATATGTTATTCCTTCGGCTCATATTTTCAAGATATTCCAGATTTTCCAAAATGTGTTCCAAGTCTGTTTTGGACGCGGGCGGATTAGCGGATAATTCCCTTTCTGATGCATAATCGATTATCTCCAGATAATCGATCCTTTCTCAACATCTGCCACTCTTGTGACCAACTCAGAGAATTTTGTTTCCATCACCTTAATTGATCGAAGTATTACAGCGAGATCCTCCAAGTCAGCAACAGCCTTCGTCAGCATCACTGAGTTGTTGGACAGTTGACGCTGAATTTCTTCTCCCGACGTGCCGTCCAAATCGAGTCCCGGCTCGCGGCCTGTTAGCTTGAGCACGTAAGTGTCTTTTAATGTCTCCAGAGTCTTTTGTTTACCTCAAAGAGCAAATATATAATTGGGTGTATCGAATCTCACTGGATTATAACATGAAAATAATAAAAAAAAAACTAGCGAAGTGCGCAGAGCTCGTGATTCACACGTCTACTTCTCGCATGGCGTCCTGGTTTTTTTTAATATGTGTATATTCTTAATCAGAGTCACAATGGTGACAAATGAATGTTGGTAACCCTGGAGTGCAGGCTTGGTGGGCCCAGAGACTGCACAGGGCACATTTTACCCATACTTCGTTTGGCTTTGAGTTGCCAAATGGCTCCATACAGACAACACAAAAGTTTTCATCATCTGAGGTCTCAGAATCCTCAGATTTGTCTTTCAACATTTTCTTGGCGGGCTTTCTCTCCTTTTTCTTTTGCTTGGGGGAAGGTAAGTAGCACAATCCCCTTTTCTTTGCAGAAGTCGATAGCTTTCACAGATATATGTGAACAGTGGTTATCCAGCAAAAGCAAAACCTTCTTCTCTTGGCTGACCTTTGTGTGTTTTGCAAAGTGATCAGGGAATAAGAGGAAGTCTTCCTCTTGCATCCATCCTGAGGCGTTACCATTTCCGGCACTCCCTGTTGGCCCACTTAGAATAAAGTATTCCTTATAACGTTTACAGGGGAATACAAAGAAGGGGGGGATTGCATTTCCCAGCGCTTGCACAGCACATGCTATTGTAACAAGCACACCTCTTTCACCTGATGTCATCGCACCCAACTGTTTGACTCTGCGACGTGCAACAACACGGTCTGGTGACTGGACTGTTGTTACACCAGTTTCGTCTACATTCCATATGTCGCTCCAGTCAAAGTTGCATCTCTCAATGACCTGTCCAAGGCTGTTGAAGAAACGTTCCACATTTGTGCAGTTAAAACTTGTGGCCCGTGTAAGGCTGGTTGTCTCTAGACTCCTCATTGACAGGTTGGGGTTCCGCTTCATAAAGAAAGTGAACCAGTCAGGCCCTGCCATCTGCTTCTCATCCCATGTTTGTGGGTGTTTCGTGTTATATATTTCTGCCAGTTGATATGCAAACTTTCTGACCTGAAATAAAGTGGAATAGAAATCTCCTGCACCTCAGAAAACTTTGTTGCTGCTCCGGTAACCTACACTCGGAGGATCATTGGACCCCTGGACTCTCAACTTCTGCAGTGATTTGCAGTACCTGCTCAGTATTACGTGGCAGATCCCGTGTGCCTTCAACAGATCTGACTGACTTGCCCTTTTTTGTAAAATCATCAGATGCTTTTTTAAAACATTGGCAGGCACACCTCTCTCTGTCTTTCTTTTCCACTGCCTAGGCATTCTGTAATTATTAAAATCAAGAAACTTTTCTTAGTTGAAAGTAAGGGGATGGTTGTAACATTTTGTAAAGGTGTGTTACAACCCACCCCACCCCTGTCAGCCATTGTTTAGCTAGCTGTATTAGCACAGTGGTTTAAAATTAGCAGGGGAAATGTATCACAGTTTGCCAGAGAAACTACAATTTAATCTAATATAAGTCATATGATTTTATCTGTAATAGTATTCGTTGTAAACAAAATATAGTCTTGGTCAAAACATTTACTTTCTTACCTCAAAATCCGTTTTTTCTCAATAAAATCAGCATGCGCACCACCGTGTGGGATCAGAGAGGAAGTGGAAAAACACTGAAATGATCATATGACTCCTATCTTATCCCTGATTGGTGGAAACCCTTCCCCGTTACAACCATACCCAGTCTCCCCTATATTTTATTAGCCAAGTTGATGTATGCAATAAAACATGCTCATGTACATTTAGTGTTAGAATTGTATTATATTCCTGATGCAAATGTTACAGAATCCATCCATCTTCTATAGCCGTTTGTCCTATGCAGGGTTGTGGGTAGTGCTGGAGCCTATCCCAGCTGTCTTGGGCCGAAGGCAGGGAAATTACCTGGACAGGTGGCCAGTCCATCACAGGACAGCAAACACACACAGACATACACAATCTCACTCTTAGGTAAAATTTAGAGTTTCTAAGGGCATTTTAGAGTTTCCAATTCACTGAACCTGCATGTTTTTGGACTGTGGGGGAAATTGGAGCAAACACTGAAAGCATGTAAACTCCACACAGAAAGGCCTAGAGTGAGCTGGGGCTCAAACCGGAGAACTTCTTGCTGTGAGGCAACAATGCTACCCACTTAGCCACCGTGCCCCCCTATGTTTCAGAATGACCTGAGCAAATCAAATCAAAATAAAGATGCCTTGTGACTCTTTTTTTTTTTTCTTTCAGCGGGTGATGACGAGATTTCCTTTGATCCTGATGACATCATCACCAACATTGAGATGATTGACGAGGGCTGGTGGAGAGGGGTGTGTCGTGGTGCATATGGACTCTTCCCCGCCAATTATGTTGAAGTTCGGCAATAGACCCATATAATGCGCCATTTAAACCGCAGTGCATCTCTGAAGAACACGTCGCCCGATGCTTCCACACCACTGCTTCATCACTTCACTCCTTTTCTTTTCTGTATTGTGCTGGCACTTTCAGACTGCTCCCTTCAGCTGAAACTCGAACTGTCCAGTTCATGTCAATTTATCCTCTGTAGTTGAGCGAGACTTCACTCCAGCCCTGCCAATAGAGATTTTATGATACTTAAAGTTTTTATATACTACATAATATGTACGTACACACAGTGTAAATCAGTGTTTGAAGAGGTGGTTGACCAAAGATGGAGGAATAATGTCAGTTATCATGTACATGGGTGGATTCTTCATGGAATAAATCTGTGGTAGCTCCTAAATCAATTTAAATTCTTAATCATTTTCTCATCTAGCTGTGTTTGAAAAGGTCTTTAAAATATTTCTGATATATGAAGAGGTGTGTATTAAAATAAGATACTAATGGCTTGTTCTATAGTGTAAATTATGAAAAGCGTTTCATTTGCGCCGAGTCTCACATGCTTTTCTTGTTTCTGATTTATATCTATGTAAGTTCTGTGGGTATATATGACTAAATCAGGAGTCTGTGAGTGCATGACATTTGGGACAGCTGAATTATCATCAAGTGATCTTTTGACAAATGACAATCCAGTGCAGGTGCAGTGGAATATAGTATGAAGGCTTAGCAACGATTAATGCCATTTTCTGTTTTACATTTTTAGTTAAGTGACCTTTGCAAACATATTGTCTGTGCTTATCTGTATTTGCTCTCTGTCCATGGTTTAAGAAATATCAATTAAGAATAAAAAATAAAATAGTTTTAGTATTTTTAACACCGCAGTACCACTGAAATACCATTATAAAAGTAATGTAATTATATAAATTCAAAATACTGCGCATTCTTTTATACTACTATTGTATTGAATATTTAAAGAGGATCTATGTTAAAACTACATAACAGCAGTAAACTTTTATTCAGAACAGGCTTGAATTTTCTTTATTCTGGCCCACATATTATAAATAATAATCTTACTTGGGGAGATGCCTAAAAAGAACAAGAACCCTACAGCAAAAAAAACTTAGCAGAATGATTTTCATCGTTTTCAGTATACACCAATGTTATGAATTTCTTTGTATGAGTTGCACATACAGAATCAACACCGGGATTTACAAATTAACAATAAATATGGTTCCAATTTTAAAATATCACAACCTGTTTATGACATCCTCTCAGTTCACTGCTCTCAGATGTTTTTGAATTTCTTTACATCTTTGCTCAATCTACAACATATGCCTGAACATCCACATCAGTTTGAGATCAATTAATGATTTGAAAATGGTGAAACAAGTTAAAATACATTATGAAATATGCAGGTAAGCCCACACATAGCAGTGAATATATATCCCTTTTTATTATGGTAAATATAAGCGAAAGCATTTACACTTTGTGGGATTTATTTTAGCTGTAAGGATCAGAAAAATTAAACTCTTCAGCTGCCCTTGTGGAAGATGACGATGAGTTTGAATTATTGTCCTCATTCAACCCCATGAAACCCAAGAAGCATAATGGACACGGATGGGGCCGATTAACGAGCGCCACGACCCTGCACTTGTCTGGAGTGACTGCAAGTTCCCGACAGGGTAAACATTTTTATGTTTAAGTACAAGTGAATCCCAATTTTTTTGCTAATTCAGCAATCAACATTTTATAAAGATGAAACAAAAACATAATAATGCTCTTTTGTGTACGTGTTATCAAAACTCTCTTAATGTACTTGATCTCTCATTCATTGCAGTTTTTCCAAAAACTTCATTTGCAAACAAGAAGCATTTTCTCATGAATTGCATGTTCTATTTCAATGCAAATTTGAAAACCACTAACACTGCTGCAAAACAACACTTCCTTTCTATTTTCATTATACTGTTCATTGCAATTCCTAAAATATACGAACTATGTATGCAAACTGCATATTGCCAAAAGTTCCTTTCATTTGTTACGTCCCTCCCCATCTAGGGTTGGGAAGGGGGTAACAAGGAAATAAGAATGGAAAAATGTATAAAAATAAATTTAACAGGTATCTAAAGAGGTATCCTCTCCTGTCCCAGCGCTGTAACAAAGATCACTCAATTCTCAAATCAATCAAAAATCATATTTATTTACAAGTTCACAAAAAAAGGGAAGCTTCAAAAGGCTTCAGGAGGGGACCAGGCCAAAACAACAAGTTTTAGGAGAGTACTTTCTAACCTTTACAAACAAAATAAAAATTAACAAAACTCTTTCCTTACTCCCTCTCTAAACCAAAAACAGGAGAAAACATGGTCAATAACAAAAATGGCATCCTACGGCTTCCAAAAGGAACAAAAAAGATAAAACAATGAACTAAGGATTCTCTAGGAGTATCAATAATCTAAAATTATGAAACAATGAATCAACACTTACCACCATTACTAAGTAACAGGTTGTACAATAACAACAGGTAACACTTAGTATAATTCAACAACAACAATAATAATAATAATAATAGCACAATTGCTAGTTGACTGGGACAGGAGAAAACAGTCTCAGCAGCCTGGAAACAAAAGGCCTTCCTGAAGTGAGTTAACTCTCCAGCTATATCCTCAAGCTCTCCATCCAGCAACCAATCAAGGCAGCAATCAAAGGTAACCATTGTTAGCTGGTGTCCATTAACCTTTGCAATGAGGAGAGAGCGAGAGCAAATCACCACAAAACACTGCCACAATACAGACAACACATACACAGTAATCAGTACAATTAAGACTTCCCATGTATTATACAAATAAAAATAATAATTACACCCTGGGACATAACACAGTGCAGTGCCTAAAATAACTAACACTGCTATTCTCACTAGTTTCTTTCTACTCAATATAGTTCTGAAAATAACTCTTTACTTTCAAACGTATTGAATATTCTTGCCGAAAACCACTAAATGCGAGACTGCGAGCAAAACACATTCTATTTTCATGATACCTACCATTGCAATTCCTAAAATATACAAACTACGTATGCAAAATGCATATTGCCAAAATTTCCACGGACCCCTTCATTGCAGTGCCTAAAATAACTAACACTGCCTGCAAAAAAACCACTTCCTTTCTATTTTCATAATACTGATCTTTTAAATTCCTAAAATATACGAACTATGCATGCAAAATGCATATTGTCATACTTTACATAATCGCCTTCACTGCAATGCCTAATATAGATTAATTACAAGAGCCCGTTCACTGCATAGCGAAAAATCATTATGCAAGTAAATCTCATATTCTCACTAGTTTCTTTCTTCTTTTCAATATAGTTCTGAAAATAACTCTTTACTTTCAAATGTATTGAATATTCTTGCCAAAACAACTAAATGTGTGACTGCGAGCAAAACGTTCTATTTTCATGATACCGATCATTGCAATTCCTAAACTATACAAACTATGTATGCAAATGCATATTGCCAAAATTTCCACAGTCCCCTTCATTGCAGTGCCTAAAATGCCTGCATAAAAATACTTCCTTTCTATTTTCATAATACTGATCATTGCAATACCTAATATATATGAACTATCCATACAAAATGCATGTTGCCATATTCTCTCTCTCTTAGTGTTCTTGATCTCTCATTCACTGCAGTGAATGTCTATGTTCTATGTCAATGCAGATTTGAAAACTACTAACACTGCATGCAAAAAAAAAAAAAAAATTCCTTTCTATTTTCATAATACTGATCATTGCAATTAATAAAATATACAAACTATGCATGCAAAATGAATCTTGCCATACTTTACATGATCTCCTTCATTGAACTGCCTGCTATAGATTAATTTCAAGCTGCCGTTCATTGCGTAGCGAAACATCACCATGCAAGCAAATCTCATATTCTCACTAATTTCTTTCTACTTCTCAATAAAGTTCTGAAAATAACTATATTTAATTACAAACATATTGAATATTCTTGTGATTAACATTTGTATTGATTCATCTATTAAAAAGGAACAGCAAAACATAGACACACAAACAAACAAAAAAAGTATATAAATAAATAAAAATAAAATAAATAATAAACTGAATCACACATATCCCCTCCACCTCTCTCCACTGTCCCTCCCCGAGAGCCCTCCAAAAAAGACAGATATTTGCCCCATTTCTCCCCAAACGGGTCTAGACTCCTCAATCTTCTGGATATCCCCTCCTCAAGCGCTGCCACTCTGGAGACCTCTGAACACCACTCCTGAAATGGGAGTGCTCCAGCTGACTTCCAACTCCTTAGAATAATCTGTCTGGCAATCATAATACTAGTTAGGACCCAGTTTTTCACATGTTTATTCTCCAAATTAATGACTGCCCCATCTCCTAAGATAGAGAGTATGGGGCAGAATAAAATCTGAGAGACTGAAACCTTGCACATAAAACTCTGAATCCTCAACCAGAACTCTTGAATCTTAACACATCCCCAAAAGACATGGGTTGTGTCTCCATCTTCTGACTGACATTGCCAGCAGGTGGGTGTGTCTTAAGACCAAGCCTATGCATTCTAGAGGGGGTCCAATAGACTCTATGTAAAATCTTAAACTGCATAAGGCAAACCCTTGCATCTCTAGATGCAAATTTGACATTTTTTAGAATCCTAGCCCAGACTCCCTCCTCCAATACCAAGTTTAGATCTTTCTCCCATAATCTCTTAAGAGAAGCTGAAGTTCTGTCCCCCAGACTCTGTAACAGGGAGTAATACACAGATGCCTCATGACCTTTTCCGAAAGCAGTAATCACCACTCCCAGAGTATCTGCCGCTTTAGGGGGGTGTAAACCACTCCCAAAAACAGTACAGTGTAGGTGGTGCAACTGAAAATACTTACAGAACTGAGATCCTGGAATCCCAAATAGTTTAACCAAATTTTGAAAGGATCTCCGCACTCCACTCTCATATAGGTCACTGAGTGTAGTAAACCCCCTCCCAATCCATTCTGACCATCAAAAAAGGGACTTGTTGATGCATAATTTGGGGTTCAGCCATATGCTCGAGGCAACATTTAAATAAATGTCTGAATTAAACACTGGACACTTTTGTCCATACCAAGTTCAAATGCGAGATAACGGGGTGTAAATTAACTTCTCCGATTAATTTGATCTAATAAAGGCTTTGCAATGGTGAAATAGGGGCAAGAACTTCCTGCTCTATACAGAACCAGGGAGGGGCTCTCTCAGGTGGAAGCGACCAATGAGCCAAATGTCTGAGACCAAATGCATAATAATAAAATAAAATCTTGGGTAGGCCTAGCCCACCTTTGTCAATTGGCCTATGTAACTTATTGAAATGTAATTTGGGATGCTTACCATTCCAAATGAAGGACTTCGCTATGCTATCAAATTGCTTGAAATAAGAGAGGGGGACATCTATAGGCAGAGACTGCAGCAAGTAATTGAATTTTGGAATACAATTCATTTTAATAACATTAACTTTCCCGATCATAGATAAATGCAATGAAACCCATCTGCCCACATCGCTCGAAAACATTTTTATTAAGGGGTCAAAATTATCTCTAACTAAATCATACAATTTTGCTGGGAAAAAAATGCCCAAATACTTAATGCCCTGTTTGGGCCACTGGAAAGCGCCTTGCTGGAAAGTCGTCGCTGGGCAGTACGCTGTCAAAGCCAAAGCTTCAGATTTAGACCAATTGACTTTGTATCCTGAAAACTTAGAAAAGGAATTAATAATTCTGTGGAGGCAAGGCATAGATCTAGTAGGTTCAGCAACGAATAATAAAATATCACCTGCATAAAGCAAAAGCTTTATGGTACCTCCCGCCACCACCCCTGGAAAATCCTGCTCCTTTCTTATCGCAGCTGCTAATGGTTCCAGGGCAAGACAGAACAATAATGGGGAAAGAGGGCAACCCTGCCGAGCGCCCCTATTCAAAGTAAAATAATCTGAAATGAATCCATTTGTTTGTACTGCCGCTACAGGGTGTCTATAAAGTAACTTAATCCAACCAATAAATGTACACTCGAACCCATATATTTCCAAAATCTTAAAAAGATAATCCCATTCTACCATATCAAATGCCTTTTCGGCTTCAAGTGAGATGGCAGCGACCGGAGTCTGATCATTCACCACTGACCACATGATATTGATGAAACGCCTAATGTTGTCAGAAGAGCTGCGGCCCCTAATAAACCCCACCTGATCTATATGTATAAGAGATGTCATAACTTAATCGATTAGCCAAAATTTTTTACAATATTTTTACATCTAGCTGGATCAGGGAAATTGGACGGTAACTTTTACACTTGCTTGGATCTTTGTCCTTTTTAAGAATCAGACTGATCCGGGCTTGCGTCATGGTTGGCAGAAGTTTTCCATTCTTTAATGATTCCGTATAAACTTCTAACAAAAGTGGAGCCAGTTATGCAGCATAAGATCTAAAAAACTCAGCGGCAAAACCATCTGGCCCTGGAGCTTTGTCTGAAGGCAAGGCCTTAATTACCTCGTCAAGCTCCAAGATTATCTCAGAATCAAGAGAAATGTTTTGCTCAGTCATCAATTTAGGGAGTTCTAATGGTTAAACAAATTTTCTAATATATTCATCAGTAGACGAAGATGTGGAACTATAGAGATCAAGATAGAACTCTTTAAAAGCATTATTAATATCAATGGCTGAGGTAAAAATTTCACCACCAGCATATTTCACTGAGGGAATGGTAGAAAAAGACTCTCTTTGTTTTGTATATCTAGTCAGAAGCTTCCCTGCTTTGTCCCCCGACTCAAAGTCTTGCCCTGAACAACCAAAACTCTACTTTCTGCGACAAAATAGTATTATATCTATATTTCAGTCGGGTCAATTCTCTGAGGCCATCAGATGACATTCGGCGCTTCAGCTCTGCTTTGGCACTTTTAATATTCTCTTCCAACTCTACGAGTTCTCGTGCTTTGGATTTTTTGATGAATGAGACATACTGTATGATCCGACCCCTAAGAACTGCCTTAAGTGCCTCCCAAGCCACGCCCACAGACCAGTTGGTCTCCATATAAACACTGATTTCAGTCTTTAACATTTGTTGGAAATCAGGATTTTGCAAAAGCGATACATTAAAACGGCAACTATATGATTTATTTTTCTCTGTATGTGGCAACATCTTTAAACTCACCAGTGCGTGATCCGAGACTAAGATATTTCCAATTGAGCAATCAACAACAGATGTAATGATGGATTTAGATGTAAAAAATAAAAAAAATCTATTCTAGAATAAATCTTATGAACTGATGAAAAAATGTATAATCCCTACCAGATGGGTTCAAAAGTCACCAGATATCCCTTTCTGAAGATTCCAGACAATCGACTTGTTTATCAACTTCTGTCACTCGTGACCAAATCAGACAATTTTGTTTCCATCGCCGTAATCGATCGACGTATTACAGCGAAATCTTCCAAGTCAGCAACAACCAAATCAAGTCCCTCATTCACCAAAAGTGGAGCCAGTTATGCAGCATAAGATCTAAAAAATTCAGCGGCAAAACCATCTGGCCCTGGAGCCTTGCCAGTAGGCAGGGCCTTAATTACCTCGTCAAGCTCCTCCAATTTTATCTCAGAATTAAGAGAATTTTTTTGCTCAGTAGTCAGTTTAGGGAGTTCTAATGGTTCCACAAAATTTCTAATATCTTCATCAGTAGACGAAGATATGGAACTATAAAGATCAAAATAGAACTCTTTAAAAGCATTATTAATATCAATGGCTGAGGTAAAAAATTTCCCCCCCAGCAGATTTCACTGAGGGAATTGTAGAAAAAGACTCTCTCTGCTTTATTTATCTAGCCAAAAGCTTCCCTGCTATTATCATGGCTTCCTAATAATCATGAATTGGCTACATCACTGTATTCTCCTCTCCATTAATAGCTAGTGTGTGGTGGGGGTTCTGGTGCACTATGGCTGCCGTCACATCATCCAGTTCGATGCTGCGCACTTGTGGTGGTTGAGTAGATTTATTAGTTGAGAAGATTTTCTTTAAGTACCTAGAAAGGAATTATTTTTGTTGTTATTAAACCTACTGTGAAGGCCTTTGGAGTACACTGAATTATATGTACCATAATGGTTGTAGAACCAGCTTCAAATTATGTGTGCTTTGTGACATGGTGCGTTATCCAGTTGGGAGTATCCATAAGAAGATGGTAACAACACACCCTACCAACAACCCTATTATATGCATGTTCAAGATTTATAAGACCAGAGGATATTTTTTTCCAATCTGTGTCCACTGTAGCCTCAGATTCCTGTTCTTAGTTGACAGGAGTAGACTGTCACTTAATGGATGATTTTTAGTCAAGAGATTATTGTGTGGACATCAACAATACAGTGCTCACAATTCACACCATGAGGAATGCAACAAGTAGTTGATATAAAGTTAAATGTAAACTGAAGCCACTTGCATGAAATACAGTATGTGTGAGCATGTATGCTTATTGAAGAGCCCTCTCAAGACATTAGTTCACTCGGCTCAGGTCCCTTCATTTTGATTGCATTTGTCTATAAACCAGTGCAAACTATGTGTTTGATGGCTGTATCTCCACTAGTCCAAAAATTCACCTATAAGCACGTTTCACCAGCCCTTCAACCTCATCACAGCACCATCTCCATCCCTCCTGTCCCTTCATGCTTTGCAGATGCCGCCTCCTGTCCTGGCTACGTTCCTGGCTCATTGGTCTCAACCTGACAGACAGAAGAGGCAATGACAGGCTAAGCAATAGCGACTCCATATTTTCTCATTTTTTGACACTTTCTATCCTCTTCACAACCTCTGACATTTATTGTGTGTTGTATTTTTGTTCTTTTATCATCAGTCTGTTTTTCCTCCAGCCTCTAGCGCTGTTATGGATGTGTTCAGTGAAAACACTGAACTGTATTATGCTCTATCAATTACAAAAAAAGCTCCACAGAATCACACAATAATGATTTAATTTATTTATTTATTTTTTACTTGAGAGAATGATTGATTTACTTAGTTTGTGGACTCAATACTTTATGAGCTCTTTAATGTAAGGTTAGTTAGAATAAAGATTGCACACATGAAATTGTCTTTACTCTTGTAGTTAACCCAGCCCACCGCCTTTGTCTTGACAGCACCCATAAACAAAACTACATGACGAACTACTCTAGACAGATGGGTTTTCACCACTACTGCAACAGGAAGAGGCGGGCATTGCGACAGCGGACCTAACTGCTTAGAAGGAACAATGTGCCAATCACACATACGATTCTGTTGGCTACTATATGCTTTCCTTGATGAAAAAAACACTATGTCAGGTCACTTCTGTTAGCATAAGGCCATTCTTTCCCATCTGGACAATACATGGACCATCTAGTTCCATTTATAGCCAATCAATGCCTTCCCAGAGCAGTGTGATGGGAAAGACAAAGCACCTAAACTTGAATTTTTTGTATACTCTCAGTGAACTGTTGGTTTTCTTGATTTTGTTTATTATTATTCTTATTTGGATTCTCCTGATTTGAACTTCTACAAAGCTCTCTTGCTCTCACCTCACTCTCTACCACACTGTTAAGTTATTCTGATGGTTCTGATCATTACTAGTGCTGATAACATTCTGGGGTAGGTCCACAAAGGAAAACTGAAGTAGTAGTTTCTAGAAAGAAGATAATGACAATGTGTTTTTGCTGTTGTGTGTCTGTGGGTTTGTTTTGTGATGCGTTAATTGTGGTGTTCCAATCATTTGTTGGTTTTATACTAACTTGTTTCTTCTGGGCTTTGATCATTTTTCCTCTCTGAAATGAGGCAAGGGGAGTCAGCCTTAGAGAAGGAAAAAAAAAAAGAAACAAGCAGAGAATGAAAAGAGAAAAATAAGTTTAAAAAGAGAGACTGACAATGTTTTTTTGTTGTTGATAAATCACTTTTTATATATTTTGTTTCTTTAAAAATATTAATGGTAAATGGTTCCCACCTTAACCTATTTAAAATACAGCGCGTGTGAAACCTGTATGTTTTTCATTTTTTAGTTTTAAGTTATTAAGCAAACAACACCCTTCTTTCCTCACTCAGTGTCATCCAGTCGTAATGTTACCCACTCCTTTGTTTCCCCTCTTTTGTTTGTACCTGAAAAGTTTGCGCTCAGTGTTGTTTATGATGTTACCCTCTCCCCTTCTTGGTGTAGCTCTCCGATATAGCAAGTTCTTGTGTATATATAGATTGTATATTGTACATATATGCAGAGATCCATCAGCCTTATAAAAGGGAAATAAAGAACTTTCAAAACATATTTTTTATAATAGTTTTTGTTTTATGGACACCTGTTGCAGATAAAATGTTCAATATTAACAACAGGAATGTGATTTATAATAAAACCAATCAGATGTCGAGTCTATCCAGTAACCAAAATCCAAAGCATGATGCAAGAATAAGAATTGAGACAAGACAGACCATGAAGTGCAAAAGAGCACTCAGAACTGCAGACCTACCTGAGGCTAACAAACCTTTCCAAAGTGATAATGTACAGGTATTTGGGTCGTTCCTAAAATTCTGTGAATTTTTGGCTTTTATAAGTATCTTTCTTTCATCAATAAAGGGACACGTTAAAGACTTTATAAGTCAAATGTCCATCCAGTTAAATAAGCAAGGTCAGGGTGGAAAATAACAGAGTGGACATTCAGTGGGTAAAATTAACCTCTACATGGTCTGTGAAAGAAATCCCGCTAACATATTTGTAAACTTATATTGATGATTTTACTTCTGTTAACAAATATATTGAAATTTTTCAATGACATTAATTTTACCTATCTTTCCATAACAGGGTGGACATATTATGCTTGACCACATCTGACTAACGCCACAAAATGAAGAAAAACATAAGAGTTGCTTCAAATAACATTATTTTGCTGAATGTTACCACCAGTGTGTGATGTCATTTCATTTAAAAAAACTTGTGATTATTCAGCACTTATTTTTGTCATAGATGTTTGAGATGCAGCTCTGGGGATGTAAGGAAATGACACTAGTGTAATGAATTAAAATTTAAATTATTTGATATTTGACTTTTTGGTCCACAACAGTGTGTAACACTATAAATAGTCATTATTCTTTTTAACAAGCTAATTAAAATTGTAATCGGCTGAAATAAAACATAATTATCATAACTTGTAGGGTACAACCTAAGGTGTAAAGGCACACCTTAAGGAAAATTAAGAGTCAAAGGACACAGCTCAAAAAAAAAAAAAAAAAAGGTGTTCTCACAACTAAGTGCCAATGAGCAGAGAGGACTTGTATGCAGTAATTTCTATAATGTTTTGGACATCACTGCATAATTTTCTGTTACAGCATAATTTTCTACAATGCTCCTTTGAAATGTGTGTTGTGAAAAGCACTTAACAAATAAAAATGACTTAACTCTTATCCCTCTCCATAAGCTAACATACAGTTCCTAGCTGCAACACTTTTCACTTCTTAAGAGTGAAAGGAATGCAGATTCCAAAACTGTTACACAAAAATCAATTCTCAGTTGAGATAAGAAACTTTTATAATCTGCTTAAAGATGCATTCAGTTGTTTGGAGCCAATTTTAAAAGTTTTGCACATTACCGAATGAATTGTGTTTTCGTTAAGTTTGATCTGAATTGTGTACACTCACATGAGATGAAGACTGTACGCAATAGTTTTCTATAAAAAATAAGTTTTATTACACATGGTGCAGGTCACCCACTTCAATGTGTTAAGCCATGTTGAAATCGCATGACACGTGGTGTTTCACTAAACGTCGAATTAGAGAATCCTTGCGCTCATTAGCTGCCGCCTATGTAGATATGCTTGACTATGCTTAGAACAGTGTTGTTTGGTGATGCGAAGAGCAAAACAATGTAAAAAAAAATATTTATCATGCTTTAGAAGCAGAGACAACAGGAGATTCTGTAACTGTACTGCAGGAGAACCAAAAAAAGGTCTGAAGCAAGAAGACGGAAAGACTGGCAAATGCAAAAAACTAGAGTAAACATCGGTAATGGTAAGGCATCTTCATTTGTTTAGTAGCTTGGCACAGCGATTGTTGTGGATTTTGTGTAAACCATGACTTTGGTTGATTGGAAAAAAAATAAGTTAATCAAAAACAGTATTCATGGACATGCTAAATTTGATAATCAAAAACAACTCTAATCTTTCCTTTACCATAACATTCTTTAATCGCTAGATAACTGAGGTTTATTTTACGCTAAGCAGTTCTCTAATAAAGGTAATAACTGTCTTTAGAAATAACGTGAAGCATAGACTGTCTCCAAAGTTTGATACGAGGGACAATAATAATCTGTCCTTAACTGTAGAAGTCTTTTCACTTGAATCCTGACGTTTGTTTTTAGGCAAACTAATTTTATTATAATAGTAATAAATAACTTTATGACTTCAAACTCCAGCATTTTTCAAATGCAAATGATATTCCATAACTGGTGGGGGCAGCAGGGACGATCATGCTTATCCATGTCAAAAGATGGCAGTACAACATCTCACACACACACACGTTGGGTTTTCATGTTTTATGAGGACTCGCCATAGACAATGGTTTTTATAAATGTACAAACTTTATATTCTATCCCCTAACCCTATGCCTAACCCTCACAGAAAACTTTCTGCATTTTTAATTTTCAAAAAACTCATTTAGTATGACTTGAGCTGTTTTCCTCATGGGGACCGACTGATTGTCCCCACAATGTCAAAAATTTCCTTGTGGGGACATTTGTTCCTCACAACATAGGGAATACCTGGACACACACACACACACACACACACGTGTGTTCCCACACATTTTAATTCTAGTCACTATAAAGTTCAAGAGGAGACCCATGAGGCGACACAGGTGGAGATATCAACTAGGAAATGTCGAGGCATACAGGTTCTGCGATACACCAGCAAAGAGCAATTTGTGAATGCTTGGACTTCAGAAAACCCCACTCCAAACAGCCGATCACATCAAAAATTCATGTTAAAATGGTTTTGTTTTTTGACAAACTGTTTAATCAGTCTCAGTTAAAAAGTCAAACAAACTTAAGTTTAAAAAAAGTTCAGCATAGTAGCTCATGACTTGCAGTACTCCATTCCATTTTGTCTGTGGCTTACGCTGCAAAAGCAGAGGTTGACAGTCCCTTTACTACATTCAGCATACAAGTCCACTCAAACCAGTCACAAAAGCACTCACAGTAATAGCGGTCACTGTGAGGAGTATGTGGTTGTATGCACAGCGCTGGTTTGAGTTGCAGTAATGTTGGTCGCAGCAGGAGTATTTGAAGGTTATGTTGTTCCCTCGTATGACAGAACTGTTTGACCTGATGCAGTTACTCTTGGTCATGCAGCCCTTGGTGAACAGAACAGAGGCTCGTCCAAAACGGCCATCAGCAGTGAAGCACAGCTCCTGTGGTGGACACTCAGATAAAACATGCTTACAGGACTTGTTGAAAGCTGTCAGAGGACAGTAGTAACACTGAATGTTTTCACAAAACAGACCAGGTAGAAGACACATAAACAAGAACAAGAACAAAACACCTAGCACTTTGTGAAGACCTGGACTAAAAAACAAGAAACTCATGTTGTTGGATACCACCAAACAGTTCTCAACAAACCTCAGCCCTGAGTTAAATATAACACACATCCACAAACCAGGTGTTAGCTGTTTCTTTAATTGCTAAATTAGTGAAGCTCAATCTCATTCAGAGAGACTTTTGTCTCTACAGAACAAAAACAGGCTTTTCCCAATCAGTGGGCATTTTCAAACCATTGAGATTCCCTGCTTTCATTGGATAGTTTAGAAACGCCTACCCTGGTTTGAAAACGCCCACAGATTGGAAAATACCCATTATTGTTCCACAGAGTATACAAGTATACTTGGAATACTTGCATTCAGAACACATGGGCTGCATCCAAATTCCCATACTTTCATAGTAGGCCTATGTACTAAATTTGATGACAAACTTGACCAAGGTACGTTCTGTAGGTATGCAGGTGTGTAGAAGAAATACATTCTCAGGCTGAGTTTGGAATGGCATACTACTTTATCTATGGACTCTGGTGTTTGAGGTGATAAAAAAGTAGAAATCTTTTTAAAATCTATTTTTAAAAACATGTCAATTTCGTAGAAATGTTATGTTTGTGTCCATGTTGGTTACACAAATTTTTAACAAATATTTACACTGGTGGCCAAAAGTTTGGAATAATGTACAGATTTTGCTGTTTTGGAAGGAAATTGTATTCAACTGATCACAAAGTATAGTCAGGACATTACTGATGTAAAAAACAGCACCATCACTTTTTGAAAATGTCATTTTTGATCAAATCTAGACAGGCCCCATTTCCAGTAGCCATCACTCCATCACCTTATCCTTGAGTAATCATGCAAAATTGCTAATTTGGTACTAGAAAATCACTTGCCATTATATCAAACACTGCTGAAAGCTATTTGGTTCATTACATGAAGCTTATCATTGTCTTTGTGTTTGTTTTTGAGTTGCCACAGTATGCAATAGACTGGCATGTCTTAAGGTCAATATTAGGTCAAAAATGGCAAAAAAGAAACAGCTTTCTCTAGAAACTCATCAGTCAATCACTGTTTTGTGGAATGAAGGCTATACAATGCTTGAAATTGCCAAAAACTGAAGATTCCATACAAAGGTGTACACTACAGTCTTCAAAAACAAAGGACAACTGGCTCTAACAAGGACAGAAAGAGATTTGGAAGGCCCAGATGTACAACTAAATAAGAGGATAAGTACATCAGAGTCTCTAATTTGAGAAATAGACAGCTCACATGTCCTCAGCTGACAGCTTCATTGAATTCTACCCGCTCAACACCAGTTTCATGTAAAACAGTAAAGAGAAGACTCAGGGGTGCAGGCCTTATGGGAAGAATTGCAAAAAAAAAGCCACTTTTGAAACAGAAAAACAAAAAGAAAAGGTTAGAGTGGGCAAAGAAACACAGACATTGGACAACAGATAATTGGAAAAAGTGTTCTGGATCTTAACCCCATTGAGCTTTTGTGGGATTAGCTAGACTTTAAGGTGCATGAGAAGTGCCCGACAAGACAGCCACATCTATGGCAAGTGCTACAGGAAGTGGGGGGTGAAATGTCACCTGAGTATCTGGACAAATTGACAGCTAGAATGTCAAGGATCTGCAAAGCTGTCATTGCTGCACATTTTTTTTAGTGAGAACTCTTTGAAGTAGTTTAAGAAGTTCTGAAATTTTTTTTTCAAATTGTAATAGTAAATGTTCACATTATTAATGTTCTGACTATACATTGTGATCAGCTGAATGCCACTTTGGTGAATAAACGTACCAATTTCTTTCCATAAGAGCAAAATCTGTACATTATTCCAAACTTTTGGCTGCCTGTGTTTATGTGTGTATATATATACACACACATACATATTTTAAATATCATGAATTTTTGAGTCAAGGATGTCAAGAAGTTTTCTCAGAGTTACTCGATATGACCTGAAAATGTGCCGTTTATTAAATTAAATTTAAACTATTGATATTTAATGATTCACATGACAACAAAACAACAGGGTACAGTACATGACCACCTGACTATGGGCAAAAGTTTTTCAAATATTATATTTTAAAACAAAAATAAAGCAATAATAATAAGATTCTATACTACTCATGCCAACATATAATTTTTCAAGAATTTAAGCTTTTAATGAGACTTTAAAAATAGTTTCTTTTTTACTGTCTTAGATGGTGACACAACATGAATATTTTTACTTTAAGCCCCAGAAAGAAATATCAAAATGACTTTGAACTCAGTAATTTATATATATATATATATATATATATATATATATATATATATATATATATATATATATATATATATTTCATTTGATCTGAACAAAAATGAGCATTGTGTCATTTACCTTTTCTGTGTATAGATATGGCTGAAGAGTAATAGTATGCCATTATAAACTTAGCCTCAGACATACCACATACACCATGCTGACATGTGTTTTTTATCCTATGAAGTACTTCCAGCAACCATTAAAGCTTCAAGTAATTGTTCCCCCATTAATTATAATTCTCTCATCATTACTCACCCTCATGCAATCTAAAACTCATATGACTTTCTTTGTTCTGCGGACACAAACAAAGATATTTTATGTAGATATGATGTGAATAAATCCATAAATTTTCTGTATAAATCCAAATTCTCTTCCAGCACCTGTGTGATCAGCACTCGCGCCCCCCAGTGATGTGTGCTCTCCCCACTACTCCCTGTACACAAATGGCTGCACCGGCAAGGACCCCTCTGTCAAGTTCCTGAAGTTTGCAGATGACACTACTGTCATCGGCCTCATCCAGGATGACGATGAGTCTGCATACAGAAGGGAGGTTGAACAGCTGGCTGTCTGGTGCAGTCAAAACAACCTGGAGCTGAACACACTCAAAACAGTGGAGATGATTGTGGACTTCAGGAGAAACACCCCAGCTACCAAATCAGACATCAGAAGACTACAAAGGACAGTTCGGACTGCTGAGCGGATTACTGGTTCTCCCCTTTCCCCCTTCAAGAACTGTACACATCCAGAGTAAGGAAAAGGGCTGGAAAAATCACCCTGGACCCCACTCACCCAGCCCACTACCTTTTTGAACTGTTGCCCTGTTGCCCTCTGCCCGGCACTACAGAGCATCAGAACAGCCAGGCAAAAGAACAGTTTTTCCCTCAGGCCATCCATCTCATGAACAGTTAAAACTGCTCCATTGAGCAATAATTATGTGCAATAACAAGCTTAGTCAATTATATATTTTTAACATATCCTACCTCTTCTGCACATCACATTCTCTTGCACTTTCTGTATATACGAGATTGCATTTTTATATGTGTATATTTTTTGTGTCTTATTGTGTATTTTTACATAAACTTTATATTTTATTGACTTATTTTTCTTCTTTATTCTATTTTTTATTATTTCTGTCTTGTTGTTGTATTGTTTTTGCACTGGAAGTTTCTATCACCAAGTCAAATTCCTTGTATGTGTAAGCATACTTGGCAATAAAACTCATTCTGATTCTCATTCTGATACAATGCAAGTCAATGCCCACCCCAGTAGGAAAGCTCCACAAAAAACGCTTGAGGGGTGACATGTTGTTCTGGGTACACGCGCGAATACGCTGCTGTCAGCGCTCTCAGAGCATTTCACGTTAGTAGCTGCTGGGTTTGGGTCAATTTTTCAAGTGATATGGGCATGGCCGAGCAACGTCTGTGGAAAGCAAGGCAGAGAGAGTGAGTACGGTAGGGATTGACACCTGTGAGAAATTACCTCTAACAGCTGTTTTGTGCTTGCAGTTAGAGTGGAGAGGGATTTAAAAAGGGCAGTCCAGTCCACCGTGGGGGTGAGAGAGAGAGATGCATGAAGCTGTGTGTGTGTGTGTGGCTGAAAAGCAACAAGTTTCTGAGAAAATAAAGAGACTTATGTTGGATTGTTATCCGGCTCCCGCTTCCTTCTTTGGAGAGAGTTAAGACCCTTATCACAGTGATGCCGAAACCCTGGAAGGAGGAAGGATACGCTGAAATTACATCCTCACCGCTGAAAGAAGTCTTCAAATCCCTCGCCAGCATCCACCAAGCACAACACCAGGCCAGGCAGAAAGAGCAGGAGAAGTGTTTCAAGATGCTCCTCCAGGCACAAGCGGAGGACTGGTGGGTGTTGCAGAGCTTGCTGCCCCAGGAGGGGGCTTCAGCCGTAACCCCCGCAGAAGCAGGAATCTATGTGAAGCTCATGAAAATGACACCACAGGATGACCCGAAGATTTTTCTGGAGCTCTTCGATCACACAGACAGAGCCCTGAAGTGGCCGCACTCACAATGGGCGGTCCATCTGTTACACTGCTGTCTGGGGAAGCCCAACTCACGGCACAACCTCCTGGAGTATTCCAATTTGGAGAAAGCCATCCTGCAACAGGTTAGCCGCAGCCCGGAACAGCACTGCCAGCGTTAACGCACTTTTCTCTCTCTCTCTCCCTCTTTCTCCCTTTCCTCACCCTCCCCCTCATCCTTTTCCTGCTCCCCGGAAACTGTGAATCCCTTCCCCAAAACCAGTTCCCCGGTTCCGTGGGCCATTCATCCTGCTGACTTTCCCTAACCCTCTCTGCTCTTCCCCACAGGGTGGTGAATCCGCTCCCGCTGGTGCGGGCGTGAAGTCTGGGCCAGTCTGCTGGAGCTGTGGGGGTCCGGGGCATTTCCAGGACTGATGCCCCACGATGAAGTTGGAGACATTGGTCTGGGTCCCTGACACGCCACATGCCACCACCGATCAAGCAGGAGCATACCGGATACCTGTGAGTATAAAGGGGGTACATATCAAGCCTTGGTGGATTCAGGTTGTAATCAAACCTCCATTAACCAAAGTTTGATTCAATCTGAGGCAGTGGATACAAGCTGGTGGGTGAGGGTTAGGGTTGTTACAGGTCTCTCAGACAAAAGAAGATGCAACACAATTGTTAGTACCGAAGAGCCATCGGGAAATGTTATTCCAGACGGCTCATTGTAATCCGATGGTGGGTCGCTTAGCGTGTGAGAAAACACCGAACCATCTAACGGCCCATTTCTATTGGCCAGGCATTCCCAAGGATGTTCGCAGATGGTGTGCGACATGCCGTGAATGTCAGCTGGTGAATCTGCCGGCCACCCCAAGAGTGCTATTGCGTCCCCTTCCGTTGATCGAGGTCCCCTTTGAAAGAATTGGAATGGACCTCGTCGGGCCATTAGAGCAGACGGCACGTGGGCATCGCTTTGTGTTGGTTCTGGTGGACTACGCAACACGAAATCCGGAAGCAGCCACTCTTCAGAATAATCTCCTGAGTGGGGATTCCGAAAGAAATCCTCACTGATCAAGGCAGAACGTTTATGTCACGTACACTACACGAACTGTATTAATTATTGGGGATTAATAGATTCGGACCAGCATTTATCACCCCCAAATGGACAGCTTGGTTGAGTGATTTAATCAGACACAAAAAAATATGATTCGTAAGTTCGTTTACAAAGACACTCGAAATTGGGACAAGTGGCTTGAGCCCCTTTTATTTGCATTTCAAGAGATCCCGCAAGCCTCCATGGGGTTCTCCCCATTTGAATTATTGTACGGGTGTCAACCACGTGGTGTGCTCAACGTCCTATGGTAAAATTGGGAGGAAGGACCTTCAAACAGCAAAACCATGGAGAGAGGCGGTCCCTGTGACTTTGGCGACATTGGT
Organism: Myxocyprinus asiaticus; assembly: GCF_019703515.2. NCBI lineage: Eukaryota > Metazoa > Chordata > Actinopteri > Cypriniformes > Catostomidae > Myxocyprinus > Myxocyprinus asiaticus. The sequence goes on along the minus strand of NC_059361.1, from coordinate 47,784,114 downwards.
TCTGGAGAGGGAGGAGCTCGGACTGGAGGTGAACTTAAAAGCCACCGATCGAGTCACTTGCAGAGACCACCTCTAACCTTCACAAGTCAGGTTGCAAGGAGAATTCTCTGATGTGTTCTCACCTCTTCCTGGTTGTACGAATCTCATAGACCACCATATCGAAACGACCCCAGGGGTAGTGGTACGCAGTCATCCCTACCGGTTACCAGAGCACAAAAAAAGTAGTTCGGGAAGAATTAAAGGCCATGCTAGATATAGGGGTAATAGAAGATACCCACAGTGACTGGGCCAGCCCGGTGGTGTTGGTTCCGAAGAGTGATGGCTCGGTCCGATTCTGTGTGGATTATAGAAAAGTCAATGCAGTGTCTAAATTTGATGCATACCCAGGAGATCACATGATGACATGTGAGAAGCAGTCATGTGAATCACGAGCTCTGCACACTAAGCTGTTTTTAAAAAATATATATTTTTATGTTATAATCCAGTGAGATTCGATACACCCTGTACATATTTGTTCTTTGAGGTAAACATGGCAAAGAAGTCAAAATCCTCGGGCTCTGGAGACATTAAAAGACAATTACGTGCTCAAGATGAAACCTCTGGGCCTGCAGACCGGGGACTCGATTTGGGCGGCACGTCGGGAGATGAAATCCAGCGTCAACTGTCCAACATCTCGGTGATGCTGGCGAAGGTTGTTGCTAACATGGAGGATCTCGCTGTAATACGTCGATCGAGTTGGTCACAAGAGTGACAGAAGTTGAGAAACAAATCGATTATCTGGAGTCTTTGGAAAGAGGATTATCTGCTAATTCGCCCACGTCCAAAATAGTCGTGGAAAATTTTTTGGAAAAACTTGAAGATTTGGAAAATAGGAGCCGAAGGAATAATATATGAATTGTTGGAATTCCTGAACATGAAGAAGGCAGAGATATGGTGAAATTCCTGGACGAGCTCTTTCCGAGTCTGCTCGTCATAACAGGCCATAAACTAGAAATCAAGCGAGCTCACAGAGTCCCGGCTTGCAGATCTGCTGAGGGAGACAGGCCCCGATCAATTTCTGAGATCATCCAATAAAGATCTTGTGTTGCGCCAGGCGAGGAGCAAAGTAAAGCTTTCTTGGAAGAATCACAATATTTTCTTGTTCCCGGACTTTGCGAATGCGACGAGAGAAACACGATCGATTCAAGGAATGTAAGAAACTCTTACATCAATGGAAGATCGCTTTTGCACTGATGTTTCCGGCCAGACTGAGAATAGAAAAGAAGGATGGTCGCAGGTATTTACATGTCCAAAGCAAGCACTGTCTTATATTAAAACAATGGGTGAGTAAGCCATTTGGGATTTTTCATGTAGCTCCAGAGTGGATTAACTCGTTGTACTTACTCACTTTTTGTTTCTTTTTGCGCTGGCTTCGTCTAGCGGCTGGAGTTTGTTTTGTGGAATGACTCCCTCAAGAAACTTTTGCATGGACGGATGATCGCTATTTTTCAAAAAATAGCTGGCTGGCTATTATCATAGGTTTGTGCCTTAATATTCGACCGTCATTAGCCCGCTGACTGATCTTACTAAAAAGGGGGACCAGATCCGGTCCAATGGATGAAGCCGTGTCAGCAGGCATTCACACAAGTTAAAGTGGCGGGCCATTGTTACATGCTCCCGATTTCTCCCTGTGCTGTACATAAGTTGCAAGTTCTCGATGAGAGAGACTAAGTACAGCACAATCGAGAAGGAGTGTTTGGCCATCAAGTGGGCAGTCCTCACGCTCCTATCATCCTACTATTGTTGGGACATGCTTTCACCCTCTGTTAGGACCACGCCCCGCTCCAGTGGCTCCATCGCATGAAGGATGCCAATGCGTGGATCACCCTGTAACTATTCGCTCTAGAGCGTAAGATACACAAAAAAAGGAAAGTTGTCTTCCCTACTATGAATGAATGTTTGACTGGAAAAATAACATAGCCATACACAAGCTGTACAAAAAACCCAAGTTGTATTATACCTCTCAAACAAATAGTACAAACAGTGAAAAATAACCGGCACCATACATAAAGTTTGTGTGTGTGTGTGTGTGTGTGTGCGTGCGCATGTAAAGTCTTTCAAAGTCCCAATGTATAATATATATCAGATGAGCTAGATTGGTCTCACCGTATTGACAGTTTATGTCCCGGGAAAGCAAAATCCAACCAGCGCTGCGCTGGAAAGTCCCTCTGTGGTAAGTAATCCAAAACGTATGAAAACTCCTCAAAGAGACAATAAAAGTTCTCTATCATCCAACATCCAAGCGCCAATGAGTAATCCTTGGAGTGATCGATTGTTAATCCCAACCATGAATGCCAAATACCTCCTCCCTTCACGCCACTTTACCGGCTTCTTTTATGTCCCTGTTTACTTCCTCATTCATGGCTTCGTCCATCACATGATTGCACGTAACTGAAGTATCGCGTAAGTAAACACCATAACCATCACCATAGCAGGGCAAACAAACAGAAACAGGGAAAACAGTATAATCATCTTAATCACTAACAGACACATTTATCCGTGGTTTATACATGTGAATCCCATTATGTGGCTTCGCTACAACCCGTTGGTATCTAGCTCTCCAGCCGTTTAAGTTCAAGGTGGTCCACAGGCCGGGGGCGCAGATGGCTGTTGCGGATTTCCTCTCCAGGAATGGGGGGGTGGGGGGAGTAAGTGACAGGCCGGATGGCTTCCCGGCCTGAGTTGGGCGGTATGTGGTGATAGGGGCGTGGCTGAGCGACGTCTGTGGAAACCGAGGCAGAGAGAGTGAGTACGGTAAGGACTGACACCTGTGAGAAATCACCTCTAACAGCTGAGAGGGATTTAAAAGGGCAGTCAAGACCGCCAAGGGGGAGAGAAAGAGAGACGAAGCTGTGTGTGTGTGTGTTGGCTGAAAAGAAACAAGTTTCTGTGAAAGTAAAGAGACTTACGTTGGTTTGTTATCCGGCTCCTACTTCCTCCTTTGGAGAGAGTTAAGAACCTTGTCACAGTAATTTATTTAAACATTATTCCAGATTGTTCTGCACCTAGCAAAGTTTCAGCGCTGGATAAACGGAAATGTTTTTGATCCCTTCTGCTCTAGTGTGCTGAGGGGCCGCCGTGCCTTGAATGTTTACAGTTACAATACTTTTTTGAATGTCGGCTACAATGCTTACTAAAAATAAAGCCTTTTGCAATATGGTGAACAATACACTGCAGCTTTAGAATTTAAGCTCCCGGTGAAAGTACATGAAAAAAGACAGAAATATATTACTATTGTATACAACAAATCCTCAAATAATAATAATAATAATACTGTATCATATTATAATGACAAACTGGAAAACAATAAATAATTGTTGGGTTATAACATTAATAAATAACAACTGAATTCCAAAATGTTACTGGGTGAAGTAGTATTATTTTGCACACCCTGTTAAAAACAAAAGTGTTTTGTAAAAATATATGTAGGTAAATATTGCTTTTTTTTATCACTGTTATGGAAAAACTAGAAAACATGCATTAATTATCTTTAAAAATGTTGGTTCCCATTGACTGCATATTTGCATACCTTCATCAAAATATTTTCATTTGTGATTCGCTGAAGAAAGAAAGTCATACAAGTTTGAGATAGCATAAAAGTAAGTAAATTATAATTTTGGAGAATTATAATTTTTTGGTAACTGTTTCTTCAAAGGCTTTCTTCAAACACAGAACTGTGTTGCAATACCAGCCTCAAACTGATTTAAATGATGGTTATGCTTTTCATCAGCATATTTTTTTTTTTTTTTTTTTTAATTCAATGACATCAACGATAGAAAGTCTTTCTGCAAAAAGTTCACTAAATAAGCCTAATCCATCTCACTTGTTTAAACCTTCAAGTCAAAAAACCTTTATTAAAGGTGCACTCAGTAACTTTTGTCTTTGTGTTATATTGGACTTACACTGACACCTAGCGGCTTGGATGCAGAATCATTTAAAATCAATAGTTTTCACTTTCAGATGCCATTGTAGAAATTTAGTATTTACAGTCAGCCATGATTACTTTAATCAATGAGTGAAAGTGTCAAATAACAGGACGGTTACTGAGATTAAGTGAGTATTATTCAGCTGGTCATGTTATTCTATCATGTGCGGACCCTCTCCATGTAGAATAAAACAGCTTTTATAAGGATACTGATTTGACTGTAGTCGTCATTTTAATGTGAGTGCTCATGATTTCCTACATATATTGCAAAATTACAATTCATGTCTTTAGGAGTTAAACTTTTTTAATGAGGAAAAAATTACTGAGTGCTCCTTTTAACAAGTACAATTTATCAAAGAACCCAACTTGCAGTTCTCCACCATTTTTTTTTTTTTTTTCTCAAATCTGACAGTTCCTTAGCTCCAATGGCTTTATGGGATAGTAAAGTGCCCTCTGGTTGCTTCAGAATCTCAGCCAATGCAGTAGTTCATCTGGGTATTGTTCACCTGTATCATGAATACTGAGGATTTGTTTACATACTGCTTTTTGCATACTGTGCAGCAGAAGAGTATGCATACTCAGATGCAGGGATGGGTTTCCACCATATTTGTAGCATTAACAGGAAAAAGAGTTGATTATTAAACCCAATACATTGTTTTATAAACTGTGGAAAAGGGTTTGGTGAGTTGACAAGAGTCTATCTGGTCAAAAAGCCAGTTGTCTTCAACCTGTTGAAAAGACCAGCATTGTAAATAAATGTTTCAGCAAGGGAGATACAATAGTCAAGTTATTTCATTTCAGACTCAAACATGCTTTATTACGAAGTTCATCAGTTCCCAGACTGAAAAACCAGTCATATGTATAAGAAGTGGGACATTATCTATTGCAGCCCCTTTGGTATTAATACAATTGTCAAGTTATAAATACAAGCCTTCAAAAGCATGTAAAAAAATGTCATGTTACACACAAACAATAAAAGAACTTCTGTCCTGTTCATTTCCCACCATAGTCTAGGTAAGATATTTCTGAGACTTTTATTCATCTGGACAGCAATCTAGAGGACTGGCAGTGGTGATGTTGTCAGCAGGACTGATGGCAACCCCAAGCAGTTTTTTGATGAGGTTGTCTACTGTAGGGGGTGTATTGCAGCGGTCGCAACAGCAGCAGGTGTAGGTGACATTGTAGCTAACACCCATGTACATGAGTGTTTGATGTGAGCCACAGAGGTGCTGTGCCACACAGCCCTGCCCAGAAAGCATGTGGACTCGACCGTAAAACCCCCTGCTGAATGAGCAGCGCTTATTTGGACTGCACTCAGTGGTGATGTTGGGGAATGGATGGTCTCTGGCCTGCAGGGGGCCATAGTTACATAGTAGCCCATCAGTGGACAGAACCACAGTGAGCAGCAGGAACATGCCAACAAGAGGAAACTTAAAGGTTTGTGTTAGTAAGCTAGGCCTGCATGGGAAACACAAACACTGCATTAATCCAAAAATTATACACAAAAACATTGCTGTAATCCAAAAATGATACACACAAAAACAAAGTATAAATGACATTTCGAAAGAATCATAAGAAGGTTTCTTTCAAAACATTTTAACATACTGTATGTCAGTGAAGGTTGAGACATGAGAGATTATAAATGGATGTTGTTTCTTCATTTCCATTTTAAGGAGTAAAATTACAGGAGAGAAAAGAATGTACTACATCTGCACTAACAAGTTTTGTCAAACCTAAATTGGATTTACTGGTTGCATTTTGATAACAGGTCACAGTTGCTGATGGCAATATTCACCTGCTGACAGTTACACAATCTGTTTCCATTGCTGCTGTAGAGTGGAGAAATCAGTCCAATACTGTGGAACTGAGGTGGTAAGAAAATTAGCTCAGTTGACTGGTTCTTCGGTTTCATTGCTGTCTGTAATTGGTTTAATTAATCATCAGGAAACCAGGTGCAGTGAATTGACATGATCTTGACTTATTAATAACGACAATTTTATTAATACCAAAGGGACCGCAATAGATAATACCCCACTTCTTTTACTTTTGAATTGGTTACCTATACCTATATTTATGACTGGTATTTCAGTCATATGTTCATATGTTCTAGCATCAGAAACAAAAATCAGAAATAAAAAAATTAAAAATTGAAACTGTGAGAGTTCACCCTTTGGAACTTTTCTCTCCCATATGGCAACAATGCCGAAAGAGCAGAGAATAGAGACATTGAAGTAATAAAATAATTAAACAATGAAAATGACAAAGAATCAACATACCTGATTAAAAAACAGCCTTTAAACTTGTGTGTTCCTTGTAACTTTCTGTGAAGTAAAAAAAATTATGTGTAATGTGGTGTGTTTGCATTTGAAGTTCACTAAATAGACAGAAAACGAAACATAGCTGTAAACAAGTCAAATCAAGAAAATAATTAAATATATGGAAAAAAAATATAATTACATATGAATTAAAGGAAAATACATTAAAAAATAATTTTAAGGCAAAGATTAAATAATATTAATTGGAGCTTTGCCTAAACCTACCTCTCCCATCCAGACACAATGCTGAAAGGGAAGAGGAGGAGCTAAGACAGGAAATAATTGATAAACACAAAATTTCAGTCAGAAAGTTAAAGGAGCAGAGACACACAAACAGACAGGGACATCAGGTACACATTGAACATTTTATGCAGTTCTATATATGAGAAATACTGTGCATGTATGTAAAATGTACTTGCATCCCTTTTACACTCACAAGCTCCCATTTGTCTGCAAGTTTCTGCTTCCCTCTACAACCCTTGTTAACCACAAGAACTTGGTTACCGACTGAAAGAAGCAGACCCTTTTGTCTTTTGCTGTACTGACTGGACTGGTGTTGTTGTTCCAAAGTTGAACAAGATTCCATAAAAGCACTGCAAGTTTGTCCCACTGCTTCAAATTTCTGAACACAAACTGGTTTTCATTGGCATGTTCACATCTAGATGGTCTGCGTCTTCTGCCAACATAATGGGACACTCTTGCTGCCTTCACGTGCTGTCGGAATTATCGTAAATATAAGTTTCCCACTCGGATGTTGCACATGAATGACCCCTCAAGTCGTATTTACGACTGGGAAACTCAGAAATACTTTTGATACCCGAGTTTCTGAGATTGGTGGAGTCCTAAACTTTCAACATGGTGGAGGAGAGTACAGTTTCTGTAGTGAATGACAGTTTTTTTTTTTTCTAAATACAGCTAATTGTTAGTGCTTGCCGTTTTAGTCAAATTAATTTACTTTATGTATATCAGCAACCATTCTATGTATGTTGTACATTTTTACACTGTGAAAATAGATTGTATTTGACCAAAATTCCATTATCGTCAGAAAGCTAACTGTGTGATATGTATTATGGTTTCAAAATAAAAGTTCCTCAAGAAATATGTATAAATGAACCTGGCGTCGTCTATGTTTCCTGTTCTTCCCAACAACAAAGCACGTGAACACGACATACTCGTAATTACCACATCAGAAGTGGGAAGTAGGATAATTCCGATAGCACATGAAGGCAACATCAGTCAATGACAGAGTCCTGCTGCTGATGTTTCTGCAGGCCGATCAGTGATAGGGAGTTTAGAGAGTTCATCAAAAGATGTCACTCTTAGTTGCGTTCCTGTTTCCCACTCTTCACAGGAGGACAGAATGGAAAACATGTCTTCTGCAGACATAGATGCATGCAGCCCCATGTGCAGTGACAGTTCTGATAATGTTTGCGATAGGGGTGCAACAATTCATCGATCTCGTTTCATCGATACAACACGTAAATATCAATATAGAATTTGTTTTAAGATGTACCTTTATTTTAATACTCTCATGTCGAAGAGAACATGGACGCCATGCCAGGTTCGGATGTATGAACGGCGAGCTCTGCGCACTTTGCTAGTTTTAATACTATTAATGTCATAAACCGGTGAGATTCGACACACTCTGATTCTTAACTGTTCTAGAGGACAATATGTCAAAGAATTCAAAATCCTCTGGCTCTAGAGATATTAAAAGACACTTACGTGCTCAAGCTGAAGCCCCTGAGCAACAGGCCGAAAGCCCGGGACTCAATTTGGCCAGTGAGGTGAAAGAGATTCAGCGTCAACTGTTGAACATGTCAGCAATGCTGAAGAAGGTCGTAGCTGACTTGGAGGATCTTGCTATAATATGTTGATCGATCACTGCCATGGAGATGAAATTCACTGAGATGGTTACAAGAATGGCGGATGTTGAGAAACGGATCGATTATCTGGAGTCATCGCAGAGGGAATTAGCTGCTAATCCGCTAGCGACCAAGACAGACTTGGAGCGCGTTTGGGAAAAGTTGGAAGACCTTGAAAATTGTAACCAGCGAAACAACGTCCGAATTGTTGGAATTCCTGAGGATGAAGGCGGCAGAGATATGGTGAAATTCCTAGATGGGCTCTTCCCAAGTCTGCTCGACCTAAAAGGCCATAAGCTGGAAATCGAGCGAGCTCACAGAGTTCCAGCTCGGAGATCCGCGGAAGGAGACAGGCCACGATCAATTCAGGCCAAATTTCTGAGATCATCCGATAAAGACCTCGTGTTACGAGAGGCAAGGAGTAAATTAAGGCTTTCTTAGAAGAACCACAGCATTTTCTTTTTTCCAGATTTTGAGAGTTTGACAAGAGAGAAACGTAATTGATTCAAGGAATGCAAGAAACTCTTACATCAATGGAAGGTCACTTTCGCACTGATGTTCCTGGCCAAATTGAGAATATATACTAAGGATGGCCACAAAATATTTACATGCCCACAAGCGATGTCCTTCATAAAGTCAATCGTGCTGTGGGCAAGCGATTGAGTCATTGTGTGATGCACTCTATGCAGCCGAGTGGGCCTGAATCACTGAACATTCACTTGATTGTTTGAGGAAACTGAACGCCTTTTTTGTTTCTTTTTGTGATGGTTCAGCCTAGCAGCTGGAGTTTGTTTAGTGGGATAACAGTCCTTCGGGACAGTTTCTGGATGATCTGCATGTGCTTTGTGCATATGCCTCCTATTGGTTGGAGTTTGTTCTGTGGAATATTTCTTGCAAAACATTGGAATGATTAGGGCATTTGTTTCAGTCATGTAACAGTCAAGTGGGCCTGACTCACTGAGCATTCACTTGACCACCATCTCAGGACTCAATAACAGCATCTGCATGGGTAACATTCTATAGTGATCACTATCACAGAAACCACTCTCATTTCACCATGAACTCTTTAGCATTCATGGTTTGAGGGTCAAGCTGAAAAGACCATAAATTTCCATGCTTGTCCAGGCTGATTTGTGCTGTTTTTGTACTGCTGGAGGACCAACAAAACAATGTGGCTCACCAGCAAAACATAGCTGATCATCCAGCATAATCTTTTTGATGAAGCTATGGACAAGCAAGTCTTCTTGGTTAAGCTAGTTAAAGGTGCACTCCGTAAAATTTGCTTTTATGTTGTACTGACACCTACCGGCATAGATGCAATATCACATAAAAACAGGTTCTCTGTTGGCGATATCATTAAAAGAAATGCGCTATTCATAGTCAGCCATGATTCATTGGTTTCGCAAGTGAAAGCGAGTAATATTTGGCTAGTTATATGATGTGAACATGGTAGTGCTCATGAACGTGCATCCAGCACCATATGTTGAATAAAGCAACTTTATTACTAAGACTGAAATGTGTACATCATTTTAAGTATATTTTCCAAAACAAAATAAAACTATTATAATATTACAATTTCTTTCTGTTTAAAATTTTAGCAATTAAAAAAAAAATAACGAGAACACTTTTAAGAAGTCTATCGGTGGGGAAAGTCTTGTGAGAGTCGCATTTCCTGTTACTAAGGTTATGGTTAGGGTTAGGTTTAGGGGTGGGGGTAGGTGCAGGGTTTCTGTAGGACTACCAGTAAACAAAATAAACAGATTGTATGAATGTTGCATGTGACTCTTGTGAGACTTTCTCCAGCCAGATGGTTCCCTTGTAGACATGACCCAGCAGCACACCAGTATCCAAATCACAACATACAATGATGAGCAGCTGTAGTGCTATTTTCAACAGGGGACAGAACTCTATTTTTTCTTGCAATTATGTGTTCTTTTCGTTGTGTTAATTTATTTAATTGTTGAATGGTTTTTGTGTGTGTATGAAGTTTTTCAGACACTGATGAGTGTAAACTGTTCCACAATGGTCAGGTCGGCCGTTTGCGTTTACACTCATGTGTTAACGCTCCTGGTGGCTATCGATGCACTTGGCCGGCCAGTTACAATGTGACTCGTGATGGGCGGAACTGCAAAGGTCATTCATTATGAAAAAAAAAAAGCATGCACTTGGGATGCACTGAGGTTCAGTCACTCTAGACTTTAACATAGAATGGGGGAAAAAAAAAAATTATGTTATTATTCATTTACCACCTGCATGATCTATACAAAATAGGTGTTGTAAAGCTTAGAATCTTGACTGTGCAAAGAATATAGCTGATCTGACCAATCGTTAAAAACTTTTCTGTTTTCATAATTAGCAAATTTGTGATCAAAACAATCATATTCAGAATTGGTAAAAACATCAAAAAGATCAGATATTCATGTAACATATATCATTAGAAAGGTCTCAAGTGGTAGAATACAACAACTAAAAAGCAACATTTGCTTCGCTCAGAGACCAAACAACAGTGAGTTTTAGCCCTTAGGAAAATCGAGAGTTCATGGCAAATTTTCCCGCAAACTTGCTGCAAATTCGCCACTGATAATTTCCATATGCAAATGAGCTTTGCAGCAAACATGCGGCAAATTGTCCATTGTTGCCAAAGGTTTGCCGGAGGATCACAACTTTGCAGGCAAAGAGCTGCAAACTTCTGGCAAACATGTGTGGCGAATCACAAAATAACGAGCTGCAAATTTGCTACAAATTTAAGGGAGTGTGTGAAATCCACATAAATATCATTTAACAGATGGCTTATTATTTCATCAAAACCAAACATAATATGAAAAATGTCATGTTGTAACTTACAGCAGGTGATCCCCATTCAAATGAGACACAAACACAATGTGATATAATGTTTAGATCCTGATTTATACCTTAAGAGTGTCATGACAGGCTATGGTGCCTAATAGCTAATAGTATCTCTATGAGACTGACTCACTGAAACACGATATTTTGTGTCATAGATGTGTTAGATTGTCGTCACTGTATGTCTAGTGTTAGCATCCATATTTGGTGAGTGAGTGCGGGTGAGCGTAGGCAAAGCGCACATACAATGCACATTTTTGGAGTGATGGACTATGATGTCCATTTTTTTCATTATATGGTACTTGATAGACATAAGTTTAAGAATTTTATGATTTAAAAAAAAATGTTTAATAAAACAACACATCAGTATTTGCTTAGAGAAATTTTTTGCAATTGCTGTAACTTCTGATTTGTACTAAGAAATTAGTTTCAACAGTATTAACACAATTTTGCAGGTATAGCTGACATGCTAGAGAACTACACAAAAGTATTTTTTTATTTTTTTTATACTTGTTTGCATTCTGATGTATATTATGTCAAAAACATAAATATAACAATAGATACAAACAATTATTTCCTATTTGCTGTTTAGGTGGGAAATATTTAAAAATTGCCTTCAAGGGTGTAAGGGGTTAAAGGTACACTCAGTAACTTTTGTCTTTGTGTCATCATGGACTTACACTGACACCTAGCTTGGATGCACCATCATTTAAAATCAATAGTTTTCAATTACAGATGCCATTGTAGAAATTTAGTATTCACAGTAAGCTATGATTACTTTAATCAATGAGAGAAAGTGTCAAAAACAGGATGGTTACTGAGATTAAGGAGTAGTATTCGGCAGGGCATGTGATTCTAACATGGCAGCCCTCATGTGTGGACCCTCTCCATGTAGAATAAAACAGCTTTTATAAGGTTACTGATATGACTGCAGTCTTCGTTTTAATGTGAGTGGTCATGATTTCCCACATATACTACAAAATTACAATTAATTTCTTTAGGAGTTAAACTTTTTTAATGAGGAAAAAATTACTGAGTGCGCCTTTAAGTATGCAAAATGACTTTGGACCGGATATGGTCCAAAGGATATACACTGTGTGCACAATTATTAGGCAAATTGTATTCCTCAGGATTATTTTTTTGTTGTTGTTGAACAATGCTCTCAGTCAATCCAAAATGTTATTGAACCTCAAACCTGAATGTTTAACAAAGGAAAAGTGAGTTTTGTCTCAGGGGAATATATAAGTGTGCACAATTATTAGGCAACTAAATTACAAAAATAATTTCTCCCAACTCAGTTGTTTATTCTCAATTTTTAGAGTAAGTGCAACAAATAAGTAACACAAAATGACAATTAAATAAAATTTTTGGCCTTTCAAAAATATTCAGTGACCAATATAGCCACCCTTCTTTTCAATAACTGCCATGAGCCTTCCATATATGGAGTCTGTCAGTTTCTTGATCTATTCACGATCAACTTTCGCTGAAGCAGCAACCACAGCCTCCCAAATGCTGTTCAAAGAGATGTATTGTCTTCCCTCACTGTAAATCTCACGTTTGAGAAGGGCCCACAAGTTCTCAGTAGGATTTAAGTCAGGTGAGGAAGGGTCCAAGTCATTATTTGGGCATCTTTGAGGCCCTTGCTGGCTAGCCAAGCAGTGGAGTACTTGGATGCATGTGATGGAGCATTGTACTGCATAAAGATCATGGCCTTCTTGAATGCTGAGGACTTTACTTTACTGCTGAGGCAGTAGGTTTGGAAGTTGAGTTTCAGTCCATCTTCAACTAGAAAAGGTTGAGGATGAGGTCCAACTACCTCATCCTTAATGATAGCAGCCCATACCAGTACCCCTCCTCCACCTTGTTGGCGCCTGGTGAAGTGGTGCCATTTGTCCATTAGTGATCCGGCCATGGGCCCATCCATCTAGTCCATCAAGAGTCACTTATTTCATCTGTCCATAAAACCTTTGAAAAATCTGTCTTCAGGTATTTCTTTGCCCAATCTTGACGCTTCAGCTTGTGAATCTTATTCAGTGGTGGTCATGTTTCAGCCTTCTTGACCTTGGCAATGTCTCTGAGCACTTGACACCTTGTACTTCTGGACACTCCAGGTAGGCTGCAGATCTGGAATATGGTGGCACTGGAGGATAATGGGTTCCTGTTAGCTTCTCATTTAATTCTTCTGAAGTCTTTTGCAGTTAATTTGCGCCTTTGCATAAATAAATGCCTCCATGCATTTTTTGCGCACCAGTTGAATATTCGCAACAAAACATTTGATTGTCCGGTGGTCACGCCTCAATAGTTTAGATATTTCAAGAGTGTTGCATCCGTCTGAAAGCCATTTTACAATTTTTGACTTTTCAGTGTCAGTTAAATCTCTTTTTTGGCCCATTTTACCTGAGGTAATGAAGTTGCCTAATAATTATGCACACCTTGATGTAAGGTGTTAGTCACTTTCGCCACACCCTCCCTCATTACACAAACACATATCACCTGAAAATGACTGAATCCAATAAGCATTCAAGTTTATATGGTTTGGAGTTGGGAAATGTGCATGAAAATGATGTTAAGATCAGAATACCCACTTGCCTAATAATTGTGCACGCAGTGTAGTGTCACACCCTTGGGATTCTGTTTTTATAAATTAAGAATATCTAATAATAATTAGTGCTGTCAGTAGATTAACCTTTTTAATCTTGATTAATCTCATATTTTTTTGTAGTGTATTTTGAAAATGCTGAAATTTGACCCTATATATACTTCTTTTTCAGTCAAAATGCATTTATTTCCATCTTAGGAAAGAAAACAAAACAATGTAATGGTTTATTTTTGATATTAACAATTTTTATTGATTCCAGTCAACAAATTACATAAACATCACAGAAAATGCGGAATCAAATTATATACAATTAAACCCTTCCCCTGACCACCCCCACCCGACACAAACACTCACCCCAGTGGACATAAATATAAAAATAAAAAAAACACGCACACATAATAAATAAATAAATAAAAGCATATTAAAAAAAAAAAAAAAAAAACAATCAAATTGCACACACATATTTAAAACTAAAGATCCCTCTCCACTACCCTTCCCCGAAAGCTTTCCAAAAAGGCCAAATATTTGCCCCATTTCCTATCAAATAACCCCAGATTTCCCAGACTTCTATAGATCCCTTCCTCAAAGGCCGCCACCCTCCCCATCTCCGAGCACCAGTCATGAAATGAGGGCACTCCAACCGACCTCCAACCCCTTAAAATAACCTGTCTGGCGATCATAACGCTCATTAGGACCTAACTCTTTATGTGCCGATTCTCAACGTCGGTGACCACCCCATCGCCCAAAATACAGAATCTGGGACAAAGTGAAAGCCGAGTGCCCAATACATCACATATAAGACTCTGAACTTTCAACCAGAACACCTGGATCTCAACACACCCCCAAAAGTCATGAGTTATGTCTCCAACCTCTGACTGACATCGCCAGCAGGTGGGTGTGTCTTTAAGACCAAGCCTATACAATCTGGAGGGGGTCCAATAAAATCGATGTAAAATCTTAAATTGCGTAAGGCGAACCCTTGCATCTCTAGATGCAGACTTGACATATTTTAGGATCCTAGCCCACACCCCTTCCTCCAATGACAAGTTTAGATCCTTCTCCCATAATTTTTTGAGAGAATTCAAAGTTCCGTCCCCCAGACACTGAATTAGCAGGGAGTAATACATTGATGCCTCATGACCCTTCCCAAAAGCAGCAATCACCACTCCCAGAGTATCTGCTGCACTGGGGGGGTGCGTGCCACTCCCAAAAACAGTGCAGAGTAGGTGGCGCAGCTGTAAATATTTGTAAAACTGAGATCTAGGAATGCCAAAATGTTGAACCAAATTTTCAAAAGGTCTCAATACTCCACTCTCATATAGGTCACCAAGTGTATTAACCCCCCTCACAATCCAATCCGACCAACAAAAAGGGGACTTATCAATACATAGTTTAGGGTTCAGCCATATGCTCGAGGCTACGTTTAAATAAATATAAGAATTAAACACTCTTGACACTTTTGTCCATATCGAGTGCAAATGCAAAATAATGGGGTGCGACTTAACCTCTCCGGCTAGTTTAATCGAAAGGCTTTGCAGTGGCGAGATAGGGGCAACAACTTCCTTTTCAATACAAAACCAGTGAGGGGCTCTCTCAGGTGGAAGCGACCAATGAGCCAAATGTCTAAGACTGAATGCATAATAATAAAACAAAATCTTGGGTAGGCCTAACCCAACTTTGTCAATTGGCCTATGTAACTTATTGAAATTTAACCTGAGACGCTTACCATTCCAAATGAAGGACTTTGCTATGCTATCAAATTGCTTGAAATAAGAGAGGGGGATATCTACAGGGAGAGACTGCAGTAAGTAATTGAATTTTGGAATACCATTCATTTTAATAACATTAACCTTCCCAGTCATAGATAAATGTAATGAAGCCCACCTGCCCACATCGCTCGAAAACCGTTTTATTAAGGGGTCAAAATTAACTCTAACTAAATCAGACAAATTTTCTGGAAATAAAATACCCAAATACTTAATGCCCTGTTTGGGAAGCTGGAAAAGCCGTTACTGGACAGTACGCTGTCAGAGCCAAAGCTTCGGATTTAGACCAGTTGACTCTATATCCTGAAAATGTAGAAAAGGAGTTAATAATTCTGTGGAGGCAAGGCATAGATCTACTAGGGTCAGAGACAAATAATAAAATATCATCTGCGTAAAGCAGAAGCTTATGCGCCACACCTCCCTCCACCACCCCTGGAAAATCATCCTCCTTTCTTATCGCGGCTGCTAATGGTTCCAGGGCAAGACAGAACAATAATGGGGAAAGAGGGCAACCCTGCCGGGTGCCCCTATCCAGAGTAAAATAATCTGAAATTAATCCATTTGTTTGTACCGCCGCTACTGGGTGTCTATAAATTAACTTAAGCCATCCAATAAACGTACTCCCGAACCCATAAATTTCCAAAACCTTAAAAAGATAATCCCATTCTACCATATCAAATGCCTTTTCGGCATCAAGTGAGATGGCAGCGACCGGAGACTGATCATTCGCTACTGACCACATGATATTGATGAGACGCCTAATGTTATCAGAAGAGCTACGGCCTCGAATAAACCCCACCTGATCTATATGTATAAGAGATGTCATAACATTACTTAATCGATTAGCCAGAATTTTTGAAACAATTTTTACATCTAGCTGGATCAGGGAAATTGGATGGTAACTTTTACACTCGCTTGGATATTTGTCCTTTTTAAGAATCAGACTGATCCGGGCTTGTGTCATGGCTGGCGGAAGCTTTCCATTCTTTAATGATTCAGTATAAACTTCTAACAAAAGTGGAACCAGTTCTGTAGCATAAGATTTGAAACACTCAGCAGCAAAGCCGTCAGGCCCCAGAGCCTTGCCTGTAGGCAAAGACCTTGCCAAGCTCTTCCAAAGTTATCTCAGAATCAAGAGAAATTTTTTTGCTCCGTCATCAGTTTAGGGAGATCTAATGGTTCCACAAAGTTTCTAATATCTTCATCAGTAGATGAAGACGTGGAACTATAAAGATCAAGACAGAATTCTTTAAAAGCATTATTAATATCAATGGCCGAGGTAAATATTTCACCACCAGCAGATTTCACTGAGGGAATGATAGAAAAAGACTCTCTCTGCTTTATATATCTAGCCAAAAGTTTTCCTGCTTTGTCCCCCAACTCAAAGTATGACTGTCTTGCCCTGAATAACCAAAACTCCACTTTCCGTGACAAAATAGTATTATATCTGTATTTCAATCGAGTCAATTCTCTGAGGCCATCGGATGACAAACGGTGCTTCAGCTCTGCTTCGACATTTTTAATATTTCCTTCCAGCTCCACAAGTTCTCGTGCTTTGGATTTTTTGGTGAATGAGGCATACTGTATGATCCGGCCCCTAAGAACCGCCTTAAGTGCCTCCCAAGCCACGGCCACAGTGGATACTGAGGACCAATTGGTCTCCATATAAACATTGATTTCAGTCTTTAACATTTGTTGGAATTCAGGATTTTGCAAAAGGGATACATTAACGTGCCAACTATATGATTTATTTTTCTCTATATGTGGCAACACCTCTAAACTCACCAGTGCGTGATCTGAGTCTAAGATGTTTCCAATTGAGCAATCCACAACAGATGAAATGAGGGACTTGGATGGATATAAAAAAAAAATCTATTCAGGAATAAATCTTATGGACAGATGAAAAAAATGTATAGTCCCTACCAGGTGGGTTCAAAAGTCTCCAAATATCCATAAGACCAAGATTTTTACACATCCTGTGAAGCATCAATGTTGCTCTAGGGGGCTTACACACTTTTGCTCCACTACGATCAAGGACTGAGTCCATCAAAAGATTAAAGTCTCCTCCCAATATTATATCATGAGGGGTGCCAGCAGCTTGCAACATCCCTTCAAGATCTATAAAAAAGTCTTGATCATCAGCGTTAGGTGCGTAAATATTAGCCAAAATCAACCTTTGCCCCCGAATTTCAGCTAAAACAATTATGACTCTCCCTAATTTATCTTTAGTCTGTTTGAGACATTTGAATTGTAGATGTTTATTTACCAGTATAATGACTCCCTTGCTCTTACTTGAGCCAAAACTAAAAAAAACATGTCTACCCCATATCTTCCCAAATGTTTCTGCTTCCTGCGGAGAAAGGTGTGTTTCTTGAAGAAACACTATATCATATTTCTTACGTTTAAGAAAATAAATAACCTTCCTTCTTTTTATGGGGTGCCCCAACCCATTTTCATTCCATGTGGAGAGAGATAGTACACTCATATTAACAACTGACATATTGATATAATAAAAATAAAAAAACTGTGTGTCAAAAACAAAATTATACAGACCATATTCCCCATTAGTGAAACAAACAAACCCGAACTTCCCCCCGAACAAAACAAACAGAAAAAAGAAAAACGTGCGCATTAACCCCACGCATGAAAGTGCCAACCGGCATCAATCCCTCTAAACTCAAAAGGTCCATGAATGCCCACAAGCTCCTACGACAACTTTGCCATCGGATTGCTCAATTTTGCCTCACAAATTTGTGAGGCAAAATTACATAACAGAAAATAGTTTGTAAAATAAACCCCAGCAAATAGGAAGAATGAACACAAAGAACGTGTAGATTAATTCACAGAACTGTTTTAAAGGTGTGATCCTCCACAAAACAAATTTCAGCTGATATAAAACCGTTCAGTTTCACGGACAGATAAACGAATGTTCAGTGAGCCAGCTGTTATGAGTTCAGCAGATGACGTAATCATTCCAGTGTCCTGTAAACAGTACAAAATCCAGCCGCTAGGCGGAGCCAACACAAAAAGAAACAAAACCAACATCCTGTTTCCCCGGATGGTCAAGTCAATTCACTCTATACCATGACTTCCTCAATCCGTCAACTTTATAGAAGACATCCTTTGTGTGAGCATGTAGATATTTTGCAGTCATCTGTAGTGTCCACTCTCAAACTGGCCGGGAACTTCCATGCAAAAGTAATCTTCTGCCAATGCAAAAGCTTCTTTAAGGAAAGTGTTATTCACAAATCAAACTCCAGCCGCTAGGCGGAGCCAACGCAAAAAGAAACCAAAATGTCACCCAGCTTCCTCAAGAGTAAGTACAGCGAGTCGGCCCACTCACATGAGAAACATCCAATGGTTTACTCATCCATTGATTCTAAAAAAGACATTGCCTGATTGGGACATGTAAATACTTTGCGACCGTCCTTCGTTTCTATTCTCAGTTTGGCCGGGAACATCAATGCAAAAGTAATCTTACGCTGATGCAAGAGATTCTTGCATTCCCTGAACCGATCGCGTTTCTCTCTTGTCGAACTCGCAAAGTCCGGGAACAAGAAAATATGATGGTTCTTCCAAAAAAGCTTTCCTTTGCTCCTCGCCTGGCGCAACACGAGATCTTTATGACCTCAGAAATTTGGCCAGAATCGATCGGGCCTATTTCCCTCAGTAGATCTATGAGCTGGGACTCTGTGAGCTCGCTCGATTTCCAGCTTGTGGCCTGTTATGTCGAGCAGACTCGGGACAAACTCGTCTAGGAATTTCACCATATCGCTGCCCTCCTCATGCTCAGGAATTCCAACAATTCTGACGTTATTCCTGCGGCTTCTATTCTCAAGATCTTTAAGCTTTTCAAGAACATGTTCCAAATCAACTTTGGTCGCAGGCGGATTAGCAGATAATTCCCTCTCTGATGACTCCAAATAATCGATTTGTTTCTCAGCATCTGACACTCTTGTAACCAACTCAGAGAATTTTATTTCCATTGCTGTAATCGATCGACGTATTACAGCGAGATCCTCCAAGTCAGCAAGAACCTTCGATATCATCACCGATATGTTGGACAACTGACGCCGGATCTCCTCTCCCGCCGCGCCATTCAAAACAAGTCTACGGTCTGTAGGCCTGTCGGGGCTCTCATCCTGAACACATAAGTGTCTTTTAATGTCTCCAGAGCCCGATGATTTTGACTTCTATGCCATGTTTTACCTCAAAGAGCAAATGTGTAACTGGGTTTATCGAGTTTCACCAGATTATAACATAAGAATAATTAAAAATCTAGCAAAGTGCGCAGAGCTCGTCGTTCACACGTCTGCTTCTTGCATGGTGTCACGTGAACTCAATGTAATGGTTTATTAACATTTTCCAAACAAAACCTTCCACAGAATAAAGATAGAAATGCACTAAAATATCACCAATTCAAGTAACATTAAATGTTTCCCAAAGTCTAACTGGGAGGTTGACTAATTGAAAGAATTAGTCTCCCCATATGTTGCATTTTCATTGCAATGAACATTAAATATCTTAAACTCTTATCCTCCACAATATTAATCTGCCGGTAGACTGTGGCTATCCACTTTGTTACAGCAATTGTGAACTGCTTTCATGATTCGCATGCCACTTTGAACTCCATGCTCGCAGACAAATACGTCTCATTCTGCATTTTGGTGATAGTTAAAGGTGCTGTAAGTGTTCCCTATCTGTCACTCACTCGATGTTGTGTCGATGTAGTGACACTAGGGGTCACTCTTGGGAGCCCGAGACACCTCTGGTCTTTGATAAAAGTCCAATGAAAATTGGTGAGTGGTATTTGCATGCTACTCCCCCGGACATAAGGGTATAAAAGGAGCTGGTATGCAACCACTCATTCAGATTTTCTCTTCGGAGCCAAACGGTCATGCTCATTGAGCTGAATCCTACTGTTCATTCACCTCTGCTGGACCTGACGGGGCATTTCAGCGGCTTCTCCCTCCTCTGCACTGGTGCACTGCAGAGAACGCCCCTGGGCGCTTTGGCAGAAAAACAAGAGAGTATATTTTCTGAAAGAGCTTTTTCTCCTCTAAAAGAGTACCTATTTCTCTAAAAGAGTGTCACACATGGAACGTCTTTTTAAAGACGCGTCTTTTTAAAGATGCCTTTCTGATTGTGTGTTATTCCTGGTTACGGTCGTTATCTCTCAACTTCGGATGGTCATGATCGCTGTCTTTTGTGTCTGGGCACGACCCACACAGAGGCAGTGTTTGTGTATGGTTGGCAACGTTGCGGTCACGGCTTGCTTTCGCCGGGTATCCCCCCGCGGACCTCCCATTCCCCAGCATGCTCGTCTGCCCCAATCGGGCTTCCGGATGAGTTCACCAGCTTGTCTCATGGCGAGTCTGGCTTCTTGTTCGGAGCCCGCGAAGATGATGAGCTCTCGAGCGCAGCATCGGAGAGTGGCCTTGTCCAGTCGGATGCAGAAGCCTCAGCTGGGCTTCCCCCTTTGGGAACGATTGCCCAGACACAGGTCAATGCCGAAATGACGGACATGCAAGTGTCGGGTTAGAGTGGAACCTTCTGCTCTCCCCTGAACCCTCGCGGCTTGATGATTGGTTCCTGGGCTTGCGGCGCCGCTCAAAGCAACCACACCCCGCTCCAGTGCCATTCTTCCCAGAAGTGCACGAGGAGCTGATGAAGTCGTGGGAGGCACCTTTTACTGCTCGGCCCCGATTCCGCAGTTCCCCTGCTCTCACTACCCTCGATGGTGGGGCAGCCAGGGGCTATACAGCAATTCCCCAGTGGATAAGGTGCTCGCGGTGCACCTATGCCCGCAGAGCACCGCCACCTGGCGTGGACACCCTAAGCATCTGTCCAAGCCCTGTAGGCTCACGTCGTCCCTGACGACTAAAGCTTACAGTGCTGCTGGACAAGCCACCTCTGCCCTGCACGCCATGGCTCTTCTGCAGGTCCAGCAAGCCAAGGCATTGAAAGAACTGCACGAGGGTAGTTCCACCCCAGATTTGATGCAGGAACTGCGCTTGGTGACCGACCTCGCTCTCCGAGCAACGAAGGTCACAGCGCGGTCTCTCGGGTGGACGATGGTCACACTAGTGGTCCAGGAGCGCCACCTTTGGCTCAACCTGGTCGAAATGGGCGAGGCCGACAAGACACGGTTCCTTGCTGCCCCCATTTCCCAGGCGGGCCTATTCGGCGACACTGTCGTGGACTTTGCCCAGCAGTTCTTGGTGGTGAAGCAGCAGACAGAGGCAATCCGGCACATCCTTCCCCGGTGCGGCTCAATATCCCACACCCCGTCTGCTCGTCGCCAAGGGCGTCCCCCTGCGGTGACTGCCGGATGGAGGAAGGACCTTCTTTCTCAGGGACGGGGCACCTTCCGGCACCTGCGACCAGACCTCTGGAATCTCCATGTCTGGCCCCTGGACGGGATGCGGAAGACCTAAGCGGTGGTAGACACGATCACTCAGGCTAGGGCCCCCTCTACGAGGCGCCTGTATGCCTTTAAGTGCCGTCTATTTGCTAAGTGGTGTTCTTCCCGACACGAAGACCCCCAGAGATGCGCAGTCGGATCAGTGCTTTCCTTCCTGCAGGAGAGGTTGGAAGGGAGGCTGTCCCCTTCCACCTTGAAGGTGTACGTTGCTGCCATAGTGGCACACCACGACACAGTCGACAGTAAGTCCTTAGGGAAGCACGACCTGATCATCAGGTCTCTAAGAGGTGCCAGGAGGCTGAATCCCTCCAGACCGTGCCTCGTGGGACCTCTCTGTAATTCTTCAGGGTCTACAAAGAGCCCCCTTTGAGCCTTTGCAGTCAGCCGAGCTTAAGGCACTCTCCTTGAAGACTGCCCTCCTGACTGCACTCACTTCCATCAAGAGGGTAGGTGACCTGCAAGCGTTCTCTGTCAGTGAAACATGCCTGGAGTTCGGTCCGGGTTACTCTCACGTGATCCTGAGACCCCGACCGGGTTATGTGCCCAAGGTTCCCACCACCCCTTTTAGGGACCAGGTGGTGAACCTGCAAGTGCTGCCCCAGGAGGAGGCAGACCCTGTCGTTGCTGTGTCCGGTGCGCGCTTTACGCATCTATTTGGATCGCACGAAGAGCTTTAGAATCTCTGAGCAGCTCTTTGGCTGCTTTGGTGCACAGCGGAAAGGAAGCACTGTCTCCAAGCAGAGGATCGCCCACTGGCTCTTTGATGCCATAACTATGGCATATCTCGCCCAGGACATGCCGCCCCCAGTAGGGCTACGAGCCCATTCTACCAGGGGTGTAGGGGCTTCCTGGGCCTTGGCCAGAGGTGCCTCTCTAACAGACATTTGCACAGCAGCAGGCTGGGCAACACCCAACACCTTTGCAAAGTTCTACAACCTCCGGGTGGAACCGGTTTCGCCCCAGATAGTGGCACGCAACACAAGCGGATCCTTTTGTGCTGAAGACGTGCGCCATTAATTCCCAGTAGTGTTCACAAGTTTGTTTCCTGGTTGACTTCCTCCAAGCCCTGTGGCAGTCAAGTGTTCGGAGAGATTCGCTGCCGGCCCAGTACACATGCTAACTAAGAGCCCTGTTCTGGGGTAGGTGCTCCGCATGTGGCGGTTCCCTGTAAGGCTAACCCCATGCGATATATATCTTCCGCTAATTCATTTCCCTGTTGGCAAACTGCGTCTTCCTTGGGCAGAGCCCCTATGCCCCAGTCTCCATGTTTGTAGTAACTCCTCCCCCATTGGGTAGGATCTACCTTGAAGACTCTCCACATGGTCAGAAAGACCATGTGACGTATTCTTCCACTTAAATATCCCCCCCTCTCTTTGGGCGAGGTGTGGTCTCCGCAGTGTCTTCCCCTTGGGAGGGACACCCCCCAACTAGACCTGACGGCCCAGTCGGATAATCCCCCTTCTTTTTTAGGGAGTGGAAAAAAGAGAAGGGGAAAAGAGGCCACGATTGGGCTAAGCCTGTCTCTATCTCTTGGGTAGTTGACTTGTCCCCAAAAAGGGCCGTTCGACACTCAAAAATATGTTGGGGGAGGTTACGTGTCGACCTGGTGTGCTGGCTATGAGGCACACAGTAGTCTGCCCACCACACACCGCCAGTTCACGTAACACAGTTCAGCCAATTGTGGCGCTTCGTATAGGGACCCCTAGTGTCACTACATCAACACAACGTCGAGTGAGTGACAGATAGGGAATGTCATGGTTACTTGAGTAACCTCCGTTCCCTGATGGAGGGAACGAGACATTGTGTCCCTCCTGCCACATCACTGAACTACCCGCTGAAATGGCCGAACCTTATATCGGCTCCTCAGCATAAAACCTGAATGAGTGGTTGCATACCAGCTCCTTTTATACCCGTATGTCCGGGGGAGTGGCATGCAAATACCACTCGCCAATTTTCATTGGCCTTTTATCAAAGACCAGAGGTGTCTTGGGCTCCCAAGAGTGACCCCTAGTGTCATTACATCGACACAACATCTCGTTCCCTCCATCAGGGAACGGAGGTAACACAAGTAACCATGACGATTTTTTTCATGGAAAGGTAGGCAAAAAAAATTCTACTCCCTGAGAGATATTACTGAAATAAGTGTTGTAAGATATCTCTGTGACATCTCCAGACTCTGTAAACAGCAAACAAAAATGTGTCCGCAGTCCACGGACAATGACGCTTTCGACCTGTCAATCGTTTTGCATGTTCTCATAGTGTTGGAGTTGCAGGAAATTAATGAGACTTACTGCCATTTTTAAGCTATGTTGTTGGTTTTTAAAAAAAAATTTGGCACAATGTCGGTCTCAATAAAACTCATTTGGTATCTTTGGAGATAGGATTGCTGTCGTGTATTTTGTTGGTTCATGTTTTTCATGTCTTTTATTTTGAAATTCTAGTTCCTGTTTCATGTCATGTGGTTCCCTTGTCATGTGATTTCATGTTTCCCTCCATGTTCATGTGTCTTGTTTTCATTGTTTGATTGTCTTGTTATCTTGTTTAGAGTTCTTTGTGTTTATTGGTTATCCTTGTCATGTGTTCTCCCATGTTCATGTATTTAACCTTTTCCAGCCGGAGCGTTAAAATTTGGGAACAATTATTCCCATGGTTCCTGTCTCAATATCTTTGCCTTTCAATCACCGATTTTATTTCTGAAAACTGCCAGATACTCATGACAATATAAGCTAAAAGCACATATGATTGGGTTACTGGGCGTGAATAATAAATGTATCGTCATCCGTGTCATCCTCCATTTGCCTGGGCGAAGCCAGAGAGGATACCCCGGGAAATTACCTCCAGTGTTGGACTTACTGCTTCAAATTGAAAACTGAGGCGATCTTTCGAGGTAAGACAAGTTATTTAACATGTGTTGTCAATATTGTCTATTTAAAGTCAAAATGTTTTAGTTATGAAGCATTTATTTGTAGGAGTAATGCTAGTTATTTCTGGAAAAAATGGCATGACTGGCAGCGTTCATCGGACAGGCAGCTAGCCTCTATTTTTAAGCAATTTCTGTGAAACTTGTTAAATAAACATTAGCTTGCAATACTATGTACATTTTTAGCTAAATATCAATAACTTTTTTGGCCAATTTTGTCGCTTGTGGAAGATAGTCAAACCTTTTTAGTTATGAAGCATTTATTTGTAGCAGTGCTAGCTAGTTTTTTTTTTTCTGGAAAAAAACGTGACCGTCATCTGCGAGCCTCTTCTTTTTATATAAAAGTTTTTTTGGCAGTTTCTGTGAAACTTGCTAAATAAACATTAACTAGCAATACTATGTACATTTTTAACTAAATATCAAAAAAATTTTGCCAATTTTGTCGCTTGTGAAAAATCTGCCTGAAGTAAAGTGAGGCAGAAAGCAGACTCTTTTTTTTTTTTTTTTCACACTGTTCAGACCTGCCAGGAAACTGGCCTGCTAGTTAGATAAGTTATCTAGCTTGTTGATTTTCCCATGTAATAAAAAAAATGGTAGATATCTTTCTATAATTTAGCAGATAGCCTTACCCATCCATCACACAGACATGATTTTAGGTTGTGTGTAGCTTCCTGTTCACAAGGAAAGTGTGAGAGGGCTTTCGGATATTCTGGTTAGTCTGCAAGCCTTTGGTGACTATTCAGTGTACGGATTTGTGAAGAACACACTGCTGGCTACCAATTGTGTACTTTTTTTCTGTAGTAGAGATGGATAGAGACTATGGCTCCCTGCTTTTGAGGGCATGAGCACACAGGAGGAAGATCTGCTGGACTCAGGAACTACTGCAGGAAGACCTGGACCACGAGGAGATGGAGGATGAGATGGAACCTGATCCCCAGCCAAGACCATCAACTGGGTATATATGAATGTGTATTCAAATGTTTGTTTCTATTTCTCATATGACTGATGCTCACAGTAACACTAACACTGTTACTCTTATTATTTTGGGTATGGCTAGCCATTCTCACACAGGTCCCAAGTCATCTAGAAAGCGTAAACGCTTCCCTGACTCATTTTCTTATCCCTCGTACTCTGACATCAATTCACAGGCACCA
The DNA here is from genome assembly GCF_019703515.2 of Myxocyprinus asiaticus. Lineage (NCBI taxonomy): Eukaryota > Metazoa > Chordata > Actinopteri > Cypriniformes > Catostomidae > Myxocyprinus > Myxocyprinus asiaticus. The sequence continues at coordinate 47,758,263 of NC_059361.1, read as the reverse complement.
AAACCTCTCCCGTTTAAGCCTAGACATTGATGGGCCTCATGTATTCAGATAGAAGACAAAGGCAGGCCTAACACAGTTGTAAAACTCATACCAAGTCGTAAATCTTACTGATAAAAATCGCGCCAAAATCAAACAAAGGGAGTCCAAAACAGACTACAAATCCCATGAAGCCTTGCTCACTAAAGGATCGAACTCTCGAGGAAACGGCCTCCCGTCATCACCCGAGCCTTGAGGAACTGAGTCTGAGTTAAAGGACGGATGAACACACATTCTGCATCCTCATGCGATTCAAGTAAGAGGTTTACGTCTGGGCAGAGATAGAATATTATAGTGTGTTAGTCTTGTGTTTCAAGGTTTTTGCTTGTACAGTTTACGGACCGCCATGTCTGCTCATTATTAATACTCAGGGTATTAATTATCATTAATTTGTTTTGCTGTATTGTGGTCCAACCAAATTGGACTGTTGTGCATTTTCGCCATCGCGGGTGAGACCGGCAAACTGAGTTTATCCATTAAAGAGTCAAAGAACGCGGGACTTTTACAAGCTGTCCACCGCGTCTCTGAGCGATAAACTAACAGCTGCTTTCTCTCCCACGATCGCGAAATCGGCTTTAGGGCCATCACTTAATTCTCTCTCTCTCTCTTTCTCTCTCGTACTAACCACACACACACACGCGACCCCTCACAAACATTCTGGCACACATTTTTGGCTCGTAGATAGCTTCGTGCTAAAGCTCAGCTTTGTGCCTAAGTTATCGTACAAGCGGATACACGCGGTAACTGGTAGACGCCATTGACTGGTTTCTCTCCGCCCACATTCGTGGCCATATTCCCTGGCCGGAAGTCTCGCGTGACATACTCTCCACGAGAGTCATGTCCGCCATTTTGTGCATGTCCCTCCTTACACACACACACACACACACACACACACACACACACTCGCTCTCACACACACACACCCCCTCATGTGTTATAGGATTATTTTGATTTCCATATCTAATCATATCACTGTTTAGTTTGTAATTGGAAGTTGGAAGTTTATTGACTGCATTGTATTAATTATTAACTGATATTACTGCATAAATAAACTTTGTTTATATTACAAAGAGAAGTGTTTTGGTTTGTTTTGCATATGCCTGTGTCATGCTGACGGGATGTCAGTGCTCGGATTCAAGCCTTCATTCATTGTTTTTTTCCCGAAAATCGATATTCTTCGGATGTCGATTTTCCTAAGAAAACAATCTAATATTGAGACTGTTATACTATCTGGTTATTAGTCCCTGATTCCAGGGTGGTAACCCGTCAATGTTAATCCTTATTAATATTCTGTTGATTTTTGATAATTGATAATTATCTTTGATGATTGTTGAATTTGAATGATCAATAAGCTAGTGTTAATTTTAATTAATGTTTCATCGATGTTAACAATTAACGATTATCTTTGATAATTGTTGATTTAAAAGATTAAAATAGCTAACATTGATTCTCATCAATGTTCTATTGATTTTAATAACCAAACCCGCTCCTAAACGTAGCGCACTACATTTACTGGAGCCCCATATGAGGTTTTAATGAGTTAGATTCAAGTAATTCATTTAAATATTAATTAATAACTAAAGAAATAATTATTAATTATTTCTGATAGTAACACTGACATAAACAACCAGTAAAGCCCTACATAATAATTGGTGCCCCATGTGAGGCATCCTACGTGCCAGTTCTGTCACAGTATGTCATTACTTCAAAGTTTGGTTCTGTTTGACAATTTACTTCTCACAACATGCCAAACATAAGCCAGTGTGGTGTGAAAGTGCTCTTAAGAGTGAATTAGGGGTTGGTAAATTTACTATAGTCTGCTTCAAATCTGCTGTTGTTGTTATTTAACTCCTAATGCTTTCATCTAAATGTTACAGAGAGGTGCCAAGTCACTTCATTGACGTCCACCAACGAGAGAATGCAGTGAAATTTGCACGTTACATAACAGTAGCCTGTAAGCCACAGGTCGAAGCCTCTCACCTGTGCGTTCGTGTCAGCATTATAGCAACTGTAAAACAACAAGCTATCAGAGCCACTGTGTTGCAAGAATTTTTACTGCCCAGTAAAATGAGTCAACAATCGCCCCTGGAGCTGAAGCTCCACAGAGGTTAGTCGACCCAGCACTGCAAGATGTGGTCGCTGCTGTCCTTCGTCTCTCCGTAGGGGAGAGAGATAACCTTAACTGCTACGATATTAGTTGTTGTGATGATGCATTGCAGGAACTAGTTGATTATGTCAACAACCCGGTCGGATTGTTGCAGAGCAGCTACCAAGCGGTGCAGAGGGAAAATCTCAGCCTGCACTAAGAAATTAGGTGCACCCAAGCTGAGAAAGTCCAGGCACAGGAAGATAATGCCCAGCACAACATCTGACATAGAAGAGGGCCCCCTTTTTAGCGATATGCGTAGAAATGTGCCCTTGAGAAACCCAGGGACACACGCTAGGAGCCGAGCTACCCCTAGTGGTACAGTCTCTGACTTCGTCCTGCAAGACACCTTTCAAGCTCCTCCAGCGGCCTGCTGGTTAGATGTAGGTGCCCCTCCTTACAGTTGCCCTCCACAGTCAGTTTTCAGTCACGCCACCTTTACTTTCAAACCAACAGATTCCACACCACGGAGGGGGGACAATTATTTTCAAGCCCAGAGTGGTGTAAGCAGCTCGAAGATCCCATTAGCCAGGGAGCTGTACGTAATCCGGGGTCCACCCCCACGCGTCGACTGGACTCCTTCCCCACCACGAAGGGGAGGAAGTCGTCCTCATTGCTATACGATCCGAGTGACTATGGTGTTTCGGATGACTCGGACGACCCGTGGTCATACCGCCACCAACTCTTGCGCATCCGACAACTCGAGTCCCTCGCAGGGGACATAGAACGCTTTGACCCAAGTAATTGAGATTCAAACATCGACAATTATCTTAGGGAAATTGAGCACTGCCTGGTTGACTTGCCTTATGCTTCGTCACGTGAAAAACTCAAGCTCATATGGAAGACCATGGTAAGGAGTGTCCATGCGTTCATGGAAATGCTTCCGACTGGTACACGAAACTGCTACTCAGCTCTGTGTAAAGCCCTACGCGAGGAGTATTCGCTGTTTATCGACGAAGCCTCCGCTACCATAGCTGCTTTCGCCATCACCCAGAAGAGGCACGATCCTCCGCGTGAGTATTACAGACGCCTGAGAACCATGTACTTCCAAGGAGGTAATGCACCAGGTCTGGAGGAGGAAAGAGCTTTCAAGTCTCTTTTCCTTCACAACATCCACGAGTGCGGGCGATATGACGTCACGATGCACTGCAGAATGGGCAACCCCACCATGCAGGAAATCAGAAGATACGCGCAACTGGCATGGGAGACACGCATGCACCCTGCCCAAGGGCACGAAGGTGACGCCAGAGTCCTGGGGATCCAAGCCTCAGAATATGCAGACCTAGCGCTTGAAGGCAACAAAATGCCTCACGTTAAGGTGAATGCTAGAAAAGGACCCCAGAGGCGCCGATCACCCCGCCAGCAGGGTAGGCAACAGAACCAGGGGGTGGTAACCAGACACACCCCCAGGGTCATGGCAGGCCTACACAACAAAACGTTCGCCGGCCGAAAGGAAAGGCACGGTTCGAACAAAAACCCAAACAAGAAGGTGAATGGGTAGGTAAGGTTTCAAATCCCCTCAGAGAACAAGATTTGAGAAAAGAAATGGAGGATATAAGGAGATGTTGGACTGAGTTAGTAACAAAGCTTGAGGTGCTCCATTGTTCACCAGGTCCGCCGACCTCTTCAAAGGAACACGGCACTGAAACCCCGTCAGTATGACTAGATGATGTACCCCCTCCCGTTAACGCCAAAGTTTACTTTGTAGGTCGGGAAAAGGGGAACAGAGTCCAAGTTGCTCCCCAAAACAGTCACTCCTAACATGCCACACCCTCCTTTTCTGACCTTCTTGGGCGATCTGTACCGTAAGGGCAACGCCTGACACATGGGTCATTCAGCTCCCACGCACTACTCGACACCGGTTCTGAAATAGTCTAATGGGTTCCAACACCTTCGCAGAGGTGGCTAGAGCAAAGCTCTCCCTTGGCAAACCATTATAGACAGAGACCTGCAATGTAAGCATCACAAGCTACACGCAAGATAGGTCGTCTATCACAAAACGGGCCTGGATTGACACCTTTCAAGGGATGATGCTAATAGACCCTGTTTACATATGTCCGATTAATATGGAACCACTGTTAGTTGGCCAGGACCTACTGAACCGATTGGCTCCGCTCATTGACTGCCGTCGTGGACACATGTGGGCTCAGGTTGACATACCGAGACCACTTGGTCCAGAAAACAGTTCGCCAGCTTCAGATGGACAAGTCGCCATCGTCCAAAAATCCAGCAGAGACGACGTCTCCAATAAGAACAATTACAGGGCCTGAATAAAACACTTCAGGGTACTATAGTCACTGTAAATTTGCACTCCGTTCTTATCAATAACACTTTGCACGCTTTAGGGACTTTGTCAGAGAAGACAACTTATGTGTGTATCGTTAGAGATCTAATGCAGGACCTCCTCAGGGAAATTAGCTCCTCAGTCAACAATCTGAGTGGTGGAAGGATTCCAGCTTACCTGGTCTCCCTAGACCTTGTCGAACAAATCCTTAGATCTGCTACTATCTCCATTGTGTAGCCTTCACAGATACACCTGTCATATAGTTTTGGCATTGAAATTCCAATCCATGTAAATCCTCAGAACCTCAAAATAGGATTTATTCTCAATCTACCATCATAGGCAGAATATATACAGACTAAAGTCCATATTTAATGTTGATTTTCAGAGAGGTAATGCACACATTCACCTCAAAACACCACCAACACTCGCCTACCATGATGAGGACCCCTCGCTCTACCTTATACTTAACCTAAACATGTGTACCAAGACAAAGTACATTCATTGGGTTTGTCAAAACGCAACCCCTTTGTTAGAGAGGTGACTAACTACCTCCCTGAACAAGTGTCATGGTAGCATGTCCATCAAAGATGAAGGAACAGAGACAAAGGTAGAGCGAGCAGGCAAGCGCTGGCTCGTTAACACACCAGCAACCGAAGTCCCAATGTCATATGACTGCCATGATACAGCCACTAATCTAAGGCTACCAAACCAAACGGTGTTCTTAATGGTTCCCCAAGGAGCCACCGTGCACATTGACAATATTTTCCTCCATCATCTCAACGTCAACAAACATGACGCAGAAATTGAGATCATGGATGCATTTAGAGGTCACAGCCTCACCGTTGATGACACCCTTCAACAGCAGCTTCAGGCTGAAGGGACGAAATTAGTGAAGTTCAGTCTCAAACCGACTGGCTTGACCACTATATTTCCTAGTCACATAAGCAGATCGTCATCTTACCGAGAACACCCTATCAGTTTGATTGCCCTCTGGCTCCTCCTTAGTGGTTGGATCATCGCAATTATTGCACACGCCATGTACAGGTACATTCAACACCTACAGGCCAGACTGGACTCACTTCTCGTACAGCCGTGTATTACACACCAGTCTGAGCCCATCCCACAGGTTAACCCCAATCATTTCCAAGGGTAATCCTTTTAACCTTTAACCCTCCTTTCCTCTAACATTTTGTTCCTCGTAACCAATGTCAGGTTCTACTTTGATTTTGTGTTATGACCAAAAAACAACTAAGGATGGTGTTATGGTTCCAATAACTTGAAATGTTTATGTGTGATGAATGTAGTTTTAGATTTAGCTAGAAGTTCTATGCCCAGATGTGCCTCAATCTCTGTCCAGACGATAAAGCCTCTGTGAACTCTAATGAACTGTATGGACTGTGCAACCATTTTCTTTCCTATCAGGAATACATAGATGGCGTAACCCACAGGTTACTGTGAACCGACAAGAACTGTTCGGCCCTTCAGTTGCTCTAAAGATGCTGGACAACAACCAACTCTTCAGAACAAGGGGGGGAATGTTGGGCCTCATGTATTCAGATAGAAGACAAAGGCAGGCCTAACACAGTCTTAAACCTAACTCAGCCCCCACATACCAAGTCGTAACTCTTACTGATAAAAATTGCGCCAAAATCAAACAAAGGGAGTCCAAAACAGACTACAAATCCCATGAAGCCTTGCTCACTAAAGGATCGAACTCTCAACTCCTATTGGATGAGGCACACAACAGAACGTCCCTCAACTATGACATCATCAGGAGTAGAAATACCTCTGAAATGCTTCCGGGATTTGCTTCCAGCAACTTTGCTCGCCGGGTATAGACACACCTCATCGCTGCTCTCAGGTGCAGTCTCGTGGCACAAGGAAGTAACGTCCAACTTGAAACTGTGGCCATACAATCTCCATCTCGCTGGACGAGTTGAGATTACTCTGTGTTCAACCGAACACTCTAACAGATCCGAAGGAGACCGCCGAGCAATCCACATCTTCATCCGTTTGCCTGCAGAAGTGAAGAGATTAAAGATTTCTCTTCCATCTTCAATCAAGTCGGCATTTCTGAGTTCTCCGCCAGCCCGCCGAGAATCAGCAGCCATGCCCGCTGACAGAGCGAGTAAACGGCTTCCCGTCATCACCCGAGCCTCGAGGAACTGAGTCTGAGTTAAAGGACGGATGAACACACATTCTGCATCCTCACGCGATTCAAGTAAGAGGTTTACGTCTGGACAGAGATAGAATATTATAGTGTGTTAGTCTTGTGTTTCAAGGTTTTTGCTTGTACAGTTTACGGACCACCATGTTTTTCATTATTACCATCATTATTAATACTCAGGGTATTAATTATCACGAATTTGTTTTGCTGTATTGTGGTCCAACCAAATTGGACTGTTGTGCATTTTCGCCATCGCGGGTGAGACCGGCAAACTGAGTTTATCCATTAAAGAGTCAAAGAACGCAGGACTTTTACGAGCCGTCCACCATGTCTCTGAGCGATAAACTAACAGCTGCTTTCTCTCCCATGATCGTGAAATCTGCTTTAGGGCCGTCACTTAATTCTCTCTCTCTCTCTCTCTCTCTCTCTCTCTCTCTCTCTTGAACTAACCACACACACACACACACGCGACCCCTCACAAACATTCTGGCACACATTTTTGGCTCATAGATAGCTTTGTGCTAAAGCTCAGCTTTGTGCCTAAGCTATCGTACAAGCGGATACACGTGGTAACTGGTAGACGCCATTGACTGGTTTCTCTCCGCCCACATTCCATATTCCCTGGCCGGAAGTCTCGTGTGACATACTCTCCACGAGATTCACGTCCACCATTTTGTGCGCATCCCTCCTTACACACACACTCGCTCTCACACACACACACACACCCTCATGTGTTATAGGATTATTTTGATTTCCATATCTAATCATATCACTGTTTAGTTTGTAGTTGTAAGTCGGAAGTTTATTGACTGCATTGTTTTAATTATTAATTGATATTACTGCATAAATAAACTTTGTTTATATTACAAAGAGAAGTGTTTTGGTTTGTTTTGCATACGCCTGTGTCATGCTGACGGGATGTCAGTGCTCGGATTCAAGCCTTCATTCATTGTTTTTTTCCCGAAAATCGATATTCTTCGGATGTCGATTTTCCTAAGAAAACAATCTAATATTGAGACTGTTATACTATCTGGTTATTAGTCCCTGATTCCAGGGTGGTGCCCCGTCAATGTTAATCCTTATTAATATTCTGCTGATTTTTGATAATTGATAATTATCTTTGATGATTGTTGAATTTGAATGATCAATAAGCTAGTGTTAATTTTAATTAATGTTTCATCGATGTTAACCATTAACGATTATCTTTGATAATTGTTGGTTTAAAGGATTAAAAAAGCTAACATTGATTCTCATCAATGTTCTATAATTTAATAATTAATAATTATCTTTGATATCGTCCCCTCGAGGATTACGTGGAGGACTTTTGCACTCTGGCATGCCAGGTGGACTTTAATGAGGTTGCCCTCAAAGACATTTTTCAATCTCTTTGCTGATGCCAGGCGGTCAGAGTACCCACAGCCCGGCTCAATACATCGACCTCGCCCTGCAGATTATTGGTTCCACGTTCACTGTGGGGGAGGCGGATGCCGAGCCAGAGTTCCACGTCATGGCCGCCGAGCCAGAGTTCCACGACATGGCCGTCGAGCCAGAGTTCCACGACATGGCCGCCGTGCCAGAGTTCCTCGTCATGGTCGCTGAGCTAGCGCCATCTTTTGCCCCGGATGCTCAGCCTGCTCCATGCCATGTCACAGCCACGTCTGAGCCTGCTCCATGCCATGTCACAGCAACCCCTCAGCCTGCTGCATGCCATGTCACAGCAACGCCTCAGCCTGCTCCATGCCATGTCATAGACACATCTGAGCTATTGGACCTGGAGATGGTTCCCGCCCTTGTACCCACCCTAAGGACGCTTCTTCAGGATCAGACAAGGGGAACTTCTGATTCTCCGAATTCGCCTAGACCCTCCGAGCCCTGGACTCTGCCTTGGTTCTTTTGGAGAATTTGGAGAATTGTGAAATTTCATCATGTTTAGAAGAAATATAAAGTTGGGTATCATCGGCATAACAGTGGAAACTTATTTAATGATTCCTGATAATATCTCCCAGGGGAAGCATATATAAGGAGAAAAACAGAGGCCCTCAAACTGATCCCTGTGGCACTCCATACTTCTGTTTGATTTGACAATTGCTCATTTACACAGACAAAATGGTAGCAGTCTGCTTAATAGGACCTAAACCATGCTAATGCAAGTCCACAAATGCCAACATAATTCTCTAGCCTATTCAAGAGAATATCGTGATCTATTGTGTCGAAGGCATAACTAAGATCTAAAAGCACTACAAGAGAAGTGCAGCCGCGGTCAGATGATAAGAGCAAGTCATTTGTAATTCTGATAAGTGCAGTCTCTGTACTGTGGCCTAAATCCTGACTGAAATTGTTCATATATACTATTTCTCTGTAGAAATGAACATAATTTGGAGGACACAACCTTTTCTAGTATTTTTGACATAAGATTTGAGATCGGTCTATAATTAGCCATTTCTCTAGGATCAAGTTGTGGCTTCTTAATAAGCGGTTTGATAACTGCCGTTTTAAAGTTTCTTGGGACATGTCCTAAGAATAGCAAGGAGTTCATAATATTAAGAAGAGGTTCTGAGATTACAGGAAAGGGCTTAGTTGGTATTGGATCTAACATACATGTTGTGGCTTTTGATGTTTTGATAAGTTTTGTTAGCTCTTCATGACCTATGACAGCGAAGGATTGAAGTTGCACGTGAGGAAAATTATGAGATACTGTTTTCTGAGGTATTGTGACAGATGACTGCATAATTCCAATTTTATTTCTGATTATTTAAATTTGATCCGTAAATAAATTAATGAAGTCATTTGAGGCTCAGTTGAGGCTTTATTCCTAACCAATTTTGCCATAGTACTGAATAAACACCTAGGATTGTTGTGGTTCATTTCTATGAGTTTGCTAAAATATGCTAACCTGGCAGCTCTTACTGTGGATTAAGACAAATTTCCCTCTTCAAAGAAGAATAACATGAAACCGATATAGGTTTTAAAACACCGTTATTTTACTTGATAACAGGGCTGCCCCCAACCAAAGATTTTCTTAGTGGACTAGTAGGTGTTAGTTTAAGCTATTAGTTGACTAGTTGTCGCACGTTTATGATATTGATATAATTACTTAAATATATATATTTGGGGGGGCATCAGAAAATGGTTTGAGTTCCAGGGCTGAGAAAGAATGTTATAAGTAACATTGCTAACACAGTTCTACATTACAGAGAAATACGAAACCGTAATAACGACCTTTAAAATATAAAATATACAAGCGCACATTCGAAGCCAGCCGCAGCGACACTGGCAAAAGTGATAATGATTCTGAATGTGTCGGAAAAACCAGCAAGGAGACTGTCTGAACATCTTGTTCTACTGGATGATACCTGGTAGTGTTGACAAGGTCCAAGCAGAGGTGGGCTACAAGATTGACTTCTCTAGTGCAGCTAACAGGGTGGCATTCGACAAGTGCATCAATGGGGAGAGAGGAATGCCAGGGATACGTACTCGTTTTGACTCTGCGAGTCCTTGTGGGCATAAGCCCACACTTTCAGACCTGTCACCCCTGCTTCAGATTTTGCACACTCACAGCAAGGCTGTTTGTCTTTCTGGGCTTGAGGAGTACTACCATCATTATGCAGACCCTGTTAAGCCACATGTAGTGCCAAAGTCCCTACTGCACCTTCGTGACCCAGGAAAGGATGAATGCGAACTATCTGTCCCGCTCCAGCATTGCAACATCATCACACACCTGGTAGCGGTAACAGAGACACAGGCAGCTGCAGTGGAAGCTCAGACAAGACTGCAACATCGATCGCCTGCCTGGTAAACATTAAGAGCAGGAAGAATAACTGCTTCCAATATGCATGCCGTTATGTCCACTAGTGTTGACAAACCAGCTACATCAACTGTGTCAAGAGTGTGCTATCCCAAAAAAACAGCAACCTAAGCTGCCTTGTCACAACGAAAACTGTGCAGTCCAGTGGTTCCACCTCAGCTGTTCCCACACAGCTGTGTGGAACTCAGTCAGGCACCTTCAGAAAGCAAGTCATGGTTCTGTGCCTCCTGCACACACTGAAACATTGGAGCACAAGTGTGTTTTTGTATTTATAGTTCTTTTTAATTACTGGACAGTATTGTATTTAAATTTTCATGTAATGTTCCAATAGGTTTTCATTTTTAGTTTTCTATTTAACTTGTTTACTTATTGCCTTGTTATCTGTGTTCTTGATACTTGAAGGTTACGCCGCTGTTACCTCTTTTACCTGTTGTATTTGCACTACAGTAGCACTGAACTTTAAGGTGCAATGTTTTTTTTTTTTTCTATTTAGCTTTTTTACTTAATTACCTTTTAATGTGTTAAGTTTACACTGCCACTTTACCTGTTTTGTATGTTGAATAAGTTACTGTGAACTGTACACATTTACCTCAGTGTGTTTTGATACACAAATAAAGAGATACAGAATTGAGCTACTTTGTCATTTATTATGGTAACAGGTGGTATGCAACATGAATAAAACTGATAATGCAGGATATGCTGTTCATGCATAGCGTTATTCCCTGTGACAGCTTGCTGTCTCTGTGTTCTCCGGTTAAACAGCCCAGAGTGTGTTGCTTTAAATTCTGTGTGCCCGAAATGTAATGATGGTACCCAGTCAGGGTCACACTCCAGCATTTCATAGGCTGGTTTGCCTAAAAAGAAAATGCAGAATTTATTTGATTAGTTATGTAGCTATGCAGCTAGTTACTAGTGCAAAGTTAGCGGTCGTGAGAGCGATTATGGCAGTTAATTACACAACAAGCATTCACCATTGTTACGTATTTTTATCTGTATAATACAAACTATACCATCTAATTCCAATACAACACAGTATCCACCACAGCTTCCGTGTCCTGAAGTCCCAACATGCATTGCGTTGCTGACGTCACGTTCCCAGAACCTATAGTGAGAAATGCACATTAGGGTTGTGCCAACAGACGATGATCTCGGGGATCGACGATGGTCAGAGTGATTGGCAATAGCTGATGCCTTTGACGATGTCAAGACGATATTTGGCTCGTTTCCCCATTAATTTATTTTAATTATTATTATTATTAGGCTAGTATTATTATCAATTTATATAACAAATAATTTGCCCGTAGACACAGACACACGCTTAAAGAAACACACTTTATTATATTATTAAGAACAGATGACAGAAAAGCCGTCTATGCGCATGTATGTTTGTTCGGAGGCGTGCAGTCTTGTGGAACAAGCACGCGCATGTAAAAGGTTCTCACTCTTTGTTTCTGTGTTCTGCATTTTTTTTTTTTTGCAAGAACAGTATCATCTATGAGTGCTGCAAATGACCTCAGACATCTCAGCTCAGGAGGTGCTTTGAGTTCAGTTCGCTTTATTTCCAAAGAGCAGTTCATTGTGCCCACAACTCAGCCTATACATCTGTGATTAAAACAAAATAATACAAAAACATATTCACCTCGAACCATGATTTATATTTCAGTGATTATTATCATCATTATAATGATATATTTTTACATTTATAATTGTTTTTATGTATTCATAAGTAATTTTCCGCCTGCATATTTAGATGGATCCTTGCCTAATGGTTAATGGAAAGGTGGTTACTTATATATATATATATATATATATATATATAAATATTTTTTTGATCACTTCATTATTTTAATTGCTTTTTCATTTCGTTTGGAGTGCAGTTTGAATTTAGAAATGTATGTGATTTAAGTTTTTAGTTTTTTAAATAAATAAATTACATTTTCAATGCAAAATCACTAAAGCAAGAATATTCACCGATCCCTCAGCCCAGGGGTTGCAGATGTAATTGTATATTGCGATATATATATATATATATATATACATACAGTTATGCTCAAAAGTTTGCATACCCTGGCAGAAATTGTGAAATTTTGGCATTGATTTTGAAAATATGACTGATCATGCAAAAAAACTGTCTTTTATTTAAGGATAGTGATCATATGAAGCCATTTATTATCATATATATATATATATATCGTGAAGGAGGGAACAAAATGAATTTATTCAAATACGTGATGTATTTTCCCGGACAACGAAATATCCGATCAGTAGAGGATGCACACTCCCTCCTCCAATACCAAGTTTAAATCTTTCTCCTATAATCTCTTGATAGAAGTTAAAGCTCCATCCCCCAGACTCTGAATTAGCAGGGAGTAATACACTGATGCCTCATGTCCTTTTCCAAAAGCAGTAATCACCACTCCCAGAGTATCTGCTGCTTTAGGGGGGTGTATGCCACTCCCAAAAATAGTACAGAGCAGATGGCGCAGCTGTAAATACCTAAAGAACTGAGAATCACAAAATGTTGAACCAAATTTTTAAAGGATCTCAACACTCCACTCTCATATAGGTCACGGAGTGTAGTAACCTCCCTAACAATCCACTCTGACCAGCAGAAAAGAGACTTATTAATACATAATTTTGGGTCCAGCCATATGCTCGAGGCAACATTTAAATAAACGTCCGAATTAAACACTCTGGACACTTTTGTCCATACCGAGTGCAAATGCGAGATAAAGGGGTGTAACTTAACTTCTCTGATTAGTTTGATAGAAAGGCTTGGCAATGGCGAAATAGGGGCAAGGACTTCCTGTTCAATAAGAAACCATGGAGGGGCTCTCTCAGGTGGAAGCGACCAATGAGCCAAAAGTCTGAGACCGAATTCATAATAATAAAACAAAATCTTGGGTAGACCTAGCCCACCTTTGTCAATCGGCCTATGTAACTTGTTGAAATGTAATCTGGGACGTTTACCATTCTGAATAAAGTATTTCAATATGCTATCAAATTGCTTGAAATAAGAGAGGGGGACATCTACAGGGAGACATTGTAGCTGAAGTTGAATTTTGGAATACAATTCATTTTAATAACATTAACCTTCCCAATCATAGAAAAATTTAATGAAGCCCATCTACTCACATCACTCGAAAACCTTTTTATTAAAGGGTCGAAATTAACTAACTAAATCACACAAATTAGCTGGGAATAAAATGCCCAAATACCTAATGCCCTGTTTGGGCCACTGGAAGGCGCTTGGCTGAAAAGCTGTTACTGGGCAGTAAGCTGTCAGAGCCACGGCTTCGGATCTAGACCAATTGACTCTGTATCCTGAGAATTTAGAGAAGGAACTAATAATCCTGTAGAGGCAAGGCATAGATCTAATGGGGTCAGAGATGAATAATAAAATATCATCTGCGTAAAGCAAAAGCTTATGCGCCATCAAAACTGGAAAATCATCCTCCTTTCTTATCGCGGTTGCTAATGGTTCCAAGGCAAGACAGAACAATAATGGGGAATGAGGGCAACCCTGCCGGGTTTGAAATGAGTCCATTTGTTTGTACAGCCGCTATAAAGTAACTTAATCTATTCAATAAAAGTATTCTCGAACCCGTACATTTCCAAAATCTTAAAAAGATAATCCCATTCTACTCTATCAAATGCCTTTTCGGCATCAAGTGAGATGGCAGTGACCGGAGTCTGATCATTCGCCACTGACCACATGATATTGATGAAACTTTTAAAATTAATTCTCTGAGACCATCAGACTACATTCGGCACTTCAGTTCTGTCTCGGTACTTTTAATATTCTCTTCCAACTCCACGAGTTCTCATGCTTTGGATTTTTTAATGAATGAGGCTTACTGTATGATCCGACCCATAAGAACTGCCTTAAGTGCCTCCCAAGCCAATCTCACAGAGGATACTGTCTGTGTGGGTGCCTCCAAATATCTGTAAGACCAAGATTTTTACACATCCTATGAAGCATCTATGTTGCTCTAGGGGGCTTACACACTTTTGCTTCACTATGATCAAGGACTGAATCCATCAATAGATTAAAGTCTCCTACCAATATTATATCATGAGGGGTGCCAGCGGCTTGCAACATCCCTTCAAGACCTATAAAAAAGCCCTGATCATCAGTGTTAGGTGCGTAAATATTAGCCAAAATCAACCTTTGCCCCTGAATTTTTTCTAAAACGATAATGACTCTTCCTAATTTATCTTTAATCTGTTTGAGACATTTGAATTGTAGGTGCTTACTTATCAGTGTAATGACTCCTCTGCTCTTACTTGAGCCAGCACTAAAGAAAATTTCCACCCCATATCTACCCAAATTTTTCAGCTTTCTGCAGGGAAAGATGCTTTTCTTGAAGAAACACTATATCATATTTCTTACGTTTAAGAAAAGAAATAATCTTCCTTCTTTTTATGGGGTGCCCCAGCCCATTCACATTCAACGTGGAGAAAGATAATCCACTCATATTAACATTTGACATTTTGACATATTAGGAAAAAATTATTGTGTAAAAAATAAAATTATAAGACCACATTCCAACATTAGTGCAACAGTCAAACCCCAAACTTCCCCCCAAACCAAACAAATAGAAAAAAGAAAAATGTGCGCATTAACCTCACGCACGACAGCGCCAACTGGCGTCAATCCCTCTAAACCAGGGTTGGGCAACTTTGAAGGGGGCGAGGGCCCAAATTTTTTCTCCTTTCTACCAAGGGGCCGGATTACAAATCCGTACTCTAACAATGTTCACCCCTTTACTCAATTTCCTGATTATTGTGGGTAATCTATGCACAACTAATGCAATGTTCTTTTAAAGATTTTGTTACCTATATTAAAATTTTTATATAACAATATTTATAAAAACTATTATAATTATTTTGTAACTTAAGTTTTTACTAAAACATGCCGTTCACATGTACAAATTCATGTTCAATTGACAAGCAATATATTTCAGACTTACATTTTCAAGAAAATTGATCTAATTTGCATTGTCTACATTTGCAACAGACAAACACACAAATGAACAGACAATATTTTCAACCCCACCTCATAAAACAGCTTATAGGTATTAGTTAAAATCATCAATAACAATACTGGATACAAGAACATAACATTTCAGTGCATTAATACAAAACATTTCAGCACCACAACATACACGCATGGATCGAACAGTCCCGTGCATCAGAGAACATTCTGTCTATTCGCAAGACTTTTCAACAATCAGTCAGGCATCTCAGTCGCTCATTTCTTCAAAGTTTCTCCCTCTTACTACAACTTTTTCATTTTTCACAAGCACGAGCAAAACAACATTAGATGTCTTTGGTAATTCCCGCACTGTCACGGATTTCGTAAAAACTTTTGATGCCTGTTACCCTTGTATTTTATTTACCCTTTACATCTGTGAGGAGAACAGCTCTGGTGTATGTATTTCTCATACTGTACACCTCTTTGATCACTTGATCAATGGTGTATTTGCGAATCAAATTGAAATCTTTAATGACTTCGTATCCAGGCAAACAAAAGACATGGGTTCCAACAGCGTACACTAACAATAGCGCGCACTATGTTGCTGACAAGCTGAGGTAAAATTGAGCTCAATTTACCTTATAAATGATGAGCAAGTGTAAGATGTTGCATGCTAGAATCCTAGAGTAATCAGCTAGTCTGCTAAAAACAAGCGCCCTCTTCTGGTCAATAGTTGTAATAACATCATAAACTGAATGCAGTCTTTACATAATCCCTTTTTCAAAGAAATATAATCAATCCTCATTCTTGTCCGACGGGCTGTATTCAACAATACAGAGGGCCATATACGGCCCGCGGGCCACCAGTCGCCCATCCCTGCTCTAAACCCAAACAGTCCATGTACGCCTACGAGAATCCCCACGACAACTTTGCTGTCAGATTGCTCAAGTCCAGTGTATATATAAAAACTTTGTGAGACAGAATTACATAATAGAAAATTATCTATAAAACAAACTCCAGCCAATAGGCAGAATAAACACAAAGAAGAGGAAAAAAAATTTTCAGTTTCCTCGGACAGTCAAATAAATGCTCAGTGAGCCGGCTGTCATGAGTGCAGCAGATGACCTAATCCTTCCAATATCCTGCAAAAAATACTCCACAAAACAAACTCCAACCAATAGGAGGCATAAACACAAGGTATATGCAGATTCATCCACAACTGTCCTGAAGGAGTGTTATTCCACAAAACAAACTCCAGCCGCTAGGCTGAACCAGCAGAAAAAGAAAAAAGAAAGGCGCCCAGCTTCCACGGAGGGTCAAGCGTATGTTCAGCGAGACAAGCTCACTTGGGGGCAATGTGAGAAACACACCATGACTTCCTCAGTCCATCAGTTTTATGGAAGACATCGCTTGCTGTGGGCATGCAAATACCCTGCAGCCATCCTTATTATCCATTCTCAATTTGGCCGGGAACATCAGTGCAAAAGTGATCCTCCATCAATGCAAACGTTTCTTGAAGGTGTGTTATTCCACAAAACAAACTCCAGCTGCTAAGCGGAACCAACACAAAAAGAAACAAAAAAAAGGCGCCCAGCTTCCTTAGACAGTCAAGTGTATGTTCGGTAAGACGAGCACACTTGGGGGCAACATGAAAATCATCAAATGGCTTACTCACCCCATTGTCTCTATGAAAGAAAATACTTGCTGGGGACATGTGAATACTTTACGGCCATCCTTAGTATCTATTCTATTGGCCAGACTTGATCAGGGCCTGTCTTCCTCAGCGGATCTCCAAGCCAGGACTCTGTGAGCTCGCTCGATTTCCAGCTTATGGCCTGTTATGTCGAGCAGACTCGGGAAGAGCTCGTCTAGGAATTTCACCATACCTCGGCCTTCTTTATGCTCAGGAATTCCAACAATTCGGACGTTGTTTCGCCGATTACGATTCTCCAAATCCTCCAGTTTTTCCCAAATGCGTTCCAAGACTGTCTTGGTTGCTAGCGGATTAGCAGCTAATTCCCTCTCTGATGACTCCAGATAATTGATCTGCCTCTCGACGTCCGACAATCTTGTAACCAATTCAGTGAATTTCACCTCCATCGCCGTATTACAGCAAGATTCTCCAGGTCATAAACAACCTTCGTCACCATCACAGACATGCTCGACAGTTGGCGTTGAATTTCTCCCGCCGCACCGTCCAAACCGAGTCCCTGGTCTGCGGGCCTGTCAGAGGTATCAGCTTGAGCACGTAAGTGTCTTTTAATATCTGCAGAGCCTGAGGATTTTGACTTCATAGAACAGTTATGTAGCAAGGTGTATCGAATCTCACCGGTTTATGACATAAAAATTATTAAAACTAGCAAAGTGTGCAGAGCTTGCCGTTTACACATCCGACCCCCGCATGGCGCCACGCGACTCTTCGACATGTCACATTCTTAAAATAAAGTAGTGATCCTAACTGACCTAAGACAGGGAATGTTTTCTACGATTAAATGTCAGGAATTGTGAAAAACTGAGTTTAAATGTATTTGGCTGTGTATGCAAACTTCTGACTTCAACTGCAGGTTCTTTGCCAGAGAGATGTTGCCCTTCACAACTGTTGTAAAGCCATCTTTCAAAAAGTTGAACAACACACATTTTAATTGCACTTAATTTTGTCCAGTTTCATTTTAATTTTTAGTTAAAATAAAAAATAAAGTTCAAAGTTTGAAATCAAGGTATCTTGCTTTATTGTGTAGGTTTAACCCTAACCCTGCTTAATGAAAATGACCCCGTAGTACCACCAAGCGTCCAACCAGCGGTGTTCATCAGTTTCCTGTGGAGTTTTTTTTCTGCGACCAACCGACCAATCAAAACTTGGTCGACCAAGACTCTTCTCATAAAATAACATTTGGTCGACTATTAGAGGGCAGCCCTACTTGATAAGCTTGATCAGGGGCACATTAACGCACGGGCTTATACGGGCTGAAGCCCAGGGGCCTACAACTCCCATGGGGCCCAGCGGGAAGAGCGCATTTAAATGCTTTCAGCGGGATACGTGGTTGTTGACATGGTGACAGTGTGCCACCGTTAAAGGCATCTGTGTAGTGCTTGTTCAATGCAGAGCAGTTCTGACCCCTCCTCCCCCCCGCTCAACAACTTGAAGGGGGCCTCAGCGGACCAGCGAGCCCATGGGCCCAGAGGTACCTTAAAGCACCCCTGAGCTTGATAACATTGTGCAAACAAACAGTTTGTGCAGTATTATATATATATATATATATATATATATATATATATATATCATGCAAGTTATAACTACTTACATAAACATCTGGACTTGTGTATAACCGAACATCTCCTTATGGTTTAACACGCATCTACAAACAACACAGAATGGCAGTGACAACTAGCCAGCATGTCTTCATCCACTTTCATTAATTTCTAGCTTTTTTTATTCAGGTTCCGTGGTTAGATGGATCGATCAGACGTCTGCAATTTTTCACTTTTCTTGGTGCAAAGGGCAAAATGGCACATTTACCTATTTAAATGAATATCAGATGCTAAAACTACATTGAATTATAGTCCTTACCAGGAATATACTTTAACTGTTGTTGTTGTTTATGCTTCAGGACTTGCTATTGGCTGTTGGCATTGCATAAGTAATGAGATACATCTTTTAGGTTTTGTGGACTGTTTTGGGGTGTTACTAATTAACATTTAAAAGTTATTGGGGGTTATAGTTATGTTTTAAGTTCTGTTTAATGTTAATTAAGTTGTTTTAATTTATGACATGGGTTTTATTTTTAGTTACCATGGGTGAGATTAGTGTTCCTTTGATTTAGTTGTGATACTGTTCAACATAATGTTCTGCTTCACAAAACTTTTTGGAGGTCTGAATCAAGTTAATCAATTCAGTCAGTAAACAATTTGGTAAATGATTCTGTGTTTTGAATCGAAAGTCCTATACTGGCTCTGTTTGTCCATAGTGTAATCAATATGAGATCTCCTCTCAGTTTTGTCTAGAATGGAACCCTTGATCTGGGTTAAGTCTTATAAGAGTAACATGCAATATTCATATTCATGAAAGCATTATCACCAGTAAACAACTTTGCCAATCAGTTAACAATTACACATCCATCCGGAGACTGCTGTCCTGGTGCTGCTGTCCTGAACTGTGACTGGCTGAAAAGCAATAGCTTCCCCAGCTGCCACACTCGTAACACAGTAGCCAGCCCTTATTTTCTGTGCTTATGGACATGACATAAACATGCAAGGACGAAAGACGTAAGCCTGTGATTTCTAGTCAAATCTGGCCTGACAGCTCAAAATATAAAACATTATTGTTGGCTTACTGTAGTGAATCGGGGGTAAGGCAAGGACAGGGTTTTGAACGCAAATTTGTATGTACTCAATAATTATTGGAATTTTGTTAATTTGTAACCAATAAAAGCTTAAATACTGCAGCTTTAAACTTGGCAAGCAGTTTAAGATTCCGGTCATTCCCTAATTAAATAGACAGTACTTATTTGACTGAAACTAGCGGTCCTAAAATGGCCACTACGTGGACTGACTTGACATAAAATGAAATTTTGTTTTGTGAATTCTGTCTTCTCTCTTCGTAGGCACTGTGAATGGAACCCGTGTCCTGTAGACAGCAAGTCCTGCTCTCAGGCACCAAACTCTTTGTCAAACCATCACGTCTGTGGTGTCCAATCTATCCGCTCCACGGGTCATGTTCCCATTTCCGCCATCAGAATGATCGGAGACACACTTCGGTTTGCAGTACTTAGAGGCCGTGCTCACCGTTACTTCACTGCACAGCGCTTCGATCATCAGACCGGGGAAGTTCTGCTGGTTAGTCCTGTTCAGGGTCCCGTTACGCTCAACGTCGAGGTGGAGATGACGGAATTGGGATGCTACATCACAAAAATGACAATTTTTGTATCAAAATATGAGTTTTAAAGACCGCATATTGGACTTCTAAAAGTATTCAAATAAAATATTTTATTTAAGCAATATGATGTGAGCAAGAGTGCTGTTATACTGAATATTACCTGCGGCCTCATGCATATGACCCAATCACAGCCGTGATGTTCAAAACAACCGTACTATTACTTGTGTCATATTGCTGAAAAGACCTTATTCACAGCAGCACCATCTTTGATTTTTGACGGGATGTGAGGGATAGACGTACAGTCTTTTCAGTGGGTTGTACTGAAGAGTAAAGTGTTTTTGGATCGTTCTGCGAACAAAACATTTTTCCAAAGTATGCGATACTAGAGCATTTTCAAAAGTTTACATATTTGGTGGAAGAAAATGCTGTTCCATTGTGGATGAGGGACGTAAACTAAAGAGAAAGTCATACTCAATGCTAGTTTATAGTGCTTAGAGCCGAATCTATTTGTTGAAAATGTATTTGGACAGATTTAGAATATAATACAACATGAATAAAATGAGAGGGACCATAGTCAGAATTGTATTGCTGTTAGTGTTTGAGTGTAACTCTTAAGTAACTTGGACAAATAAATGATAAGGATCAACCTGCTGATGTACTTTATTTCCACTGTATTTATTTAGTCAGTCATCATATTCATGTGTTAAATGTAGGGTGGTCAATAGGTTAAACGTAATTGGAATTAATCTCAAAGAAAACAAAGCAATACAGGTGCTGGTCATATAATTAGAATATCATCAAAAAGTTGATTTATTTCACTAATTCCATTCAAAAAGTGAAACTTGTATATTATATTCATTCATTACACACAGACTGATATATTCCAAATGTTTATTTCTTTTAATTTTGATGATTATAACTGACAACTAAGGAAAATCCCAAATTCAGTATCTCAGAAAATTAGAATATTACTTAAGACCAATACAAAGAAAGGATTTTTAGAAATCTTGGCCAACTGAGAAGTATGAACATGAAAAGTATGAGCATGTACAGCACTCAATACTTAGTTGGGGCTCCTTTTGCCTGAATTACTGCAGCAATGCGGCGTGGCATGGAGTCGATCAGTCTGTGGCACTGCTCAGGTGTTATGAGAGCCCAGGTTGCTCTGATAGTGGCCTTCAGCTCTTCTGCATTGTTGGGTCTGGCATATCGCATCTTCCTCTTCACAATACCCCATAGATTTTCTATGGGGTTAAGGTCAGGCGAGTTTGCTGGCCAATTAAGAACAGGGATACCATGGTCCTTAAACCAGATACTGGCTGCTTTGGCACTGTGTGCAGGTGCCAAGTCCTGTTGGAAAATGAAATCTGCATCTCCATAAAGTTGGTCAGCAGCAGGAAGCATGAAGTGCTCTAAAACTTCCTGGTATATGGCTGTGTTGACCTTGGACCTCAGAAAACACAGTGGACCAACACCAGCAGATGACATGGCACCCCAAACCATCACTGACTGTGGAAACTTTACACTGGACCTCAAGCAACGTGGATTGTGTGCCTCTCCTCTCTTCCTCCAGACTCTGGGACCCTGATTTCCAAAGGAAATGCAAAATTTACTTTCATCAGAGAACATAACTTTGGACCACTCAGCAGCAGTCCAGTCCTTTTTGTCTTTAGCCCAGGCGAGACGCTGAAACCCATGTCTTGCATACGTCTGTGCGTAGTGGTTCTTGAAGCACTGACTCCAGCTGCAGTCCACTCTTTGTGAATCTCCCCCACATTTTTGAATGGGTTTTGTTTCACAATCCTCTCCAGGGTGCGGTTATCCCTATTGCTTGTACACTTTTTTCTACCACTTCTTTTCCTTCCCTTCGCCTCTCTATTAATGTGCTTGGACACAGAGCTCTGTGAACAGCCAGCCTCTTTTGCAATGACCTTTTGTGTCTTGCCCTCCTTGTGCAACGTGTCAATGGTCGTCTTTTGGACAACTGTCAAGTCAGCAGTCTTCCCCATGATTGTGTAGTGTACAGAACTAGACTGAGAGACCATTTAAAGGCCTTTGCAGGTGTTTTGAGTTAATTAGCTGATTAGAGTGTGGCACCAGGTGTCTTCAATATTGAACCTTTTCACAATATTCTAATTTTCTGAGATACTGAATTTGGGATTTTCCTTAGTTGTCAGTTATAATCATCAAAATTAAAAGAAATAAACATTTGAAATATATCAGTCTGTATGTAATGAATGAATATAATATACAAGTTTCACTTTTTGAATGGAATTAGTGAAATAAATCAACTTTTTGATGATATTCTAATTATATGACCAGCACCTGTATATGTTAATGATGCCACTGCAGTCCTCCAGTTCTGTCAAATCCAAATATATGGATTTAGTTTTTAGTTTTTTTTTAATGAGAGAAAAATAGTCATATTTTAATTCAGATTTGTATTTATGAAAATGAACCAAACATTTGTACAATATATGATATAAATGCAGTATAAAGACAGGCAACAAGGAAGTGAAGGATCGTCTTATAATAAGCAATTGGCCCTGCTATTTTTGACAAATTTTGAAAACACAACAGGTACAAGCCAAGCGAAAGGTGCACACCTGATCTGTTTAGCATGAGCGCTGACAATACCAAACTCATTTATGGCCATTATAGATTAATTCTTCTTAGTGACAACACAAAACCCTGCTACAACCGATGCCTATATTCAAACAAATATGCTGTCTCACATTTACACAATCAATTACTCGCACGCACACACACGCGACAACGAAAATCAAGAGATTCTTGATGAATAGTAAGTTAAATGCATAAGTATAAATTCATTATGGATTAATAAACATCAGTGAGTCTCTTCATGTACAATTAGCATTGTGCGTTCATGAAAAAAAAAAAAATCTGGGCCCATTACTGTAATGAGAATTACATTTTTTTGCACTACGTTAATAAGAATGTGCTTAATTGAGTTGAAATGTTACCTGGACGTGTTCTGATGTGATTCATTCTTATTGTAATGATTGTTTGGCTGTAGTTGTCACATGCATCATTCAAACACATACAACTTTTACAGTACAAATGAACCATCATCCATCATCTTTTAATAAATGCTCAAAATAAGGTGCTTTTGATTCATAAATAGTATACAATATGCAATTCTTAGTGTGTGTATATATATACACTAGTAAATTATGTTGTAAAACATGATGTGGAACATAAGCTGAATATCTCAACACTATTTCACAACAAATGTGCACATATTAGCAACATATCACATGCCTTTAGAACAGGACAGGAATATGACCCAGACAATGACTTTCCTCTTCCAATATAAACAGCCATTACAAATGATAGATTTACCAAAACAATCCAGTTTGAGTGTGAACACAATTTATCCTTTATGCGCTTCATATCACACTGGCCCAAACCTCTCGTGAGCTGTTGCAAGGCACTTTAAAAAACCAACACTCAACACTAATGTTATCAGTCATGTTTCAATAAACACCATATAAATTTTGCATGCCCCACAGTACCTCCTCATTTAGAATTGTCAGTGTTACACAATAGTGTGGCACAAAGAAAGACAAAAATGGAAGTACAGTTTTCACCAATTTAGCACAACTCGATGCCTCAAACAATCAAAGCTGCTGTTCGTATAAAAATGCAACCCTTTGTTTTTAAACCATGTGACACAGGCATGTGCTCTTAAAAAGAGAGACATCTAAGATTACAACTAGAACAATGAATCAATATATTATTCAAGACATTAATGCACTTTTAAAAGTGCAATAATTGGACTATTTACAAGCACACACACATACAAAAAAGCCAAAGGCAATATGCTTTCAAATTATTGTAATACCCGAGCTAAACAAGTTCCACTTCAGCTGTCGAAAATGGGCGACTTGTGACGTTACACTATTATGTGTTTTAAAAATTCATCAACCGCTCTATCAAAGAATGTTAAATGCCACATAATGAGTGACTCACTTGACACAAATATCCTTTGGTGTATAAAAGATATCTTCAGGACTCAATGGAGTGGACTGTGTCAAAACTGAGTTGTAGCTCTAGTGCCGCTTGTTCGTAGATTTGATTCAGCTGACTACGGCTCGTCACCTTCACTTGCCCTGGAAGTTGCTCAGCTCCATGTCATCCTTGCGGCGCTTCTGTTGTGCAAACAGTGAGCTGAAAGGGTAGAGTTTTGCTTTAGCTGGGTACCTCTGCCCTGCGATGTCCACCTCATAGTTGCCCCGGTTGATGAAATCAGGGGTGACCACGGCCGGAGCGCCATCCGAGTTGGTCGGGCTGACAAAGCCTAGACACACATGGCGCTCTAGGGTGTAGCTGTAGGCGCTGCTTGTGGTGACACCTACCAGCTCACCGTTTCGGTAAATGGGTTCACCCCACCAGGGCCAGAGGTCGAGCTCAGTGTCGTGGTCCTCAAGGACCAACATAATAAAGCGTCGCGTCACTCCCTCCACGCGTTGTCGCAACAAAGCGTCCCGACCCAAAAAGTCTGTGTCCTATGAGAGAAAGACAACCAGATGGTAAAAAGAGAAAAGACAGAGTAAGACGTGGCATTTAACATGCAGGAAAATACAAATACAACATGATTATCATGTCCACTTCAGCCAGGGCTGCAGTCAAGTACAAGACCAACTAGAAAAAATTGTCAAGACAAACTCTGAATGTTGACTTGACAGAGATTGGCTTGAAAGTTTAAAAAAGAAAGAAAGAAAAAACTTTTAAAGGCCTTGAAATTTGAAGGCCCTATGCAGTTTGAATTCTTGGGCAGACTGAATAGTTTTGAAGACTGAAGGTTATGCACATTACATGTAGCTGTGTGCAGTTTGAAAATTTTATTTGAAGGTTGTGTAATTCTGAAGACAGATTTGAACAGGCAGCTGTTTATTTACAGTGACAAGAAAAAGTATGTGAACCCTTTGGAATTAGCTGGTTTTCAGAATTAATTGGTCATAAAATGTGATCTCATCTTCATCAAAGTCACAAGTATAGACAAACACAATGTGCTTAAGCTAACAACACACAAACAATTATAATATTTTATGTCTTTATTGAACACATCCCATTAAACATTTACAGTGCTTTGGAAAAAAGTAAGTGAACCCTTGGATTTAATAACTGGCCAATCCTCCTTTGGCTGCAATAACCTCAACCAAGCTGCGGATAAGACCTGCACAACATAGAGAAGGAATTTTGGACCATTCTTCCTTACAGAACTGCCATATTCTTAGGATGTCACGTGTGAACGGCTCTCTTGAGGTCATTCCACAACATTTCTATTGGGTTAAGGTCTGGGCTCTGACTGGGCCACTCCAAAAGGTAGTTTTGAATTTTTTGAAGCCATTATGTAGTGGATTTACTTCGATATTTAGGGTCCTTGTCCTGCTGCTTCACCCAACTTCTACTGAGCTTCTGCTGCCACACAGCCACCCTGACATTATCCTGTAGGATATCTTGATAAACTTGGGAATTAATTTTTCCCTCGGTGATGGCAAGCGGTCCAGGCCCCGAAGCAGCAAAGCAGCCCCAAATCATGATGCTCCCTGATGAAGTACGGTGGGATGATGTTTTCATGTTGGTATGCGGTGCCCTTTTTACGCCATATGTAGTGCTGCGTGTTCTTCCCAAACAATTCAACCTTAGTTTCATCAGTCCCCAAAACATTTTCCCAGTAGCATTGTGGAATGTCAAGGTGGTCTTTGGCAAACTTCAGGCATGCAGCAACATTTTTGTTAGAAAGCAGAAGCTTCCTTTGTGGTGTCCTGCCATGGACACCATCCCTGTTTAATGTTTTTCAGTTTTGTAGACTCAAGAACAGAGATGTTGATCAGTTCCAATGATTCCTTCAAGTCTTAAGCTGTCACTCTAGGGTTCTTTTTTACCTCATTAAGCATTCTGCGGTGTGCCCTTTGAGTTATCTTGGCTGGAAGGCCACTTCTAGGGAGAGTAGCCACAGTACTAAATCATCTCCATTTAAAGACAATTTGTCTAACTGTGGACAGATGAATATCTAATCTCTTCGAGATAACTTTGTAACCCTTTCCAGCTGTATGCAAAGCAACAATTCTTGATCGTAGGTCTTCTGAGATCTTTTTTTTGTGAGGCATGGTCCACGTCAGCAGATGCTTCTTGTGAGTAGCAAACTCAAAATGTTTGAGTGCTTTTTACAAGTCAAAGTAGCTCTAACCCACAACTCCAATCTTGTTTTATTAATTGGATGCCAGGTTTGCCAACTACTGACTCTAATTAGCTTTTTTTGTCGTCTTTAGCCTATGGATTAACTTACTTTTTCCAACCTACACTGTGAATGTTTGAATGATGTATTCAATATATACAATAACAATACAATAATTTGTTTGTTTTTAGTTCAAACAGATTGTGTTGGTTTCGTTATTGTAACTTAGATAAAGATCAAACCAGATTTTAAGACAAATTTATACATAAATGCAGGTAATTCCAAAAGGTTCACATACTTTTTCTTGCCACTGTAGGTTATGAAATGAAAAGGTGTTCTGAGTAGTTGCTAGGGAAATGCTAGGTGGTTGCTAGGGTGTACTTGCTGGCTAATAAAATAACAGTGCAATGAAATGGAACCCAAGACTCATCCTGAGAACTACAACCTTGACAGAAGACAGTTATAAAGAGCAACAGAAACAGACCTTGTCAAATTTGACGCGGAATTCTCGGCCGCACTCCAGTGGAGTGGTAAACGAGTCCAGATCCTGCCCCCAGAATGC
The DNA here is from genome assembly GCF_019703515.2 of Myxocyprinus asiaticus. Taxonomy (NCBI): domain Eukaryota; kingdom Metazoa; phylum Chordata; class Actinopteri; order Cypriniformes; family Catostomidae; genus Myxocyprinus; species Myxocyprinus asiaticus. The sequence goes on along the minus strand of NC_059361.1, from coordinate 47,731,207 downwards.
AAAAAACTTCTCAATGCGCAGACTCCGTAAGGCGTAGTAGCCCGCATTCCGGATCCCATACTTCTGCCCGACTGACATCACTTCATTATACACATGCAGTGCATACTGGAAAAAAAAGAGTGCATTCTCAGAGCTTTGTAAACAATACACAAATAATTTATACGTTTTGTAATATAGCACATTGTAGAATTAGGGGCTGTTCACAAAAACATGTTCTTGTATTCAGTTTCCAATGTTTATAAATTGTTGATCTATGTACATGTGTCTGACGGATATCTACCTGTCTTTTCATCGTCTGCATTTCTAAGACGTTGTGTCAAGTTATGTCATGTCTGGTATTTTTATGTATATAGAGCTTTTCACAATGCACATTGTTTCAAAGCAGCTTTACAGATGTTAACTATTTATTAACTAAGATGAATAAATGCTGTAAAAAGGTGTTTTTCATTATTAGTTCACATCACAATTCTAGGCTACAAGATCCAGTTCTAAAAAGTCTAGTGAACAAATGTTTAGTATGTGTTATATGGCCTTATTTCAGTGACTTAAAATCTTTTTTTTTTCAAAAACCACGAACGTTATTTTCTCAAAAATACAAACATGTACATACATGTTGTTCACATATTATTGTAGCCCAGTTTGTGCTGAATACAGTGTTATCAGACTTTAGCCATTGATATGTTTTTAAGCAACTGAAAAAAGCACAAATGTCAAGGCATGTCAAAACTTCTCCAGGGCCCAAATCACCCTCAGACCCCAGAGGGTTAAAGCAATCACCACTGCCCTTTTTAATGTTAAGAAATGTGCTAATATATGTAGCCTATGAATAAAAAAAATCAAGATTTATGCTGTAAAGGGGTGTTGTTTATTGGTAGTTCATGTTAACTAATGCATAAACTAAAACAAATACAACCATATTGAAAAGTGTTCCCAACTTACCTCTATTGGTATGTAGAGCATGAAGCCTGGCTCTCCTGTGTGTGTCATACTCATCACTCTGATGCCGTTAGCATAACCCACACTCATTTCCTGTCAGAGACAATCACAGTCAGAAGCTCTGCTGTATGTCACATTTGTCAAATCTCATTCAACACAAGCATGTCTCACCTTACAGAACAGAGAGGGGAAGTGTTCTGGAGTCATGGACACATAAGACAGCTCAGACAACACGTCCATGGCACGAGGGCCAATCAGATTCAGAGCTGAAAAACAGACCAAAGATCAAAGGTAAAAAATCATAATACAAATACTGTGAACATTTTTGGCACCTTCATGAGCATACACTATTAAGCACTTTATTTAAATAACTTATGTCGGGAGTCACATGGCGCCATGCGTGGGTCGGACGTGTGAACGGCGAGCTCTGCGCACTTTGCTAGTTTTTAATACTTTTTGTGTCATAAACCGGTAAGATTCGATACACCCTGTTCCGTAACTGTTCTATGAAGACAATATGTCAAAGAATTCAAAATCCTCAGGCTCTGGAGAAATGAAAAGACACTTACGTGCTCAAGCTGACACCCCTGACAGGTTTGGACAGTGCGGTGGGAGAGATCCAGCGTCAACTGTCAAGCATGTCGGCAATGCTGGCGAAGGTCGTTGCTGACTTGGAGGATCTTGCAGTAGTACGTCAATCGATCACTGCCATGGAGACAAAGTTCTCTGAGTTGGTTACAAGAATGGGGGACGTCGAGAAACGGATCGATTATCTGGAGTCATCGGAGAGGGAATTAGCTGCTAACCCGCTAGCAACCAAGACAGACTTTGGAGTGCGTTTGGGAAAAGTTGGAAGACCTTGAGCATAGTATCCGGCGAAACAGCATCCGAATTGTTGGAATTGCTGAGAACGAAGAAAGCCGAGATATGGTGAAATTCCTAGATGAGCTCTTCCCGAGTCTGCTCGACATAACAGGCCATAAGCTGGAAATCGAGCGAGCTCACAGAGTTCCGGCTCGGAGATTCACAGAGAGAGACAGGCCCCGATCAATTCTGGCCAAATTTCTTACGCGAGGCAAGGAATAAAGGAAGGCTTTCTTGGAAGAACCACATAATTTTCTTGTTCCCAGACTTTGCGAATTCGACAAGAAAAACATGGTCGATTCAAGGAATGCAAGAAACTCTTACATCAACGGAAGGTCGCTTTTGCACTGATGTTCCCGGCCAAATTGAGAATAGATACTAAGGATGGCCGCAAATATTTACATGCCCACAGCAAGCGATGTCCTTCATAAAGTCAATGGAATAAATCATGGTGTGATTCTCATGTTGCAGCCAAGTGAGCCTGACTCACTGAACGTTCACTTGTCCGAGGAAGCTGGGCACCTTTTTTGTTTCTTTTTGTGCTGGTTCCGCCTTGTGGCTGGAGATTGTTTTGTGGAAGAACACTCCTTCAAGAAACTTTTGCATTGACGGAGGGTCGCTTTTGCACTAAAGTTCCTGGCCAGGTTGAGAATAGATGCTAAGTATGCCCGCAAAGTATTTACTTGTCCCCAATATGCATTGTCCTTCATAAAGTCAATGGAATGAGTAAGTCATTGTGTGGCGCTCGCTTTGCCTCACTGAACATTCACTTGACCGTCCGAGGAAACTGGGCGACTTTTTTGTTTCTTTTTGTGCTGGTTCCGCCTAGCGGCTGGAGTTTGTTTTGTGGAATAACACTCCTTCGGGACTGTTTATGGATGAATCTGCACGTTCTTTGTGTTTATGCCTCCTATTGGCTGGTGTTTGTTTTGTGGAGTATTTTTTGCAGGACACTGGAATGATTAGGTCATCTGCTGCACTCATGAAACAGCCGGCTCACTGAACATTCGTTTGACTGTCCGAGGAAACGAAACGGCTTTTTTTTTTTGTGCTGGTTCCGCTAGAGGCTGGAGTTTGTTTTGCGGAGGAACACACCTTCGGGACAGTTATGCGGATTAATCTACACGTTCTTTGTGTTTATTCTGCCTATTGGCTGGAGTTTGTTTTATAGATTTTCTTCTGTTATGTAATTCTGTCTCACAATATGTGTATACAGGTGCATCTCAATAAATTAGAATGTCGTGGAAAAGTTCATTTATTTCAGTAATTCAACTCAAATTGTGAAACTTGTGTATTAAATAAATTCAATGCACACAGACTGAAGTAGTTTAAGTCTTTGGTTCTTTTAATTGTGATGATTTTGGCTCACATTTAACAAAAACCCACCAATTCACTATCTCAAAAAATTAGAATACATCATAAGACCAATAAAAAAAACATTTTTAGTGAATTGTTGGCCTTCTGGAAAGTATGTTCATTTACTGTATATGTACTCAATACTTGGTAGGGGCTCCTTTTGCTTTAATTACTGCCTCAATTCGGCGTGGCATGGAGGTGATCAGTTTGTGGCACTGCTGAGGTGGTATGGAAGCCCAGGTTTCTTTGACAGTGGCCTTCAGCTCATCTGCATTTTTTGGTCTCTTGTTTCTCATTTTCCTCTTGACAATACCCCATAGATTCTCTATGGGGTTCAGGTCTGGTGAGTTTGCTGGCCAGTCAAGCACACCGACACCATGGTCATTTAACCAACTTTTGGTGCTTTTGGCAGTGTGGGCAGGTGCCAAATCCTGCTGGAAAATGAAATCAGCATCTTTAAAAAGCTGGTCAGCAGAAGAAAGCATGAAGTGCTCCAAAATTTCTTGGTAAATGGGTGCAGTGACTTTGGTTTTCAAAAAACACAATGGACAAACACAAGCAGATGACATTGCACCCCAAATCATCACAGGCTGTGGAAACTTAACACTGGACTTCAAGCAGCTTGGGCTATGAGCTTCTCCACCCTTCCTCCAGACTCTAGGACCTTGGTTTCCAAATGAAATACAAAACTTGCTCTCATCTGAAAAGAGGACTTCGGACCACTGGGCAACAGTCCAGTTCTTCTTCTCCTTAGCCCAGGTAAGACGCCTCTGACGTTGTCTGTGGTTCAGGAGTGGCTTAACAAGAGGAATACGACAACTGTAGCCAAATTCCTTGAAATGTCTGTGTGTGGTGGCTCTTGATGCCTTGACCCCAGCCTCAGTCCATTCCTTGTGAAGTTCCTTGAATCGATTTTGCTTGACAATTCTCATAAGGCTGCGGTTCTCTCGGTTGGTTGTGTATCTTTTTCTTCCAAACTTTTTCCTTCCACTCAACTTTCTGTTAACATGCTTGGATACAGCACTCTGTGAACAGCCAGCTTCTTTGGCAATGCATGTTTGTGGCTTACCCTCCTTGTGAAGGGTGTCAATGATTGTCTTCTGGACAACTGTCAGATCATCAGTCTTCCCCATGATTGTGTAGCCTAGTGAACCAAACTGAGAGACCATTTTGAAGGCTCAGGAAACCTTTGCAGGTGTTTTGAGTTGATTAGCTGATTGGCATGTCACCATATTCTAATTTTTTGAGATAGTGAATTGGTGGGTTTTTGTTAAATGTGAGCCAAAATCATCACAATTAAAAGAACCAAAGACTTAAACTACTTCAGTCTGTGTGCATTGAATTGATTTAATACACAAGTTTCACAATTTGAGTTGAATTACTGAAATAAATGAACTTTTCCACGACATTCTAATTTATTGAGATGCACCTGTAGAAACACCAGACTTGAGCAATCCGATGGCAAAGTTGTCACGGGGACTCTCGTAGGCGTACATGGACTGTTTGAATTTAGATTGATTGACGCCGGTTGGCGCTGTCGTGTGCAGGGTTAATGTGCACGTTTTTCTTTTTTCTGTTTGTTTGGTTCGGGGAGAAGTTTGGGGTTTGACTGTTGCACTAATGTTGGAATGTGGTCTTTATAATTTTATTTTTGACACACAATACATTTTTTCTCATATGTCAAAATGTCAAATGTTAATATGCGTGGATTGTCTCTCTCCACGTGGAATGTGAATGGGTTGGGGCACCCCATAAAAAGAAGAAAGGTTATTTATTTTCTTAAATGAAAGAAATATGATATAGTGTTTCTTCAAGATCTTTCCTCGCAGGAATCTGAAAAATTTGGGAGGATATGGGGTGGGCATGCTTTCTTTAGTGCTGGCTTGAGTAAGATTAAGGGAGTCATTACGCTGATAAGTAAACATCTACAATTCAAATGTCTCAAACAGAATAAAGATAAATTAGGAAGAGTCATTATTGTTTTAGCTTAAATTCAAGGGCAAAGTCTTATTTTGGCTAACATTTATGCACATAACGTTGATGATCAGGGCTTTTTTATAGATCTTGAAGGGATGCTGCAAGCCGCTGGCACCCCTCATGATATAATATTGGGAGGAGACTTTAATCTTTTGATGGATTCAGTCTTTGATCATAGTGAAAGCAGAAGTGTGCAAACCCCCCAGAGCAACATTGACGCTTCACAGGATGTGTAAAAAATATCGGTCTTACAGATATTTGGAGACTTTGAACCCATCTGGGAGGGACTATACATTTTGTTTTCATCAGTCCATAAGATTTACTCTAAAATAGATTTTTTTTTTTTTTTTTTATATATTTAAGTCCCTCATTCCATTTGTTGTTGAAAGCTCATTTGGAAATATTTTAGTCTCAGATCACACCCTGGTGTGTTAGAGGTGATGCCACATATGAAGAAAAGGAAATCATATAGTTGGTGCTTTAATGTAAAGCAAAGAGAGTCTTTTTCTGTCATTCCCTCAGTGAAATCTGCTGGTGGTGAAATATTTACCTCGGCCACTGATATTAATAATGCTTTTAAAGAATTCTATCTTGATCTTTATAGTTCCAAATCTTCGTCTACTGAACAGGATATTAGAAACTTTATGGAACCATTAGAACTTCCTAAACTGTCGGCTGAGCAAAAAAACTATCTTGCTTCTGAGATAACTTTGGAGGAGCTTGGTGAGGTAATTAACACCTTGCCTACAGGCAAGGCTCCGGGGCCAGATGACTTTGCAGCTGAATTTTTTAGATCTTATGCTACAGAACTGGCTCCACTTTTGCTACAAGTTTATACAGAATCATTAAAGAATGGAAAGCTTCCGCCAACCATGACACAAGCCTGGATCAGTCTGATACTTAAAAAGGAGAAAGATCCAAGTGAGTGTAAGAGTTACCGTCCAATTTCCATGATCCAGCTAGATCCAGCTAACTGATTGAGTAAAGTTATGACATCTCTTATTCATATAGATCAGGTGGGGTTTATTCGGGGCCGTAACTCTTCTGATAACATTAGGCTTTCATTAATGTCATGTGGTCAGTGGCGAACAATCAGACTCCGGTCGCTGCCATCTCACTTGACACCAAAAAAGCGTTTGAGATGGTAGAATGGGATTATCTTTTTAAGATTTTGGAAATGTACGGATTCGGGAATACTTTTATTGGGTGGATTAAGTTACTTTATAGACACCCGGTAGTGGCGGTTCAAACGAATGGATTAATTTCATATTATTTCACTCTGGATAGGGGCACCCGGCAGGGTTGCCCTCTTTCCCCCTTATTGTTCTGTCTTGCCCTGGAACCATTAGCAGCAGCGATAAGAAAGGAGGATGGAGTGGTGGCGGGAGGTGTGGTGCATAAGCTTTTGCTTTACACAGCTGATATTTTATTATTTGTCTCCAACCCCACTAGATATATGCCTTGCCTCCAAAGAATTATTAATTCCTTTTCTAAGTTCTCAGGATACAAAGTTAATTGGTCTAAATCCGAAGCTTTGGCTCTGACAGCGTACTGCCCGGTAACAGCTTTTCAGCCGGGCACCTTCCAGTGGCCCAAACGGCATTAAGTATTTGGGCATTTTATTCCCAGCAATTTTTTTTTTAGTTAGAGTTAAATTTGACCCTTTAATAAAAAGGTTTTCGAGCGATGTGGGCAGGTGGGCTTCATTACATTTATCTATGACTGGGAAGTTTAATGTTGTTAAAATTAATTGTATTCCAAAATTCAACTACCTGCTACAATCTCTCCCTATAGATGTCCCCCTCTCTTATTTCAAGCAATTTGATAGCATAGAGAAGTCCTTCATTTGGAATGGTAAACGTCCCAGATTACAATTCAGTAAATTAGATAGGCCGATTGACAAAGGTGGGCTAGGCCTACCCAAGATTTTGTTTTATTATTATGCATTCGGTCTCAGACATTTGGCTCATTGGTCGCTTCCACCTTAAAGTGCCCCTCCCTGGTTTTGTATTGAACAGGAAGTTCTTGCCCCTATCTCGCCATTGCTAAGCCTTTCTATCAAACTAACCAGAGAAGCTAAGTTACACCCCGTTATCTCGCACTTGCATGCGGTATGGACAAAAGTGTCCAGAATGTTTAATTCAGACATTTATTTAAATGTTGCTTCGACCATATGGCTGAACCCAAAATTATGTATTGACAAGTCCCCTTTCTGCTAGACGGAGTGGATTGTGAGGGAGATTAATACGCTTGGTGACCTATATGAGAGTGGAATGTTAAGATCCTTTGAAAATATGGTTCAACATTTTGGGATTCCTAGGTCTCAATTCTTTAGATATTTACAACTGCGCCACCTGCTCTGTACTATTTTTGGGAGTAGCATACACCCCCCTAAAGCGGCAGACACTCTGAGAGTGGTGATTACTGCCTTTGGAAAAGGTCACGAGGCATCAGTGTATTATTCCTTGCTAATTCAGAGTCTGTGGGACGGAGCTTCAACTTCTCTCAAGAGATTATGGGGGAGAAAGATTTAAACTTGGTATTGGAGGAGGGAGTGTGGGCTAGGATTCTAAAAAACATCAAGCCTGCATCTAGAGATGCAAGAGTGCGCCTTATGCAATTTAAGAGTTTAAATTGATTCTATTGGACCCCCTCTAGATTGTATAGGCTTGGTCTTAAAGACACACCCACCTGCTGGCAATGCCAATCAGAAGATGGGGACACAACCCATGTTTTTTGGTGGTGTGTTAAGATCCAAGAATTTTGGTTGAGGGTCCAGAGTTTTATATGTGACGTATTGGGCACTCAAATTTCATTTTGCCCCAGACTCTGTATTTTAGGTGATGGGGCGGTCATTAATATAGGGGATAAATACATAAGAAATTGGGTTCTAGCCAGTGTTATGATCGGCAGATTATCCTTAGGGGTTGGAGGTCGGCTGGAGCGCCCTCATTTTGGGAGTCGTGCACAGAGATGAGCATGGTTTCAGCATTTGAAAAAATGTCAGATAGAAGGCTAGGCAACCTGGGGGTATTTAATAGGAAGTGGGGCAGTTATTTGACCTTTTTAGAAGGCTCTCGGGGAGGGGCAGTGGAGAGAGATTTAAAGTTTTAAATGTGTGTTATTATTATTTAATTTTATAGTTGTGCTCAAAAGTTTGCATACCCTTGGAGATAATATATGTACCATTTTTAAAGAAAACATGTATGAGCAGACAAAACACATTTATTTTATTTCTTATGGGATTCATATTCAACTGTAGGTTATAACAGAATGGCACAATCATAAAACAAAACATGGCAACAATAAAAAAATGAAATGACCCCTGTTCAAAAGTCTGCATACCCTTAGTTCTTAATACTGTGTATTGCCCCCTTTAGCATCAATGACAGCATGCAGTTGTAGAGCCGAGGAGGGCGGGGCCGGGCTGGAATGAGACACACCCGGTCCCCAATCAGCCTGATGGGGCGCGCGAGGGATAAAGGCGGCCGGGGACGACAGTTCGAGAGAGAGAGAATTGCAGGCAGCTGTACTGTGTGTTTTTAGTTGTGCGTTTTGGTTGTGTTTTTTGTTTAATAAATTGTTATTTAAGTTGTCAAGCCGGTTCTCGCCTCCTCCTTTCCACTAAACCCCCTTACAGCAGTCTTTTGTAATAGTTGTCTATGAGGCCCCAAATTCTTGCAGGAGGTATAGCTGCCCATTTGTCTTGGCAAAATGCCTCCAGGTCATGCAGAGTCTTTGGTCGTCTTGCATGAACTGCACGTTTGAGATCTCCCCAGAGTAGCTCGATGATATTAAGGTCAGGAGACTGTGATGGCCACTCCAGAACCTTCACCTTTTTCTGCTGTAACCACTGGAGGGTCAACTTGGCCTTGTGCTTATGGTCACTGTCATGCTGGAAAGTCCAAGAGCGTCCCATGTGCAGCTTTCGTGCAGAAGAATGCAAATTGTCTGCCAGTATTTTCTGATATCATGCTGCATTCATCTTGCCATCAATTTTCACAAGATTCCCCGTGCCTTTAGAGCTCACATACCCCCAAAATATCAGTGAGCCACCACCATGCTTCACAGTGGGGATGGTATTCTTTTCACTATAGGCCTTGTTGACCCACCCTTGTTGAGCACAACTTGTGCTCAAAAGTTTGCATACCCTAGCAGAAATTGTGAAATTTTGGTATTGATTTTGAAAATAGGACTAATCATGCAAAAAAAACTGTCTTTTATTTAAGGATAGTGATCATATGAAGCCATTTATCATCACATAGTTGTTTGGCTCCTTTTTAAATCATATTGGTAACAGAAATCACCCAAATGGCCCTGATCAAAAGTTTACATACCCTTGAATGTTTGGCCTTGTTACAGACACACAAGGTGACACGCACAGGTTTAAATGGCAATTAAAGGTTAATTTCCCACACGGATTGACCGCACAGAATCAGTCTGTATGTGTAAAATAAACTACTGCAAACGTGTAAATGACTTGTGTTTGTAGCATAAATGTTTTCCTGAAATAATCCATTATACACTGTTCTGTCTTCCCTTCTGTTGCGCTCACACTTGTGGCACAAATTTCTCACTGAAAAGAGTTTTGCAAGTGCGAGGGGGAAGGCGGGTCTACCTGCTTCTAGTAACCAGTCAAATGAGGTTTTCCTTGACCAGTTTAGTTTAATAACGTGACAGACCACTGCTTCTTCATAAGGCTGAGCATCATTCCTCTTGGTATCTCTCCTCTCTTAAATATTCAGCTGAAATATTAATACAAACACGTTCTTTTATTGTGAGTGTAAATTTGAGCAGACACCGTTTATTGACATAAATCTCAATCTGGTCTTCAAATGTTTCTTCTTGTTGCTGTTTATTATTTTAATTATATTTTAATTACTTTGTATTATCAGTGGCATGGCAAATGGGTGGATGGAACTTGCTGGTATCATAGAACTACTGTAATTCTAGAAAAGAAAATGAGATAAGTAAACTCTTATCTATCTGTTCAGAGAGTTTCATTTTATATGGCATACTTTATTAATTTGTTTTCTAGCATGAGTTCTGTGATACCAGCTAATTCATCAAAATGCCTAGCCAATGATAATTAAAAGTAAATATAATTAAAATAGCCTAATGAACAGCAACAAGAAGAAACATTTGAACACCAGATTGAGATTTATATCAATAAACAAAAAGAGTTCTGGCACACTAGCTGCAAATTTGCCACTCATTATTTTCATTTGCAAATGAGCTTGTGATTCGCCGCAAATTTTTGCCAGAAGTGTGCAGCTCTTCGCCGGTAACCTGCAGCAAACCTTTGGCAACAATGGACAATTTGCCACAAGTTTGCCGCAAAGCTCATTTGCACTAAAAAATTAGTGGTGAATTTGCTGCAAGTTTGCCATGAACTCTCAATTTTTGTGAGGGTACAGATGAAAACCTGAGTCACAGAGACGGTAGTAGCATTTTTAAGTAGCCTATTCAGAGTATTTTGCCTTCAGTATACACAGTATGCAACCAGTTTAAATATTCTATTTTGATTTTGACCAGATGCGACTGTTTTTCCAGAAAATATGATGTGAATACTTGTTAATTAAACATTTTTAGCATTTGGAGTTAAAAATGCCAGTCAGCATTTTTATGCCTCTTGTTATAACTTCATATTAGTGGTTTCTAATGCATTTGAAAATGAATTATTAGTCATCAATAAACCTATTTATAACCCTTAACAAAGTGAACTTTAATGTAAAGTATTATTATTATTATTATTAAAATTACACCCTGTTACACACAGTTATTACATTTGGGACCAATTATTACATTTGTGCCCTCTACAGACTCCTTTAGGGGGTATTTACACTTGGTCACCTCATGCATTTTTACTGATCGAATAACTTTCCGATCATGGAAAGACCAAGTGTAAATGCCCTCCAAAATGTATTCAAGACGGATATAAATCTGACCACACCTCCAGAGGACTTGGTCAAGAGTAAATGCATCTGGCTGTTCAAGCCACATTATTTAAACTTTACTCCGTCCAAACAGCACTCCATCAGCAAAAGGAAAAAGCAAAACATCACAGATGTTACAGAGTATTTGCATACGGCTTGTGTTGTGCAGTAAATAATAAAAAAGAACGGAATGGATGCACATTGTTGGAGAGACAGAACTTTTTCTTCATGTACCTGATGCAGATCGCAGACGAATACTGAAACTAAACACAGCTATAAATAAGCGCAGATGGCACGCACGACGTGTCTTAACTACGGCAAGCCCTGAGGGGGAAAATACACAGTGCATACACAAACACACATGCACTGGGCAAATTCACTTGGAATCAAATAATATATCACATCTTTTAAATTCTCTGCCTGGAATTAGCATAATCACAGAAGTGAACTCTGTTTTATATGCATATATCGCGGGAATTGTAATTGAACATTATGCCTAATATGCTGATGGTCCTCCACGTGCCATGAAAACAGTGCCGATCCACCAATGTATGGAATCTACCAGACCCCTGAAGGTGTCCTGTGGTCTCTGGCACCAAGACATTAGCAGCAGATCCATCAAGTGGACTGAACTTGTTGGTCCAGCACATCCCACAGCTGCTCAATCGAATTGAAATGTGGGGAATTTGGAGGCCAGTGCAACATCTTGAACACTTCATCATGTTCCTCAAACCAATGTGAGCAGTGTGGCAGGGTGTATTATCCTGCTGAAAGAGGCCATTACCATCAGGGAATTACATTGCCATAAAGGGGTGTTCCTGGTCTGCAATGACGTTTAAGATAAGTGGCACGTGTCAAATTGACGTCCACATGAATGGCTGGACCCAGGGTTTTCCAGCAGAACATTGCTCAGAGCATCACACTCCCTCCACCAGCTTGTTGTCTTCCCACAGTGCATCCTGGTGCCATCACTTCCCCAGGTAAACGGCACACACGTACATGGCCGTCCACATGATGTACAAGAAAATGGGACTCATCGGACCAGGCGACCTTCTTCCACTGCTCCAAAGTCCAGTTCCGACACTTGCGTGCCCATTGTAGGCACTTTCGACGGTGGACAGGGGTCATCATGGGCACTCTGACCGGACTGCAGCCACGTAGCCCTATATGCAGCAGGGTGCAATGTGTGTTGTGACACATTCCTCCCGTAACCATCGTTAAAATTTTCTGTGAGTGCCACAATAGACCTTCTGTTGGTTCAGACCAGAAGGCATAGCCTTCATTGCCCTCGTGCGTCGATGAGCCCTGGAGCGCCCAACACCCTGTCGCCGGTTTGTTCCTCCTCGGGCCACTGTTGGTGGGTACTCACCACTGCTGACCGGGAGCACCCCATAAGCCTGTCTGTTTCAGAGATGCTCTGACCCAGTCGTCTTGCCATAACAATTTGGCCTTTGTCAAAGTCGCTCAGGTCTTTACTCCTGCCCATTTCTCCTGCATTCAACAAGTTGACTACGAGAACTGATTGTTCGCTTGCCATGTAATCTACCCAGACCTTGACACGTGGCCTTGTTAGGAGATGATCAACATTATTCGCTTCACCTCTGAGTGGTCTTTATTTTCTGGGCCATTGGTGTATGTGCTTATTCAATCGGATAGCAATCTGATCAATAAAAACGCATGAAGTGACCAAGTGTAAATACCCCCTTAGAAGCACACATAAAGTATGTAAGCTGAGCTCATGAGTTCATGTCACCTGTGTATTTCCAGCTAACATCCTCCAGGTGGAGTTGAGGATCGTTGGGCATGTGCTTCTTAATCCAAGACCAGCAGTGAACTTGTTGATCAGTAGGTGAAATGATGAAGAAACTGGAGACAAAAAGTGAACTGAATGATTTTTATGAATGATTCATTCATTCCCATGCCATTCATGACCTGATCCTGATCTAACTGAGAGTGTGGTCAGTATCTGAAACAATACATTTAATTCACATCCAGCTGGATAAGGCCAGTAATATGGTAGCTATGTCCAAACATTATTTTAATGTCCTTTCACAATACACAATTTTAAGGTTAAAAGGGTAACTACAAGCAAACTAATAAGCAAAACAAATGTACTGATCATTTATTAACAGTGTTCCACAAAAAAGCACACAGGAGTTTTAAGGTTAGGGTATACATTACGTCTCACGCATGTTTGGGTGTACAAGCCTTTCAAAGTATACTCTCTTTTGACCGTGAGCCAATACAGAGGCGTTCAATGCATGTGCACTAGGACTGCTTTATGATACTCATTAGTACAGTGAATTCCAGGCGCATGGTTTTGGTTAGGTAGAGAATTTATAGGCCATACTTTGATGATTTTGGCGCCACCTATCGACTTCTGCCAGTTAAGAACGAAATCATCTGCCCCTCAGTAATCTACAATCAACATGTTTCCTGTGATTATGCTTCCTGTTTAAATGCATTAATGGCGCCTCTGTCTCACTTCAAAAAGTCTACGTCAACACACTATTTTTGTGCTGTATTTGCAGTGTAAACACGGCTTTAGTTGTCTGAACTTGCCATTTTCAATTGTCTGAGATTTTTTTGTTAATGTCCTGGACTAGTGGACATCCATTAAAGGGATAGTTCACCCAAAATTGACTGACCCTTTTGCTGTCTCAAACTCGTATGACTTTCTTCAAACAAAGATATTTTGATGGAGATATGAAGTGTTTATATCCATACAATGCAAGTGAATGGGGTTTTTACTTTCAAGCTCCAAAAAGCACAAAGGCAGCATAAAGATATGACTCGAGTGATTTAATCCATGTCTTCTGAAGCGATCAGTTTTGGGTGAGAAACAGACCATTAAGTAACTCCTTTTTCACTCTAAATCTTGACATCTGCAGTTTCATTGGCATGATCATGATTTGAAGCTTGATTACACCTCCCTGTGCTTTAAGCATGCACAAAGCGCTGTACACTCTTCAGAAGACATGGATTAAACCACTCGAGTCATCTGGATTAACTTTATGTCCTTTTTGGAGCTTGAAAGTTTGGTTCTCATTCACCTGCATAGTATAGATATATTCACATTATATCTCAAAGTATCTTTGTTTGTGTTCCGTGGAAGAAAGACAGTTATAAGAGTTTGAGTGAGTAAATGAGTTATTAAATGATGATAGAATTATCCTTTTTGGGTGAACTATTTCTTAATGTCGAGCCCTTATTCTTCACTATCAATGTTTTGGCACCTGTTTTTGCTGAGTCGCACCACACTGCAGTCATTCTCATATCCTCCTCTCTCATTCAGCATGCCTGTGTGGACGATATGACCCACTGGCACGTCCAGATCATTACCACACAAACGCTGCAACAGACTCAAGGCCTGATCACCTGCAGACTGACACAAACACACATTCAAGAGTTCAGTGTTAATTACTGCAAGACATTAATGATCAGTGACCCTGTTTACACCTGGCATTAAGATGTGTTTCTGGTGAGTCAACAATTTTTTTCTGTGCTTTATCATCATGAAGTAAGACACTGGTGTAGTATGTGATGTTTGTCATCATGAAATCAGAGACCCTCCCCTCGAAATCTTATCACAAGTGTAAATGCTGATAGGTCTCGCCTGACCACAATGTGATCAGATCACCTGAGATGCATCTTAATATCAGGTTTACACAGAGCCTTAGTCATTCAACAGACTCAGAACCAAATCCAGCAAAAGCGCTGTCTCCAATTTACCTCCAGCAACAACTGAGGATTGGAAACCTCTTTTAGGTCATAGAGATAAATAAGTTCTAGAAACAAGTAGTATTAAAATCAAACGTTACAGCCACCTGAAACTCATAACAGGTGATATCTGATAAAAGTATCTGAAGAGTGAACAGATGAATTAACTCACTGTGAGCTCAAACTTTGTGAAGGAGGACATGTCAATCACACACACGGCCTCTTTACAGCATTTCACCTCTGCTCCCACAATATCAAACCAGTCCGGTTTATAGAAGGTCTTACTCTGGTCCAGAGCCAGTAGATCTGTGGGGATGAAGATTGGATTTCAGTATTTCAGCCTTGGCTGATGTAAAAACTTTCCCTTAAACATGGTAATCATGCATCAAATTTTGACCTAGAAATGGTGATTTTGATGAAATAAAATAATAATAAAATCAAACCCATCGATCTGTGTTGAGAGTATTCAAAATTAGTTATAAACTAATATATCAGCAAGGCTAATTATTGGACCAATGTTTGGCCATTTTGAGACTTAAACATCAGCTTTAGCTTTCTTTTTTTCAAAGGCTATGTCCAGATTAATCCAGATATATTTGAAAACAGTGTTTTCGAAACACTCTCCGTCCAAACTGCTGTTGTCAAGCGTTTTCCAAAAGTTTTTCATCCACACTGAAATGTAAAAAAAATCCCTTTACTACACATGTGAAAAATCGCCATTCCATGTACGGTCTGAAATGCAATTGTCCTCAAGTTCTTTCACCGGATAGCAATTTTGAGTAAACTTGCCGTCGCTTTTTAGAGAATGCAATGTGAAGGATGTACAAAGTAACATTTATCTTTAACAACGCTATCAAAGTAAATAACAGGCACAACAACGCCGCTACAGCTTGGGTGGCCATCTTGATTGTTTTGGGTTGAATGGATCACATGACTGCGTCACATCGTCATCATCTACGTCATCGTTTTCAGAATTTATCCACTTGGAAGAGCTTTTTCAAAAAGCTACGTTTTCGCTGTCAAAAACGGCATCTCAGTGATGGCCTCTTAGTAGGCCACGTACACTAATATGTTTTCATTTGAAAACGCATCTTTTTCTCTACGTTTTGGCTTTCTGTCCACACTGAGACTGCGTTTTTGACATAGAAAACTAAGCTTTTCGAAAACGCTCTCCCAAGTAGATACATTTGAAAATGCTATCTTCGCGTTGTAGTGTGAACAGGGAAAACAGAGATATTTTAAAACTATTACTTATTTGTTGTCGTGATCTATTCAACCCAAAACAATCAAGATTTCAGCCTATGCTGTAGTGGCGTTGTTTTACCTGCTATTCACTTTGATGCCGTTGTTGAAGATAAAAGTTATTGCATTCCATTCCTTCAAAGGCAATGGGAGGTTTACTCAAAATTGCTGTCTGGCAACAGAACATGAGGACAATTGCTTTTCAGACTGTTCATAGAACGATTTTTCAAATGTGCAGTAAGGGTATTTAAGACTTTTCATAAGTTTCAGTGTGGACAGTGAAAATGCCAATGTGGATGGAGATTGTTCAGAAAACGAAAATGCTGTTTTCTAATGTATCCGGATTAATGTGGATGTAGCCGTAGAGGAAAAGATACGTTTTCAAATGAAATGTATAAGTCTATCAACAGCCTTGTCAATGGATAATAAATAGTTTCTGTATTCAAAAATGTATGAGTAAAATTTGAGAAAATATTGTGTTAAAAAGTGTTTTATATATACAGAATATTTATACACAGACCAGGGCTAGTTGTCACACGGGGGGCTGTCACAAAGGCTATAATAGACAAAAGTCAAAATGCACAAATGTGTTTTCTCTAGCAGAGGTTCTGTATGTTGGTTTCAACTAGATCCAAGTTGAACATTTCACATTTTTAATAACATTTACATTTTACATTTACATTTATGCATTTTGCAGACGCTTTTATCCAAAGCGACTTACAGTGCCCTTATTACAGGGACAATCCCCCTGGATCAACCTGGAGTTAAGTGTCTTGCTCAAAGACACAATGGTGGTGGTTGTGGGGATTGAACCAACAACCTTTTGCTTACCAGTTCAATGCTTTAGTCCACTATGCCACCACCACTCCTAATAAATGAATAAAAAATAAATAAATGTATTCAATTTATTAAATACAATATTTGTTGGCCAAAACAATGTGTATGTTACCTTTTCTGCTTCATAATTGTCTTACTTTTTAAATTGAGCTGAAAGCCTATAATTGTCTGTTTGATGCAGGTGTTGAATAAAAAAGATTTGTTTTGGTGGTTGTGATGGCAGGGACACATTCTATCATAACCCTTCAATGTTCACATGAAACCTACACCATTGGTTTAGTGGAAAGTTCCACTGTGACAACTTTTAGGGCATGTTTCCACTGCTGGGGCATGTTTTCACAAAAGGTCAACTTGTTATCAATGCACGGTGAAAATGTTCAATAGCTTTTTTGAAGCCAAAACTTCAAGGTATGTGGCTACACAGAAATTGACTTTCAAAAATAAACAACTAGCCCTGGTCTCCCCTATAGTATATCAGCCTTATCATGGCCACCCTGCTCTTTAGTTGAAAACCCATATCAACAACTACACAAAATCAATCTCTCACCCTTCCCAGCAGGAACAAAGTATTTGGCTCGCTCAAAGCCGTGTTTCTCCATCCAGCGTGCTCCCTGAGTGTCCAAGCGGTCATACAGCGGACTCGTGCGCAGCTGTCGACCAGTCTGGAAGTCCCAGCGAGGAACTTTAAGTTCATATAGGAGCGCTGAAGCAGACACACACACACACACACACACACACACACACACACACACACACACACACACACACACACACACACACAGATAAATGCTAGAGGGACCTATTAATGGGATATGGTTTTAGAATGACATGAGGGTGAGTAAATTATGATGAACTTTTCATTTTTGGACAATAATATTCTAATATTTTATACAATAATAATAACAATAGTATCTTTGTGTAACTGTAAAGAATGAAAACAACAACAGAACAGCTGTGTCACTCAAACAACATGAGTGGTATTGTGATACTTTAGCCGGCATCACACTGTAAGTAATACAACATTATTAAGGTATCATGACAACCCGAAATGGTAGTGATGGTAGTGGAGAAGTTTCTGAAACTTTCTAATCAATTCAACCAGCTGCTTTGCAAAATGATACGCTGTTTTGAAGAGCTTGAAACTCTACATGCTGAGAACATATGCTCGTTATTAGTTTATCATAGAACTATGATTAGTTTGGTGTTATGATTTTTTTTTAGTTTCTTTTTTTTTTTTTTTGGGGGGGGGGGTTTCCCCTTTTTCTCCCAATTTGGAATGCCCAATTCCCAATGCGCTCTAAGTCCTCGTGGTCGCATAGTGATTCACCTCAGTCCGGGTGGCGGAGGACGAATCCCAGTTGCCTCCGCGTCTGAGACAGTCAACCCGCACATCTTATCACGTGGCTTGTTGAGCGCGTAGCCACGGAGACATAGCGCGTGTGGAGGCTTCACGTCATCCACCGCGGCAACCACGCTCAATTCACCACGCGCCCCACCGAGAACAAACCACATTATGGCGACCATGAGGAGGTTACCCCATGTGACTCTACCCTCCCTAGCAACCGGGCCAATCTGGTTGCTTACGAGACCTGGCTGGAGTCACTAAGCACACCCTGGGATTCGAACTAGCGAACTTCAGGTGTGGTAGCCAGCGTATTTTACCACTATATTTGTATACTCGTATAAATCTTATATCTTGCTGTTTGTTTTTCATACACCTCAGTCTGAACTAGTCTGACATTATTAACTTTGCTTTCGAGCCCAGCCCATCACTCTTAAATGGATAAATAAAATGCAATTCAATGTAAAGTAACTTAATCTTTGTCCATAACGATGGTTTATACTCACGCATGACCTCCATAACACGATGCCGCAGGAATGTCCGGCTGCTCTGTAGATTACCAAAGCGCTTTATGTCTAACGGCCATACATTAGCACTGGGGTATCCATCTGTAATCCACTCTGCCAAATATCTGTGGATAAAACACTATTATGAGCTTCAACACAAAGCCAGAGAAACACACAGCAGAGCTGCTTCCTCACCTGCCCGCCCCCCCAGCGAAGGACAGGCCCGACGAATTCATGCCCGCCAGCACATAGTATCCGTATATGCCTGGAGTCTCTCCCATCAGACAGCGCATGTCTGGAGTGAAGGATTCTGGGCAGTTCACCAGCTGCTGGATCTCACATGACTCCAGACTAGGCATCCGCCGCAGAAGAGCACTCAACATAGGCTCTGTGTGGATCACAGGAGACAAATATAAAGAGAAAAATAATATGAAGAGGATAATAAACCACAATGATGATGCAGGATTTTTTCTGCTGGCCCAGTGGAGTCAGTAGCTCACATTTATACTGATCTGCCAATACTTTCACCAGCCTTATTTTATTTTTAGTAACATATGTGTCAAGATGTAACAGAATTTAACTCCATGACAGCTATACATTCAAAACACGATAGATACATACATACATGTTATTCATTTTCAACTCAACTCAGGGGTACTACGTTCTGTCCATGCTGCGCGTCCTTGAATGAGCAATTTTTTTTGCGCATTTACTTGAACCGCTCAGGTAATGTGCTCAGGAACCCAAGCCGAAATTAATCAAGCAGAGCAATCCAAAGATATCTTAATATTATTAATCAAGCAGAGCTATCCAAATATATCTTCATATTTACAATTTAAGCTTCATATTACGAGTACTTTCTACGACCCCCCTTACAAAGCAAGTGAGTATTTCCTACTTCATTTGGACAAAAATGTAAATCGAATTGTAGTAATTGCATTTATAGAAAAGGGTGTAATGTTGGTCTTTCACTCAAATAAGGATGTGTGAGTCTAGTTAGTTAAACCAGAAAGAAAATGGCATGACTCTGACATGACGTGAAACTTTCATGGCCTTTTCTACAACAGCAGACAATCAAAGCAGATCTGCTCCTGATGGCTAAAATTAGCAGCCTATCACAGCGTTTGAGCAATCGGCAACAATGACATCACAGAAAAACAGGTGGTAACACAACATGAGGTTCAATTTAGATAGTCCTAACAGATCATTTATAAGAGCGCACACATCACTCAGTCATGAATCCATTCCTGCAGTGAAAAATTATTATTAATAACAGCAGATAACTATGCAACACGCTTCTATTATGCCCAAGTTACAAGTGAAATTACAGGGATAGAAGACAAGGACAGAAAGAAAATAAAAGAAGAGAAAGAGAGGGAATAAAGGTCAGTGTGTAAGCTAGAAATAGCTGTCCTTCACTGCATACTGCACACACAACACCACCACTAGAGGCCTGGAAAGCACTCATTTTCACATCATGCCCTATAGTTCAGATGTACATGTGCAGTGTTAAAATCACTGACTTTCTATATTTATATCAGGGCATGTGCAACATAATACCGGATGTTCACCTGGCTCAGTTTCAGAACACACGCAGAGTCTCCTATAAACGAATCCTCAAACTGCTTAATCCATAGACAAAATATTGTAGATTACGGAAGCCCATTTTGTACTTGGTTTATTACTTTTTTGTGTCTTGTTTTCTCATAATCTTGACATAACAAATATCGTTTTCTCATGATTATGACTTGAACACAAGAGAAAACACCTTTTGGTGCCTGGAGCAGCTCATAACGTCACAGGCACAGCATCTTCATCTGCCGTTTATCGCAACAGTATAGGCTTCTCCAAGTCAAGGAGATGGATTTTTTCTAGTGACTCACAAGCCTGCTGACCTGCATCTCTCAGTCATCGCCAATCCATGGAGTAGTGATGTGAAAATGAAGCTTTCTGAAGCAATGAGGCTTTCATTACAAACATATGAAAATTGGGTTCGTTCCTCAAACTTCTTTTCACGGATCAATTCACTGCCATCCGGTGGTCAAAAAAATTAAGCGCAACTAGTAAGTTGCTGTGGCTGACAACAATTTGAAGCAATACAGTTTTTATCAGCGCTAATATGTCGGTTTCGTCTTTTGTTAACTAAACAAAGGGTTTATAAATAAATAAGTACTAACCAAGTGAATGCTCAAAGGCTTCACTGTGCTCTGTTGAAAATAAAAATAAAATAACTGAGTAGTCAGGCCTGTCACAAATATTTATTAATCGTCTGATCGCGGTTATTTGATCTAACAGCGGTTATTTGAGTTTAAATTCCAATCCCATTTTACTGTCTAAAAGGGAATGAACGGCGCGTTTTAGTGTCTCATTCAACTGAACTCCGACCGTCTCACTGAGCCGCACCGCAGTTCATACTGATTGCTACCAGTGGGACTTTGAGCAGCTCTTAAAGAAAGCGTGAAGATTAAGTGATTCTGAAGCGGCGCCGTGATGCCCCGTGATGCACGCGCCGTCTACGGAGGTTCACGCCAAACTCCAGCGAAAATATAAATGAGGATTTTAGTAAATGCAAAGTGCTCTAATGGCAAATGTTATATGTCGATGTGAGTTCATTGATCAGCAATGTTGTTGATAAATAGCAGCTTTATTTTAATGCGCAAGCTCGTAATCACGTCGTAGGTGATTGAATCATTAGTGTTCTAGGGCCCTTTTTTAAGAGCGCAAATGTTAAGTCATAAGCGCATAGCATAAGGCCCTTTTTTAAGAGCGCAAATGTCAAGTCATAAGCGCAAAGTCAATGGGCATGGGCGTGAAGTTTTAGCATTTTCGTGCAAGCATGCGTTAAGTCTTGGAGCAAGTGGGTTTGGCGAATTCGCATGTGCAATGTGCAAAAAGGCTGGATCAAATACAATTTAATTCTGAGGTTCTTCTCTAGTTATTCAACCGTCTGCGTCCTATTATATAGTCCATTCCCTTAAGCACCAATGATTTCAGCAAAGACAAATCCAGAATTCATAAGAAGTTGGTAGAGTAAATGAATTAGAAGAATAAAAATATGGACTTACATTCTTTTGCGCATTCACTGGGTCCTTGCTGAATGTCAGGCATATTTATATGACAGTGACACACGCTCCTTTTATACACATGGGAAATGTGATTCTCGTCAGAATTTGGATGTATGCGCCATTATATTATAGAGAATGTAAGTATTATTAATCATTTTCATCAACTGACACACAAATTATGGCTATCATTAACAGTGATTGTATTGGCACGCACTTCACTTCTATCGGTCATTTTTGATTTTGAATAACTGAATTCATTTATTGAAAGATGAAAAAATGTAACAAAAATCATACCCAACTCCAACTTATTCCACCAGCCCCTTTTTCAGTGGCTTAAAAATCACTCTACGACAACGGGAGGAAAACTACCAATATAAATTATATCATAAATACAATTGCAAATATAAACATAATGATAATAATTTAAAAATAAGCCATGACCTTTAGATAGTTTAACAAAATCTCATTATTATTTTAGTTTTTTCTCAAAATGGCTACGACTGTGATTGTCAGGGACTTAATTTAATGTTCCACTATATTTTCAGAGTTTGGACATTAACTTTATTACCACCTGTTGGTGGAATCTCAGAACTGTAAATGCAGGAACTGAATTTGGACTTTGCGTTGAGATAAGATGTGGTATTGAAACGTCTTAGCGCAATGACCAAATTCACAGGAAAATAGCTAATTGTGCTTTGCGGCACTTCATTTACATACAATACACCCACAGCAGCGCAAACACTCCCTCCCACGCCCACTTGTGGTTTGCGCTGGCACAAAAATCGCACTTAGAAGTAGCGCTCTCACGAAAATAGACCCACCAATGTTCAGTGGATGAACACCCTTGCCAGTGTCCGAATTCCTGTTCACAATATGCAGTGCTTAAAATATGGAATTTCAATCAAGCCAGCCAATCAGATCAGCTATTACTAGATTGAGAAAGTAGTTTTGAGAAAGTTGTCGTCTGAGGCTGACAGTAACTTTTATCATCAAGTGCCTTTTTGTGCTTTTGAAACTTGACAGCCTCCTTCCCCATTCACTTTAGTTGTATGAAATGTAGCACCATGAACATATTTAAAAATGTGTCCTTTTGTGCTCTAAAGAAAGTCATACAGGTTTGGAGCATCATGAGGGTGAATAAATGATGACTGAACTATTATTTTTGGGTGAAGTATTCTAACTATTAACAGCACAGTATGTCACACAAGAGCTGTAGCGAGTTGAACTCACCGAAGTGGTCCCAGTCTTCCTGCATGTTGTGAATCTCCAGCTGGTTGCGTCCCTCAGTGAAGATTGGTTTAGGGTTCTTCTCAAAGCCGCCTGACAGAATCCCCCCCTGCCAGGCCCGAGCGTAGATCCGTCCGTCCATGTCTATCACTACTACACGAACACAACACATTCTGCAGTTACTGCAACACGCTTTCATCAACTGGCCACAACATGCTGTGTTTGCAGTGGATCAGTACTTATTCAAAAATGCTAAACCAGGGGTATGCAACCACAGGGAGCCCAATGATTGGCAAATGAATTTTTAGAGTGAGAGAAATTAATATTTTATGTGTTTATTATTTTATTAAAGGTGATATGTGTAATTTTTTAGATGTTAAAATACTAATATCCCAGCTTAATACTCAGATAGCACACATATATATCTATATCTGGAGAGCATTGAATTTTAATTTTTGTGCAAAAAACATCTGATAAACATTTTAAAAAGAGCAGATTCTAAATCATAAATGTATCAAAGACATCCATTGAATGTCTTTTTGACATCTGAGAGTTAACTCTTACAGTATAGATGTATTGCAGATGAGCAAACAATAACAAAAAAGGCCCTTTCCAACCTACAGTCCTGGTACTTTTCCTTAAGTAACTTTCAGACGAGAACTCTTACGAGGAACCGGACACCCGAGGAGACTTTTCCCCTGTTGCATTCACATTACAAAAGTTACCACGTAGTGAAGTCATCAAGTATCGACCATTTTTCTTCTGACGTGGTTGGCACGTGCAATTCAATATCAACAACAACTACGAAATCAACAAAACCAACACCAGGATCGGATCTATATTCTACACTTTTGTTGGGCTATTTTACATGAGCTTTGGCTGCATCCAAAAATGTAGACAGCTGCCTAATCAGTTAACGGTTTAAAAGGGCAGAGGCGGTGCTTAAGCACTAGTGGATTATCGCAGCGCCAGCTACATAAGTCGAGACCATATACCAACAAAGTCACGTAGCTGAGCTTCGAGGATAACAGCCACATTAGCTCAGCATCCAGCCTCTTTTGCTTTCTCGCCTGATGAGATAGGTCGTTATTCTTTGTGTGATTCCACACTGTATAATACAGCTTACAGGAGCTGTGATGTATCGTCCTTGCAAGCTGAGACAACGCGCTCCTAAGCCTTTTGGATTACTTTGTCGGCATTTGGTGAGTTTTTGTATTTCATTGGATATATTTTTACTATCTGTTGTTAACACTCCGTGCTTTTCTGTGCTATCCAGTGGCTAGTGTTTACCACGCTGATAAGTTGGCGGTCCCCTGATAACTTAGTTATCTTAATCTCCATACAGATTTTTGTGATATGCTGTGCTCCTCGGTGCAATACGACAGCCAGTTATCAGAGTGTGGATATATTCTTTTAAATTTTTCCGCGAGCGTTCTTTGCTGAACTGCCTTTCGGTTCTATCCGGAGGAATTGGATTACTTTTTGTTCATTATCAAGGTATCTCTCCTGGGTTATTTACCGCTCTGCTCATCTTCGCCTTACTGTTCTATCCGGGGGTGTTTTGTTACCGAAGTGATCATGGCTCACGGTTCTATTGCCACTGTCTTCCCACTGACATGTAAGCTGTGTCCTAATACTCTTCTCCCTGACAACGGCCATGATGTCTGTCCGTCCTGTTTGGGAATTCAGCATTTGAGAGAAGCTATCAAGGACCCGTGCTTGCACTGTAGTTTTTTTGCCTATGTTGGAGAGACGGCTCTGTCTCGCTGAGTTAGACCCTAATTCAACGGAGAAACTCGGGGAATCGGAGTCACCCCCCACCACACGGACTCGGAAATGTTGTGCGTATGCTGTAGCAGCAATCGTATGGAGCTATGCCACCATGCAAAGATTTTGAGTCTGACTTTTCTAATGCCCTCACAGGGTCTAGTGCACCAAAGCGGCGATCAAGGATCACTCGTACACTAGTGTCTATGGCCGAAGCAGATTCAATTGAGATGGGCCACACTCCAGAAATAGAACAGCCTGTCGCAGCCCTGGTGGTGTCACCCGACGAGGCCTTACGGGGCAATGTGTGATGCCCCAGTACCCAATGTGGTCGCACAGACTCGCTGTTGAAAAAGGCGTACGAATCTGCTGCCTATATAACCTGCGCTGAGAATACAAGTCCACAGAGACCCTGTGCTACTGACAGTGCCGAGGTTTTTGACCTCCTCATTGGCAGTTGCCAGGGGGACCATGGCAGCGCAGCCCAACTCACCCCCCCTCCCCCACTAAAAGTCACACCCACCAAGCCTTGCTTGGGCCAGCAGGTGATCATTTTTCAATGCAACACCTACAGTTCTGGAGGAGCACAACAGTAGATCCCTGGGATTTGACTACCCTGAGCAGGGGGGTATGCTCTACAGTTTTAATGCCAGCCCCCATAGTTCTCAAGGATTATACCTACAGTGGTCAGGGATGCAGTTCATTCAGTGGCTCTCTCTCAGGAAATTCGTTCTCTGATCGAGAAGGGAGCCATAAAAAAGGTTCACCCCCTCGTACAAAGCAAGGGTTTTTATTCAAATTATTTTCTAGTTCCAAAAAAAGACAGTGGTTTTCATGTAATTCTCAATTTAAGGCATCTAAACTTGTTCCTGAAAACTCTGCCTTTTCGAATGTTGCACGCAGCCTCTGTCGCTTGTGGTTTGCGAGGGCAGAGACATCCAGCCAGTTGGGGCAGGATGCGCTGTCTCACGGGTGGCCGAACTGCTTACTTTATTAATTTCCTCCTATTCCGCTGTTGTGGGAGACACAGGATATCCCTGTGCAACCATAGGATGCTCCTTGTAGCACCCCGATGGCCAGCCAGGCCTTGGTTTCCCATACTTCTGAGACTATTGGTGGGCAGACCGTGGCAGGTTCTACTCTGGAAGGATCTGCTATTGCAGATGGACAATGGTATTTGGCACCCAGATCCAGCCCGTCTGCAGCTTTGGGTTTGGCCTCTGGGTCCAACCCTCTTCTAACTGATTGTGAAGCTGCTGTTTTTCATACTATTGCAAGTGCTAGGGCTGCATCCACACGTCAGCTCTACGCTGCACGTTGGAATTTTTTATCTTCATGGTGCAGGGATCGTAGGTTGGATCCTACACACTGAGAGTTTCCAAGAGTTTTGAGATTTTTGGATGCAGGCAAGGCAGTTTCCACATTAAAGGTATAAGTTTCTGCATATCATGTGCCAGTAAATGGTTTTTCTCATGGTTCCCATAATCTTAATTATAGTTTTTTAAAGGGTGCAAGATGTTTAAGGCTAGCCTGCAACTCCATTTTCCTGTGTGGGATTTTCTCTGTTTGCTGCTATTTGAGCTTTTGCAGACTGCTGACCTAAGTGGGTATCTTTCAAAACTGCTTTTCTGCTGGCCATCGCTCCCACTAAGTGAATCAGTGAGTTACATGCATTGTCTGTTAGTGCATTATAAATGCGTTGGTTGCCGGATGATTCTGCCATTGTGCTTGAGCCAAATCCATCTTTTCTTCCTAAAGTTCTGTTTCCTCAGTTGGTGAATCAGCCTATTAATCTGGCTGCATTCCAGTATTTGTCCCAATCAGATGAGTCGAGGGATCACCTCTTGTTTCCTGTGTGAGCCTTGAGGTGTTACATGGATACTACCGTTCGTCTTAGACAAACAGATCAGCTATTCGTTTGCTATGGTGGTGTCCAGAAAGGTGCCGCTGTTTCAAAGCAGAGATTTTCACATTGGATTGCGGAGGTGATCACTCTGGCATAAAAAAGCCCAAAAGCCCCTGCCACGAGGTATCTCTTGTCATTCTACTAGGGCTGTGTCTTCATCTTGGGCTGCCTTTAGATGAGTCTCCAAGGCGGATATCTGTGCAGCTGCTACCTGGGCTTCTCCATGTACCTTTGCTCGCTTCTACAAGGTCAATTTTGCTACCCTCATGCTGTGAGTTCAGCTGTTCTTCAGGGGCAGCCTTGACTGTTTTTCAGGTGAGTAGCATTCCTCATGACTATGTTGGTAGGAGTCATCCACTAGTGCTTAAGCACCGCCTCTGGCAGTCAGGAGGAATGAAACAGAATGCTAGTTAAGTAGGTAACTGTGGTTCTGTGAATTCCGGATGACCGGCAGAGTTATTTGTCACTTAGAATGTGGCTATTATACTCGAAGCTCAGCCTACGTCACTACATGACTTTGTTGTTATATGCTCTGTTATATGGTGCTGCAATAATCCACTAGTGCTTAAGCACCGCCTCTGGCAGTCATCCGGAATTCACAGAACCACAGTTACCTACGTAACTAGCATTTTGATGAATGGAACTCTTAAGGTAACTGGTCACAGAACAGTTAAAGCACCTTATTTCATCCTACCTCCTTATACAGTCTCCTGAAGGCAGCATTTTCCAGTTTTCGGACACAGTCTGTGTCTTCAGGTTACAGTTTTAGACTGGGCACGAGAGCTGTGTGTGCAGAGCTCTGTGATGCTGCAGCCAGTGTGAGAGATGAGATGAGCGGTCAGACGCAGCACACACTGAATTTAGTGGACGACATGTTCAAAATGCACTATAAACCTATTTATCAACACAATATTTTACAATAAAGGCTTTTATGACTCAACATTAAATACTGTACTGAAATACTAATTTACTTAAAGACGTCTTGATGCATGTTAACCACACAGTAACAGGCACGCAATACTTCCCTCATGTAAACTAGATGTCATGACGGTTTAGTGTATAACAGAGTTAAAATACCCACTCGATAAACAGCTGATTATTTATATCCATCACAAACACGTGTGAAACAGGTGATCCTCTTTGTATACTTTGTTGATTATGTTATTTCTGTTAAGGGAACTGTAAAATTAGTGCAATCCTCTGAGTAGCAGGCTAGCAGCTAAAAGTTTGTTTACAAATGGCAGCTGCGGACTCCTCTCCTTTCTCAAAGCTATTTGTGTGTCATAGGTTTTTGACCAATCACAGGCTGCAGCACCTCCCACAGTTCCTATACACCCCAAAAGTACCTACTCTAGAGTAGGAGCTAAAAATCCCCCTAAAACGGCTCAGAGGAACTATAGTTCCTCAGGTGCAAAAGCGATGAAAAGTACTAGTCCCGGGGAAAAGTACCATAAACGAGCTTTAGTACCTGCAGTGGGAAAGGGCCTAAAGATATCTTCCAGATTTAAAACACACACATGAAATAGATGTCTTAATGATGTGACATGATCCATCAGAAAACACAGAGTGGATCCTTTTATATGCATGAGCCATCGACAATCAGTTTGCTCCATGCTGCACTGTCAGTCAGTCATGCAAGTGAACAGATCTGTTCTGAGCTGTACAACAGGTTGCGCTGTGCGGTTCATTTGAGTAGCACGGTTGTTTTTATGGGTAATATGGTAAAGTGATTAATAAAATAATAAAAAATGGCACTGTGTGTGCTGGTTTCAGCTGTGTGTTCATCACCTGGGCTGTCGGGCTGCAGTGGCTCTGAGAGAGGTTTAGTGAGCAGGTAGAAATGCTCACAGCCATGTAACGGCACCGACACTTTCACCTCACTGCTCTGACCCAGCTCATACGCCCACTGAAACACATATCAACACATCGCAGGTCAATCCGAGAATCTCTAAAGTCAAAAGACCAAATATATACTGGAACACAGTCCTGGATCCTGAGTGGTCAATACTAGGGCTGGGTAAAAATAAATTCTTAATATCAATCCTTTTTTTTTTATCCCCTTTTTCTCCCAATTTGGAATGCCCAATTCCCACTACTTAGCCTAACCTCACCTCAATCCGGGTGGCGGACGACGAATCTCAGTTGCCTCCGCTTCCGAGACCATCAATCCGTGCATCTTATCACGTGACTCATTGTGCATGACACTGCGGAGACCGCATGTGGAGGCGCATGCTACCCTCCGCGATCCACGCTCAACTTACCACGTGCCCCATTGTGAGCGAGAACAACTAATCATGACCACGAGGAGGTTACCCCATGTGACTCTACCCTCCCTAGCAACTGGGCCAATTTGGCTGCTTAGGAGACCTGCGACTCCAGGGGTGGCTTAATATCAATTCTTAAAATCCCAGGATCGATCTTTTACTCTATGTGCAACCCATTACAACAGAAGTAAATCACTTGAGTATGCCACCACATTTTACATGACTAAAATGTCTGTGATTAGCCACTGGATGGTAAAATTTCGCTTGCCAGTGATTGAGTAGTATAGTGGAGAAGAAGTTTAGCAGCAAGATCCTTTTACTGCATGTTGAGAGTAAAGATTTGGTTTGACTCGTTCTGTGTAATGTGTCTCCAAAGACGAGATCCACGCAATCCATTTGTTATTGAATAATCTCTTAGTATCCTCCCTGTTCTTTACTGTCAGTTGTTTATCAAAAACTACAAAAAAGAAACATTTAATTCTAATCACACGGATGCGCTAAAGAAGCCGTACAACTCCACTCTCATCTAATGCAACTAACATACACTCAACCAAAACACAATGCGAGACGCTTACCAAACTGCTGTGATTCTTAAAGTGACAGTACCATTTTAGCACGAATTCTACAAATCAATGTGAATACTTGTAAATAATAAAAATTATGCATGTAAACAATAAACATGTAACAAAATATATATCTGCAATGTAATATATGCAATTTCAAGACATCATAATTATTGATAGAATACATGGAATTTGTACTTTTTTAAAAAGCTACAATTATAAAATAAATTGTGTAAAATTAATATTTTTGCAGAATACCTAGTTAGACGTTCAGCTGTATATGTAACAGCATTAGCTGAGAGAGAATTTCTTTCATTTGTAAGCAAAATGGACATAACTGAAATACACCCAAAAGAATCAGAATCAAACTGAATCGATATCAGAATCAAACCAAGAGCTTGTGAATTATAATTGAATGGAATCAAGAAATCTGTAACAAAACCCAGCCCTAGTCAATACAGCATTCCAGACAAAATACAACACTTGATATAGTAAGAACTGTTCAGCAGCTACAGTTTACATCACTGCACAGCACAGAGTTTCCGCAATTTAGAAATGTTTGTGTTGGGGAAAAATTTGGTCAAGCTCGATTACACTTTATAGTGCCATCTAGCGCTCTGTGCATGCATCAAGCCCTAGGAAGTGTAATCAATCTTGAAATTATAATCATGCCTACAGACTGCACTGACAAGATGTACAGTGAAAAAGAAGTTTTATTTTTGTCTGTTCTCATCCAAAACCCATTGGATTGCTTCAGAAGACATTGATTAAACCATTAGAGTCATATGGATTACTTTTATGCTGACTTTATGTGCTTTTTGGAGCTTCAACATTTTGGTCACCATTTACTTATAAGGACCTACAGAGCTAAGATAATCTTCTAAAAATCTTTGTTGGTGTTCAGCAGAAGAAAGTCATACACATCTGGGATGGAGGGTGAGGAAATGATGAGAGAGCATTTTTGGGTGAACTATTCCTTCAAATAAAAACAGTTCTTTTCAAAACCAGTGCATCTAAAGACTGACCTGTCCAGCACAGTTGACAAAGTATTCACACTCTATTGGTCCCCGATCGGTTTCTACGGCTGTAACGTGACCCTTCTGCACCAAGACATGATTCACACTCGTGTTTTCATAAATCTGAACTCCTGAAGAAAAAAAAAAAGAAAAAATTATCAAGAAATGAAAAAAAGATCATGAACACTGCCAAAACTACAACTGCAATGTTTCGGCTTGTATCCTACCATAACCTGCTGCCGCTACAGCAAGCGCATGATTGACATCCGGCGGCGAAACAACAGCGTCTCCCGGCAGGTGAAGGGCACCAACAAGATCATGAATATTCACGAGTGGGTGGAGCCTTGCCACATCTTTGGGTTTGATGATGTTACAGTTCACACCAAGAACCCTGAAGAGAGAAAAGACCGTAGATGAGTGGACAATTATACTGAGTCTATGGAGCCTAAGGCCCTGTCTCACATGCCACTCTCAGTCCATGCGGTCCTATTCTGCGTCTAAATGGACTGTTGGGTAACAGTCCGCTGTGTAACTGGCATCAGATTGTGTGCTCAGTGAAAGTGCATATCAAAGATGTATTGTGGCGGCAGGGGACGCTTGTGACCATCCTTCACAATCATGTACGTAATTAACAATTGGACACCCTTTACAGACACATATCCGTGCCAAGACCACTTCAAGTGCGCCATTTGTGTCAAGAAATGCAGAAGGTGAATAAACAGAACACAAACATCCCCTGCCATTTACTTTATATATATAAATATATACAGGTGCATCTCAATAAATTAGAATGTCGTGGAAAAGTTCATTTATTTCAGTAATTCAACTCAAATTGTGAAACTCGTGTATTAAATAAATTCAATGCACACAGACTGAAGTAGTTTAAGTCTTTGGTTCTTTTAATTGTGATGATTTTGCTCACATTTAACAAAAACCCACCAATTCACTATCTCAAAAAATTAGAATACATTACAAGACCAATAAAAAAACATTTTTAGTGAATTGTTGGCCTTCTGGAAAGTATGTTCATTTCCTGTATATGTACTCAATACTTGGTAGGGGCTCCTTTTGCTTTAATTACTGCCTCAATTCGGCGTGGCATGGAGGTGGTCAGTTTGTGGCACTGCTGAGGTGGTATGGAAGCCCAGGTTTCTTTGACAGTGGCCTTCAGCTCATCTGCATTTTTTGGTCTATTGTTTATCATTTTCCTCTTGACAATACCCCATAGATTCTCTATGGGGTTCAGGTCTGGTGAGTTTGCTGGCCAGTCAAGCACACTAACACCATGGTCATTTAACCAACTTTTGGTGCTTTTGGCAGTGTGGGCAGGTGCCAAATCCTGCTGGAAAATGAAATCAGCATCTTTAAAAAGCTGGTCAGCAGAAGGAAGCATGAAGTGCTCCAAAATTTCTTGGTAAACGGGTGCAGTGACTTTGGTTTTCAAAGCAGATGACATTGCACCCCAAATCATCACAGACTGTGGAAACTTAACACTGGACTTCAAGCAACTTGGGCTATGAGCTTCTCCACCCTTCCTCCAGACTCTAGGACCTTGGTTTCCAAATGAAATACAAAACTTGCTCTCATCTGAAAAGAGGACTTTGGAACACTGGGCAACAGTCCAGTTCTTCTTCTCCTTAGCCCAGGTAAGACGCCTCTGACGTTGTCTGTGGTTCAGGAGTGGCTTAACAAGAGGAATACGACAACTGTAGCCAAATTCCTTGACACGTCTGTGTGTGGTGGCTCTTGATGCCTTGACCCCAGCCTCAGTCCATTGCTTGTGAAGTTCACCCAAATTCTTGAATCGATTTTGCTTGACAATCCTCATAAGGCTGCGGTTCTCTCGGTTGGTTGTGCATCTTTTTCTTCCACACTTTTTCCTTCCACTCAACTTTCTGTTAACATGCTTGGATACATCACTCTGTGAACAGCCAGATTCTTTGGCAATGAATGTTTGTGGCTTACCCTCCTTGTGAAGGGTGTCAATGATTGTCTTCTGGACAACTGTCAGATCATCAGTCTTCCCCATGATTGTGTAGCCTAGTGAACCAAACTGAGAGACCATTTTGAAGGCTCAGGAAACCTTTGCAGGTGTTTTGAGTTGATTAGCTGATTGGCATGTCACCATATTCTAATTTTTTGAGATAGTGAATTGGTGGGTTTTTGTTAAATGTGAGCCAAAATCATCACAATTAAAAGAACCAAAGACTTAAACTACTTCAGTCTGTGTGCATTGAATTTATTTAATACACGAGTTTCACAATTTGAGTTGAATTACTGAAATAAATGAACTTTTCCACGACATTCTAATTCATTGAGATGCACCTGTATTATATATACTGTGTCCTTGGTGTGGAACATATCTCAAAACTCAATTTTCAGATGCCGTCCTCACACACACACACACACACACACACACACAGTCTGCACATGAGTTACTACAGCACACGACACTTCAGTTACTGTAAGATGATATCTGCCCATACCACAAACCCTCATTTATACTGTTCAAGCTGGTAACAAGGTCAACACTGAAAGTTCACAAAATTCTGCTTGTATTTAATGTTTAAAGGAATAGTTTTATATAATAATAATAGAATACTATTAAACATCTCCTTTTGTCATAGAAAGAAAAAAATATAGCTTTGGAACAACATGAGGGTGAGGAAATGATGAATAATTGAACTATTCCGTTCAGTCACTGTGATATTAAAGTCAATGTTGCTGTTAATAGCACCTCTGTGTTTCACTTTTAGGTGAAATCTATGGTAGTCGCGGTGTGCCAATTAAAAAAGAATAAAGAAATAAATGATCAGTCTGTTAATTTGAAAATAAAAACTAGAATAAACCAATTTATAAATGGACAAATAAAAAGACACATTTAAATGTTAACATTTATTTAACATTAAAAATGTTAATTATATTTAACAATAAAATGCATTAATAAATGCACATTCATGTTTAAAATGCAATTAAATGTTACAATAAAATAGCACATAAGTCATTTTTAAATGCACCTTTAAAAAGCATTTGGCAGTTGCTTTTCTTCATTCATTTGCCAGTTGCTTTTCTTCGTAAAAAAATAAATAAAAATTAAAATAAGTTAAAGAGGAGAGCGGGGGTTAAACACTTGATTTGTGATCATTTTTATTCAGAAAATGTTTAGCCTAAACCTTTGACATCTTAGTGCTTTGACATTTTACCTCAACCATCTATGACTTGTTAGTTGCCATTATCTGTGTCAATTTAATGTAAAACACAAATCGAGTCTGATACAATTAAACTGCAAATTAATTATTGCTAAATCCATAACACCCAGACAACAACTGCAAGAGAGATATGTGATAAAAGTAGCAATAATTCACAAAGCACTTTTTTTCTCTCTCCAATTTGGAATGCCCAGTTCCCAATGCGCTCTAAGTCCTCGTGGTGGCGTAGTGACTCGCCTCAATCCGGGTGGCAGAGGATGAATCTCAGCTGCCTCCGCATCTGAGACCGTCAACCCACGCATCTTACCACGTGGCTTGTTGAGCGCGTTACCGCGGAGACATACCGCGTGTGGAGGCTTCACGCTATTCTCCGCGGCATCCACGCACAACCCACCACGTACCACACAGAGAGCAAGATCCACATTATAGCGACCACGAGGAGGTTACCCCATGTGACTCTACCCTCCCTAGCAACCAGGCCAATTTGGTTGCTTAGGGGACCTGGCTGGAGTCACTCAGCATGCCCTGGATTCGAACTCGCGACTCCAGGGGTGGTAGTCAGCGTCTTTACTTGCAGAGCTACCCAGGTCCCCCACAAAGCACTTTAATGCCAATGTACATTGAGTTTAATGTGGGTACAGCTACTATTATAGTCATTAAACACCTTTATGAAGAGGTGCACAACACAAGGTTATGAAGCAAAGACTTTTTTGCAACTTTATAAATAGTCATGTACACAGCAGGTAGATATTATACAATATTTTTAAATTAGCATTCCAAAGAGACCATTTTTAAATGCTTGACAAGTAAAACACAACAGTAGTTTAAGCTCTACCATTTTCAACAAAGTGTGCTCGCCTTCTGTGTATCAGCTGGTCCGCCTTTTCCTGATCATACTCAGGCAATTCTTTCAATGAAAGTGAACTTAAAATACTAAAAAGATGGACATAAAGTGTCTTAAGTGGAATGTGATATCACTGAAAGTGGATGTGGTGTCACCGCTTAATAGGAGCGGATGGATCCAGCGGCCGCTGCACCCCAGAGGTCCGGCATCTTTCTCCAGCTGCTCGGTACCTCATGCCGGTGGAGCACGAGCATGCTTTCAGTCAGAGGCACGGATCAGTTCTGTTGATAGCATCGTGGTTACCGGCTCCCTTCCTGTAAACGTCACACTGTGCATGTTCGGTGAGGACCACGCTCTGCATTTAACTGCAGAAGCAAAAAGTGTCCATTTACTTCTGATACACCTCACGTCCATTTGTTTTGCACGGGTTTAATAGTAAACCTCTATTAATAGCCATCCAATGACAGACTGTCTTACATCTCCTTCGAGTGGGACGTGGGAGAAGGGGTGTGTTTTAAAACCGAGTCGAATGTTCATTGGTTGCTCCCACGTGTCAACTGTCCAATGGCATTTTAAAACTCGACTGTCAAATGGATAACGAAAAGCCAAAGTAAAACGAAAAAGAAAAGCAACTGGCAAATGAATGAAGAAAAGCAACTGCCAAATGCTTTTTTAAAATGCAGTTTAAAAGGTGCATTTAAAAATGACTTATTAATGTGCTATTTTATTGTTACATTTAATTGCATTTTAAACATGAATTAAATACATGATTTATTAATGTACAATTTTATTGTTAAATATATTTACATTTAAATGTGAATTAAACTCATTTAAATGTGTCTATTTGTCCATTTACAAATTGGTTTATTTATTCAAGTTTTTATTTTCAAATTAATAGATAGATCATTTATTTCTTAATTCTTTTTTAATCGGCACTCCGTGACTTCCATAGAAATCAGCCTTTAAATGGCTTACTTACGGTATAGTTGACTCTGCATTTTATGATGGGATTTTAACAAAAAAATAACACACATCAGTTTAGAAAAAAAAAAGAAAAAAAGAAAATGAGGAAGTAACTGACTTCAGTCTGGACGCCAGACGCTTTAAAGACAGGAAGCGATCCTGATTCTGAGCCAGACAAAGAGAGCCAGTCCGTACAAAACCTTGAAAATACACAAACATCTCAACTTCTAGCATTTCAACAATGAAGCAATGATGAACTGCTCTTTTTGTTAATTGTCTCTCACCTGTTTTAACACCTGTCTCTGCCTCCAAACGCTCATAGAGTGTATTTGAGTGATCAGCCATTTTACTCTCAACAGAAAGAGGTTTGGCAACACTCACTATTCCTGCACAAAACCGAGTTGTGCCTGCTCCAAGTCTACAACACACACACAAACATACAAAAATGGCATTTTATTAATGTTGAAGTAAAGTTTCCTTGGGATGACATATTATGTACTAACTAAATGTGCACTTATAAGATAGATGAGATTGGATTAACAGATGGATAGACAGACAGACAGACAGATGGACACAAAGCACCTCCTTCAGCGGCAATGACATCAACTAAACATTTATGTGCATTTCTCTTGACATAACTGAAATAGTTTCAGTGCTCTATGTGGTGATTTTACATTCTATGACTTGTATCATAAGTGCGTGAATCTCAGAAAAAAGGCTAGTCTAGGCTACCTTTAACCCCAAAACCAAAAGAAGAAAATGTTTCTCATAAAGAAGCCTAGTTTTAGGTCCATTCAGATTTATTTTTCATTTTGACATTATTTACGACAGTTAAGCCCATTTCCCTGCCAAATTCTCATCAACACAGAGCAAAAACTCTCGTGCACTGAATTATTATTATTTATTTTTTTGGTTTAAATTAATTCACTTATGGACATTGGTTCCACACAATGAAAATTAGTTTCTTTGATATGAAATAAAAATGTAGGCTCTACTCAAATACTTTGTGTAGCTAAAACCTAAATTAATTTTTAACTGACCTTGCAGCTTGTTGCTAGTTAAGAACAAACACATTAGCATACATATATATTTTTGTACTGTATATCAAGTATGGAGCTGCTGACAGTTTACAGATCGCCAATCAGTCATTATACTGATGATCTTTAAGACATACTGATGAACACATGATCAGCAATGCATACTGATTTTTAAGTAGTAATTTACCAAACCATGCCCTAACCATTAGCTCCACTGTTCTCCACAATGGTAACCTCCAAAAAAATTAAATATGACAGAACATTAAACACTAACATGTCTCCTACTTGTTTCATTTAGCATAGAAATACATTAAAATAACACTTAGTTTTAAAATGTACTCTCCCAATTCAATCCCATGCAAAGCATGCTGGGAACTGGTAATCCCCTGCCCAGTTTCAGCAATACATTGAAGCAACAAATATTATTAACATAGTCCCAACCCGATTGGATTAAGTGAACATAGATGGACAATAGCCTCGTTTCCACCATCGGGCCATATGAGGGTGTGCTAGTGTGTGCCAGGGCCAGTTGCGTCCCCAGTCACTTCCGGGACTTCATCGTGCCTCCTCTGGGCTTCTTTGCTGATTATCCTTGGGCCAAACAAGGCCAACTGGGGATTGAGGTGGGTCAAAGGTGTAGTTTTACCGAGTCAGGTTCAGTGGTTTCAGCACCAAGATCGCCGAACTTGCAGGTTGTGTATCCAGTGCACAACGGTACAGGTTCGGGAAAAATGGAATTGCGGGCACAGTACAAATCTGTTAAACTGCACATTGGACAAAGCGGTGCCAAAAGATCATGGTTCAAGATCATGGATGGTGTGCTGGGACATCGTCCTGCTGTTAGTGGAGAGAGCACTCGGGACACCACGGCAGTTACAGTCGGCGAGTTGTCAACGCTAGCTTATCTTGCTAGCTAGCTAATGTTTACATATATAGAATATATAGAGTTTATATCATAACTAAGAATAACATGACACCTCAGCTTGAGCTTCCCTCTTGTTTGTGAAATGGGTGAGGTGTGTGACGATGGCACAAGAGCAGCGTGTTAAGGGTGGGTTTTAGGGCAAATCTGCGGGGCTATTGGCCCCATGATGGGAATGCAGATTGATTTTGGTCTCACAGCTCGAGATCAGAGGCTACTGGCCCCGGCTAGCCAGTTGATAGCCCTGGCTCCAACTGGCCTGATAGTGGAAAAGTGGCTAATGAAAATAAGTTGAGACTTAATGCTAAAGAATTGTGTTGCATTAGCTCATTTCAATTAAGTTAATTGAGCAAGCAGTAAAAATCACGTTGAGTGAACACCATATGTTAGATGTTTGAATCCATTTGAAGATTTCATAGCAATGTGATCATATCACTTTTTTATGACAGTGTTGAAAAGCCTATCACTTGGACTTTATGCAATATAATTATGTATTCATCACAAACATAAGTTGATTTCAAGTGTACTGGTTTTGTATTTTAATTGAGCTGTTTTCCCTTTTTTTCAGTGTTTTCATTACTGTGAGGCATACAGATGCTTTACTTTTTATTTTTTTTATTTTTGTAATTCTATTCTCAACGGAGATTCTTGTTAGATTCTTATTACTATAACACAACAGTTTTCTTTCATTTTCATCAGCAAAATTAAAGGCAGTTCAACAAGTACTACCGTCAAATTAAAGTAAATGATTTAAAAGTGCTGTTAGCGATTTCAGCCATTCTACTTCCATGAGACTGAGCCTTTGGATTAGC
This sequence comes from Myxocyprinus asiaticus, assembly GCF_019703515.2. Lineage (NCBI taxonomy): Eukaryota > Metazoa > Chordata > Actinopteri > Cypriniformes > Catostomidae > Myxocyprinus > Myxocyprinus asiaticus. Next base: position 47,692,896 of record NC_059361.1, on the reverse strand, counting down.
CATGCCCCCTCTTTACAAACCCTGAACTCCAAAGATACCAAAATGAGATTTATTGAGAGCAGAAACGGTTGTTAAAAACAACAATAGTAAAATTGTGCCCTCAACTGACAATTGTTATAAACAACATGGCATAAAAACGCATTATGCCACAATATTTTCGCTGCAACTACAATAATATGAAAACGTACAAAGTGATTGACAGGCAGAAAGCATCATTGTTTGCGGACACATTTTTGTTTGCTGTTTACAAAGTCTACAGCTGTCACAGAGACCAGTGAGATATCTCAGGACACTTATTTCACTGATATCTTTCAGGGAATAGGTACAGTTTTTGCATACCTTTCCATTAAAAAAACCTTTAAGCATAACCAAAATATAATTTATTATTTCTCTGTTTTGATTTGGGATGAAATATGACCTGAATGTGTTTTCTGAGATTCACCCAAGCCTTCTATGTAGACAGTCACTAGCCTGGTTTCCATCCAACTATTATTATGCATATTTTGAAATGGTGCATAAGAAATCCTGAATGTAAATGCTTGATATACAAATACAACTCTTAAATTCACTTAAAATTTGGATTTTCTAGTGTTTTGCATTAGCTAAAATGCACATTTAGGTGATAGAAACAGTTTATTCGCAAAACAATGACGTGTCATGAGTGTGGGATGGCTTGATCTATTATCTGATATGTATAACAATGAACAATAATATTTTCATAAATTAGCATTAACAAACATTCATAATTGCTGTAATATATACATACTTGCTAATGTTAACAAATAAAACCTTATTTTAAAGTGTTACAGAGTGTGTATTCCATACTCTATTGCAGAAAGTATGTAATGCTCTAATGCATTTCATAATGTGGCCATTGTGCACTGCTGCAAAATACCAATACCATGCAAAAGCATTTGTGTTGTTGTGAGTATGTGACTGAGTGCTTACCTGCCCTGCTCCAGCAGAACTATCTCAGTCCAGCCCAGCTTGGCCAGATGATACGCCACTGACGTGCCCACAATGCCCCCTCCACAGATGACCACACGGGCACGAGCAGGCAGGGCTGCGGAGGGTGCTTCTGTGCTTAAAAAGCGCACGGATCTGAGGATGCTCACATGAGCAGGTCGCGCTCCAACATCACAGAACCAGCGTGGCAGAAGAACCGGGGACAGAGCCCGCACGCTCCATGCACTGCTGTGCATGGCTCTGACGCCTCTACATAACACAACACAATCACAACAATGACACAGTATGCCTATTTTAAATGTCATATGAATGTGTTAATGCCATTGCATTAAGTAACAAAATATGAATGTAAGTGATATTTATTTGAAAGATAACACACAAGCAAACCTTTCACAAAAAGACATTTGGTGGGTTTGAAATGCTAAAACAACAGCCATAGTGTGTACAATGAATTCACTTTGTGTTTGCCAGTGTGCTGATAATGAATGTACTGAACTCCACCTGTGGTTATACTGTTAGGACACCTGTGTGTTCTTGAGGGGAACTGACTTCATACATCTACTAAAAATAACCACAACACCAGTTCATTCAAAGTCATTGAGCAAAAATCCCTCAGAAATGTCAAGTTCATTTTGTGAAAAGATCCAGCAGCATTTGAGACATGCAGATCATACTTGATTTCATATTATCTAATGCAATGACATTTACAGTTTTAAGTCAAATCCAGGTTTACAAATTCTTTACACATGTATTTGGAATTTTAAATGTTTTATAAAAATAAAAAAAGCCACATGAGCTAAAAAAAAAAATACGTTTATCTGTAAAACTTTAAAAACGGAATTAATACTAAATGAAAAATGCAAGAGGATTTGAAGCAGAATATGATGCAAAAAAAGAAAAAAAGAAAAAGATTTGAGGTGCATGTAGCATCTTCTGACAGATCTAAATATTATATTACGATTTATCACAGCAGAAGACAAATAATATTTTGCGCTCTGAGATATATTATTGTGTATAAATTAGCTTGATTTTTACAAATGAGGCAATAACAACAACGCGAATGAAAGTAAACTGTGAACCATTACAGGCTGATTAATATCAGTGATCATTATCATGACACTTTGGATCATATACCTCACTCAATATTATATTTAATTTTGTTTCGCTATATAATGTTGTTTATTGACATGTAGCCGTTAGCTTGAGGCCTGTAAGGTGATGCCACCATTAAAACATGGTGAAACGCGTTTGAGACGTTTAATGTCATGACAGCTATCTGACTGCCACAAAAAGATGTTAAAAGAGCAGATTTATACATGATTGTGATTCTGCTGAATGGTGTAATTAAACATTTACAGTCAAACTGAACAACATAGAAGCTAAATCATGTTCGCAGGTTATAAAAGACACATATAAACAAATATGCTGAGAGCAGCGAAGAGACACAAACCTGAATAAAGGCGTTATAATCGCTCAGATCTGATCAGATTAGATTTTTTGGATTTGGATTTTTGGATTTTGTGTGATATGAGTCTTCACTACAACTGTAGCTTTACGGAGTCTTACAAACGTGCGCATGCGCGGTTACAACTTTACAAACAACCCACTGCCTGCTGCCAGTCCAGACTACGAGCCGTTATGATAGTACTACGCTTCATAACGTGTCTTTAACGTGTGTATCCATTATTAGTTTTCAGTCACAACTGGCTGGCAGGTCAAAACTTATCAGTAGAGGTTCGTTTGTTGTGCATACAACAAGCTACATTGGAGGGTTTTAGAACATTATTAATAATAATAACCTGTTATAATAATAATAATAATAATAATAATAATAATTATTATTATTATTATTATTATTATTATTAAGAGTAGTATGGCATTTCGACCTCAGCCATAATGTCGGTTTATATTTTATTATTACATTTTATCTGTAGTTTGTGTCAGTTTTATGTTAAATTATTTTAACTTGGTTTATTTTAAATCATTGGAAGTCATCGTGCAGGATTGTTTGAGAAACAAGTGCTTGTTTAAAACATTTAAATTATAAAAAGGCAAAAAATTAAGACACCTGGAATATTTCTTCATAATTTAAAAAGTTTATGCATAGTAGGCTCTAGGATGTTGCCATTTTTGCCTCGTCCCAAGGCATAGTTGCACATCCGCTCAATTACTGAAATCTGATCGATTATTTTAAATGTGAAATGTGAAAACGAATTACTGAGCTCAATATCTTTCCATGTGTTTTCCATCTTTTGTTGTGCTGTGTGTGTGTGTGTGTGTGTGTGTGTGTGTGTGTGTGTGTGTACTGTAGTGTACGGTGCAGTGTGTCCCCCAGACCGCAGGCGGCGCTCTTACACTCGCAGTCTGAGGCTGTGCTGCTTATCTGAGCGCTCTTCAGAGGATTCATGCAACATAGCCGACCCTAAACACGATTTAAAGTTGATTTTTGGCTGTTCGTGTTCAATAAGTGAACGCCATGTCCTACAACTACGTGGTCACCGCGCAGAAGCCCACAGCAGTGAACGCCTGTATCACTGGTGAGTGAGTGCGCATGTGTTTATCTCCCGCGCGCGAGCGCTACAGGCCGCGACTCGACAACATCTGCGCAAATATTAACGTTTATAATATCATTCTGACGGATTAAGTGATTTCTGATCATATCCGCATGAGTTAACGATCTGCACGATTTAAAATGAATTTAAATAATGCTGTCATTGTTCTGCCGTTGCCGTGTCTGTGGTGTTGTAGTAAATATGACACAGACTTTAGGTAAATTGAACTTCTGCTCGCGTGTGTTTGTTTAACTCCTGTTTGAGTTCATACGCAGACATAATCTTTAAAGGAAACAAAGAATGTAGATGATAAACGCTCAAAAGCCGCATGTAAACACCATGTGCTCTACAGAGACAGCTGCACTGGAATTCTGCATGTATTTTTGGTTTGCATAAATTATTTATTAACTCAGACGAGCATCTATAATATTACAGTAATAAATGCTTGCTGAATGTTGTGTCAGTAAGATTACCAGAGTTTCCATTGTTATGCAAAACCAGGAAATATTCGGGAATTATGTTTTCCAGGCCTGGAAATGTTATGGGAAAAGTTAATAAAATCTTAAAAGTCATGGATATTTCTTTAGTAAATATAGACTTTCTGAGTTACACTGTGCTCTAAAATATTCCATGATCTAAATATAACTCTTGGTTAGAGCTTGTTTAGACTAGAACTGGCTTGCAAGCCACAGTGATATCCAAAGTTGTGAGCAAATCCTTCTTTTGAGTAATTTCTTTGCCGATATTTGTTTGAAATAGTACAAATCTGTCCAAATGATTCGATAGCCAAACATTCTGAATATAAATTTGTTTCAAAAATCGGGTTTCCAGTTATCACAAATGACTGGAAAGGTCATGGAAATTCACTGTTTAGTTTGAAGTGAATGTTGCTAGTTTATTCAGTAATGAATGGGAGAGTATGAGACACTGAAACACCCAATATGGTGACCGTAAAAAAAAAAAAAAAAAAAGGAATGCACATTAGCCGGACCAGCCTGAAAAATAGCGTTTGTTATTTTAGCATGATTTGAACTATTTATGATTATGTGAGTGTTATATTTACAGTGACACTTCTTCTACAGGTCACTTCACATCTGCTGAAGATCTGAATCTGCTGATCGCTAAGAACACGCGTCTGGAGATCTATGTGGTCACTGCCGAAGGTCTGCGGCCGGTCAAAGAGGTCGGAATGTATGGCAAGATCGCAGTCATGGAGCTCTTCAGACCTAAGGTGTGTAAGACACATTCATCTGTACTCATAGACTCAGATGAAGAAATGACACATGCAGATATCTCTGCAACATGAAGGTGCTATGAGTAAAGTTGTTTGTTTGCTTTGTGTGAAGGGAGAGAGTAAAGATCTTCTGTTTATTCTGACTGCTAAATACAACGCATGTATCCTGGAGTACAAACAGAATGGAGACAGCATCGACATCATCACTCGTGCTCATGGCAACGTGCAGGTACCATTACCACACAGAACACAACCTTAAATCATCATTTGCACACATCTGTGAATCTGTTAAGCCGTGTTTCATGAGAGCTTTGATTACATTATCCCTGTGTTTTTAACAGGACCGGATTGGGCGTCCATCCGAGACAGGGATCATCGGTATTGTGGATCCGGAGTGTCGTATGATCGGCTTGCGTCTGTACGACGGGCTGTTTAAAGTCGTTCCACTGGACCGCGATAACCGTGAGCTGAAAGCCTTCAACATTCGTCTGGAGGAGCTGCAGGTCATTGATGTTCAGTTCCTGTACGGCTGCCAGGCTCCCACTGTCTGCTTCATATATCAGGTACACTTTGCATTCACGCCGCACGTGTTAGAAACAGCCCATGATGCATGCTCAGTGTATTTTCATGTCGTCTGCTGTCGTATAGGACCCTCAGGGTCGACATGTGAAGACGTATGAGGTGTCTCTGAGGGAGAAGGAGTTTAATAAAGGACCCTGGAAGCAGGAGAACGTGGAGGCTGAAGCTTCAATGGTCATTCCAGGTGACTAAAAACTATCTGATCAATGCATGAACCATGTTTCCATATTCACCATCCAGTGTCCATGAGAACTGGGTTTTTAACCCGATGTCATTGAGTTAAGGAATAGTTCACCCAAAAATGATAATTCTCACACTTATGCTGTCTCAAACTTGTATAATTTTCTTCCATTGAACACAAAGAAATTTTTATAGATGTATGATGTGTTTATGATGTAAGTCAATGGGGTCCAAAACTTCCAAGCTTCAAAAATTACATAAAGGCAGCATAAATGTAATCCAAATGATCGAGTGGTTTATTTCATGTCTTCTGAAGCATGTACAGTGCTCTGAACATTTGTTTAACGTGAGGAAGAGTAATCAAGCTTCAAATGATGATCACGCCAAGCAGACTGCAGATGTCAAGATTCAGAGTGAAAAAGGAGTTACATTTTGGTCCATTTCACACCCAAAACCGATCGTATTGCTTCAGAAGTCATGGATAAAACCACTCGAATCATATGGATTACCTTTATGATGCCTTTTTGTGCTTTTTGGACCTTGGAAGTGTTGGACCCCATTAACTTGCATTGTATGGATATAAATACATCATACTACCATACTGTTAAACATAAGGTCAAAACATCTCACAGATCAGAAAGTTCTCGAGTAGAATACAAAAATAAGTTGTCAATTTTTTACTTGTAACTTCATGAAACAAACTGAACATGAACAATTGTTGCACACCATTACTTGAAGCAAATTATCCCGATTATAACAAGCCCCAGTGCACCGTGATGCGATGTGTAGATCCTAAGGTAACCTTCACAGAGCACATCTTGACATCTGAGCGGCTGAAGGGAAGTCGGGAGGCTGCTCAAGGATCCTAATGCCTGGCACATGCAAACTCTGCCAGTGCGACTTATACACAGATGCGACTTACAGTGGCAAGCAAATGTATGGTGAACCCTTTGGAATGAGCTGCTTTTCTGCATTAAATTGTCATAAAATGTGATCTCATCTTCATCAAGTCACAAGTATAGACAAACACAATGTGCTTAAGCTAACAAGACACAAACAATTATAATATTTTATGTCTTTATAGAACGCATCCCATTAAACATTCACAGTGCTGTGAAAAAAGTAAATGAACCCTTGAATTTAATAAGTGGTCAATCTTCCTTTGGCAGCAGTAACCTCAACCAAGCATTTCCGGTAGCTGCGGATTAGACCTGCACCACGTTCGGAAGGAATTTTGGTCCATTCTTCCTTACAGAACTGCTTCAGCTATGCCATATTCTTAGGATGTCTGGTGTGAAAGGCTCTCTTGAGGTCATTCTACAACATTTCTATTGGGTTAAGGTGTGGGCTCTGACTGGGACACTCCAAAAGGTGGATTTTCTTTTTTTTTTTTTTTTTTTAAGCTATTTTAATATATCAACGTGGATTTACTTTGATGTTTAGCGTCATTTTCCTGCTGCATCACTCAACTTCTACTGAGCTTCAGCAGGCGCACAGCCACCCAGACATCTCAACTCACGTTGATGATGTAATCAGATCGTGGTTCGGACCCAAATAATACGATGTGAACACAGACCAGTGCAGGCAGCAGGAAGGGGAGGAAACGAACTCTGGTTCGGTCCAAGCAATTGAGCCAAGTGTGAAAGCACTCTTAGTTTCATCAGTCCACAAAACGTTTTTCCAGTAGTGTTGTGGAGTGTCAAGGTGGTCTTTGGCAAACCTCAGGCATGTAGCAATGTTTTTGTTGGAAAGCAACAAACATCCTTCGTGGTATCCTGCCATGGACACCATCCCTGTTTAATGATTTCAATGTAGTAGACTCATGAACAGAGATGTTAGCCAGTTCCAATGATTCCTTCAAGTCTTAAGCTGTCACTTTAGGGTTCTTTTTTTACCTCCTTGAGCATTCTGCTGTGTGCCCTTTGAGTCATCTTGATTGGATGGCCATTTCTAGGTAGAGTAGCCACAGTATTAAATCATCTCCATTTATAGACAGTTTGTCTAACTGTGGACAGATGGATATATAAGCTCTTTGAGGTAACTTTTAACCCTTTCCAGCTTTATGCAAAGCAACAATTCTTAATCGTAGGTCTTCCGAGATGTTTTTTTGCAAGGCATGGTCCATGTCAGCAGATGCTTCTTAGCAAACTCAAAATGTTTGAGTGCTTTTTACGAGTCAAATTAGCTTTAACACACACCTCAAATCTCGTTTCATTAATTAGATATCAGGTTGGCCAGCTCCTAACTCTAATTAGCTTTTGTTGTTGTCATTAGCCTAGGGGTTCACATACTTTATCCAACCTACTCTGTGAATGTTTGAGTGACGCATTCAAAAGGAACAAGAACGATACAATTATTTTTGTGTGTGTGTTATTAGTTAAAACAGATTGTGTTGGTTCATTATTGTAACTTAGATCAAACCAGATTTAAGACAAATTTATACATAAATGCAGGTAAATCAAAAGGGTTCATGCGATTTTGACCAGGTGCTACTTTATTTCCAATAAATACGGTACATGTGAGCAGGAACACTTCCATCCAATCACTGCGCTGCCTCATGCATGAGCTTGCATTACAGTGCAGAATTCAAAATCACACCTGACAGTGCTTCCTGGCCCAGATACGAGAGTGGTCTTTTACACAGAACACCGTGGTGAGATCGGAATCACTCGTCAGAATAGACCACAGTCAATAACTGGACCGGAGCGAGCACGTTTGTTGGCCAGACATGATGTAGCTTAGAGCATCACACATGCGTCTTCTCCAAACAGAAACAAGTCATGTCCACTCTCTTTTTGGTTTCCTTTACATCGTGCGAAAGGTACCGGGATATAGGCGTACAGTACTGTACTACTGTGCAAATACTGGAATAAAAGCTAGAAAGATCAAATTGTAAAAAATGAGCAATCAGGAACTTTGCCAAAATGAATGTTATTTTAAAGTATTGCTCTTGATCATAAGCATGTTCTGAAAGGCATTTTTGCTATCTGTTATTGTCTCTGTGAAATCTCAAAATAAAGTAGACCTCCTCAAATATTTTGATTTATTAACATTTGTTTCAAGTGATTTTTGGCAGTACTTTAATGTGTTTATTTGTACATTTTAGTCCCAGAGCCGTTTGGTGGTGCTATAATCATTGGACAAGAGTCCATCACGTATCATAATGGAGACAAATACTTAGCCATTGCACCGCCAACTATCAAGGTAAAAAAGTTTGATTATCTTTGCCTGTTCATTTCAAACTGTTATTTGTGTGCTGAATAAAGTGTTTTGTGTTGCGGTCATTCTAGCAAAGCACCATCGTGTGTCATAACCGCGTGGATCCCAACGGCTCACGCTATCTGCTGGGTGACATGGAGGGCCGACTCTTCATGCTTCTGTTGGAGAAAGAGGAGCTCATGGACGGAGCGGTGGTGCTCAAAGACCTGCGGGTGGAGCTGTTAGGAGAGGTGTTTATGTGTCCGAGCAACTGAAAGTAGTAACTTCTCAAATGGGCTGTTGCTTCCCTTTGTACTGCTAATGATTTCTCACCCCTTTAGCTGAGAAAACAATTCTGTTTTTCATAGTATCTGCAGCTGATTTAAATCTGGGACGACAGTGTGTTCCTCAAGTCAGATGTGTTGGGGATTTGACTAGAATTGAATAGAATAGTTTTCTGTTGGGCCCAGACTTTACACCACTGCTGATCTTGTCATGTTTTTCTAAAGACAACTCTTTGTCAACACGTGTGTCTGTGTGTGTTTTGTAGACATCCATTGCTGAGTGTCTGACATATCTGGACAATGGTGTGGTGTTTGTGGGTTCCAGGCTTGGAGATTCTCAACTAGTTAAGGTTAGCCCTCTTGCAGATTGATTATCATTGCATTTAACCTCTTATTTGTGTCAAAGACCAGAGTGATTGTGTGTGTGTTTATGCAGCTTAATGTGGACAGTAATGATCAGGGCTCATATGTGGTGGTCATGGAAACCTTCACTAATCTGGGTCCGATCGTAGACATGTGTGTGGTTGACCTAGAGCGACAGGGACAAGGACAGGTGAGTTCTGTTTCACTGCAACATTTACATATATTCCTGATAGTATTGATGGTTTATGTAACCTCATGATGCATTCACAGAAAACAGGTGTTGTTGTTTTTTAAAACCAAGCAACAGACATTTCACCATTTGTAGTTGTAAAGCTGAAAAGGATCAAGTCTTGGCAATAATGCTGGGCGAAATATAATAAATACCGCATGAAAATGGTCTTTTAACAATATGACCATGACAAATGTACTACAAAGGTATGTCATATGTTCATTGGCAGTATTTTGAAAGCTTTAGAAGTATGTGCTGCTATGTTGAAGGTTGATTAGTCACAGAAGCCACAAAATATTTGTGTTAAGGGGAATAATCTTAAAAATAATGAGTCGCGTGGCGCCATGTGAGGGTCGGACTTGTGAATGGTGAGCTCTGCGCACTTTGCTAGTTTTAATACTATTAATGTCATAAACCGGATAGATTCGATACACTCTGATTCTTAATTGTTCTAGGAAGACAATATGTCAAAGAATTCATAATCCTTGTGCTCTGGAGACATTAAAAGACACTTACGTGCTCAAGCTGAAGCCCCTGAGCAAAAGGCCGAAAGCCCAGGACTCAATTTGGCCAGTGAGGTGAAAGAGATTCAGCGTCAACTGTTGAACATGTCGGCAATGCTGATAAAGGTCGTTGCTGACTTGAAGGATCTTGCTGTAATACGTTGATCGATCACTGCTATGGAGACGATATTCACTGAGATGGTTACAAGAATGGTGGATGTTGAGAAACGGATTGATTATCTGGAGTCATCGGAGAGGGAATTAGCTGCTAATCCGCTACCGACCAAGACAGACTTGGAGCGCGTTTGGGAAAAGTTGGAAGACCTTGACAAATGTAACCGGCGAAACAACATCTGAATCGTTGGAGTTCCTGAGGTCGAAGAAGGCTGAGATATGGTGAAATTCCTAGACGGGCTTTTCCCGAGTCTGCTTGACAGAACAGGCCATAAGCTGGAAATCAAGCGAGCTCACAGAGTTCCGCCTCAGAGATCCGCGGAAGGAGATGGGCCCTGATCAATTCTGGCCAAATGTCTGCGATCATCCGATAAAGATCTCATGTTACTCGAGGCGAGGAGTAAATGAAGGCTTTCCTGGAAGAACCACAGCATTTTCTTGTTCCCAGACATAGTGAATTCGACGAGAGAAATGTGATCGATTCTAGGAATGCAAGAAACTCTTACATCAACAGAAGGTCGCTTTTGCACTGATGTTCCCTGCCAAATTGAGAATAGATACTAAGGATGGCCGCAAAATATTTACATGTCCCCAGTAAGTGAGGTCCTTCATAAAGTCAATGGACTAAGTTATTTTGTGGTACTCTCTATGCAGCCAAGTGGGCCTGACTCACTGAACATTCACTTGACTGTCTGAGGAAACTAAGCGCCTCTTTTGTTTCTTTTTGTGCTGGTTCCGCCTAGTGCCTGGAGTTTGTTTTTGTGGAGGAACACACCTTCAGGACAGTTATGTAGATGAATCTACACATTCTTTGTGCTTATGCCTCCTATTGGCTGGAGTTTATTTTATAGATTATTTTCTGTTGTGTAATTCTGTCTCACAGAATTTTTATAGAAGCTTCAGACTTGAGCAATCCAATGGCAAAGTTGTCGCGGGAGCTCTCGTAGGCGTACATGGACTGTTTGAGTTTAGAGGGATGGACGTGTGGGGTTAAGGCGCACATTTTCTTTTCTGTGATTTTTGTTTGGGGGGGGAGTTAGGGGTTTCATTGTTGCACTAATGTTGGAATGTGGTCGTTATAATTTTATTTGAACCGTCTATTTTTTTCTAATATGTCAAAATGTCAAATGTTATTGAGTGGATTGTCTCTCTCCAAGTGGAATGTGAATGGGTTGGGGCGCCCCATAAAAAGAAGGAAGGTTAATTCTCTTAAGCGTAAGAAATATGATATAGTGTTTCTTCAAGGAATGCATCTTTCCCTGCAGGAAGCTGAAAAATTTGGGATGATATGGGGTGGACATGTTTTCTTTAGTGCTGGCTCAAACAGATTAATGATAAATTAGGAAGAGTCATTATTGTTTTAGCAGAAATTCAGGGGCAAATGTTGATTTTTGCTAATATTTACGCACCTAACGCTGACGATCAGGACATTTTTATAGATCCTGAAGGGATGTTGCAAGCCGCTGGCACCCCTAATGATATAATACTGGGAGGAAACTTGAATCTTTTGATGGACTCAGCCCTTGATCGTAGTGAAGCAAAAGTGTGTAAGCCCCTTAGAGCAACATTGACGCTTCACAGGATGTGTAAAAATCTTGATCTTACAGATATTTGGAGACTATTGAACCATCTGGTAGGGTCTATAATTATTTTTTCATCAGTCCATAAGATTTATTCTAGAATAGATTTTTATATATATCTATCCAAGTCCCTCATTTCATCTGTTGTTGATTGCTCAATTGGAAACATCTTAGTCTCGGATCACGCCCTGGTGTGTTTAGAGGTGTTGCCACATACGGAGAAAAAGAAATCATATAGTTGGCGCTTGAATGTATCCCTTTTGCAAAATCCTGAATTCCAACAAATGTTAAAGGCTGAAATCAACGTTTATATGGAGACCAATTGGTCCTCAGTATCCTCTGTTGGCGTGGCTTGGGAGGCACTTAAGGCAGTTCTTAGGGGTCTGATCATACAGTATGCCTCATTCACCAAAAAATCCAAAGCACGAAAACTCATGGAACTGGAAGGGAATATTAAAGGTGCCGAGGTGGAGCTGAAGCACTGAATATCGTCTGATGGCCTCAGAGAATTGACTCGATTGAAATACAGATATAATACTATTTTGTTGAAGGTAGAGTTTTGGCTATTCAGGGCAAGACAGTCATACTTCGAGTCAGGGGACAAGGCAGGGAAGCTTTGGCTAGATATATAAAGCAGAGAGAGTCTTTTTCTATCATTCCCTCAGTGAAATCTGCTGGTGGTGAAATATTTACCTCGGCCATTGATATTAATAATGCTTTTAAAGAATTCTATCTTGATCTCTGTTGTTCTACGTCTTCGTCTACTGATGAAGATATTAGAACATTTGTGGAACCATTAGATCTCCCTAAACTGTCGACTGAGCAAAAACATTCTCTTGATTCTGAGATAACCTTGGAGGAGCTTTACGAGGTAATTAAGGCCTTGCCTACAGGCAAGTTCAGGAATACTTTTATTGGATGGATTAATTTCCTTTATAGACACCCGGTAGTGGCAGTACAAACAAATGGATTAATTTCAGATTATTTTACTCTGGACAGGGGCACCCGGCAGGGTTGCCCTCTTTCCCCATTATTGTTCTGTCTTGCCCTGGAACCATTAGCACCCGCGATAAGAAAGGAAGATTATTTTCCAGGGGTGGTGGCAGCGGGAGGTATGGCGCATAAGCTTTTGTTTTACGCAGATAATATTTTATTATTCGTCTCCGACCCCACTAGATCTATGCCTTGCCTCCTCAGAATTCTTAGTTCCTTCTCTAAATTCTCAGGATTCAGAGTCAATTGGTCAAATCTGAAGCTTTGGCTCTGACACCATACTGCCCAGTAGCGGCTTTTCAGCCGGGTGCCTTCCAGTGGCCCAAACAGGGCATTAAATATTTGGATATTTTATTCCCAGCAAATTTGTATGGTTAAGTTAATTTTGACCCCTTGATAAAAAGGTTTTTGAACGATGTGGGCAGGTGGGCTTCATTACATTTATCTATGATTGGGAAGGTTAATGTTATTAAAATCAATTGTATTCCAAAATGTAACTACCTGCTACAATCTCTCCCTGTAAATGTCCCCCTCTCTTATTTCAAACAGTTTGATAGCATAGCGAAGTCCTTCATTTGGAATGGTAAGCGTCCCAGATTACATTTCATTAAGTTACATAGGCCGATTGACAAAGGTGGGCTAGGCCTACCCAAGATTTTGTTTTATTATTATGCATTCGGTCTCAGACATTTGGCTCATTGGTCGCTTCCACCTGAGAGAGCCCCACCCTGGTTTTGTATTGAACGTGAAGTTCTTGCCCCTATTTCGCCATTGCAAAGTCTTTCTGTCAAACTAACCGGAGAAGTCAAGTTACACCCCGTTATCTCGCATTTGTACTCGGTATGAATAAAAGTGTCCAGAGTGTTTAATTCGGACATGTATTTAAATGTTGCCTCGAGCATATGGCTGGACCCAAAATTATGAATTAATAAGTCCCCTTTCTGCTGGACAGTGTGGATTGTGAGGGAGGTTAATACGCTCTGTGACCTATATGAGAGTGGAGTGTTGAGATCCTTTGAAAATTTGGTTCACTATTTTTGGATTCCCAGATCTCCGTTTTTTTAGGTATTTACAGCTGCGCCACCTGCTCTGTACTATTTTTGGGAGTAGCATACACCCCCCCTAAAGCGGCAGATACTCTGGGAGTGGTGATTACTGCTTTTGGAAAAGGTCATGAGGCATCAGTGTATTACTCCTTGCTAATTCAGAGTCTGGGGGACAGAGCATTAACTTCTATCAAGAGATTATGGGAGAAAGATTTTAACTTGGTATTGGAAGAGGGAGTGTGGGCTAGGATTCTAAAAAAATGTCAAGTCTGTATCTAGAGATGCAAGGGTGTGCCTTATGCAATTCAAGATTTTACATAGATTCTATTGGGGCCCCCTATAGATTGTATAGGCTTGGTCTTAAAGACACACCCACCTGCTGGCGATGCAGTTCAGAGGATGGAGACACGGCCCATGTTTTTGGTGGTTTGCTGAGATCCAGGAATTTTGTTTGAAGGTTCAGAGTTTTGTGTGTGACATTTTGGTTACTCAGGTTTCGTTTTGCCCCAGACTCTGTGTTTTGGTCGATGGGGCGGTCATCGATGTAGGAGATAAACACACAAAAAATTGGATCCTGACCAGTGTTATGATAGGCAGGCAGATTGTTTTAAGGGTATGGAAGTCTGCTGGAGCACCCTCAATTCAGGAGTGGTGCGAGGAGATGGGGAGGGTGGCAGCTTTCGAAGAGGTGTCGTGTAGAAGGCTGGGGATCTGTGATTCATTTGATGGGAAATGGGGCAGTTATTTGATGACCTTTTCTGGGGACTCTCGGGGAGTGACTGTGGAGCGAGAGGTGTAGTTTTAGATGTGTATGATAATTTTATATAATATATACATTTTTTATTTTATTTTTTTCCTGTGTGTACTTATAGGAGACCACGAGGATGTTCGTTGGGGGTCGGGGTGGGGGTTGTTGATTGAGGAGGGGGAGGGGTAGTAGTGGGAGTTAAATGTTGATTTATTGTATATAAGTTTTGTTTTTCTTTGTCATTTCTATGAATCAATAAAAATGTTAATCTTAAAAAAAATAAAAATAATGAGAGCCAGTGCTAAACATGGTTGGAACAAAGCTGATCAGATCCTAGTATTTAGTGGCTAACAAAAGTATTCAGTAGGGCTTCTTACACTTGTAGTAGTTAACTCGGTGTTATCTTTAACCCAGGGTAGACAAAATCCTTGGTAACCTTGTTTCATATGTCACACTGTTCATACTTAAATTAATCATTAATCCTGGGTATTCATGTTCTGAGGTTTCACACTGTACATCATACCTGCTGCTCACATTTCATGCACTTGATTTGCGCAGATCCGATTAGTTTTTGTATTTGGTGTGGAGGGTCTAGGGGTTGTTGATTACCCTACACATCCATGTAAATGATTTGGTAAACTTTAACTTTATATGAACAAGCATTTTCCTTGGCTGATCACTTCCATGATTAGAGCAGCACAAGCACAAAAGGACTCTGCGCATGTGTGTTTGACAGACGTGGTATGTTTCTTAAAAGGACTGCAAACAACAATCTTATGGCCTTTCCACACCTACCCTGCTTTTTGGGTGCGACTGTTCATTCCAAATGAGCTTTTGAATGGTAACAATGGATTCCTATGGCATTATTCACAGCGGGTCTGACAAATTGTCTGCCGATAATCCGAAGGTCAGATTTTATTTAATTTATTTCTTCGGACTGCATTGAAAACTGACTGACCAATGAGAAGAGCTTTTTGTCATTTTTCCAGAGTCACTGCAGCTGCTCAATCCAGCGTGTTGGTGGCGCTAATCAACTGACAAACACCGGCATTGACGTGCAGCTGATACACACTCAGAAAATTATATACTTAAATAGTTGCAGTTCATGAACACTTTTGTACTGCAAACATAAACCCATTCTGTTTTTGAAAGTCTGCTTATGGTGTTTTGACTTAATGTAGCTTACATTATTTAATATGCATATCAATGTTCCTGTATATTCTAATGGCATTAAAAATAGCAGCGAGGTTCGACAATTCGTTTGCACTAAGCTTGTAGTAAAATATCCCATAAAAAGATTTGTTACATGCAGTGTTTTAGACAAATGAATTGCCACACTGCTATTTTTATTGCAAGGAAAATATAAAGTATTGCAATAATTTAATTAAAGAAAAGACAGTGAGCAGTGTTTTATATTGTATTTAATATATACATCATATTTTATACTATACCTGTTATTTTCAATGTACATTATTCCACATGTATTTATATCACTGTACCTTGTGCTATATTATCCAAGCATTATAAAAAGAGAAGTTGAGTTCAAGAGTCTGGAATATAGACCTACTTGTAGCAAAATACATATGCAAATAAATATGAATCTGCACTCTTTACTCATCTCACTCACATAAAAACACAGATTATGTACTCAGAATGTATCAACACCATGGAAAGAACATAATGAAACAGTTATGCTAAAGTAGGTAAATAAATGCTTTAACAGCGTTCAGTATTTTAATCTCTAACAGCTGAAGGGTGCGGACAGGAGACTGCTCTGCCTATTTTTCAGGAGTGAAATAGTTTTTCGTTTAATTTTTTTATGGACTCTGTGTAAATAGTCTTTCCGTCAGATGTTTGTCTCACAAAATCATTGCAGATGTGAACAGTTTTTTACTCGCACTTCCAGACGCAGGAATAAGGTATCCTTGCTGTGTATGGTACAAAACTGATGGTCTAAATTAATTTGTCGCTTGTAATACTCAAGAGAATTCATTTATACAGAACACAGGACTTCAAAATGTTTAATGGTTTAGATGTTAGTAACGGATGATCTTGTTTCATGATGTCTCTTTGTATATCTCCTATGTTCTGTACTGTGAGTTGTTGATTAAAAGCTAATAAAAAATAAATAAATTTGATGAACAGCTGACCATAAAGAACGTAAGGAATATTCAAAGAAATAATGGTCACTCCATTTTAAAGGTGACATGCAGTGTCACAAAGTACAATTCATGTCGGAGCCAGCGCCTGTATTTCCCTGCAAAAACGGTTGAAATCCACAGCGTGGGAAAACTTTGGGTATGTTGAAGTCCCACAAGGCACTGTCAGTTTTTCTCAGTTACACAGTTTGTAAGGTTTGCTGCAAAAAAGTGTCAGCTCAGGCAGGAAACACTTCAAACCCAAAGCACCATCTCCACGAGCATCATCCAATGGAATGAATTGGATATGAACGTGGGTGAAAATACAAAGTATATAGGCTAAAAAATTATAGACGCCCTTTAAAAAGAAACCGCTTATAAAATACAGTTTTACTTTTTTTGTAATAACTCGGAGGGAGTGCCTGTCCAGGCCGTAAGGACAGACGTCTGCCGCGGAGCTCAGGAGGTGTCCACATCACTGAGGAACTCACATGGTCCATCCACACTGAAGCCGTTGTGAAGAAGGCTCATCAGCGCCTCTTTTTCCTGAGACGGCTGAGGAGTTTGGAATGAACCGCCACATTCTCACACGGTTCTACACCTGCACTGTAGAGAGCATCCTGACTGGCTGCATCTCCGCCTGGTACGGCAATAGCACAGCCCACAACCGCAAAGCACTGCAAAGGGTGGTGCGAACTGCCAGACACATCATCGGAGGTGAGCTTCCCTCTCTCCAGGAAATATATACCAGTCGGTGTGTGAAAAAAGCTCGGAGGATCATCAGAGACTCCAGCCACCTGAGCCATGGGCTGTTCTCACTGCTACCATCAGGCAGGCGGTATCGCAGCATCAGGACCCGCACCAGCCGATGATAGCTTCTTCCCCCAAGCAATCAGACTTTTGAACTCTTGATCTTCCACGATCAAAATACATCAGCACTGCGCTTTATTACCCTTACTCTTATATCTCACACCGGACTGTCATAAATTATATTATTATTATTATATTATATTCTCTCTTAACAACTTACTATCAACCGACAGCCTGAATGTCAATACAGTACAATACTGTACATTCTATATTTACTACTATATATGTATATATATATATATACTTTTTTTTATTGAATAATGTGCATCTATATTGTGTATTGTATACTGTACAGTGTATGTTATTATTTGTATATTGTGTTGTGTGTAATTGTGTATATCAGACGTTTAAATTGTGCTGTGTTAATTTGATGTTATTGTAAATTGGTATATGTCTCATCACTGTCACGACTGCTATATTGATCGGAACTGCACCCAAGAATTTCACACACCATTGCACTTGTGTATATGGCTGTGTGACAATAAATGTAATGTGATTTGATGTCCTGACATCTTAAAGGCCAAAGTTTACTTTGGTTTTCCATGTTCCAGATCAAGCACAGTAAGCGTAGCGCGAATTTTGCCACCACCATTGTCTGCGCTGACTGTCCGTGTACAGCCCAGGTTTTATTGACATGCGGACAGTCCTCGTGTGTGCACATCATCAGCGCATGCAATCTTATATGACACCACATTTAGAAAGTTATTGAACAAAAACTACACTACGTTATGGATTGGGTATACTTGTCAACGACAGGCGCATGTGCTGATGATGTGCACACGAGGACTGTCCGCGTGTCAAGAAAAACTGGGCTGCACACAGACAGTCCTCGTGTGTGCACATCAGTGCATAAACCTGTCGTTGACAAGTATACCCGATCCTTAACGTAGTGTAGTTTTTGTTCAATAACTTTCTAAATGTAGTGTTGTATCAGATTGACACCACAAATTCCTATCTGCCTATTATGACACTTGACCATTAATTACTCATGTTTAAGTTTTATTGGAACAGCTTGCAAAAAAAAACTTTTCCTTCTGTATTATCTCATATTCCAGAATGATAGAGCTCCTGTATGCCCTAAACCAGTTCTACAGGGATCAAATGATCAACAGAATAAAGCCAAATGCCCAGAGCCTTTCCCCTGTTCCCAGTATACGTTACTGACACAGATTACCCACAAAAAACTAGAGTCTTTTACTCTTTAAAAAATGGAGCAATCATCATTTGCACCTCCAGCAGGTATAGTTATAGACATAAACTAATGTTGTTATTTTATTTTCCTGCAGTTGGTAACGTGCTCTGGAGCATTTAAGGAGGGATCTTTGAGGATTATCCGGAATGGCATTGGAATCCATGAGCACGCTAGCATTGACCTGCCCGGAATTAAAGGTCAGTTTACACATCTAGTGTTTCATCTTTTGCTCATCACTACCTGCCTATATAGTTAGGATGCAGAATATATCAGTGACCATATAAGTATCAGACAATATTGATGCTGAGCCTGCGGTACTGTTTAAATGAGACTTATTTGCACACCAGTCTATTATTGTGTTAACACAGTGGCACGTAACAACTAGGGATGCACCGATCCGATACCTGCTTCAGTATCGGAGACGATACCGATCCATTTAGACAGATCGGGTATCGGTCCGACGAGCCCGATCCAAATCCGATACTGTGTGTTGTCATGTTCATTACTGTCAAGCTCCAACAATGAAAAAAGAACCATAAAAACACCATTAAAGCAGTTCATATGACTAGTGCATGTTATTCAAAGCCACTTGAAGATGTGCGATAGCTCTGTGAATCTCAAAAGGCTGTGTTTAATAAGTAAAAATATAGTATGCGCAGCACCAGCGCATTAGTGAATGGTGCTGCTCTGTTGACACAAACTCTAAAAGCTAGTTTTAGCCTTCACAGCAGTACACAATATTTGAGCGCAACATCTCGGATGTAGATGCTCAATAGTTAGGTTCACTTATAATATGCATTTAGAACGGCACCGGAGGTGCATTTTACCAGAATTTTAATAAGAAGCGAATTAAACTACTGTGAACTTGCCTACAAACAGACACATACAGGACTTCCTGGAGAGTTTATTATGTCAAAATAAAAGCATGAGGGTTTAAAAAGTGTACGATTTAAATATATTACTGTTGTATTTAAAATTAAAAGTCAATAATAATATTAATAACAATTTTTTATTATTATTATTATTGTCATCATTAGTATTTGTTTACAATTTATAACAATATTTGAGTTGAATGGGTTCCAAAAAATAACTGTGTGACTGAAAAGTGGACTGATGTCTTACAACTAAATTGAACAAAAAAGATGCAAGTTGAAACATAAAAAAAAAAAAGAAAAAAAAAGGCAAAAATAAAACACTAGTTTCTTTTCTACTGAAGACTTGAATTACTGTTAATTTTGCTGCTACATTATCCAGTATACTAGTTAATAATTAAGTGTTCCTTAATAAGCTACACATTTATATTGAAAAAATGTGTAGTTAGAAGTTTGTGTTTCTTTACATATTAAAGAGTACTCCCAATTAGTTCCACACAATAATGTAAAGATATACTAAACTGATTATGCAAAAAAACAACACTGGTATCGGCTTGGGATCAGTATCAGCTGATACTGAGATTTCCGATAACGGGATTGGAAGAGAAAACGTTGTATCGGTGCATCCCTATTAACAACAAATGAACTATGAATGGCCGTTTGCACGGCTCCTTCACATAAAATCAGGCAATTTTAAGCGTTGTTCTGGCTTCCAAAACTAATAGGCTAATCAGGAAAATGTATTGTCTGATCATTTAATCTGAGCCAAATATCAGTCAATTTACTCAAACTGAATGAGAATTTTTTGCATTACAGTAATTTTTAATGTGAAAAAAAATTTAATCTGTGAAGTATTTATGCAACATGGTATTATTTTTGTGCTTTCTTTTAACCTTATTAACAGATTTTTAAAATTCTAGTATTTTAGTCCTTTATTTTGAATGTGTTTGTCAGGTCTGTGGCCTCTTCGCTCGGAGTCAAGCAGAGACACTGATGACATGCTCGTTCTATCTTTTGTGGGTCAGACCAGGTGAGTAGTTTACTACACACACTTTACTGCAGTCTAGAGCTGACATCACCTCATGAACATTACTGTGTGTGTGTGTGTGTGTGTGTGTGTGTGTGTGTGTGTGTGTGTGTGTGTGTGTGTGTGTGTGTATAGAGTACTGATGTTGAATGGTGAGGAGGTGGAGGAGACAGAGCTGCCAGGGTTTGTGGATAACCAACAGACGTTTTTCTGTGGAAATGTAGCACACCAGCAGCTTATACAGGTGAACCAACACACATCCACATTTTTATTTTTCTGTCTCATTAATGGTTTTCGCCGATGGCTGGTGTACACAGTCCAAATGTGTGAAGTTATAATACATTAATATTTATCCTAATTATGTAGTTGCATGTCATGTTTACATTGGATAAAGTTCTTGGCATCTAACGCATCCTACTCCAGATATTGTTTTCCTTTCATCAGTGTTTCATCATTAATGATTTATGTAATATTTAGGAATGTTTGGTATTAGTTTATCTCCTAATACCAAAAATACACAATAACCAAAAATGTGTTATACAGAAAATGTATAACACATTTTTACAAAATTATACTTGCCCTAATGTTTACCATAGTTTTTCTGTTGTTTAACAGTGGTATTGTAATACCATAACCACAGGTAAGTTAGACCATGGATGGCTCCTCATTTCTGTGGTTTGGTCAGTGTAGCTGGTCGTTCTAAAAAAAAAAAAAACTTGTAAACAAAGTATTTGTTCTGAAAAAACGAATAACCTAAACACATTTAGAAATGAAATACAACTGCCACATTTGCAATAACAAGGTCTAGTAGAGCTGTTCAGCTTGTAGTCCAAAAACCTGGAAGAGAGTTGGCCATGGGTTCCCTCTGGATTTTCCTATGGGTTTTTATAATGGGGTTTTTGAACTTTTGTGTAAAATAAGGTCTGTGAAAAACATTACGATACATGGACGTTTTGTTCTACAATATAAATTACACACAATCATACCTCAGCCATATAGAACTACATACTTTTTTTTTCTTTTTTTTTAAACACATGGCGACTTCAAAATTTACATTTGAGTTATGCCTGTGTTATTATCCGAGAGATTATTTAATATGAAACTAGAACATCTGTTATAGTTTACCTTGATAATTTTTAGTATAAGTGATTATGTGAAGTTTGAAAAACCTCAATTGATGTTGGTGCATATCTCAGTGTTGTCTCGTCAGTCCTGTTTAGCATTTCAGGCTGTCGTCTAGCTGTTTGTGAGGTTTGACTTCTTCCATAGCACTTCTAACTAGAAAATTTTGTCAGAATTCAAACAGGTCGCAAAAGTTTTGTGGTCTGCAGCACGATATTGAGGGAAGACTGGTTGAGTCACGTGTCTGATTTCAATAGTGCAGCGCGACCAGAAATATTGATAAAAATCTAGCTCTCGGGAGTTTTTACAGTTTTTTGTGTCTAATCAATTGTTGTCTTGAATGAGAATGTGTTAGGATAGCTTTATTGTCATATGTTTTTGTGTGTGCGTAGATCACATCAGTGTCAGTGCGGTTGGTGACTCAGGACAGTAAGTCTCTAGTGAGCGAGTGGAAGGAGCCGCAAGGCAGAAACATCAGCGTTGCATCCTGTAACAGCACACAGGTGGTGATCGCTGTTGGCAGAGTGCTGTATTACCTTCAGATACTGACAGGAGAACTCAAACAGATGAGGTACACACACACACATTCACCAGCACACCTCTATCATCATTTCCTGTCCTATCTCTCTTGGCCTCTAAATGTCAGAAGATCAAAAATGCAATAATTCACTAAGTCACTGATTGTAGTGCTGCACAATCATTGTATTGTTTGACAAATATTGTGATCACGGTTTGATCTGCAAAATAAACATTTAACACTTAAGTCACTGCTGCTGAGATATCAAGCCTAAAAGAACAGAGAGTTGAAATCCCATTGAAACAGCAGCTCTGATGTGCCACAGATTGTGTAAAAAATACAAACTAGAAAGTAGGGATGTCAAAAGTACCGATATATCGGTGCCAAGTTGATACTAAAATAAAAAAATGATGTAACGATACCAATGTTTCTGCAGTACCGGTAGTACAGAGCACCTGCTTTTTTTTTTTTTTTTTTTACTCCTTTTACACCGAAATGGACAATTAATTAAATTAAAATTGTGATTTGTCCTAGTGTGATTATTAAATCACAAAAGGATTTCATTTAATCAAATAAATAATTCAGTCTGCATGTGCTACGCGTTTCAAAGTGAATGTGTAAAGCCGCTCATACGCTAAAAACATAACATTTTATGAGCATCGTGCACTGTGCTTGTTGTAGTAGACAGAAGAGAGCGCACATTTTCTGTGAAGCGCCTGCAGAGTATATATTTATATAATAAATCACAGCAGGGTTAGGGTAGTAACAGGGTAATAACCAGTTCATTTCATTCTAGGAATTTGTTTATGAAACCAAAGGATTCATCACAGTACATTTTTGGAAAAACTTAAATTTCTCAGTTGTTTCCAAGTCTTCACTGAATTACTCACTGAAATATAATGCATTAATACAGATTTGATGCTGCTATGAATGAGAAGCAGATCTGTAATTAAAATAAAATTATCCATTCAGTTGATATTTTTAATTTTATTTTGGCCTTTGTGATAATGTTCGGTTTTATAAGGCTTATTACAGCTAAAGAGCCAAGAGTGTGTGTGCTCCCTACTATTTTACCCCATTGTTGGTTATTAAATCAGTATAAAGTTGATTCAGGACTTTATTAGCTCCAGAAGAACATGGTCTCTGCATGCACTCTTTGTGGGTGCAACGATAAAAAATAAATAAATTGGCTCGCATAAGGTGATGCATGCAGGAGAGAGAGATTAGGGCTATTAGCCTAATTTAAGATGGCAAGATATATTTGGAATTACAGTATAAATTGAATATTAAGAATACATTTATTGAAAAGGCTACTATATACTGCTTATGATTAATTTGCTGATAATTCCTCCACATGGGAAAAAAATTTAATCACCTATTTTTGCTTATTTTGAGCTTATAATGTGCAGTATTTAGCACATAGTACTGATATTTTAAAAATAACATTATTAACCATTCTTTTTTTATATCGTTCTAACCGGTTACCATTTAGAGAAAAGGAGGCTGTGGAACGCTGGAACCAAAAATACAATTTCTGCTCCAAATGAACTGAAATTAAAAACATTAAATTTTTTAGTCCTTAGTTTATCAATATTTTCATGTATTGCTCTGTTGTGCAGCACTTTATTTGACAAAAATAAGACCAGTGTTGTGTTATCGATTGTGTTGTGGGGATCTTTACTGAAGCACTTCATTTGATGAAAAAATAAAATGGTATGTTGAAAAGTAATTGTTACATTTTAATTTGATTTAAAGTTTTATGAATGCATATGATTAGAAACCATTTTGATGATGAAATTGAATTAAACCAGAGACTATTTTGCAAAGACGGGCCACTTTAGGCCACTATTAAAATTCATGGGAGAAATTGGAATGCCCACTGGTGATGGGATGTAGAAAGGAAGTCCCGCCTTATAGATAAAAGAGCCAATCACCTTTTAGATACAGACATTGCATGTCAATTTACTCGAGAACAGTGGCGATTTCTCAGGGCCAGCAAAGCCTTCTCTGCTGGCCTAACGTGCCAAATAAATATTTTTCATCCTTTCATTCTCAGTCATCTTTTTGTCTATGTATTTTTAATCACTTTCCACTCGTAATTAATCTACAAACAAACAGAGAAAAACAAAAAGTTTATCCAGTCAGAATTTATTCCTTGATGCTTACAAACAAAGTGTGACAACTGTTTCACAAATCGCATGCCCGAAGCAGCGCGTGAGTCTGAGCTCCACCCCATCAGGCCTTCAGAATTTCTTCAGAATCCCTCAACAGTGCAAATGAATGAGCAACTAAAGTCAGATTGTCAGATTCATCAGCCAATCAGATTGATTTATTTGTTCTTGGTGGGTGTGATCTTTAGGATATGTCCCGGTCAAGGCTTTCTAGCTGACCTTGAGTGACGCAATCACGCTTCAAGTGATATACGCAATTCCAAGAGTGAAAAACGCGAGATCTTGCTAAGTCGGCTGTCACTACCACATCACCACTGAGAAAGAGATCCTTATGTATTTAAAAACACGAGATGTTCTGCATGATCATGCGATTGATTAATTAAAGAGGAAAGAAGGACTGATTTTCACTTCAAGTAAACTGGTAAGTGCTTTTTGCATTGTTATAGCAACATCAGGAGTTTTCTAAGCGTAAATTAGGCTGCTTGAGCATTCAGTGTTGGATCAAGTTTTGAAAAGTAGTGCTGCATTCCATGCAACTCGGAAAGTCGGATTTTACAACTTCCTACTAGGAAAAGTGCAATGGAATGCATCTTGAAATCAGAATTACAACTTGTTGGCTCGTGCAGAAATTCTCAACTGCGATTTCACCCAGATGCAGGGGCATGATGTCACACAAACATGTCGACACTCAGGGAGATATACAAAGTGATAAACATTCACTTTATTAAGTAATATCAATAAATGAGTTTGTTTCCACATTACATGATATTAAAGCTTGTTTAACAAACGCCTGCAGAAACAGGTGTATAAAACATGGTAAATTATAATCTCTTTGGATAATCATACACCTGAAGCACAAATGCTAGCGCTGCAGCATTGTTTATCAGTTGGGTTGCTAGGAGACATCTCTAATGAGAGTCAAACCCCTGCTAAGCTAACGGGAGCGTTGCAGTTCCGAATATCGGGGAATGGAATGCATTTATGGTCGGAGATATCAAGTAGGAATATCCCACATCCAACTGGAATGGAACGCAGCATAACCGTGTACCCTGACTAAACGAAATTTATTGCAAGCAAAATTGCAAATATTATTTGATAGATTTTTTGAGACCTCCTTGGTAGATTCATATGAAAAATTATGATTTTTTTAATGTCTGTTTGGGAGACGTTCATTTCACAAAATAGTCATGCTGCAGTTCAAATTAGGCTTACTTGAGCATTAAGTGTCGTTTCAAGTTCTGGCTTTTGTGCGTGGACATGTTTTTAAAATGTCAATTGGTATTACTAGTTAGCTGCAACATAATGTATGATGCCCAAAGGCATAGGGTGTCTTATTCATTGTGAAACTGTGTTTTCTTAATGGTATGAATCACACTGAAGGCCTAGGATGTAAATGCACAGCCCGCCACTGCCTGAGAATGTGCATGCGCATTAGCTATACAAGCCTAAAAAATTAGTATTTTTTTTTCGTAATCTGAGGTAAAGCAGCACAATTTATGATACCAGTGTTGTCAGAATTTACTGCTGATTTGAAATGTCTTTTTATTGATTCATATGCACATGACAGTGAAAAACAACACATATATAAAGAATCAACATTTTACATTTAAACCCCACTAATACAAACCTGCGTGAAGTTGGCCCCCCACCCAATGCAAAATGTCGGCAAAATAGTCTCAATCGTTTGTGCTCCGTTTGTGCTGTAAAAATTTGTTTGTGCTGCTTCGGTTTTTTAGATATTAAAATAATATTTATAGGTCATTCTGAGATCACTCAGCCCCCCACATGCTCCAAATTCACCCCAAATAGTCTCGTTTGTTTGTGCTGGTTTGTGCCGGTAAAAGTTTCATTTATGCTGCTTCGGTTTTTAAAGTATTAGACGTTGAATTATAGGCGATGACATCACCAGCCCCCCCACATGCTTTAAATTCACCCAAAATAAGCTCAATCGTTTGTGCTTCATTTGTGCTGGTTTGTGCCAATAAAAGTTTCGTTTTTGCGACTGTCTTTTTTTTTTTTTTTAACAATACAGTTTAAGTAACACGGTAAGATCCAAATGGCAAACCAAATCACATAAATAGTTGCATTCACTTAACTGTTACCTATCCACTGTGCGTTTTCAACTTTTAACGGACACAGCGGATCACAGGATGTGTGGAATGTAACACAAACTCAAAGGTAAGTGTTTTTACTTGTTACTGTATGTAGTTATGTGAATAACAGTAGTTATATTAACATTGTCATAAATACAGGCACCATAATCTGTTTGGTGTAGCTCTGTGTTTATACATACATAGGCTGTGTGTGTGTGTGTGTGTGTGTGTGTGTGTGTGTGTGTGTGTGTGTGTGTGTGTGTGTGTGTGTGGGCCTATACAGTACAGGTCAAAAGTTTGTAAACATTAAGATTTTTAAATGTTTTTGAAAGAAATCTCTTAATCTCACCAAGGCTGTTTTTATTTGATAAAAAAAAATACAGTAAAAACAGTAATATTGTGAAACTATACACTTTAAAATAGCTGTTTTAATATCATTTAAAATGTAATTTTATTTCTGTGATGTCAAAGCTGAATGTTCAGCATCATTACTCCAGTCTTCAATGGTTTGTTTGTTTTTAATTTAGTTTTTGTTTTTCTTTATTTTACTTGTATTGTTTATTTTACAGATTATACTGTATATTATTTTTTTCTATTTGTAGTCTATATATGCTCTATATTTTATACTATGTGTTGGAATGACTATTGTCATGTTCATTGTTTGTAATTTGACTGGCATAATAATAAAAAACTCCAGTCTTCAATGTCACATGATCCTTCAGAAATCATAGTAAAATGTTGATATTGTGCTCAACTATTATCAATTATTATTGGTGCTCAATTAAGATTGGTTCTTATTTTATCAGTGTTGAAAACCATTTTTGCATGCTTAATATTTTTGTGGAAACCGTGATACATTTTTGTGTGGATTCTTTGATGAATAGAAAGGTAAAAAGAACAGCATTTCAAATCAAATCACTTTTATTGTCACACAGCCATATACACAAGTGCAATGGTGTGTGAAATTCTTGGGTGCAGTTCCGATCAACATAGCAGTCGTGACAGTGATGAGACATATACCAATTTACAATAACATCAAATTAACACAGCACAATTTAAACATCTGATACACAATTACACACAACACAATATACAAATAATAACATACACTGTACAGTATACAATACACACAATATAGATGCACATTATTCAATAGAAAAAGTATATATAGAATGTACAGTAGGTTGTATTGTACTGTATTGACATTCAGGCTGTCGGTTGATAGTAAGTTGTTAAGAGAGAATATAATATAATAATAATATAATTTATGACAGTCCGGTGTGAGAAATAAGAGTAAGAGTAATAAAGTGGAGTGCTGATGTATTTTGATCGTGAGAGATCAAGAGTTCAAAAGTCTGATTGCGTGGGGGAAGAAGCTATCATGGAGTCGGCTGGTGCAGGTCCTGATGCTGCGATACCGCCTGCCTGATGGTAGCAGTGAGAACAGCCCATGGCTCAGGTGGCTGGAGTCTCTGATGATCCTCTGAGCTTTTTTCACACACCACCTGGTATATACACTATATTGCCAAAAGTATTCGCTCATCTGCCTTTAGACGCATATGAACTTAAGTGACATCCCATTCTTAATCCATAGGGTTTAATATGACGTCGGCCCACCCTTTGCAGCTATAACAGCTTCAACTCTTCTGGGAAGGCTTTCCACAAGATTTAAGAGTGTGTTTATGGGAATTTTTGACCATTCTTCCAGAAGCGCATTTGTGAAGTCAGACACTGATGTTGGACGAGAAGGCCTGGCTCGCAGTCTTCGCTCTAATTCATCCCAAAGGTGCTCTATCAGGTTGAGGTCAGGACTCTGTGCAGGCCAGTCAAGTTCTTCCACACCAAACTCGCTCATCCATGTCTTTATGGACCTTGCTTTGTGCACTGGTGCGCAGTCATGTTGGAACAGGAAGGGGCCATCTCCAAACTGTTCCCACAAAGGTATGCTGAAGCATTCAGAGTTCCTTTCACTGGAACTAAGGGGCCAAGCCCAGCTCCTGAAAAACAACCCCACACCATAATCCCCCCTCCACCAAACTTCACAGTTGGCACAATGCAGTCAGACAAGTACCATTCTCCTGGCAACCGCCAAACCCAGACTCGTCCATCAGATTGCCAGATGGAGAAGCGTGATTCGTCACTCCAGAGAATGCGTCTCCACTGCTCTAGAGTCCAGTGGCGGTGTGCTTTACACCACTGCATCTGACGCTTTGCATTGCACTTGATGTATGGCTTGGATGCAGTTGCTCGGCCATGGAAACCCATTCCATGAAGCTCTCTACGCACTGTTCTTGAGCTAATCTGAAGGCCACATGAACTTTGGAGGTCTGTAGCGATTGACTCTGCAGAAAGTTGGCGACCTCTGCGCACTATGCGCCTCAGCATCCGCTGACCCCGCTCTGTCATTTTACGTGATTACGAATTGCTGTCATTCCCAATCGCTTCCACTTTGTTATAATACCACTGACAGTTGACTGTGGAATATTTAGTAGCGAGGACATTTCATGACTGGACTTGTTGCACAGGTGGCATCCTATCACAGTACCATGCTGGAATTCACTGAGCTCCTGAGAGCGGCCCATTCTTTCACAAATGTTTGTAGAAGCAGTCTGCATGCCTAGGTGCTTCATTTTATACACCTGTGGCCATGGAAGTGATTGGAACACCTGAATTCAATTATTTGGATGGGTGAGCGAATACTTTTGGCAATATAGTGTATGTCCTGGAGGGAGGGAAGCTCACCTCCGATGATGTGTCTGGCAGTTCGCACCACCCTTTGCAGTGCTTTGCAGTTGTGGGCTGTGCTATTGCCGTACCAGGCGGAGATGCAGCCAGTCAGGATGCTCTCTACAGTGCAGGTGTAGAACCGTGTGAGGATGTGGCGGTTCATTCCAAACTTCCTCAGCCATCTCAGGAAGAAGAGGCGCTGATGAGCCTTCTTCACAACGACTTCAGTGTGGATGGACCATGTGAGTTCCTCAGTGATGTGGACACCCAGGAACTTGAAGCTGCTGACTCTCTCCACTGGTGCTCCATTGATGGTGATGGGACTGTGTTCTCTGTCTTTTCTTCTGAAGCTCCTTTGTCTTACTAACGTTGAGGGAGAGGTTGTGCTCCTGACACCAGTGTCACCACCTCCTCTCTGTAGGCTGTTTCATCATTGTCAGTGATCAGACCTAACACCGTTGTGTCATCAGCAAACTTAATGATGGCATTGGAGCTATGTGTTGCCACACAGTCATGTGTGTACAAGGAATACAAGAGTGGGCTGAGAACACAGTCCTGTGGGGCTCCAGTGTAGAGGGTCAGTGATGAGATGTTGCTGCCTATTCTAACCACCTGGCGTCTGCTTGACAGGAAGTCCAGGATCCAGCTGCACAGCGAGCTGTTTAAGCCCAGAGCCCGGAGTTTCTCATCAAGCTTGGAGGGCACTATGGTGTTGAATGCTGAGCTGTAGTCTACAAACAACTTTCTCACAAGTGTTCTTTTTTCCAGGTGGGAGAGAGCAGTGTGTAGTGTAGATGCAATGGCATCATCAGTGGAGCGGTTGTTGCGGTAAGCAAACTGCAATGGGTCGAGAGAGGCAGCACAGAGCAGATGTAATCTCTGATTAGTCTATCAAAGCATTTGCTGATGATGGGGGTCAGAGCAACAGGATGCCAGTCATTTAAGCAAGTAATTTTTGATTGCTTTGGAACAGGCACAATGGTGGACATTTTAAAGCATGTGGGGACTACAGACAAAGAGAGGGAAAGGTTGAAAATGTCCGTAAAAACACCAGCCAGCTGGTTCGCGCACGCTCTGATGACGCGGCCCGGAATGACGGAGAGAGGCAGCGGTGTTCATGGCGGAGTTTTTATTCCCTTTAAAGTCCGTGATGATGTTAATTCCCTGCCACATGCTTCTAGAGTTGGTGGTGTTAAACTGTTCTTCAATCTTGTCCCTGTACTGGCGTTTTGCTGTTCTGATCTTTCTGATCTTTCTGATCTTTTCAGAGGGCATAACTGGCTTGTTTGTGCTCCTCTGCGTTCCCGGAATTAAAAGCGGCGGTCCGCACATTAAGTGCCGCGCGAACATCGCTATTAATCCATGGCTTCTGGTTCGGATAGATCCGTGTTCTGGTCGGAACGACGTCCTCTACACACTTTCTGATGAAACACATTACACTATCAGCGTAAAGCTCAATGTCGTCATCAGAGGCGGACCGGAACATCTCCCAGTCCATGTGATGAAAACAGTCTTGTAGCGTAGAGTCTGATTGGTCTGACAAGCACTGGATCGTTCTGAGAGTGGGTGCTTCCTGTTTCAGTTTCTGCCTGTAAGCGGGCAGGAGCAGAATGGAAGAGTGGTCTGATTTGCCAAATGGTGGGTGGGGTAGGGATTTGTAGCCATCTCGGTAGGGAGAGTAGCAATGGTCCAAAACCCGGTCCCCTCGTGTGTTGAAACTAATGTGCTGGTGGTATTTTGGTGCGACTAATTTGAAACTGGCT
Source organism: Myxocyprinus asiaticus (assembly GCF_019703515.2). NCBI lineage: Eukaryota > Metazoa > Chordata > Actinopteri > Cypriniformes > Catostomidae > Myxocyprinus > Myxocyprinus asiaticus. Next base: position 47,661,775 of record NC_059361.1, on the reverse strand, counting down.
TTATTAAAGTCCCTCGGTGCGTGGTTTCCTGCTTGCTTATAATCCTGTACAGTTCCTTGAGTGCCCGGTCTGTGTCGGCTTGTGGGGGGATGTACACAGCAGTGATAATGACCGCTGTGAATTCCCTAGGTAGCCAGAATGGTCGACACAGAAGCATGAGAAATTCCAGATCAGGAGAGCAGAAAGACTTGATAGAATGTACATTCCTCTGATCACACCAGGATTTGTTGATCATAAAACATACACCACCACCTCTGCTTTTACCTGAGAGATCTTTCGCTCTGTCCGCTCGGTGCACGGAGTACCCCGCGGGTTCAATGGCTGAGTCTGGAATCTCCGCAGACATCCAAGTTTCCGTAAGGCAGATAATGCAGCATTCTCTCATTGGAAAGAGTAGGCCTAACCCACCATTGTCAACCGGCCTATGTAACTTATTGAAATTTAACCTGGAGTGCTTACCATTCCAAATAAAGGACTTCGCTATGCTATCAAATTGCTTGAAATAAGAGAGGGGGACATCTACAGGGAGAGACTGAAGCAGGTAGTTGAATTTTGGAATACAATTCATTTGAATAACATTAACCTTCCCAATCATCGATAAATGTAATGAAGCCCACCTGCCCACATCGCTTGAAAACCTTTTTATTAAAGAGTCAAAATGAACTCTAACTAAATCAGACAAATTTGCTGGGAATAAAATCCCCAAATACTTAATGCCCTGTTTGGGTCACTGGAAGACGCCCGGCTGGAAAGCCGTTACTGGACAGTACGCTGTCAGAGCCAAAGCTTCGGATTTAGACCAATTGACTTTGTATCCTGAGAACTTGGAAAAGGAATTAATAATTCTGGCAAGGCATAGATCTAGTAGGTTCAGAGACAAATAATAAAATATAATCTGCGTAAAACAGAAGCTTATGTGCCACACCTCCCGCAACCACCCCTGGAAAATCATCCTCCTTTCTTATCGCGGCTGCTAATGGTTCCAGGGCAAGACAGAACAATAATGGGGAAAGAGGGCAGCCCTGCCGAGTGCCCCTATCCAGAGTAAAATAATCCATTTGTTTGTACCGCTGCTACAGGGTGTCTATAAAGTAACTTAATCCAGTCAATAAATGTACTCCCGAACCCATACATTTCCAAAATCTTAAAAAGATAATCCCATTCTACCATATCAAACGTCTTTTCGGCGTCAAGTGAGATGGCAGCGATCGGAGATTGATTATTCGCTACTGACCACATGATATTGATGAGATGTTATCAGAAGAGCTACGGCCCCGAATAAATCCCACTTGATCTATATGAATGAGAGATGTCATAACCTTACTTAATCGGTTAGCCAACATTTTTGACAATATTTTTACATCTAGTTGGATCAGGGAGATTGGACGGTAACTTTTACACTCGCTTGGATCTTTGTCCTTTTTAAGAATCGGACTGATCCAGGCTTGTGTCATGGTTGGAGGAAGCTTTCCATTCTTTAATGATTCAGTATAAACTTCTAACAAAAGTGGAGCCAGTTCTGTAGCATAAGATCTAAAAAATTCTGTGGCAAAACCATCTGGCCCCCGGAGCCTTGCCAGTAGGTAGGGACTTAATTACCTCGTCAAGTTCCTCCAAGGTTATCTCAGAATCAAGAGTTTTTTTTGCTCAATCGTTAGTTTAGGAAGATCTAATGGTTCCACAAAGTTTCTAATATATTCATCAGTAGACGAAGACGTGGAACTATAAAGATCAATATAGAATTCTTTAAAGGCATTATTAATATCAATGGCTGAGGCAAATATTTCACCACCAACAGATTTCACTGAGGGAATGGTAGAAAAAGACTATCTCTGCTTTATATATCTAGCCAAAAGCTTCCCTGCTTTGTCACCCGACTCAAAGTATGACTGTCTTGCTCTGAATAGCCAAACCTCCACTTTCCGCAGCAAAATATTATTTTATATATATATTTCAATCGGGTCAATTCTCTGAGGCCATCAGCTGACATACAGTGCTTCAGCTCTGCCTCTGCACTTTTAATATTTCCTTCCAACTCCACGAGTTCTTGTGCTTTGGATTTTTTGATGAATGAGGCATACTGTATGATCTGACCCCTAAGAACTGCCTTAAGTGCCTCCCAAGCCATGCCCACAGAGGATACTGAGGACCAGTTGGTCTCCATATAAACACTGATTTCAGTCTTTAACATTTGTTGGAAATCAGGATTTTGCAAAAGGGACACATTAAGGCACCAACTATATGATTTCTTTTTCTCTATATGTGGTATTACCTCTAAACTCACCAGGGCGTGATCTGACACTAAAATGTTTCCAGTTGAGCAATCCACAACAGATGAAATGAGGGATTTAGATATTTAAAAAAAAAAAAAAAAAAAAATCTTTTCTAGAATAAATCTTATGGACTGATGCAAAAAAGTCTCAATATCCATAAGACCAAGATTTTTATCTTGATTCACATCCTGTGAAGCGTCAATGTTGCTCTAGGGGGTTTACACTTTGCTTCACTGTGATCAAGGACTGAGTCCATCAAAAGATTAAAGTGTCCTCCCAATATCATATCATGAGGGGTGCCAGCGGTTTGCAACATCCCTTCAAGATCTATAAAAAGGCCCTGATTATCAGCGTTAGGTGTGTAAATATTAGCCAAAATCAACCTTTGCCCTTGAATTTCAGCTAAAACAATAATGAATAATTTATCTTTAGTCTGTTTGAGACATTTGAATTGTAGATGTTTATTTACCAATATAATGACTCCCTTGGTCCTACTTGAGCCAGCTCTAAAGAAAAATATGTCCACCCCATATCTTCCCAAATTTTTCAGCTTCCTGTGGGGAAAGATGTGTTTCTTCAAGAAACACTATATCATATTTCTTACGTTTAAGAAAATAAATAACCTTCCTTCCTTTTTATGGGGTGCCCCAACCCATTCACATTCCATGTGGAGAGAGATAGCATACTCGTATTAACATTTGACATTTTGATATAATAGAAAAAATAAATTGTGTGTCAAAAACAAGATTATACAGACCACATTCCCCATTAGTGAAACAATCAAACCCCGAACTTCCCCCCGAACAAAACAAACAGAAAAAAGAACAACGTGCGCATTAACCCCACGCACGATGGCGCCAACCGGCGACAATCCCTCTAAACTCAAAAGGTCCATGTACGCCCACGAGCCCCCATGACAACTTTGCCATCTGATTGCACAATTTTGCCAGAAAATACTCTGTAAAATAAACCCAGTCAGTATGAAGAATGAACACAAAGAATGTGTAGATTCATTCACAGAACTGTCTCAAAGGTGTGATCTTCCACAAAACAAATTCCAGCTGATATAAAACCGTTCAAATTCCTCGGACAGACAAACGAATATTCATTGAGCTAGCTGTTAAGTTCATCGGATGACTTAATCATTCCAATGTCCCGTAAAAAAAAAAAAACTCAACACAAACTACAGCCAGCAGGAGGAATAAGCACGAAGAACAAACAGATTTATCCACAGCTTTCCAAAGGAGTGTTATTCAATAGAACAAGCTCCAGCCACTAGGAGGAACCAACACAAAAAGAAACAAAACCGGCATCACGGTTCCCCGGATGGTCGAGTCAATTCACTCAGAGGCCGCATAAAAGTATATACCATGACTTACACAATCCGTCAACTTTATAAAAGACATCCTTTGTGTGAGCATGTAGATATTTTGCGGTCATCTGTAGTGTCCACTCTCAAACTGGCTGGGAACTTCAATGCAAAAGTAATGTTTCATCAATGCAAAAGCTTCTTTAAGGAAAGTGTTATTCACAAAACAAGCTCCAGCCACACGGCGGAGCCAACGCAAAAAACACAATGTCGCCCAGCTTCCTCAAGAGTAAATACAGCGAGTCGACCCACACACATCCAATGGTTTACTCACCCAGTGTTTCAATAAAGACATTGCCTGATTGGGACATGTAAATACTTTGCGACCGACCTTCGTTTCTATTCTCAGTTTGGCTGGAAACATCAGAGCAAACGAGATCTTTCGCCAATGTAAGAGTTTCTTACATTCCTTGAACCGATCGCGTTTCTCTCTTGTCGAGTTCGCAAAGTCCGGGAACAAGAAAATATTATGGTTCTTCCAAGAAAGCTTCCCTTTGCTCCTCGCCTGGCGCAACACAAGATCTTTATCGGATCTCAGATATCTGGCCAGAATCGGTCGGGGCCTGTCTCCCTCAGCAAATCTATGAGCTGGGACTCTGTGTGATCGCTCGATTTCCAGCTTGTGGCCTTATGTCGAGCAGACTTGGGAAGAGCTCGTCTAGGAATTTGACCATATCTCTGCCCTCCTCATGCTCAGGAATTCCAACAATTCGAACATTATTCGTGCGGCTTCTATTCTCAAGATCTTCAAGCTTTTCAAGGAGACGTTCCAAATCAACTTTGGTCGCAGGCAGATTAGCGGTTAATTTCCTCTCCGAAGTTTCCAGACAATCGATTCGACTCTCAACATCAGTCACTCTTGTAACTAACTCAGAGAATTTTATTTCCATCACCGTAATCGATCGACGTATTACAGCGAGATCCTCCAAGTCAGCAAGAACCTTCGTCAACATCACCGACATGTTGGACAACTGACGATGGATCTCCTCTCCCGCCACGTCATCTAAATCGAGTCCCCGGTCTGTAGGCCTGTTGGGGCTTTCATCCTGAACACGTAAGTGTCTTTTAATGTCTCCAGAGCCTGAGGATTTTGACTTCTTCGCCATGTTTTGCATCAAAGAGCAATTGTGTAACTGGGTGTATCAAATTCACCAGATTATAACATGAAAATAATTGAAAATTTAGCAAAGTGCGCAGAGCTCGTCGCTTAGACGTCTGCTTCTTGCATGGCGTCATGTGACCCCCTCAAATGTTGTCTTTGGTTGTAATCTTAACCAACCATTTTTGAAATTCGGTCTTTCCCCATTCTGTTTATAGGAGCTGCACTTTCATGAGTAGAAATAGCCTCCTGGGAGCATTCCAAAGATGGCCACCAGTAGACTGACTTGCTAGAAAGACATTGATTGAACTTTAATACATGGAATGGATTGGGGGGACTGAATTTAGAAAAAAAAAAAAAAAGCGAGATCATATACGGTCATTCTTAAAAAAATAAAAAAAAAAAAATGAAACAATGTTTACTTAAGGCTGTATCCACTGGCAAAGTACAGTCCTCTCAATGGGAATCTGCCTGATTGGGTACAGTATTTCATGCAGTGGATTTCAGGTAGTGAAGAATTTCCCCTTGCGGATTTCAAGATTGGTGACCAATAGGAAGTTTCTTGATTTGGAAGTGACCTCTGTGTGCTTGGCAATTAGGCTTTGCTGGTTTGACATGCGCTCAGTGTCTGCCCACACCACCTTTGCCCATGAAATTCCACCGTGCATAGGTAAATGTGACAGCGCATTCAATTTAAAAACACCAGTGAAACATGTAGGGGAAGTGACCCAGTTAAGCCCACCTAAATCTAAGTTTTACATGCTTTCTTATATAAATGTTAACAGCCTTCCAATAAAATTAGAATTAAATCAAAGATTAATCTATCATCTAAACACTTGTGTTAAGTTTTGTGATAAACTGACAACATTAAGTTACTTTATTTAACTGCAAACATGAAAAGTCTGGAGTGGGCTTATGAGGAACATGTGTACCATTTAAGCCCACATGTGTTCTTAATAAGCCCACTATGCTTTTAAAAATGTAAATGCTTCACATTTTACTAAAACACCTCAATTTTGATTATTTTTGAAAATTTAGACTCAAACATCATAACCAGTTAATTAAACCTTTAAATTCTAAATCTGGCAGTCCTTATAATTTTGTCCTCTGTCTTTTCATTTTTCTCCCTGCAATGAAAACAGATTCAATATGTAGCATTGACAAGGAGTTCAGTTTAATATGAGGTTCAATGGTTTATTTGCTCAGTGGGCTTATTAGGAACAATAGGGGTCATTTGTAAAAGTAGAGTCAAGGTAAAAGTTTAATATTTTCATTAATAAAAAACACTTACAACAGAGCATGTTTGTTATTGTTGTTTAAACAAATAAAATAATTATTCTGCTTTGAGGAAACAGGATTTCAAAGGCACTGTTCCTTATAAGCCAACATGAAAACATATTTCTGGATTATAATTACAGACAGAGCATTAAATCTTGTTTGAGCTCAAGAGGCTTCTTAAATATTTTCATTTAATCCATTTATCAGCAGTTTTTATTCATTTATTTTCTTTTACTGCATCTATCTTTGTGAGCATCACTCAGGCAGTGTCCTGCAGTAACTCCAGAAACAAAAAAATGAAATCCATCTTTTCAAATACATAGTATTGCTTTTTAATACAAAGATAATAAATATCAAGTATCATTTGGTTTATTAATGTCTTAATTTTTTTTTTTTTTATCATAATTCACCTGGTTTGTTCATCTGATTCCAGAAAAATAGCTTTTTTTGAGGCCATTAAAAGCTGAAGTTTTGCAGCAACTTCCAATATGGCGCCGAACAGTGGTAGGACATGTTGCCAAATAACTCAAGAACGAAACATTTGATTGGCTCCAAATAAAAAGTAAAATGACACCAACAAATGTGTGCATTTCCTCTGCAACATTTTTTTTTCTCTTTCTTTCTGTCTTTTTTATATTTAAAAATAAAACAGTAAGTGGGCTTACATGGTACGTGGCCTTAATTGGTTCACTTTCCCATTTTTTACATTTATTATTTACATTGATACATTTAACTTGGTTAAATAGGCTAAAGGGAGTGTGTTCAATATCATATTACTTATTTATTTTTTATCAAAATTGGTATCGAGAATTGTGAAATTTTTGTGGTATTGGTACCGACTACTGAAATTTTGGTATCATGACAGCCCTATTAGAAAGAGATGCCTTTTGTCTCCTATTGAAGTCATGTTTTCCCATCTACTACCAATTGAAAGAGTTACTCACATTTGAGTCCTCTTGAGAAGAATCAAACTCAATCCTCTTTCAGTTGGCCTAAAATTGACCACCCGCAGGCTGTTTTCTTAAATATGATTGAAAACAATGTTGTTATTTTTCAATTCTGTATTTGTGATTGTGCATGTTGTGTTTGTGTTTTTTTTTGTCTCCTGCAGTTGTACAGAGATGGAGCATGAGGTGGCGTGTCTGGACATTACTCCTCTGGGTGACTGCGCAGGTGAGTCTAGCATCTGCGCGGTTGGGCTCTGGACAGACATCTCAGCTCGTCTGCTCAAGTTACCCTGCTTCAGCACGCTGCATAAAGAGATGCTGGGAGGAGGTGAGATTTCACATTTGTCCCACCAGAGAATAAATTCTGCAAACAGTGCAGGCTGTTACAAAATTTCTGCTTTTATAAATGTAGTATAATATTGTCTGCTTTATCCACCACGGGCCTGTACCGCAAAGCTTGATGAACAAACTCTGATTAATTGGATTGGTTTCAAGTTGACAAAAGCAAACTAATCCAACCCAGTTTAAATGATACCACAACACTCAATATAAACCTTCTCTGTCAACTTAGAATTTGATCCTGAGTTTAGGATTAGTTCACGAGTGCGTGCACATAAATAGCTGCTTTTCCACTATCAGGCCAGGGCTATCAACTGGCCAGCCAGGGTCAATACAGGGCTCCAGACTAAATAAAATTACTTAGGAGCCATTGGCTCCTAAACTGAAACATTAAGGAGCCAAATGGCTGTTTTTAGTAGCCAAATCAGATTTTCCCGATTTAGATTTTTGTTCAGAAACAAGATAGAAAGCAGAAGAAAAGGAAGACAGCTGATAACCCATTAATCTGAGGTTTAATAAACAGAATATATATAGTTAAGATAAGTTTGCATTCCCTTTTGTCTCATCATTGTTCACACCCCTTTCATAATTTATATAAATATAAGAGATAAAATATTTTTTTTTATTTAGTACTGCTCTTTGGAGTCTACATTACAGATATTAACATATAGTAATGTGTTGTCTTTTTGAGCATCAATGAATGTTTGCACCTTGTGTAATAGTTGTGTACAAGTCCCTCAGTAAACCTTTTTCACACTCCGGGTTTTGGAACGTGGAAGTAAATGTTTGCAGGGTAAACTTCGACAGCGGTGAATGGGAGATCACAGCAAATCTTATTTTCACTTACCCGTTTGCTCCATGACCAAAAGAAAAAATCCACTATTACATTTGAATGACTTTCCAGAAGAAAAAAAAATAGAGAGCAGTGGATAAAGACAGTCAGATGGGAGAAGATGACAAATGTACTGTCACTCTCTCAGCAGCTGTAATAGAAACAAGCACTCTGGAAGACATTTTTAACAAAGTCAAACCGAACGCAATTTTAGAGTTTTTAGGAAAAATTGATTTCGAAAACCTTTTATAGAATTCCTTACACATTTATCGCCATGGAAATAGCCATAGAAGCTGGCATGGCTTTAAAAACAAACAAACTGTAATAGAAACATCCTTGCAGCTGTGGTAATTAATTTTTTTTTAAACTAATTCCAGGGTAATCTAACACAAAGCATAATGTTATAAACTTACGCTCAGTATTTAAAAAAATGATCATATATTGCTAAATAAGGTGGAAACGCATCATCACAGTCTGTGAAAAATGTCTTTTGTCCTAAGTGTCTAAAGCTTGATTATATACAGTGCATCCGGAAAGTATTCACAGCGCTTCACTTTTTCCACATTTTGTTATGTTACAGCCTTATTCCAAAATGGATTAAATTCATTATTTTCCTCAAAATTCTACAAACGATACCCCATAATGACAACGTGAAAGAAGTTTGTTTGAAATCTTTGCAAATGTATTAAAAATAAAAAACGAAAAAAAAAATCGCATGTACATAATTATTCACAGCCTTTGCTCAATACTTTGTTGAAGCACCTTTGGCACCAATTACAGCCTCAAGTCTTTTTGAGTATGATGTTACAAGCTTGGCACACCTATTTTTGGGCAGTTTCTCCCATTCTTCTTTGCAGGACCTCTCAAGCTCCATCAGGTGAGCGTCAGTGCACAGCCATTTTCAGATCTCTCCAGAGATGTTCAATCGGGTTCAAGTCTGGGCTCTGGCTGGGCCGCTCAAGGACATTCACAGAGTTGTCCCGTAGCCACTCCTTTGTTATCTTGGCTGTGTGCTTAGGGTCGTTGTTGGAAGATGCACTTTCGCCCCAGTCTGAGGTCCAGAGCACTCTGGAGCAGGTTTTCATCAAGGATGTCTCTGTACATTGCTGCATTCATCTTTCCCTCGATCCTGACTAGTCTCCCAGTTCCTGCTGCTGAAAAACATCCCCACAGCATGATGCTGCCACCACCATGCTTCACTGTAGGGATGGTATTGGCCAGGTGATGAGCGGTGCCTGGTTTCCTCCAGGCATGACGCTTGCCATTCAGGCCAAAGAGTTCAATCTTTGTTTGTCATGGTCTGAGAGTCCTTCAGGTGCCTTTTGGCAAACTCCAGGTGGGCTGTCATGTGCCTTTTACTGAGGAGTGGCTTTCGTCTGGCCACTCTACCATACAGGCCTGATTGATGGTTGTTCTTCTGGAAGGTTCTCCTCTCTCCACAGAGAAATGCTGGAGCTCTGTCAGAGTGACCATCGGGTTCTTGGTCACCTCCCTGACTAAGGCCCTTCTCCCCCGATCGCTCAGTTTGGCCGGGCGGCCAGCTCTAGGAAGAGTTCTGGTGGTTCCAAACTTCTTCCATTTACGGATGATGGAGGCCACTGTGCTCATTGGGACCTTCAATGCTGCAGAAATTTTTCTGTATCCTTCCCCAGATCTGTGCCTCGATACAATCCTGTCTCGGAGGTCTACAGACATGGCTTGGTTTGTGCTCTGACATGCACTGTTAACTGTGGGACCTTATATAGACAGGTGTGTGCCTTTCCAAATCATGTCCAATCAACTGAATTTACCACAGGTGGACTCCAATCAAGTTGTAGAAACATCTCAAGGATGATCAGTGGAAACAGGATGCACCTGAGCTCAATTTTGAGTGTCATGGCAAAGGCTGTGAATACTTATGTTCATGTGATTTTTTTTTTTTTTTTTTTTCGTTTTTTATTTTTAATAAATTTGCAAAGATTTCAAACAAACTTCTTTCATGTTGTCATTATGGGGTATTGTTTGTAGAATTTTGAGGAAAATAATGAATTTAATCCATTTTGGAATAAGGCTATAACATAACAAAATGTGGAAAAAGTGAAGCACTGTGAATACTTTCCGGATGCACTGTATACAGGGTTCCCGTGGATCCTTAAAGTCTTAAAAGGCATTGAATTCATTAATCTAAAAATAAGGCCTTAATTGGTATTAAAATGACTTAATCTTTCAAAAGTCTTAAAAATGCTAAGGCATGGGAACTAGGATTTTATGAATAGTTTTTTTCCTGACATTGCAATTTAAAATCTCAAAATAATTGGTAATATAATTTTTTAAAAAAATATAATTTACCAAATGTGTCTCACATTAACGTCGCGCAGATCAGGATAGCGGAACCAACAACACTCATATTTTGAGTTTGCGGCCAGGATGCTCAGAGCAGATGCACTGTCTCCTTGCTAGCGACGACATGGGGATGTGCAAATTCAATGAAAACTGGCTATTCAACCAAGATTTCGTGGCATGTCTGAAACCGGTACCAGGCAATGTGTACGAGGCACAGTGTATTTTGTGCAGGAAGTGTTTCAAACGGCACGATGGGAATCAAGGCTGTGGAATCCCACATGTAGAGTGAGAATCAGAAAGCTGCCAAGTCAACCCGCCAACAGACGGCAGGTATTTCCCAGTTCTGTTCCACCCTCGTCTCCACCATGCCTCTACCCCCATCTCCGATACCAGCAAAAGGGTAAGCAGCAACAGATCTCTGGATAACATTCAGGTGTACACTTACACTGAAAGCAGAGGTATTGTGGTGTCTGAACGCAATGACAAAACACCAATCATACAAGTCAAATGAGGGAGTTGAGACTTATTCTGACATATTTAGGTGACACGTTATTATTGGCTTTTTTAGTTGTGTATTTTGAATATACATTAAAGGCATACCGCCATTAAAGCGCATAACGAATACGAGAATTATAGTTCTCAGGCAATTGTGCCTTTTTACTGATGATTCATGATTGTTGTTTTATGTTATTGTTTTCCACTCTAGAAAGTGATATAAAAAAATTAAAAAAAATAAACATTTGAAGTAGATCATCTAACTTTTTCACTGGAGCAAAAAAAGTCATGTTTTATGTTACAATAAACATTTGGGCAAAATTGTCCCTAACCCTAAATATTTGATGTCGTTTTTTCTTCAATTTTGGCTATTTTAAAGTTGGTCTTAAATTTAATTCTGTGTGGCATTAAAAAAAGTCTTAAGTCTTAAATCTAACTTGCCTTAAGCTGTAGGAACCCAGTTTATAGTCAGTTGAAGACAGAAGTTTACATACACCTTAGCCAAATACATTTAAACTCAGTTTTTCACAATTCCTGATATTTAATCGTAGAAAACATTCCCCGTCTTAGGTCAGTTGGGATCACTAGTTTATTTTAAGAATGTGAATGATTTATTTCAGCTTTTATTTCTTTCATCACATTCCCAGTGGGTCAGAAGTTTACATAAACTTTGTTAGTATTTGATAGGATTGCCTTAAACAATTTAAACTTGGGTCAAACATTTTGGGTAGCCTTCCACAAGCTTCTCACAATAAGTTGCTGGAATTTTGGACCATTCCTCCAGACAGAACTGGTGTAACTGAGTCAGGTTTATAGGCCTCCTTGCTCGCACGTGCTTTTTCAGTTCTGCCCACAAATTTTCTGTCAGATTGAGGTCAGGGCTTTGTGATGGCCACTCCAATACCTAGACTTTGTTGTCCTTAAGCCAATTTGCCACAACTTTGGAGGTATGCTTGGGGTCATTGTCAATTTGGAAGACCCATTTGCGACCGAGCTTTAACTTCCTGACTGATGTCTTGAGATTTTGCTTCAATATATCCACATAATTTTCCATCATGATACCATCTATTTTGTGAAGTGCACCAGTCCCTCTTGCAGCAAAGCACCCCCAAAACATGATGCTGCCACCCCCATACTTCACGGTTGTGATGGTGTTCTTCGGCTTGCAAGCTTCACCTTTTTCCTCGCACAATACTTGTTGACCCCTCTCCAAACATAGCGCTTATGGTTGTGACCATAAAGCTCTATTTTGGTCTCGTCATTCCAAATTACAGTGTGCCAGAAGCTGTGAGGCATGTCAAGGTGTTGTCGGGCATATTGTAACCGGGCTTTTTTTGTGGCATTGGCTTCTTTCTGGCAACTCGACCATGCAGCTCATTTTTGTTCAAGTATTGTAGTATTGTGCTCCTTGAAACAACCACACCGTCTTTTTCCAGAGCAGCCTGTATTTCTCCTGAGGTTACCTGTGGGTTTTTCTCTGTATCCCGAAAAATTCTTCTGGCAGTTGTGGCTGAAATCTTTCTTGGTCTACCTGACCTTGGCTTGGTATCAAGAGATCCCTGAATTTTCCACTTTTTAATAAGTGATTGAACAGTACTGACTGGCATTTTCAAGGCTTTGGATATATTTTGATATCCTTTTCCATCTTTATAAAGTTCCATTACCTTGTTACGCAGGTCTTTTGACAGTTCTTTTCTGCTCCCCATGGCTCAGTATCTAGCCTGCTCAGTGCATCCATGTGAGAGCTAACAAACTCATTGTCTATTTATACACAGACACTAATTGCAATTTAAAAAGCCACAGGTGTGGATAGTTGTTTATTCATAGGCTATGTATGGATCCATATGTATGGATATGTACGAACCCTATATCAAGGTCAAGAACATAAATGTGAATTAAGTTGCTCTCCATATTTACTCAAAAACAGAGTTTGAATTGGGAAGCTTTTCATGAATTAGTTTGAACTGTTTGTTTTAATGAATCTCAATTCAACGACTTGCGCATCATTAAAATTGCTTATGGAAAGCTCCATGTGGAATATTTCATATTAAAATGTTTTGGTAAAACTATACAGTAAATATTGCTGTTTGTTTCTGCTTTGTACTATGTTGGAGTATAGTGTGGAAAACATGCCTTTATTAACTACTTTTTTACTTTTAAAACTCAGTTTTACATTATTGTAGTTTCTCAACAACTACATTCCTTGAGATGCATTTTAACATATTTCAATTGTTCTCCCTCTGTGCTCAGGTTTTTATATATAATTGAATTAAAACTGTCACTTTCTTTAGAAACATTTCTAAATTCTGTCCTTGTATAATTGATGAGTCCATTTGAAGTTTGTCTTTGAAATTCTGTTTCTAAGTTCAGACTTTAGGCTTATTCTGTGTTAAATCAACCACATTTCTGAAACTTCCCTGTCTGAAATTTTTTGATTTTATTACTTTTTCTGAAGAAAGATAAACAAATAATTATGAAAGCCAAAATATTAAAGCTGAAGTATGTAACTTTTTCCAGTTTTAAAATACTTCTGTCCCAGCTTAATATGCAGATACAACAATGAGTAATCCATTCATAGGATAATTTTCTTGAAAACTTTAAACACTGTCACTATGAAAATTCTCTGTTTGTTTGGAGCAACTCTCTTGGACCCGCCCCAACAATATTACTCAACCAGTGGTGTGAGTTTAGGGTGGGACTATCTCTTTTTTTGATCAATGGCAGATGAGTGGTTTTTCAGTTTTTCCTTTGAAAATTATATTTTTGCAATTCCATTCGGTTGCGCAGAAATGACATATTTCAGCTTTACCATGGATAAATATTTAGTAATCCATTATTTTCTAGATCCGTTATATCCATTATATCTTGCTTTTTGATAGTCCAAAAATACACTATTTGTACACTCTTCAGTTCATGCAATACCTAAATCAAATTTTTAGTTTGTCAGCATCTGCAAAGCTCTAGAATGCATCATTAGGGCTCTAAACACCAAAAGTGCTGAAACTCAACTGTATTTGTACTGTATTTTAGTATTATGCTTTTTTCTGACCTAAAAGTGTTTGGGTGTCAGAGACTGTAAATGGAAGAGATCCCATACTTGGTGGGATGGCCCTAAAACTGTGTTTTAACCAGATGTGATGAGCCACAGGGCATTCTCTCTTTGACTTGGTTTCTCTTTCTGCTACGTAGCGCCTGACAGCCCCGTCTACAAATGAACTTTCATGGGTCTAACATCCTCATAACAGTGTATTAAAGCTGTCAGCTCAATAGCTGGTCCAAAACAACTTGATTTTGGCCGAGGGTGTCACACCAGCCGACTGTTGTTCTTGAGGTCTCGGTCTCTTCAGTCAGAGCTGTCTCTCTCACACACACACACACACACACCCCCCGTTTCAGAATGGCAGAGGGGAGACATACTGGCTGGCTCCCTCTGATTTTCTCTCTGCTTCCCTGTCACATGCAGATTGGCAAAATAACAACATAAAGTAACTTTGTTCTGTGTGTGATTTGTATATGTATCCCCTTTGGTGCTTGCCATAGAGTGTCCATACACTGCTTCAGTGAGAAAAAGAATTCCGTTCAATCAACAGAATGTTCTGCGTTTTCTGTTTTTCTTTATTTTTATTTTTTTATTTATCATGATTTTAGTGAATGAATATCATGTTGTCGTGTCTCATTTAGTGTGGACAGACAGATTGCTTGTTGCTGAAATCTTATGTCTGGATAGGACACTAAGTCCTCCCCACTACTAGCCCCTCTGCATACACACATCCATCTTACACTAGGTGGTGCTATAATTAACAAAGTTACTTTTTCGCCAACACCTTTGGAACAGTATGGGCAAAAAAAAAAAAAAAAGTTTAGCCCAAGATGGACATTAAAGCCCAACACTTGTTTTAAAATGAATGGGTGAAATTGGAACACCCAATATGGCAGATGTAGAAAAGGAAGTCCCGCCTTTCAAGTAAAATAGCCAGTCACTTTTTAGATACAGACATCGCCTGTCAGTTAACTCGAACGCGCATGTGCGTTAGCCGGACCAGCCTGAAAAATAGCAGTTTTTTTTGTGTGGTCTGAGCTAAAGAAACACAATTTATGATTCCATTGTTGTCAGATTTTACTGCTGATTTGAAATGTTCTTTGATCGTAATCTTGACCAACCATTTTGGAGATTTCTGTGTTTCTCGATTCAAGTGGATAGGAGCTGTAATTTCATGCCGCTTGTATCCATAGAAAATGACTGCCTGCGGGTGTTCCAAAGATGGCCGCAGTGTGGACTGACTTGCCTTGAAAGGGACTTTGGATGCGTCTCAATCATCTCCTTAGTTCAGTAGTCAGGGCACGGTCTCGATCTCAAAATCGTTACAGTGCACTGAAAAGTTGCACCCTAAAAATTCACATAATGCACCGTAAAAACCAAGGAGCATCGTTGCTCACTATGTTCCTTTACCAGATGCGTCGGCATGTCTTTTGTCTACAAAGGCAAAGCCTTATTTTCTCTTTTAAAGAGATGTTGTTTGTAATGTCTTTCATCCATAATGACCACGAAATGGAAAGTCTTTTAAATAGGGGTCGACCGATATTGTTTTTTCAGGGCCGATAACGATTATTTGTAATCAAGATGACTGATAACCGATATTTTGGGCCGATATACATTTGCAGTAAAAATTAAAATTGTAGTGTCAAATTTTACACTAAAACAAATTCCAGCACAAAACGTCCTTTAAATGCCTATGAACGTGTTTAGTGAAATACTGCAAAACAGAACATTTCAATATTATATTTTTAAAAATACTGGAAAACAACATAACATATTTTTTTCAAAGCCTGTTTAGTCAAGTGAAAAAAGGGCAACGGGATTTTATTCACAACGGAGGAGAAAGATTAAACTCTAGCAAAGTTGACGATACGTTTGCTGAACCTCCTAACATTGATTAGCTAGCTACCACTATTAATGCCATCATCAGTTATAACATGTAAAAACACCAACTCATATGGGCGAGTACTCTGTTAAATCAGTCCTTATCTCTGCCACCCCGCATAATGCACTCCATTGCAGTAAAAGATAGCAGTAATGTTCATTGAGTTTATGCAGTGATATTTTTGTGTAACGTTGGTGCTAATATAACTAGAGATAGCTAACGTTCGTAGTATGGTAACAATTAATATTTAACCTTTATCACTTTTGCCCTTTTTTAAGCGGGGGATCCTGAAAAGTCGCTTACCAATGTCCTTTTTTCCTGCTAGTTTGCTACACATAAGTACAGGCATTTTCAGGTACCATAAGCCCCCCCCCCCCCCCCCCCAAAAATTTAAACTGGATATAGTCATCATTGAAATGGATTATAATGATTGTGATGTTTATTGCAACTTCAGTATATGCATTCTTACCTTTTGAAAACAGCTTGTCCTCTCAGTGATGCATCTTTCTCTCGCTGCTTTCCTCTTTCTAACCTCTCCCCCATGAATACGGAGTACGGTGTTGTTTGGCCATTTACTCGTGACATATAACCAGTCTGATAATACTGTGGCAGGACATAGAGCCAAACTAAAAGCAGTAACCTTTCAGAGAGGCGTAGACATCAGAGCCAACAGAGCGCATTTGAAAATGTATTTAATTGGCAATCAGAGCAGACAAAATAACGATTCCGATAATTAGAAAAATTAGGAATATCGGATCCGATTGTCGGCCAGGCCGATAATAGGTCGACCTCTACTTTTGAAGATGGTTAAAAATGCACTCCTTTTATATTTTATTTCTTTATTTGTCATGTATCTTTCATATAACTGTACATTTGAATATCAACAACGAAAATCCACAAATCCATAGATATACGTATTTCACAAATTCAAGAGCCACATGTTTCGCTTTTACTAAATAATAGGTTATTTTTGGACTCTTAAAAATCTAGATTTTGACTACTGTTTATGTGTGATTAAATTAAGGTCACGTTTCTCGTTGGTACTTTAGACCTTTTTCTTTGTGACCTACATTTGGTTTTTGACCTTTGAAAATTATTTAAAAAAAATAATAATAATAAGCAATCTGTATTGTCACAGGTGGGGATGCATTGTATACAGCCCATTTACACTACCAAATGGAATATATAATAGGCCACAGATGTTGCAATAACGGGGAAGAACCTTACACCTAAACTGCCCTTGACCCAACCCACTTGCACCTAGACTTAGCTTGCATGAAAATATAAAAACTTCATGGCCATGCCCATTGAATTTGCGCATATGACGAATCACATAGCGCTGTGCATAAGGCATAGTGCTCTTAAAAGAGGACCCATAATATTAAACTCGTGCTCTAATCCACAGTTGTCAAACTCAGTGCCCCATTTCATTAAATTAGCTTTTTTGTTAGTTTTTTTGTTACATTTTGTGATGTCTGTGTGTCTTGTAGAGATCATTCCTCGTTCAATCCTCATGACGACTTTTGAGGGCACTCATTATCTGCTGTGTGCTCTGGGAGACGGAGCACTCTTCTATTTCGGACTGGACATTCAAACAGGTTAAACAAACACACACACTCAAACACCCAACCACAATAAAAATCAACTTAGTTTCTCTAAACACTTTTGTGAAGATCTTTTATGAAATCAAAATGTACTTTCTTAATACATATTGCTGGTCTTACTGTAAACGATTCAACAGTGCACGTTATTCTTTTATGTGCAGGGTCTATCCATAATTGTTGAAAAGATTAATTGATTCAAAAGATTAATGTTTCTTGAATGTTGACAGAATTGTTCCATTTAGAGTTTGTTAGCACATCATAGTTTGTTTTCAGGACAGGGGACACAGTGTAATAATGCAGAAGCTTTTGCAGATCTAAGAGTGTGATTTTTTTTTTTTGTTTTTTTTTTTTTTTTTTTTTTTTTTTTCCTGTGCAGGAGTTTTAAGTGAACGTAAGAAGGTGACTCTTGGCACTCAGCCGACGGTTCTGCGCACCTTTCGCTCGCTTTCCACATCAAACGTGTTCGCCTGCTCAGACCGACCCACCGTCATCTATTCCAGCAACCACAAACTGGTATTCTCTAACGTCAACCTTAAAGAGGTGAACTACATGTGCCCGCTCAACTCTGAGGGATACCCTGACAGGTAAAACGACTCAAACTCACACCAAGAGCGACATTTTTTGATCTATGCATTTCTATGGGCCTGTTCAAACAAGCATTTTTTTGTTCTCACATTTGTTTGTCCAAAAAAAACTGTCCGATAAGATAGCTTTTGTGGTCAAATGTCTAGAATTGAAATTCTAGATGGATATTGAGCTTTTGATATTGTTGATCTCAGAGTACAGTCAACATATTAAAGATGAAATGGTGGTAAGTAGAGCAAAAATAACTGCTATGAAAAGCAATTGCTGACAAAATGGGAATGTTTAGTCTATTTATGAAATATTTATTTACCTAGTACCATTTTAATACAGCTAGCTTTTATTATTACAGTACTCTATTACTAAGCCACTGAAGCGAATGGAGTGTAAAATATGTGTACATCCGTTCTTCCGTAAATTCTCTTTGAATTGAATTAATTTAGAAATGATTAACACAAATTTGATCAATTAATAATTCTTTTTTTTTTTTTTTTAAATATGAATGTTAAAAGCTATTTCCCCCAAGTCGTCTTGACAGCACAACCAGCATAGGAAAAGAAACCTGCTGATGCACCAGATGTCACTGCATAGGGTCCAAAGGACAAATGTCTGAGTGCACCTCTTAAAGTGTCATTTACATGCTCATTGTGATGATGGGTTTTATTTTGCATTAAAGTGTGTAAAGGAGCAGAGTGCTTTAGCTTTTACTGTGAACACGTTTAGAATAAATTAAGTGTTTATGACTGTATTTTTGGAATCATAAGTGTAATTTTGTCCTGGTATTTCAGTTTGGCTCTGGCTAATAACAGCACTCTGACCATCGGCACCATTGATGAGATCCAGAAACTCCACATCAGAACTGTACCACTATACGAGTCACCCAAGTGAGTGTGTGTGTGGGGGGAGTGGGGGGAGGGTTTATAGAGGCTTTGGCTAGAATACATACAAGGGATGGATGTGATGTATTGATTCATGTAAAAGAAAATGCATGGCGTCAGATTAAATTAATCAGAGCTTGTTTTTGAAAAAGCCTCCGAACTCATGATCTTGAAAAAAAGATGGGTGTGAATTTACTAAAAACCACTTGCTTGTGGTATTTCAGCGCAAAACTCGGCATCTTATTCACTAACCACCTGCAATCAAGTTTATTCGCTGCAATCAGTGCAGAAATTGCACTATGTCTTAAGTATTTAAATTATGTCAATGTCATGCTTTTCCACACAAACAAGCCTCTTTTCTATGTAAAACAGATGACTTATAGGATTGCGCTTCAATTACAAAAATTGCCTGCCGCAATTTAGATGGCACTGTTACTGCCAGATGAAAGCAGGCATGTGACGAGGAGGAGGGTGTGGCCGGGCCGTGATGGAGCACGGGCGGCACTGAATCAGCTGATCAGCAGGAGAGCGAGATAAGGGGCAGCCGGAGACCCCGGTTCGAGAGAGAGACGCACGTGGCCGCGTTTTATGTTTTACGTTGAGTTTTACATTAAAACTTACGTTTACTGTTCAGCCGGTTCCCGCCTCCTCCTTGCCCATCCTTGAACTATTACAGTGGTGCCAAAACCCGAGAGGGGGGAGGGATGCGCTGTTGTGGAGTCCTCGCTGCTGCCGTATGCCTGGGGACAGAGGGGTCGCTGCCGAGAGCCGGAGTATCCGCTACTGTCTGCCGAGAAGGGGAGGTGCGGTTCCGTCCGCCAGGGGCTGGAGGATTCGCTGGCATCTGTCAGAGGGCGGAGAAGCGGTTGAGGACCGGGCGACAGCGTGTCCGGGAGCCGGCAAACAAGTTCTTCTCTTTCTCTCTCTGTGTCTCCCCGCTGACCTGTTCCCTCTCCCCATGCCTCCCCTCATCTCTCCCCAAGGTTCACAGGAGGCGGGGTAGACCACCGGCTGACAGAACGGCCTGAAGGGCAGCGTCTCCCCTCCAGATATGGGGGGGGGGAGTTAGTCAGACTGGTGGCGCCCCGGCCTGAATCGGGCGGGGGAGGAGTGTGACGAGGAGGAGCGCATGGCCAGAATCAGCTGATTAGTGGGAGAGCGAGATAAGGGGCAGCCAGAGACACCAGTTCGAGAGAGAGAGAGAGACGCACGCGGCCGTGTCTGTTTGTCTTGTTTTATGTTGTTTTAAGTTGAGTTTTACATTAAACCTTACATTTAATGTTCAGCCGGTTCCCGCCGCCTCCTTGCCTGTACTTGAACTGTTACAAGGCAGTAAAAAGAATTGTATTTATGATGTTTGTGTACATTTTATATCAATCATATCAGCAGTAATTCATCAAATAATTATCAAATAATGGAAAAGGGCATTATAGCCTTTCGGCATATTAAAGAGATGATTCAGGTGTCTGGATCACAGTAGTCAGCAGGGTTCCCACGCTTCCTGGAAAACCTGGAATTTTGCAATGCAGTTTTCCAGTGATGGAAAAGTCATGGAAAATGGAAAAAAAAATCTTAAATGTTTTGGAAAATAATTATTAGTCCTGGAAAATATTTTAGTAAAATAAAACTGTTTGACTGTGTAACAAGTAACAAGTTTTGTTACATGTACAAAAGCATGGTAATGATCGGGACTCGGGATAGGTGTCAAATACACACATTCGTATCGCTTTGTCACTGCTGCCGGCTACGCATTGTGAAACAACGTCAGCAGTTGACTGTTATGAACCAAGCCCTTTCACGAACATTCTCTGCTGTCATCTGCTTTGCTTCGACGAAATGGTTTAAGTATTGATAAAATGCATATGACTTTTTTGTTCAAACATTGCTGTTGTGATAACTACAAAAACATTTGAGTTGTAAACTTCAGACAATGACGGTGGTCGAACCGCAGATTATTATTTTTATGAATTCACATCTCAAGCCTGAGGTGGTAGCATGTTGATGCAGTGTTTACATATGTGAATTAATTTTCAACAATTCATCAGGGCCTGGGTAGCTCAGCAAGTAAAAACACTGACTACCACCCCTGGAGTCGCGAGTTCGAATCCAGGGCGTGCTGAGTGACTCTGGCCAGGTCTCCTAAGTAACCAAATTGGCCCGGTTGCTAGGGAGGGTAGAGTCACATGGGGTAACCTCCTCGTGGTCGCTAAAATGTGGTTCGCTCTCGGTGGGGCGCGTGGTGAGTTGTGCGTGGATGCCGCGGAGAATAGTGTGAAGCCTCCACACGCACTATATATCCGCGGTAACTTGCTCAACAAGCCACATGATAAGATGCGCGGGTCGACGGTATCAGACGTGGAGGCAACTGAGATTTGTCCTCCGCCACCCAGATTGAGGCAAGTCACTATGCCACCACGAGGACTTAGAGCGCATTGGGAACTGGGCATTACAAACTGGGGAGAAAAAAAGAAGTCAACTTTTACCATGGTTAACACAATTTGTGATGCGGAATCTCTTAATCCAATTAATATTTATAATTATATTTATTTATCACACATTATACATTTGCACATACACAGTGAAATTATTTTTTTCACATATCCCAGCTAAGCTGGGGTCAGAGTGCAGGGTCAGCCATGATACGGCGCCCCTGGAGCAGATAGGGTCAAGAGCCCAACAGTGTCATCTTGGCGGTGCTGGGGCTTGAACCCCCGACCTTCTGATCAGTAACCCAGAGCCTTAACCGCTGAGCCACCACTGCCCCAACCATCCAGTCGTAAAAATGGCATTAGCTATAAAACGCAGTGTCACAGAATTTGATACAATTTGGACGAAAGTAAATATTTGAATGCATAATTAATCAAATTACAATTGCGATATGTTCTAGTGTGATTAAACCACAAAAGGCTGAGATTTTATAAAATAAATATATAATCTGCGTGTGATGCATGCTTCAAAATAGGCGTTCCTCTTATAGGCTATTCATTATAGTGGTCGATAGATAAGGGTTTTACAGTGGTCTGTTTGTAAACCAGTGCAATGCATGTTAGTAAAAATATTTAGTATGAAAGTATTAGTATTACATTAGTGTTTATAACAGCAGAAAATTAGAAAATGTGTTTTCTGTGGTATGTTGGAGTTTTAGAAATGGCTATCATATATCTTAAAAATGAATATACAGTGGTGTGAAAAAGTGTTTGCCCCCTTCCTGATTTCTTATTTTTTTGCATGTTTGTCACACTTAAATGTTTCAGATCATCAAACAAGTTTAAATATTAGTCAAAGATAACACAAGTAAACACAAAATGCAGTTTTTAAATGAAGGTTGTTATTATTAAGGGAAAACAAAATCCAAACCTACATGGCCCTGTGTGAAAAAGTGATTGCCCCCTAAACCTAATAACTGGTTGGCCACCCTTAGCAGCAACAACTGCAATCAAGCGTTTGCGATAACTTGCAATGAGTCTTTTACAGCGCTGAATTTTGGCCCACTCATCTTTGCAGAATTGTTGTAATTCAGCCACATTGGAGGGTTTTCGAGCATGAACTGCCTTTTTAAGGTCATGCCACAGCATCTCAATAGGATTCAGGTCAGGACTTTGACTAGGCCACTCCAGTCTTAATTTTGTTTTTCTTCAGCCATTCAGAGGTGGACTTGCTGGTGTGTTTTGGATCATTGTCCTGCTGAAGAACCCAAGTTCGCTTCAGCTTGAGGTCACGAACAGATGGCCGGACATTCTCCTTCAGGATTTTTTGGTAGACAGCAGAATTCATGGTTCCATTTATCACAGCAAGTCTTCCAGGTCCTGAAGCAGCAAAACAGCCCCAGACCATCACACTACCACCACCATATTTTACTGTTGGTATGATGTTCTTTTTCTGAAATGCGGTGTTACTTTTACGCCAGATGTAATGGGACACACACCTTCCAAAAAGTTCAAATTTTGTCTCGTCAGTCCACAGAGTATTTTCCCAAAAGTCTTGGGGATCATCAAGATGTTTTCTGGCAAAAATGAGACGAGCCTTAATATTCTTTTTGCTCAGCAGGTGGTTTTTGTCTTGGAACTCTGACATGCAGGCCATTTTTGCCCAGTCTCTTTCTTATGGTGGAGTCATGAACACTGACCTTAACTGAGGCAAGTGAGGCCTGCAGTTCTTTGGATGTTGTTGTGGGGTCTTTTGTAACCTCTTGGATGAGTCGTCGCTGCGCTCTTGGGGTAATTTTGGTCGGCCGGCCACTCCTGGGAAGGTTCACCACTGTTCCATGTTTTCGCCATTTGTGGATAATGGCTCTCACTGTGGTTCTCTGGAGTCCCAAAGCTTTATAAATGGCTTTATAACCTTTTCCAGACTGATAGATCTCAATTACTTTCTCATTTGTTCCTGAATTTCTTTGGATCTTGGCATGATGTCTAGCTTTTGAAGATCTTTTGGTCTACTTCACTTTGTCAGGCAGGTCCTATTTAAGTGATTTCTTGATTGAGAACAGGTGTGGCAGTAATAATAACAACCTTCATTTACAAACTGCATTTTGTGTTTGCTTGTTATCTTTGACTAATATTTAAACTTGTTTGATGATCTGAAACATTTAAGTGTGACAAACATGCAAAAAAATAAGAAATCAGGAAGGGGGCAAACACTTTTTCACACCACTGTAAGTATCACAGCTTTTTGGGGTTTTATAATCACACTGTTCCATGCAGTGAACTGCTTATCTAGAGTTGAGAAACTAAACTACCATCAAAACCACACTGAAAGGCCAAAATAAAAGCTTGATTTAAATGAGGGGGAAAAGACAACAATACAGTATATTACTACAGTATGGTAATCTGAAGGTGCTGTAAGCGATTTTTCTTTTTTTTTTTTTTTCATGGAAAGGTATGCAAAAAAATGTTCTACTCCCTGAAAGATATTTATGAAATAAGTGTCTGAGATATCTCACCGGTCTCTGTGACAGCTGTAGACTCTGTAAACAGCAAACAAAAATGTGTCCGTGGGCCCCGGTCTCTGACACTTTCTGCCTGTCAGTCAGTTCTCATAGTGTTGTAGTTGCAGCAGATTATTGAGGCATAATGCGTTTTTGTTATGTGGCTCATAACAGTTGTCAGGTGAGGGCCCTTTTTTGCTGCTGTTTTTTTTTTTTCTTTTTTTTTTTTTTTGACAACTGTTTCTGCTCTTGAAGGTCTTAATAAAGCTCATTTGGTATCTTTGGAGTGCTGCGTTTTGGGAAAAGGGGGTGTGGCTAACCTAACGGCTCAGCTTGTGGAAATTCTAGAATGGGTAAAATCGCTTACAGCACCTTTAATTTTTACTGTGATTAAATACTAATAATGAATTAAAGCAATATCTCGCATCTGTTATGTTCTGTTGTGCAGCACTTCATTTGACAAAAATAATGCGGTTATGTTGAAAAATTATACTTTCACCGTTTTGATAAAATGTTAAACTGTTCAAATATGGAATTCCAAAAAAAATAACCATTCAGTAGCCACAATATACAGTGCATCATGACCTCTTGTGTGTTTTTGCTTGAATGTTACACCAGTGGGTACATAAAATGTCCTGGAAATTTGTGCCGTGAAAAGAGTGGGAACCCTGAGTGAGTGATGCTGTTCAGTCCTGCCAAAGTGTGTCAGATCACGGTGGTCTGCAGCATCCTCCACTATATATCGATAAGAATTGTCCCGTAAGACCATAATTGCGTGTACAGAGTGTGTTTAGCAGATTCTATCGGCGTGGGTCGCACGCCTGAAATTGAACAACCTGTCGCAGCCTTGGTGGTGTCACCTGACGAGGCTTTGCGAGGCAATGTACGCTGTCCCAGAGCACAGTGCGGGTGCACAGATTCGCTCCTTAAAGTCTGTTGCTTACTTAACCTGCAGAAATTACGATCTGCCAGCTACTCCTTGCCACTTCTTGGGGTCAGCTAACATCGACCCCTCTGTTCCTCAGTTCCTGCAGATGGCTCTGCTGTGACCCGCGAGCTGGGCATGCTGACCGCCACACAACTCTCAGCATGTTGTCAAATGTGGCTTGCCCAAGCAAGGTTGCCTGAGGACTGCAAAAAGACCCTAAGGAACCTCTCAATGTTCCTGGTCAACTCTTTGGACCGAACGTCCCGGAACTGCTAGAAAGGAAGGTGAAATTGTCACAGGCTTCTCGTCAGCTGAGACGGGTGCAGTGTAATCCTACGTTTAGGTCGCCGACCGCTCAAGCTCGCCATCGCTATGCAGTGCCAGAACAACGCTCCCGTCAACCCCCTAACCAGCAGTCACTGGCCTCACAAAGGTCTCATGTTGTCGAGGATGTTTGTGGCTTTCGGCCATCTCATTAACAGTCAGTGGGAGGACCAGGACAGCGCGCCACCCCCCCACCAACAAAAACCAAAACCTTAAGGCCTGAAGTGCTCAGACCGGCAGTCGGTCATTTTTTGATGCAACAGCTCGAATACTGAACGGACACAACACCAGACTCCTGTGTCTTGAGCAAGGGGTATACTCTACAGTTCCAACGCCAGCCGCCCAAGTTTTCGAGAATCATTTCTACGGTGGTCAGGAATGTGGTTCGTTCGAAGGCTCTCTCACAAGAAATCCGTTCACTTTTGAAGGGAGCCATAGAAAAGGTTCACCCCATCGTTCAGAAAGACTAGTTTTATTCAGCTTATTTTCTTGTTCCAAAGAAGGATGGTGGTGTCCACCTGGTTCTTGATTTAAGACGTCTGAATTTGTTTTTAAAAACACTCCCATTTCGGATGTTACGCACAGCCGACGTTCTTCGGTCTGTGTTGAGGGAAGACTGGTTTGTGAGAGTTGACCTGAAAGACGTATACTTTAATGTTCCTATTGCTGTCTGTCACAGAACATTTTTGCATTTCAGTTTTCAAAACCAAGCCTACCAGTTCAAGGTTCGTCCATTCAGTCTGTCTCTGGCTCCTTGTGTCTTCATCAGATGCATGAATTCTGTTCTGTCTCCTCTGTGGTCAAGGGGAGTTTGAATTCTGCCTTATTTGGTCGGCTGTGCACGACTCCAGGTCTCTTCTGGAACATGTGCGGAAGCTGGGCCTCTCGGTGAACGATGCAAAGATTTGTCTGGTTCCGACACAATACGTTACATTTGTAGGAATGACTCAGGATTCTTGTGCAATGTCTGCCACACTTTCACAGGTGTGGGTGACCAACATCTTATGACTACTAACTTGTTTCTGCCCCGGTGTGTCCCTGCAGTATGGGGTGC
Source organism: Myxocyprinus asiaticus (assembly GCF_019703515.2). Lineage (NCBI taxonomy): Eukaryota > Metazoa > Chordata > Actinopteri > Cypriniformes > Catostomidae > Myxocyprinus > Myxocyprinus asiaticus. The sequence goes on along the minus strand of NC_059361.1, from coordinate 47,635,602 downwards.
TGCTACAGTTGATAGGCATGCTGACTGCTGCTACGTCAGTGATTCCACTGGGTTTACTCCACCTCAGACCACTCCAGAGGTGGAACAACAGCTTACGTTTGAGTCCCATCAGACATCACCATCATCTGATTGTAATCTCTCACCGCTGTGTTCGCTCATTGCGTTGGTGGACTCGAGTGAAGTTCTTGGCGGCTAGGGTGCCTCTGGGTGTCATTCCCTGTCGTTGCGAGGTGGTCACGACTGACGCTTCCCTTACAGGGTGGGGAGCAACATGGAACCAGAGGGGCATCTGCAGCCGATGGACACCAGCTCAGACCACAGACTATATCAATCTGTTGGAGCTGCGTGCAGTTTACCTGGCCATGTAGTATTTCATGCCAGTCATAGAGGGGCGTCATGTGTTGGTCCAGTCCGACAACACCTCAGCAGTGTTCCAACTGAACTGTCAAGGCGGCACGAAGTCCAGCAAGTCTTTACAACTTTCAAGATTCTTACAACGTGTCTGCTCCAACTTGCATCATTGAGAGCGGTTCATCTTCTGGGGTCAACCAACCAGGTAGCAGATGCACTTACCAGGGGCCGGATTCACCCAGGAGAGTGGAGGCTCCATCCAAAGGTAGTGCAGGGAATTTGGCAGAGGTTCGGCGAGGCAGAGGTGATGTTTTTCCGTCAGAGTCAACCACTCATTGTCGCTTGTGGTTTGCAAAGACGGAGGCATCCAACCCCTTGGGTCAGGACGCACTGTCTAATGAATGGCCAAACTGTCTGGTTTATGCATTTCCTCTTGTTGTGGGAAACATTGCACAGGGTCTTTCTGTACAATCACAGAGTGCTCCTGGTGGCACCACGGTGGCCGGACAGGCCTTGGTTCCCTCTGCTGTGGAAGCTTTTAGCAGGCAGTCCATGGCAACTTTCCCTCAGGAGGAATCTTCTCTCCCAGCTGTACAGCTGCATCTGGCACCCAGAGCCAGCACGCCTGCAGATTTGGGTTTGGCCTCTGGGTCCAATCCTCTTCTAGAGTGTCATTAACACTGGTTGTTAGGGAGGGTAGAGTCACATGGGGTAACCTCCTCGTGGTCGCTATAATGTGGTTCTCGCTCTCGGTGGGGTCGTGTGGTGAGTTGTGCATGGATGCTGCAGAGAATAGCGTGAAGCCTCCGTGTGCTATGTCTCCGCGGTAACGCCCTCAACAAGCCACGTGATAAGATGCATGGATTGACTGTTTCAGATGCAGAGGCAACTGAGATTCATCCTCCGCTTGAGGCGAGTCACTATGACACCACGAGGACTTAGAGTGCATTGGGAATTGGGCATTCCAAATTGGGGAGAAAATAAAAAAAAAGAATGTGAAATGTCAGAAAAACAGCAGAGAGAGTGATTTATTTCAGCTTTTATTTCTTTCATCACATTCCCAGTGGGTCAGAAGTTTACATAAACTTTGTTAGTATTTGGTAGCATTGCCTTAAATTGTTTGTACTTTGGTCAGAACGTTTTGGGTAGCCTTCCACAAGCTTCTCACAAGAAGTTGCTGGAATTTTGGCCCATTCCTCCAGACAGAACTGGTGTAACTAAGTCAGGTTTGTAAGCCTCCTTGCTCACACACACTTTTTCAGTTCTGCCCACAAATTTTCTATCGGATCGAGGTCTGGGCTTTGTGATGGCCACTCCAATACCTTGACTTTGTTGTCCTTAAGCCATTTTGCCACAACTTTGGAGGTATGCTTGGGGTCATTGTCCATTTGGAAGACCCATTTGCGACTGAGCTTTAACTTCTTAGCTGATGTCTTGAGATCTTGCTTCAATTTATCAACATAATATTCCTTCCTAATGATGCCATCTATTTTGTGAAGTGCACCAGTCCCTCCTGCAGCAAAGTACCCCCACAACATGATGCTGCCACCCCCATGCTTCACGATTGGGATGATGATCTTCGGCTTGCAAGCCTCACCCTTTTTCCTCCAAACATAACAATGGTCATTATGGCCAAACAGTTCGATTTTTGTTTCATCAGACCAGAGGACATTTCTCCAAAAAGTAAGATCTTTGTCCCCATGTGCACTTACAAACATAGTCTGGCTTTTTTATGGCAGTTTTGGAGCACTGGCTTCTTTCTTGCTGAGCATCCTTTCAGGTTATGTCTATATAGGACTTGTTTTACTGTGGATATAGATACTTGTCTACCTGTTTCCTCCAGCATCTCCACAAGGTCCTTTGCTGTTGTTCTGGGATTGATTTGCACTTTTTGCACCAAACTATGTTCATCTCTAGGAGACAGAATGCGTCTCCTTCCTGAGCGGTATGATGGCTGCGTGGTCCCATGGTGTTTAGACTTGCATACTATTGTTTGGACGGATGAACGTGATACCTTCAGGCGTTTGGAAATTGCTCCCAAGGATGAACCAGATTTGTGGAGGTCCACAATTGTTTGTTTTTTTTGTTTTTTTTTTTGTTTTTTTTGTTTTTCTCTCGAGTTCTTGGCTGATTTTGTTTGATTTTCCAATGATGTCAAGCAAGGAGGCACTGAGTTTGAAGGTAGGCATTAAAATGCATCCACAGGTACATCTCCAATTCAGTACACCTCCAATCAGAAGCTAATTGTCTAAAGGCCTGACATTTTATGGAATTTTCAAAGCTGCTTAAAGGCACAGTTAACTTGGTGTATAAACTTCTGATCCACTGGAATTGTGATATAGTCAATTAAAAGTGAAACAGTCTGTCTGTAAACAATTGTTGGAAAAATTACTCGTGTCATACACAAAGTAGATGTCCTAAACGACTTTCCAAAACTATACTTTGCTAATATTAAATCTGTGGAGTGGTTAAAAAATGAGTTTTAATGACTTCAAACTAAGTGATTGTAAACTTCTGACTCCGACTGTAAAAAAGATAACTTGATTGGTATATTTGATCATTCGAATTTCTAACACCAGCAGGAACTAGCAGCAAGTTTCATCAATCATACTTTGTTTATGAATGGGCGAAGGCATTTACCAGTGGAAAAGAAAAATCAAACTACCTTATTTGCAAGTCTGTAATAAAAACAGCAGTATTAAATAATAAATCTAAAATAAAAAGATGCAGCAGTGTTAAATTATTCAGTTTTTTTATGTAAATATCCTTTGAAATTAGTATATTTCATCATGTAATATTCATTCATTTTAGTCTGTTTTATGCGGACTAAAATGGCATATAATTTGTCAACAAAAATAATCTTTAAATGATAATGTGCAAAATGAGAAAATAGCATGTGTCAGTGTGACAGACCAAACTTTTATCAAATATTTAGAAAAAATATATTAACATTCTTAATTTAAGTATGTATTAAACTTAAAAGATTGTCTACATACAAAATACTGTACAATTGTCCTTGTGAAAACCTGAGCTCCTGAAATAATGGCAAATAATGAATGTATACTGAAGTATAAGATAATCTTGAGAAGTTAGCCTACTGTATTCCTAACTTTTCATGCTACATACTGTTATTAATTGCGTGTAGCGTGTCATTTGGATGACATATTCACAATACAAGTTAGGCACGTTATGAATAGTGCATAACTTCAAATTCACCTGTTAATCCGCTTCATTTTCTGTTGAAGAGGTTTGCAGGTCTTGCACTGTTAATATCTTGCAGTGTAATTCTTTCCTCATAATTTTTTCATCAACAGTATGCTTTAATATAATCATTTAATTATCGTCATGATGATGCTTTTCATCTCGTTTTTGTTATCGTTGTTTGGAAAAATCTGCTGCTAAGCTAGCAATACAGACTGGTTAATGTACACAATAAAGGTTCAAAATGCCAATTGTATGTTTGCGGTTCACTTTATTGACATTCAACACTTCCACTGGGTCCTCCACCTTCACGGTGGGAGGTAATAAGGATGAATGTCTTCTCAGATGGGGTGGAGTCTGGTGCCAGACTGTTTTGCCAACCAGTGCTAGCGGTGCTTATAATCGATTACATCCATGCTAGTTTCCTCTCCCTTGCATTCCCGGATGTCATCCTTGAATTTTGCACCCTGAATTTCCCAACCTGAATATTGAGACCTGAATTTCCCAACATGTAATCCACCACTTGAATAATAAAACCTGAATTCAAAACCCAAATATCTAGGAGGTGAATTCACACCGCAAGAATTTTCAGTATCCAAATCAAATTACACTGTCTTTTTTCAAGATCATGAATTCTGAGTCTTTTTCAAATTCAAGCTCTGGTAAGAATTATGACGCCATAAAAATGTTGTTCTTAATGTTCATTGACTACTGTCACCGGTTTATAAATTAATATTTTGTTGTGTCACTCTCTCATTTGTTATTGTATTGTGTGTTTGGCAGGCGTATCTGTTATCAGGAGGTGTCTCAGTGTTTTGGAGTGTTGTCCAGTAGAGTGGAAATGCAGGACGCCAGTGGAAGTACAGCAGCGGTGCGCCCCAGTGCCAGTACACAGGTTTGTGTGTGTGTCAGGGTGTACAGATGGCTCAGAAAGCTCTAGTTCACTGATTCCCAACCAGGGGTACGCGTTCCTCAGGGGGTAAGTGAGCAGGTTCCAGGGGGTACATGAAAACTGTTGGATTGGATGTTTTTTATAATTAATTGTAATCTTTATTTGAACGATCTTAAACAATGTAATGCGATTCAAAGACGCAATCCATTTGTCATTGATAATGTCTCTTTTAATATCCTTTCTGTTCTTTACTGTCATTTGTTGATCAAAAAACAAATAAATAAAAGGTAAAATAAAATCGGTAAAATTTGTATTTCCCAGTGTACAGTTAGAAGATCCTGTGTAATTAACAGCATTATTCTGCTCTAACTGTGCATTTCACAGCTCATTTGGCCTGGTTTTGATTTTGTTGTTGTTGAAAAACATCATAAATGATATTTATATATAAATTATATTTGTATATTTATATATAAATGTTAATTATCCTTTGGTACACATCTATGGTTTTGTGTCGATGTAGGGGGGTACTCTAGCCTTACTGATGATGCTGTAGGTGTACTTATGGCAAAAAAGGTTGGGAAACACGGCTCTGTTCCAACAACTTACCTGTTCATTAATGACATAAACTAGAATTTTAATTTTAATTTTATTTTTTGGCTTTGATATTTTTAGACAGCATGGTAAAACCCCTCTGAGAGTAGTTGAGTTTTTAAAGTCTTCCCCTTTCAGTAATACGGCTACTGTCATACACATTCAGATGGACGCCACAAGCATTTATACGGGTCTGATCGGTGTTAAATGGATATGACTTTAAAAGGCTTTTTCACACCAAAAAAATTTTTTTTTACCACAGTGAAGATTTGAATAGAAACAATAGATTCCTATAGAGCTTTTCACACCGGGAGCGAACATTTGTGCGCCGACAGTGAGTTTTTTTTTTGTTTTTTATGGTTAGTGACTGACTTTCTCTCTCTCTCTTTTATTTATTTATTTATTTATTAATTTTTTTGCCTGGTGGTGAAATGCCCTGACCATACAGTTTGAGCTTTGGATCACTTGACAGGAGCTTCTGCATTTACCAAAACCAGCACAATTTGTGGCGCTAAGGCACAGAAAGCTGTTTTGCTCACCAACATTTTTAAGCATTCTTTTATATTTAAAATGTAGAATGGCAACAACATTAGTATCAGTTTTCTTCCTTTTGATAACCTTTGTTTTAACCATTAATATTATTTTTACACTGGATTCTTTCTAATCGCTCCTCAAACTGTGCATTCATGATTAAACTGTCTGCCAACTTTTTCTGCAGGTGAATTGAAATAGTTTGAAATTGTCTTGAATGTTTTCTTTCTCGTTGAGCAAATCAACAAACTCATCATCGCTGCTGCAGCTTGTAGAGAAAACACTGGTTATGTATGTAACTGTGGTTCTATGACTGAGTGGAAGACCACCAGAGGCAGTACTCAAAGCATTAGTGGAAAACACTTGTGGTTTGACCGAGAATCTAATTAGAAAGTTGTCACCCCGTGACGCATGACGTGTCTTCAGCTATAAAAATCCCTGAACACGTCAGCTCGATCTCTAGATAGCTAATTCTTGTGAATTCCGAGTGACCAGAGACTCTGGCAGTCTTCCACTCAGTCATAGAACCACAGTTACACACGTAACCAGTGTTCTATTTCCTTTCGTTCCAGACCGCCAAAGGCAGTACTGAAAATACTAGTGGAAGATGAATACCTACGCGGTCACAAGGAATCACCTTGCGATGCATCAGTGCAGCTAGAGAGCTTCGCAGCACACACTGCTGGCAGGGGAGTCACATTCAGTCTGTAGAAATGAGAAAAAGTGCAGGCTGAAGCCCATGTTGCTGCTGCACAAATTTCAGAGAGCGATACACCTCTGAGCGCTGCCCAAGATGTTGCGAGAGCACGCGTAGAGTGACGGTGAATAGATGAGGGGACAGGACGCCCTGGAGACTTGATTCATAAGAAATTACCTACGTCACCCAGTGCGCTAGTCTCTTCTTGGAGAGCCAATCCCTTTGCGTGCATCACTAAAGGAAACAAACAATTGGTCAGTCTTGCGCCAGGCTGCTGTTCTGTCAATGTAAACCTTCAAAGACCTAACTTGACATAGCTCAACCCGCATGTCAGCCTGATCTAGTGGCAGAGCAGCCAACACAATGGGCTAATTCATAAATTGTGGAGACAATGTCTTCGGAAAAAATGCTGGATTGGCCACAATGAAACATTATTAAAATCAGGCCCCCAGCGCAAACAGGAAGTGCTCACTGATAATGTGTGGAGTTCACTCACGCTTCGCTGTTGTAATGGTCAAGAGGCATGCAGTCTTCAAAGACAGCCATTTAATGTCAGAGTCCATTATAGGCTCAAATGATGCTTGGCATATGGAATTGGCTTTGCACATCCCATGGAGGGCACAGAAGATTAGCCCCTTTCAAAAAGGCCACAACTAACCAGTCAGACTCAAGTAAGACACTGATCACCTCAGAACGGTTGGCTGCCAAAGCTGCTACATACACCTTGATTGTAGAAGCAGAACATCCAAGCTCTAAAAGATTTTGCAAAATATCTAAAATCCGTCCTACAAAAAAGTGTAGTGAATCAGCGGCATGGTCTCTGCACCAGTCACAGAACACCTTCCACTTACTAGCTTACAATTTTCGTGTAGATGCTGCAAAAGCATTCAAAACAGTGTCTCTGGCCACCTGTGAACACACCAAGAGGGGCCCGGTGGACCCAGTGGCCACATCCACAATTTCGACCGGTCTGGGTGAGGATGCCAAACTCTCCCCTCCAACTGAGTCAGCAGATCTGATCTGCTGGGTAGAGGACAATGTGGCCCTGCTAACAATGACGGGAGGGTCTGAAACCATGGCCTCAAAGGCCATTGAGGATCAACTAACAGCAGACGGTGGCCGCAGTCACGCACGCGGCACAGTGTTCTCCAAATCAGTGGTAACGGGGGGGGGAGCATACAACATTACTTCCAGACAATTGTGAGCCAGTGCATCCAGGCCCAGTGATTCTGGCTCGTCTGTCAGAGAGACCCAACGAGGGCAGTGAGTTGTCTGACTGTCTGCGAACACATTGACTACTGCGGTCCCATAAATCCGCCATATCATCTGCACCACCTCCGGGTGTGGTCTGCAATCTCCCTGTAACACCAGAGAGCGTCTGCGGCATGGTTGAGTCGACCGGGCAGGTAAACCCCTCGAATGGAAAGAAGGATTGCTTGAGCCCATATTAGCAGAATGTGAGCAACTTGAAGTGCGCTCCGTGACCTTGTGCCCCCCTGATAATTGATGAAAAAAAGCGTTGCCACGTTGTCTGTGCGCACCAAGATTTGTTTGTCCCTGAGCACCATTTGAAAATGGAGTAGAGTGAGAAACACTGCAGTCAATTCCAGAATGTTTATATGTGCTGTGCACAAAGCCCCACTCACTCTTCTGCCATTCACTCCTCTCTGGCACCAGACTCCACCCCATCTGAGAAGACTGGCATTCGTCCTTATTACCTCCCACCGTGAAGGTGGAGGACCCAGTGGAACTCCTTTGAGGAGGAACTGCTTCCGTGACCATGTAGCCAGGGCTTGAGTGCAACGGTGTGTGATTTTTTTTTTTTTTTTTTTTTTTTTTTTTGACCCTTGCATATTTGTCCCGCACTGGACAAGGCTGCGTCTGAATGAGCCAGCGTTAGAATGGTCTCAGCCATAGCAATCCCAGTGGCACCACTGCTGTTGCCACTGTGAGCTTCCCTAAGAGCCTCATTAAGGTAATGTAGCGCTTGGTGTGGCCCACCCGAAGAAGCTTCCCTGCTTTCAAAATCGATTGTATCCTCTCCAATGTGGGGGAGGTCAGCACTGTGGGAGAGTTGAGTGTCAGACCTATGAAATGGTGGACTGAGTTGGGACAAGCCTGCATTTGTCCCAATTCTCTGTGAACCCCAAAGACGTAATATGGTCCAGTAACTGGCGAGTTTGATCCATTGCCTGCTGTGGTGATGCCGCACAGACAAGCCAATTGTCCAGGTATGGCAACACTCTCATGCCGTTCCTTTGGTGTGGTTCTAGTGCAGCCTGGATGCACTTTGAAAACACACTTGGTGCCAGGAAGAGGCCAAACGGGAGAACTCTGAAATATTTGACCCATAAATGAAAACCAAAGGAATCGCCTGTGTTCCAGAACAATTGGAATATGAAAGTAGGCTCCATTAAATCTAGCATAATGGCCTGTAAAACATCTGCTGTGTGCAGCATTCGGATTGGCAGGAACTTTAGAACATTTAAATTCCTTAAATCTAAGATTGGCCGAAATCTGCCATCTTTCTTTGTGACCAGAAAGTAATTGGAAAAGAATCCCCCGGGTTGAACTTGGGGGTTGACACGTTCTATGGCTCCTTTGCGCAGCAATACCTGAACTTCGTGTGCAAGGGTGTCTATCTGGCGTGGATTGTAAACTACTGTGGGTCTCACGCCAGTGTGTACAGGAGGTAGACGGCGAAACTGTAAACGATAGCCTCTTGAGAGGATAGTCAGCAGCCACTGGTTTGTTGTTATTGATCTTCAATGAGCCAGATGACTCTCCATGAAACACAGTCGAACTTTCCACATCAGCACTCCTGTCTGCAGAGATGGGGGGTGACAATGGGTCCTTGGTGTTGCATGTGAGACTGCCCTGTAGTAAGGTGCCACCACGTCTGGCAGGAGGACGTGGAGGATGGATGCTCCGACAGCGAAACTGATGAGGAGGCTTAAATGTAGGTTTTGCACCAACATTCTGATAGCAAACAACAGGGGTCACTGTAGGTGCACTGGTCCCTGAAGCTGTCCCTACATGATGGGAATGAGTCTGACTCTGACACTCATTGACAGACGATGATCGACAATATCGGGAAATGGCAAAACCATGGATCTGAGAAGTTGCCAGATATATTAAACAGTAGCTCAGGGTGTGAAAATAGCACCCACCGAGTGTGACGGCTGAATTGAGTTCGCAAGCTCCTCGTTGAAATGTATTTCATGCGTGGGTAATTTTGCTCATCTACCCGCAACAGGTGGGCGACCTGTAAGACGTCTCGGAGTGACACATTACAAGAAATGCTGCAAGTCACAAAGACACACACTTTAAAAAAAAAAACACATTTTTATCCCCTTTTCTCCCAATTTGGAATGCCCAATTCCCACTACTTAGTAGGTCCTCATGGTGGCGCGGTTACCTCAATCCGGGTGGCGGAGGACAAGACTCAGTTGCCTCAGATTCTGAGACCGCCAATCCGCACATCTTATCACGTGGCTCGTTGTGCATGACATCACAGAGACCCACAGCACGGGAGGCTCATGCTACTCTCTGCGATCCACGCACAACTTACCACGTGCCCCATTGAGAGCGAGAACCCTTAATCGTGACCACATGGAGGTTACCCCATGTGACTCTACCCTCCCTAGCAACTGGGCCAATTTGTTTGCTTAGGAGAGCTGGCTAGATTCACTCAGCATGCCCTGGATTCGAACTCGCGACTCCAGGGGTGGTACAAAGACATGCACTTGAAGAAACACTTTATTATATTTATAAGAACAGACAAAAGAAAAGCTGTCAATGATCGTGTCTGTCTTGTTGAACAAGCGCATGTAAAGAGTTTTCACTCTTTTTCTCTTGCTTTATTCATCTGAAAACTGTTTGCAAGAATAATGTCGTCTATGAGAATGCTGCAAATTATCTCCGATCATCTTAGGAGGTGCTGTGGGTTTAGTTCGCTTTATTTCCACCCGGTTAACATGCATTGTGAACGCAACACTGCAGGTTCAGTAAAAGAGAGATATATATATATATATATATATATATTTGTATTAAAGAAACAAAGACGAAAGTGATTAAATTATAAAGTAATACGACATGTTCAAATTGAACCTAAAACTGAGTTCTATTTCATTTGACCAAAACGCAATACAAACACAAATTCGATAAGAACACATTTGGCAGCATTATTTTGGGAACACAAGGGAATTTATTAGGCTAATTTATTATGAATATTATTGTCTTTATGATTGTCTTTAGTTCTTGATCTGTAGGCTATATGTAATTTAGACATAGGGATGCTCGAAGAAGGCAGCAAATCCTCTGCAGAGGATTCCAGACCTGCCAGTCCCGCTCGATGCACAGCAAGAGGCTTTATGGAGCAATTAGAGCATGGGTCATACATGGCCTCTTTAAGATAGTCCACTCCAAGGCAAGCAGGGCACTGATTATGTCCATCCATGATATTCATCGCATTAGGGCATGTAGAACATCTAGATGTATCCATACTGACTTCAGTACTCACCTAAAAGCAATCCAATGGGTTTAAATCCAGCTCTCGTTAACGACACTCGCGTAAGTTTCATATCCAGCGAGAAACAAACAATGATCCTGCACTCATTAAACCTAGGCAACCAGGGCTTCAGAGTGCATGTGTTTACAAAGATATACAAACTTACAGGCAGCCAGAAGTTTGAAACCTCTCGTGGGTGCTTCCCGGAGAAAACACTCGTAAACGGCGCTTCCCGATCGCGAGCAGCGAATCCCGGAGAAAACCACTCGTAATCCAATCCGTAAACACGGTGACAAAACAGTTTGTGGATGTCAGCTGAAGCACTCATCAAAACAAACTGGCCAAGATATTGTCACAATCGATTTCGTCAAGCGAAAATGAAGAAGAGATCGAGCTGAGGTGTTCAGGGGTTTTTATAGCTAAAGACACATCATGCGTCACGTGGTGACAAATTTACAATTCGATTCTTGGTCAAAGCGCAATAATTTTCCACTAGTGCTTTCAGTACTGCCTCTGGCGATCTTGAATGAAAGGAAATAGAACACCCCTCCCGATCAGCTCTCTCACTTGTGAGGTTGTTTTGGAATCTTTTTAAGTAGTTCCTCTTACCAGTGATGGACCAGCTGAATGGTGCGTTGCGCCACTGTCTATAAAATTGACTGGATCAGCGACACCTATTGTAAAAGCATGAATGTGCTAACTGTGAGCATTGGGCACATTGCTTTTGGTGTGAAGGAGCCTTAAACCTGCCTAATTAAACAGGGCTTCTTTAAGACTTAAAAGTCAACTAGACATTCAGGCAACCCACAGACTAGTCGATTATGATGATAGCTAGTTTTGCACATCCCTAGTGTGGACACATTAAAATAACTACTTTATAAATTAAACCTAATTTACTTTGTACAAGTGATTCAATAGCATCATCAGAGTCATGTGAGAGATGTTTTGATCGTGTGTGTTTGTATTCAGGCATTGTCCAGCAGCGTGAGCTCCAGTAAACTGTTCCCCAGCAGCACTTCACCTCATGAGACATCATTTGGAGAGGAGGTGGAGGTGCACAGTCTGCTGGTGGTGGATCAGCACACATTTGAGGGTGCGTTCATACTTTATAACACTTACTTGAGCTTCAATCTCTCTGTACGGGAATGTGTGTTTTAAAGGGGCATTCAGTAATTCTTTAGCTAGCGTTAGCATTGCTCTGCTTCGTGTACTTTAAGTACCTATTCAACAGTGCTGTTGGGCGTTGTACTGCCATCTTTCAACGTGGATAAGCATGATCATCTTTGGAATATTATTTGCATCTGGAAAATGTCGGAGTTTGAGGTAATTTCTAAAGTTATTTATTACTACTATAATTGCTTTGCCTACAAACAAACGTCAGGATTCAAGCGAAAAGACTTCTATAGTTAAGGACAGATTATTATTGTTCCTCGTATCAATAAACTTTGGAGACAGTCTATGCTTCATGTTATTTCTAAAGACAGTTATTACCTTTATTAGAGAACTGCTTAGCGTAAAATAAACCTCAGTTATCTAGCGATTAAAGAATGTTATGGTAAAGGAAAGATTAGAGTTGTTTTTGATTATCAAATTTAGCATGTCCATGAATACTGTTTTTGATTAACTTATTTTTTTTCCAATCAACCAAAGTCATGGTTTACACAAAATCCACAACAATCGCTGTGCCAAGCTACTAAACAAATGAAGATGTAGATGCCTTACCATTACTGATGTTTACTCTAGTTTTTTGCATTTGCCAGTCTTTCCGTCTTCTTGCTTCAGACCTTTTTTTGGTTCTCCTGCAGTACAGTTACAGAATCTCCTGTTGTCTCTGCTTCTAAAGCATGATAATAAGTATTTTCCATTGTTTTGCTCTTCGCATCACCAAACAACACTGTTCTAAGCATAGTCAAGCATATCTACATAGGCGGCAGCCAGTGAGCATGAGGATTCTCTTCGACGTTTAGTGAATCACAGCAGGTCATGTGATTTCAACATGGCGAAACACATTGAAGGGGTGACCCGCACACCATGTGTAATAACACTTTTTATAGAAAACTATTATGAGTACAGTCTTCATCTCATCTGAGTCTACACCATTCAGACCACTCTTCACAAAAACACAATTCATTTGTTAATGTGTAAAACTTTTTAAATTAGCCCTAAATTACTGAATGCACCTTTAAATGGAAAGCATTATTTCTTCCTGCTGCAGTGTTACACGGCCATCAGTTCCTGCAGAATGAGTATGCACTGAGTATGGTGTCCTGTAAGCTGGGCAGAGATCCTGCTGTGTACTTTATCGTCGGCACGGCCATGGTGTATCCAGAAGAGGCGGAGCCTAAACAGGGACGCATCATTGTCTTTCACTATACAGATGGTAAGAGCGCATTACAGTCCTTTTTTTTTTTTTTATTTCAAATCTAGCTTAGAACAAGTTTATTCAAGTTTGTTTCATACAGTTTTATAATACCATTTTTGTATACCTTATTTAACAAAAGTATTGATTTAATGACAAGTGGAACTACAAACTCAAGTAAATGATTTAAGTGGTATGATCATTGACAAAACTAACATTTAATTTATCCTGAATATATGTCAGTGTCCACATCTTCATCATTATTGTTTAAGGGTTAAAGTATTTTTTGGAGCATTTTACCATTTGACATGTCAACATGATCTAACCTTGCCATGTCATTTAAAAAGGTCAGATTTTCTAATATTTATAAGAGAGACAACCTCTGTGGTGTCATTTCCTGTGTTATGGTTTTACATAGGGATGTCCCGATACCATTTTTTTTGAGACAGAGTACAGGAGTCTGATACTTTTTTTTTGTTTTGTTTTTTCTTAACTGCATATCAACAGTTTTTCAATTTTATCACCAAAATGGTGTTTAAATAAATTCATTAAAACTTTAAATCAAAGCATAATTAATTTTAAACATGATATTGTATTATTTTTATCAAATGAAGTGCTTTTATTCAGAACCTCGCAGCACAATCTAAAATACATCGGAGTTATATTTTATCAAATAAAGTGCTGCATAACAGAGCATCACAGATGTGAGATGCTCTATGCTCATGATGGTGTTTCCGTATATTAGCCAAGGAGGAGCTTTAAAAGGGACGTGTTGTGCAGCCTGCATCACACACCACTGTCTCCACACATTCACAATGCTCACGTTTGCAGCGCGTCGCTCATGCAAACTATGTACACTGATCAGCCACTGACAGGTGAAGTGAAAAACATGGATTATCTCGTTACAATGGCACCTGTCAAGGGGTGGTATATATTAGGCAGCAAGTGAACAGTTAGTTTTTGAATTTCATGTAATGTAAGCAGGAAAAATGGGCCAGCGTAAGGATCTGAGCGACTTTGACGCAGTCGTCTAGCACTCACAATTTGGCCCTTGTCAGAGCATCTCCAAAACGGCAGGACTTGTGGGGTGTTCCCGGTATGCAGTGGTTAGTACCTACCAAAAGTGGTCCAAGGAAGGACAACTGCTGAACCGGCGACAGGGTCATGGGCGCCAAAGGCTCATTGATGCGCGTGGGGAGCAAGGCTCACCCGCCTGGTGTGATCCCACAGAAGAGCTACTGTAGCAAAAATATCAAAATTATTTACAATACAGAGAAATTGAATACATGTTTACCATAGAAGGGGTGTATTCAAGTCATCTGTATGAAATGTATTTTCGAAAAAAATAAACAAAATGAGCAACATGTCATAGACTCTTATATACTGTACCCCGTGATGGATAGATAGATAGATAGATAGATAGATTATATATATATATTCAGTTGGATGTTTCATGTTTTCTGTATTTTCAGGTAAACTGCAGACAGTTGCAGAGAAGGAAGTGAAAGGAGCAGTTTACTCGATGGTGGAGTTTAATGGCAAACTGCTGGCTAGCATCAACAGCACTGTGAGTCCACTGACGCTCATGTGATGGTTTAATCAAACACATGTTCTGTACACTAGCAGTGGTCTGTGTGTGTGTGTGTGCGCAGGTGCGTCTGTACGAGTGGACGGCGGAGAAGGAGCTGCGCACTGAGTGTAATCACTATAACAACATCATGGCCCTGTATCTGAAGACTAAAGGTGATTTCATACTGGTGGGAGATCTGATGCGCTCGGTGCTGCTTCTGGCGTACAAACCCATGGAGGGCAGCTTTGAAGAGGTGAACAGTCCTGCCATTTTTTACATTTCATTAAATTCATGTTGTAATTATGCTGTTGTAATTTCATCAGATCGCTCGTGATTTCAATCCTAACTGGATGAGTGCTGTAGAAATCCTGGATGATGATAACTTTCTGGGAGCAGAGAATGCTTTCAACCTGTTCGTCTGCCAGAAAGACGGGTAATGACTGTGGCTGCAACAGCAGTAAATTGCAATTGTGATTGATTTGTTGGGTAAATGTGCTGTGTACAGTGTTAACCTTGTCAACTTAATTACTGACAAATGTTTGTCAAACAGTTTATTGATTTTGTTAACGAAGAAGAGACTAAAAAGACGCATCATGACAATAATCAGACGGTTTTTTTATTCAAACATGCTGTTGAAAAAAATATTGCAAGATATTAACAATGTACTAACACTTTTTTTTTTATATTAATTTTTAGTATTTTTTTTTTTTTTCAAGAAAGAGATATCTACGAAAAATTGAGTGAAATCAAGTCATAATATGTTGTGTATTTCCCACCTGAACACCTGTTCAATGAACTTTACTAACGGGTTAATTGCCTCACTGAAAAACATCCTATATGTGTGACATTATAAACATAAACCTCATATTACAACTTACATCTGCACAGACATTGAAACCAATAAACAAGTGAACTAGAACTAAGTTATGCGCTAGTCAGAATGCGTAACTTGTGCTGTGAATATGCAGTTTCTTTAAAAACTCGCTACATGTAATGTAATGTCCTTAACTGTCTAAATGTGAGGAATTAACAACAGAGTAACCTCTAAAAGTAGCTAATACTTAACTATATTCATTATACGCAATTGTTTCTGGAGCTAACATTTTCACGACAATTTTCTAATGTTATAATTATATTGCCAAATTGATAAGCTATTTTTAGAGTATTTTTTCTCCCACTTCCTGCAAGAAAATTCACACCCGAATTACCTAGTTTATTTTTTTTACAAACACCAAGGTCATGTAGTAATTTAATTACCGTCCAAATCCACATCTCCGAGTTTATTATCCAAAAGTCATTTTTTAAATCCTTTTTGACCACTGCTAAGAGCTGTACGGTTGTACTGCGTGGTAACAGCTCTGGTCATAATGTACAGTTGTGAACAATGGAGGATTGTGTAACAAAAATGTTTGAAATAATTCACAATAATAAAATGACATCGCTGCTCTACCACAGTGAGCAGGATCTCTTAAGAAAAACGAGAGCCAGATCACGTAAACTTTTGAAATGGACCATTATTATGGCAGCAACATGTAATAAAATTTTATCCCATTTTAATATAGAAACATGTAATATACATTTATACAAAGGGCTTGCATGTCTACCCGTTTATTTGGGTAAACTAGTCCCAGAAATGTGGCCTTTTTAAAAAAAAAAAACAAACAAAAAAAAAAAAAACACTTCAACGGATAATTCCAAACGATGTCCGTCATTTTGATAGATAAAACGTAAGAAAAACATTTTAACTATAGGATCTAAATTTTTATTTTAACTATCTTTACTGTCCGTGATATGTCTGGCTTCTTTCTCCCTGCATGCGCTTAAAAGAGAAATGAAGCATGTGTACTCCCATTGACAGATTTTTTCGGCTTGCATTGTCAAACAGTCTTGTCCCTACAGTTTCTAGATTAGTTTAATTGCTCTTCGCAAGAATTTTGGCTTGTGCCGTATGTGAAAATGTACACTGTAAATGTCCGCTGCGCTTTGCAGTGCAGTTCGAGGATACATGCATACATACAGAACTTGTCTTGAAAAATACCGATACGTAGCTACACCTGGCTTCTCCTGATACCCTTTGCTTTGCCGTAGCGTATGCTATTGATATGGTCAAATTTAAGTCTGAAATAAAATCTTTATTTTATGGATTTAAATAAGATTAATATATGTAATGCAAATAACAATATAAGCACAGAACTTTAATGTTAGTACCTTAAATCACATTACACATTAATGTGTGCAACCGTCAACACTTTCAACAGAATTGTTTTTCTTTAATCTTGTCATTGAAACTGTTTGGCTTTTCAGATCTGGACTTTTTGTTATTAACATTTTCTTTCACACAAAGTTTGAATTTTTTTATGTGTTTTATAGCAATTCACTGTGCAAGACATTTGATTCATCGAAGAAATAATAGACCGATTATCTAAACAGTTATTATACAGAATGAACCGATGGAGGATAACCAGCTTCACTATTTCTATTTCTCTAAATAATTCCTATCTATTAATTCTGAGAGATGTTCAGAATATTGTTGATTAAAGAGAACACATAATGACCCCGTGTCCACCTGGTTTTTAGATGTATCTCGGGTTATCCGATCACATGTGGTCAGTTGAGACACATTGCTGTTTACACATGGTCGCTTAAATGCGTCTCCTGTGACCACTTGTGTAGGGATTTGGAGGGGAGGGTCTCTGTTTCATGATGACATACATCAGTCACACTGTCAATGTGTTACTGCATGATGATAAAGCACAACAAAGTCAGAAAAGACAAAGAAAGCACGGGAAAAAAACAGCGCACTGTTTCTCCCAGATGCGAAAATTTAATCTAAGCACAAAAGCAATATGTCAAGCAGAATTATCCATTATTTTAGTGTTTTATCTGTATTAAAGGAGCTTCAGGTGTTCGTACTTCTCATCTGTGTTGATATCAGACACACTAAAGTAGATCCATGAAGCTCTTATGATTGTGTATGTGTCTGCTTTTTAATTAAAAAAGGCCGAGGTGTCCGATCGGACGGTTATTTCCTTTTAAAACGCTCTTAAACGGCAAAGTTTAAACTCTTTTTCACTCTGATTGACAGGTGAGGGGCGGCGCTTCACTTCTGCCAGGACACATGCAGGATGGATTAGCATTTACACCTCAAATGTGATGTGCTCTTATTCATTTTTGACCACATTCGTATCACAAAATGTTTTAGACCTCGTTTATACCTGTATTTAGGGCTGACCACATGTGATCGGATCACCCGAAACGCATCTTAATACCAGGTGGAAACGGGGCCAATGAATGCGGTACAGTGAATTACAGATAATAAAGTAAACATTTCTCTCTTCCTGCAGGGCGGCGACTACAGATGAGGAGCGGCAGCACCTGCAGGAGGTGGGCTTGTTTCATCTCGGCGAGTTTGTCAATGTGTTTTCACACGGTTCTCTAGTTCTGCAGAACCTCGGCGAGAGCTCCACACCAACCCAGGGTTCAGTGCTGTTCGGCACAGTCAACGGAATGATTGGTGAATTTGTTTTACCTTTAAATACACACGGTACCTGTTCTAAAATCCAGCAGCGAGTGCATTAACACCACTTTGATGTTCACTTTTCAGGTTTGGTGACGTCACTGTCCGAGGGCTGGTACAGTTTAATGATGGATCTTCAGAACAGACTCAATAAAGTCATCAAAAGTGTCGGCAAGATCGAGCACAGCTTATATCCTTCAACAAACTGTGTGTGTGTTTATATGGTGAATGAAGTCTCTTCTGCATAAACCATATGTGTGTAGTCCTTGACTCTAGTGCCACCTGGAGGTCATTCCACACAGAACGCAAGACCGAGCAGGCCACAGGGTTCATAGATGGAGATCTGATCGAGAGTTTCCTGGATCTGGGTCGTGCTAAGATGCAGGAGGTGGTGAGCACACTGCAGGTAAGCACGCTAAAATTCACACACACACATCTCTGCAGCATCGCGTGTAGAAAATAGGGCTGTATTAGGGGAGTAAGGGAATATAAGTCACTTTTATGGCAGTTGTTAGTTTTTTCAGAACAAATACCATTTATTTGTTTTTTATAAACCAGTTACATTTAAACAACCACGCTTATGAGGACCATGGTTTTACGAGTGAAAACCATGATCTTACATAATACCATCTCAATACTATGCAAGAACTGCTGTGAATTTTCATAAGGGCAAGAGCAAAGCAGAATTTAACAAAAGTGCTTTAAAACCTGGACCTCCATGAAATATGGACGAAGCTATGAGCTTTTCTCTTCTGTAAATGTTCAGTTCTAATGCTTACCAGCTTTGATTAAAGGCAGAAGTTAATTCAATAATTAAGAGCCTGATGAAAGGAAAATATGAGTAGCCCTACATCAGTTAGGTGTTTATTAAGTTTATACAGATTTTATTGTTAATCAGTGTTGGGTGAGTCACTCAAAAGTGTTTCACTAATAATTACTACTCAAAAACATACATATTACTGACTTTACTGATTACTTCATCTGCATCCCAACTCAAAATCAATGCTTTACTGTCAATTTATACTTGTAGTTTTTATAGTTTGAATTTCATGCTAACATTGACAATTTGAAAGCTGAGACTTTATTAAAAACGTTACAAATTCAAGTTTTACCAGGGCGTGCTGAGTGACTCCAGCCAGGTCTCCTAAGCAACCAAATTGGCCCGGTTGCTAGGGAGGGTAGAGTCACATGGGGTAACCTCCTCGTGGTAGCTATAATGTGGTCAGTTCTCGGTGGAGCGCGTGGTGAGTTGAGCGTGGATGCCGCAGTGGATGGCGTGAAGCCTCCACATGTGCTATGTCTCCATGGCAACACGCTCAACAAGCCACGTGATAAGATGTGCGGGTTGACGGTCTCAGACGCGAAAGCAACTGGGATTCGTACTGCGCCATCCGGATTGAGGCGAATCACTACGTGACCACGAGGACTTAAAAAGCACATTGGGAATTGGGCATTCCAAATTGGGAGAAAAAGGGGAAAAATCAAAAAAGCATTCAAATTTTAAGGTGACTCCATGCGAGGGTCGGACGTGTGAGCGGCAAGCTCTGCGCACTTTGCTAGTTTTTACTACTTTTTATGTCATAAACTAGTGAGATTCGATGCACCCTGATTCTTAACAGTTTTATGGAGACAATATGTCAAAGAATTCAAAATTCTGGGGCGCTGGAGGTATTAAAAGACACTTACGTGCTCAAGCTGATACCCCAGACAGGCCCGTAGACCAGGGACTCACTTTGGATGGTGCGGTGGGAGAAATTCAGCATCAGCTGTCCAGTATGTCTGTAATGCTGACAAAAGTCATCGCAGACTTAGAGGATTTGGCTGTAATATGTCGATCAATCACTTCCATGGAGGCGAAATTCTCTGATTAGCTGCTAATCCGCTAGCAACCAAGACAGACTTGCAGCACATTTGGGAAAAACTGGAGGATTTGGAGAATCGTAATCAACAAAACAACGTCCGAATTGTTGGAATTCCTGAGTATGAAGAAGGTCGAGATATGGTGAAATTCCTAGACGAGCTCTTCCCGAGTCTGCTCAACATAACAGGCCATAAGATGGAAATCGAGCGAGCTCACAGAGTCCCGGCTCGCAGATCCACCAAGGGAGACAGGCCCCGATCAGTTCTGGCCAAATTTCTGAGATCATCCAAAAAAGATCTTGTGTTTACACGAGGTGAGGAGTAAAGAAAAGCTTTCTTGGAAGAACCACAGCATTTTCTTGTTCCCAGACTTTGCGAATTCGAAAAGAGAGAAACGTTATCGATTCAAGGAATGCAAGAAAGTCTTACATCAACGGAAGATCGCATTTGCACTGATGTTTCCGGCCAACCTGAGTATAGATGCTAAGGATGGCCGTAGAGAATTTACATGCCCACAGCAAGCTCTGTCCTTCATAAAAACATTGGCGGGAGTAAGCCCTTTGGTGATTTTCATGTTGCTGTTTAGTGGGCTTAACTCACTGAACATACACCATTTAGGAAGCTGGGCGCCGCCTTTGTTTCTTTTTGTGCTGGTTCCGCCTAGTGGCTGGAGTTTGTTTTGTGTAATATAATTTCTTCGGGATAGCTTGTGGATAAATCTGCACATTTTTGGTGCTTATGCCTCCTGTGGCCTAAAGTTTGTTTTGTGGAACATCTCTTGCAGGACATTGGAGTGATTGGGTCTTTTGTTGCACTCATTTATCGGTCGAATGGGCTGGCTTACTGAGCATTCGTTTGACTGTCCGTGGAAACTGAACTGGTTCCGCTAGCGGCTGGAGCTTGTTCTGTGGAGGAACAGTTATGTGGATGAAGCTACATGTTTTGTGTTTATTCTGCTAATTGGCTAGAGTTTGTTTTATAGATTATTTTCTGTTATGTAATTCTGTTTCACAAAATCTGTATAGAAACACCAGACTTGGGCTATCCGACGGCAAAGCTGTCGCTAGGGATGCACCGATCCGATACCTGGATCGGTATCGGCTCCGATACTGACGTTTTTAGATGGATCGGGTATCGGTCCGACGAGCCCGATCCAAATCCGATACTGTGTGTTAGTCATGTTTGTTCCTGTCAAGCTCCAAAAATGTCATAAAAGAACCATAAAAACACCATTGAAGTAGTTAATATGACTTGTGCATTTTATTCAAAGCCACTTGAAGACATGTGATAGCTCTGTGAATCACAAAAGGCTGTGTTTAATAAGTAAATATATAATATGCACGTGCAGCGCCAGCACGTTATTGAATAGCGTTGCTCTGTTTACACTTACACTCGCGGCTATTTTTAGCCTTCAACGTGTTGCGTAAACATTTGAGCACTACTCACGAACAACATCTCAGATGTAGATGCTCAATAGTTAGGTTCACTTATAATATGCATTTAGAATGGTGCCGGAGGTGCATTTTACCAGAATTTGAATAAGAAGCTAATTAAACTACTGTGAACTTGCTTACTAACAGACACATACAGGACTTCCTGGAGAGTTCAGAATGTCAAAATAAAAGCCTGAGGGTTTTAAAGTTAAATGTGCAGGATTTAAATATATTACTGTTGTATTTAAAATTCTAAAAGTCAATAATAATAATGTATAATTATTTTTATTATTATTATTATTATTTGTTTACAAATTATAACAATATTTAAATTTAATGGGTTCCAAAAAATAACTGTGTGAATGAAAAGTGAGCTGATATCTTACAACTAAATTGAATAAAAAAAGAGATCCGAATCCATTAAAGTCCAGATACAAGTTGAATGTTTTTTGCAAAAAAAAAAAAAAAAGACTGCCGCCTTAGACTGGAATTACTGTTAATTGTGCTGCAGCATTATCCAGTAGACTATTTAACAATAAAGTTTTTCTTAATAGTTTGTACATTTATATTGAAATAATGTGTAGTTAGAGGTTTGTGTTTCTTTACATATAATTAGCATCACTCAGTGAGGTGTATATATATTCTAAACTTATTATGAAAAAAAAACAACACTGTATCGGATCGGTATCGGCCGGTACTGAGATTTCAGATATTGGATCGGAAGAGAAAAAGTGGTATCGGTGCATCCCTAGTTGTCACGGGGACTCTCGTAGGCATACATGTACTGTTTGAGTTTAGAGGGATGGACGCCGGTTGGCGCTGTTGTGCGCGGGGTTAGTGTGCACATTTTTCTTTTTTAGTTTGTTTGGTTTGGGGGGAGGTTTGGGGTTTGATTTGTTACACTAATGTTGGAATGTGGTCTTTATAATATTGTTTTTGACACACAATCTATTTTTCTCATATATCAAATGTTAATATGAGTGGATTGTCTCTCTCCACGTGGAATGTGAATGGGTTGGGGCACCCCACAAAAAGAAGGAAGGTTATTTCTTAAACGTAAGAAATATAATATAGTGTTTCTTCAAGAAACGCATCTTTCCCCGCAGGAAGCTGAAAATTTGGGAAGATATGGGGTGGACATATTTTCTTTAGTGCTGGCTCAAGTAAGAGCAGGGGAGTCATTACACGAAGTAAACATCTACAGTTCAAATGTCTCAAACAGTTTAAATATAAATTAGGAAGAGTCATTATTGTTTTAGCAGAAATTCAGGGGCATCTTGAAGGGATGTTGCAAGCCGCTGGCACCCCTCATGATATAATATTGGGAGGATACTTTAATCTTTTGATGGACTCAGTCCTTGATCGTACTGAAGCAAAAGTGCGTAAGCCCCCTAGACCAACATTGACGCTTCAAAGGATGTGTAAAAATCTTGGCCTTACTGATATTTGGAGACTCTTGAACCCATCTGGTAGGAACTATAAATTTATTTTCATCAGTCCATAAGATTTATTCTAGAATAGATTTTTATATATATATATATATATATATATATATATATATATATATCCAAGTCCCTCATTTCATCTGTTGTTGACTGCTCAATTGGAAACATCTTTGTCTTAGATCATGCCCTGGTGAGTTTAGAGGTGTTGCCACATATGGAGAAAAAGAAATCATATAGTTGCTGCTTTAATGTATCCCTTTTGCAAAATCCTGATTTTCAACAAATGTTAAATGCTGAAATTAAAGTTTATATGGAGACCAACTAGTCCTCAGTATCCTCTGTGGGCATGGCTTGGAAGGCACTTAAGGCAGTGGTCGGATCATACAGTATGCATCATTCACCAAAAAATCCAAAGCAAGAGAACTCGTGGAGTTGGAAGGGAATATTAAAAGTGCAGAGCTGAAGCACCGACTGACTCATTTTGATGGAGCGTGTCACATTTTTATGTTCATAAATATAAGTCTGGTTGCTCAAAAATAGTAATCCACTACAAATTACTTATCTGAAATTGTAAACACATTACTTCACTTAAATGTAAAGTTATAAGTAATGTGAAATGATTTTTTGCGAAACATTAAAAAAAAAAATCTATATATAAAATAATTTCCGCCTCTTTCATTGTAATTGTATCTTTAACTGTCACAGAAACACAGTCGTACACATGAACATGTTTTAAATATATTCTACATAATATTACACTATGTAACACGATTTTTGTTCCTGGGTAGTAAGTGTTATTTCCTATATATGCCTCAAAAGTATAGAAAATGGCTATTATTCCCCACAAACTTTGCTTTTGTGACCAGGACAGTGATATTTTGAAATGTACCTATTTCCGATGAGAAAACGGGCGAATTGTTGTCTTTTCATTCACATAAAGTCAGAAAAAAACATATGAATCCAAAATCCTTTTTTTGTCTGTGGTCCTACGAAGACACTGGCTTTGACCTTTGTCTCAGACAGCTTAGGGAAGAAGTCTGGAAGGTACTTGAAGGCTGCCGACTCCTTATCTAGAGCTCTGACAAATTGTTTCATAAGGCCCAATTTGATGTGCAGTGGTGGCATCAGCACCTTCCGGGGGTCCACCAGTGGCTCCCACTTGACGTTGTTCCTCCCCACAGAGAACTCGGTCCACTGTGACCAATCCCGCCGGTGTCCCTGCTGTCCCAAAGGCAAAGATAGCAGGGAAACTTGTTAAAACCGCCTTGGAGACCCATCAGGAATGTCACCATTTTGAAGTCTCTTATGACCAATTAGTTAAAAACACTTACTACCCATGAACAAATTTTTTTTAGAAATAAGTGTAACCAATGTAATGTACTTAAAAGTAATTAATTTAATTGAAAATCAGTAACTGTAATCTGAATACAAGAATTTAAATTGTAATGTGTTATACTACTTTTTGACTAAAAAGTAATCAATTACATCCAACACTGGTCAGTACTAATGTTTGACGCCACCTGTAAGGTTAACTGAAAAAACCTTAAGTTTCTCAACAAAGCCGTTTAAAGCTGAAGTGTGTATTTTCAGCATTACTAACTCCACCGAACAGAATTGCAAAAATAAATGTTTTCAAAACAACTTTCTGAGTACGCCCTTCGCCTGCAGTTGTTCAAACTGTCAGTAAGTCCCGCCCTCAAACTCATGCCATTGGTTGAGTAACGTTGATGGGGCAGGTCACTAAAAATAAACATGAATACCACAAAGACAGTGTTTACAGTTTTCAATAAAATGAATCTATGAATTGCTTACTGATAGTTGTATCTGCATATCAAGCAGGGATTGAAGATGGTGTTTTAACACTGGAAAAAGTTACATACTTCAGCTTTAATGTTCTTTTGTCATGTATCAAATATTCTGTAGTAATTCTCTGCTTGTGCAGTGCATATGTATGTTGTATTGTGACTAACAGTTAAAAACTCTGACTGTGTCCCTGAACCCCTTTTCACTTGCTCCTAAACAACATTATCATAGAGTCTTAGTCTAAATTCATAGTGACAAAAACCCAACTGATGCTTGTCACATGAATGTAGTGAATTCATAAATTCACTTGTCTTATATCCTGGCAGTAATATAAATTCAGGTTTTGATGTCACAGTTATTTTTGGGACTCACAGTGCTGTTGGTTTTGTTTGATCATAAGCAGTGCATTGTCATGTGAACATGTTTATGAATGTTTGTCTTTTTCAGATTGATGATGGCAGTGGAATGAAGCGGGAAGCTACGGTGGATGAGGTTATTAAGATCGTGGAAGAGCTCACACGAATCCACTAACCAATCTGAGCGTTCACACATCTGTACATAAATATAAATAAATCCGAGTGTGTGCACTTCACTCCTGCACAATGAATTGTGTTCTGTCACAGCTCACACACACATTCAAGGTGTCTGTCATATGAGTATAATTATGATAGATTTTATGTGAAGAATATCCCTGTCTGCTGGATGGAGGTTATATACTGTTCAATACTGAATCTCAATAGTTTTAGTAAAGCCTTTGTCATTGTGATTGTTTTTTTTTATTATTTTTTTATTTTGTTTTAAAAAAATAAAGTTTTCTTCAATACTTTCGACCTGTTGCGTTTTATGAAGTATGATGTATTAAATGCATTGAGGAATTCAGTGAATTACTGGCTGAATTCAGTCATTGCTTACCATAATGACATTCATATTAAATGAGAAATATTAGGCCTATATGCAGGAATGTGTATTTTTTTCTCCCCAGATTAATCTGGATTTGCAGAGTTTTTGAGCTAAAAATGTGACTCACGCGAGTCATGTAAATCCACAAAAAAACACAAAACAGGAAGGTATCTATTTCCAGACCACCACCTACAATTGTCAATTCTCAAAGTGCTTTTCACCCTAACAAGTTCCAGTTTAACTCTTACTTCATCTGACATTACAAACTGTCATTGTACCTTCCCATTTATTTTATTGAATCCAGAAAAATAAACGGATCACAATACAGTTGGCCGATCACATGCCTGCATATGTCTAGAGGCTGCGTCCATGAATGCGAGCTTTATTGTAACAATATCCAAATGGTTACCAATCATCACTGGCCCACTCAAATTGAGAAGTGAAATCTAGACCAGTGGTAAATATATTTATTGTTTTAGTTGGACTGTACAATTACAGTCCTTTCTAAATGTATGTTTTTTTAGATATTGCTCACGATTTATCTTACAGTATTATTGACATTAATCAAAACAAAGAATTACAACACAGTCTCTAAGACTGCACAAAGTGATGGACAGTTTGCCCAATGCTGAAAAGACTAGAGGGAACATGCTGACTACATTACTTCTGAATTGTGATCTGATACTGATTACAAATTATATGGCTTAAAATTGTAGTCAGAAATGTAATCTAATGGATTCATTTTTAAAGTAATCTAATCTGATTTCTTTTGGATTACTTCTGTCCTTATTTTTGTTTGTTTGATGTCACATGCATTTGAGTAGGATAAACTTGCACCATTTTGATAATGTTGCTTAAATGCATTAAAAACTTCATTAATATGAGATATGAGAATTGTTTTTTTGTGTGTGTTTTACTATAACTTTACTGCACTAATGCAGTTGGTTTGGCAATTATGTGAAAAACTGCTTCAGTGTAATTATGGCTGATGGCTAGTATCAGGTATTTAAAAAAAGTATTTATAAAGAAGAGTAATTAAAAATAATTAGATGGATTATTAAATTATGAACAATTATACTTTGCCTGATGAACATGTAATCAGATTACAGTTACTTTTTATGGGTTACAAGATTGAGTATTTAAAAATTTAATTTCAAAGTTACAAGTACTTGAGTTTTGTAATTTTTTGTAATCCACATTACATGTAATCCATTAATTCCCAGCACTGGTGAAGATTAGGTGGTACTTGAATATTCTGGTTTGATCAAAGGTACTGAATGGTTTGAGAAGCACTGCTTTAGATCATCACTGTTGGGATATCTTCAACAGAGCTTTGAAAGTGCTCTCTTTCATCAAGTTTTTACATTTAGGAGATAAGTGTCGCAACTATAGGTAATCGACGTTAGCAAAGGATTACATGTAATCAGATTATAAAAATTAAGTACACTTTAAATTGTATGTAATCAGATTAGTTACTTGGGATTCCATGATTACATTTTGTATTACATTACCAATCAGTGTAGCAATAGCTAGTGTGTAATTAACTGATTATGCTACTCAATTTTAAAAGAGTGTTCTGAGACAGAACCTGAAATAATTAGGCATCATTACATACACTGAAGACAGTGCAGGTCCGTTCCTCATTGAACCATATGCAGGAAAAACAGAATAACTTTATATTAGGTGTCTTTAACTACTATGTACTTAAGCATTTGATACAACATGCTTATTATGCACATACTTGTAGTTGCATTGTACTTACATTTAAAGTACCTACATTTAATTACATCTTTAGTTAAGTCAAGTCATATTTATTTGTATAGTGCTTTTCACAACACAAATCATTTCAAAGCAGCTTTACAGAAAATCATGCATTAATAAAAAATGAAACTTTAATATCTATAAATTCTTGTGATCATTGTGTAGTTTGTTTAAGATATGATTGTAAATTGTGTATACAAATTAAATAATTTTATTTAGAACCCCTGTGAGCAAGCTGAAGGTGACTGTGGCAAGGAACACAAAACTCCATAAGGTGTTGGTTAATGGAAAAAAATAACCTTGGGAGAAACCAGGCTCACTGTGGGGGCCAGTTCCCCTCTGGCTAAACAACATGAATATAATGCCAATATTAGTTATTTGTGTGCAGTGCAAGTCATGGTTTAAAATTTGTAAATTAAGTAAGCATTAAGGTCCAGTGTTTAAAAAGATTTTTTATGAAATTTAAGATTAATGACTAATGTCTTTGAAGTCCATCCTGGTTTAACTGCAGAAGTTCAGATAGATGCATTGTCCTTTGTTAGTTGACTGATGAAGGCTTTTGTTGGCAATTAACTGATAGTCTATGTATTCCATTTGTCCATCAATAGACAAAGGTGATACAGGCAGAGATCAATGAGGTGTATCACAGTTCAACTGGCAGGTCATTTCGGTGGGGTCCATCGTAAATCCAAGGTTCAGGCAGTGGCATATGAAGTATCCGATGTCTTACAGTTGGAGTTGGCATCAGTTCATCCTCTGAAGTCAAAAGACTGAAGTGATGTCTGGCTAGCACCGGCTGTAGTTTGTCATTATCACTCAGCGACACATAGCAGTGGAATCCGACACCAAGCAGGAACGGAGCTGAATCTGGCCGGCTCTGGTAACCTTGGGATATGAATAATTGAGACATGGAAACAAATAGAATAATATTAGTGTAGATGCCATTCAATGTTATGCAGAGTTATAGCTCATGATAGATGTTTCTGGTTCCGGCAGACCTAACTAAAGCAGCCTAATTGTGAGTTGATGGATAAATTAGGTGTATGCCTGGCTAAATAGATGAGTCTTTAGTCTAGACTTGAGTGAGTGTGTCTGCATCCCGAACAGTGTTAGGGAGACTATTCCATAGTTTAGGAGCCAAATATGAAAAGGATCTACCACCTTTTGTGGATTTTAATATTCTTGAAATTATTAACAAACCAGAATTTTGTGATCGTAATGAATGTGACGGAATATAGCGTGTCAGAAGGTCACTTAAGTACTGTGGAGCTAGACCATTCAAAGCTTTGTATGTAGTTAACAGAATTATTGGACCAAAAAACTCTCAAATTATAGTTTAGTGGCTTATTTTTTTATTAATTTCTGAGGTGGAAAATGCTGTTCTACAAACATTGGAAATTTAATTATTTAAAGGAGAGATTTGTATCAAATGCAACACTTTCTTTCACCTTCAAGTTCTTCACTGTAGAAGACGGTGTAATAGTACATCCATCATACATCCATCCATCCATATAAAATTATCTCATCAATATCATGTGGTCAGTAGCGAATGATCAGTCTCCGGTCGCTGCCATCTCACTTGACGCCGAAAAGGCGTTTGATATGGTAGAATGGGATTATCTTTTTAAGATTTTGGAAATGTATGGGTTTGGGAGTACATTTATTGGTTGGATCAAGTTACTTTATAGACACCCTGTAGCTGCGGTACAAACAAATGGATTACTTTCAGATTATTTCACTCTGGATAGGGGCACCCGTCAGGGTTGCCCTCTTTCCCCATTATTGTTCTGTCTTGCCCTGGAACCATTAGCAGCTGCGATAAGTAAAGATGATTTTCCAGGGGTGATTGCGGGAGGTGTGGCGCATAAGCTTCTGCTTTATACAGATGATATTTTATTATTCGTCTCTGACCCCACTAGATTTATGTCTTGCCTCCACAGAATTATTAATTCCTTTTCCAAGTTCTCAGGATACAAAGTCAACTGGTCTAAATCCGAAGCTTTGGCTTTGACAGCGTACTGTCCAGTAACGGCCTTCCAGCCAGGTGCCTTTCAGTGGCCCAAACAGGGCATTAAGTATTTGGGCATTTTATTCCCAACAAATTTGTCTGATTTAGTCAGAGTTAATTTTGACCCTTTCATAAAACGGTTTTCAAGCGATGTAGTCAGGTGGGCTTCATTACATTTATCTATGATTGGGAAGGTTAATGTTATTAAAATGAACTGTATTCAAAATTAAACTACTTGCTACAGTCTCTCCTGGTAGATGTCCCCCTCTCTTATTTCAAGCAATTTAATAGCATAGCGAAGTCTTTCATCTGGAGTGGTAAGCGCCCCAGACTATATTTCAATAAATTACATAGGCCGATTGACAAAGGAGGGCTAGGCCTACCCAAGATTCTGTTTTATTATTATGCATTCGGTCTCAGACATTTGGCTCATTGGTTGCTTTCACCTGAAAGAGCCCCTCCCTGGTTCTGCATTGAACAAGAACTTCTTGCCCCTATTTTGCCATTGCACAGCCTTTCCATCAAACTGAATAGAGAAGTTAAATCACACCCTATTATTTCACATTTACACTCAGTATGGACAAAAGTGTCCAGAGTGTTTAATTCAGATATTTATCTAAATGTTGCTTCGAGCCTATGGCTAAACCCCAAACTGATCTTTACGAGAGCGGTGTGATGAGATCCTTTGAAAGTCTGGTTCAATATTTTGAGATCCTGAGATCTCAGTTTTTAGGTATCTTCAGTTACGCCATTTGCTCTGTACTATTTTTGGGAGTAGCATACACCCCCCTAAAGCAGCAGATACTCTAGGAGAGGTGATTTCTGCTTTTGGAAAGGGCCATGAGGCATCAGTGTATTACTCCTTATTAATTCAGAGTCTGGGGGATGGAGCCTTAACTTCTCTCAAGAGAGTATGGGAGAAAGATTTCAACTTGGCATTGGAGGAAGGAGTGTGGGCTAAGTTTCTTAAAAACTTTTCTTATATATATGTGTGTAGATATATGTTTACATTTCATTGTTATTGTATGATTTATTAAAAAAAATAATAATTACAAAAAAAGAATATGTTCAACTGTCTCATATTCCTGGCACTGAGCGCACAAACCTGTTGGATGTTTTCCCATGATGTGAAGTGTACCATTAAGATTGCTGTCCCGTTCTAAGCCTGCTTATTATTATTACTTGCTCTCTCCATTTCATTTCTGTATTTCTGGCAATACCTACTCTGCTTTGTATTGAGTATAAATGTCTCCCTTTTACTGTATTATCCCACTGTTGTTGCCATTTTTATATTTATTTTCCTCCATAAATTCCTGTTGCTTTTTCCTTCTGATTTTGATAACTTAATATTACTCTCAACATTTTCTTTTTTGACTGCTTTTTTGCCAGTTTGTCTGCTCTTTCATTACCCCGAATACCTGAATGGGCTGGGACCCACATGAATGAGACATTTTTCCCCTGTCTAGTTATTCTTGAATAGTTGAACAAAATTTCATAGAGCAGATCCTGATGGTTTCTGGTTGCGCCTGATTTGATGCTTACAAGAGCAGCTATAGAATCACTACATACTAAGAATTTGGCACCCCTGGTTTGCTCAATCCACTCTATTGCCATCAGTATGGCAAATAATTCAAAAGCATAGACACTTAGATGTTCAGACACTCATTTATTAAGCTCCACATGGAAAGTAGGCACATTAACACCTGATCCTGTTGCATTTAATTCTAAATCTTTTGATCCATCTGTGAATACATGAATATTGTCCTTGTATTTACAATTCCTATACCTATAATACTCATCTATAATATCAGACGTCTTGTTATTTCAGAAGTTCCATATCTACGTATGGATATTCCAGCACCCACACTGGTTTATTAGGCCATATAACAGTTTCTCCAAACTCTATATCAAATACTCCCACATCTTTTGCTACTTGATCTCCTGTCCACCAAAGCTTTCACTTTGAATCCTCTCCTTCTCCCAACATGTTTGCAACACCTTTTTTGTTGGGTGGTAATCTCTATGCCCCCCTCAGATTAATCCAGTAGTTGGCTACCAAATGAATTCGGCGCAACCCCAATGGCATTTCTCCAGCTTCCACTTGTATTGCACACACTGGGGTAATTTTTTTTTTTCCTGCTCCTAAACAAACTCTTAAAGCTTGGGCCTGCACAATATCTAGGTCTGCTAGCACAGACTTTGACACTGAGCCATAAACAATAAATCCATAGTCTAATCTTGACCTTATTAAAGGTGTATAAATATATTTCAAAGCAATGAAATTAGCCCCCCCATTTTAATCCTGAAAGACATCTCATGACATTTATCACTTTTTTTACACTTATCAACTACATATTTTATATGTTGTTTCCATGTCAAATTTGTTTCCAAATATATTCCCAGGAACCAAAAACTTTTAACTTGTTCTAAACAATTTCCATACAATTTCAACTGACCTTCTCTGATTTGTTTCCTTGTAAAGAACATAACCTTTGTTTTTTCAACTGAAAATTTAAAGCCCCATTTTATACCCCAACTTTCCACTTGGCTGATTCCATCTTGCACTTTCTTTACTATATACTCAACATTTCTTTGTCTTTTCCATAAAGCCCCATCATCCGCGAACAAAGATCTTCCCAAGTCTATTGTGATATTAGAGAATATATCATTAATCATAATGGAAAACAGAGTTGGGCTTAGCACGCTCCCTTGAGGTGTTCCGTTTTCTACTACATATTGTTTGGATATCTCTGTTCCCACTTGGATAGTTCTTATATCTATACAGTCCATTACCCAATTAAATATTTTTCCTCTAACACCCAATAAATGCATTTTGATTGATAGTACCTCTTTCCATAGCATATCATAGGCCTTTTCAACATAAAAAAATACAGCCACTACTGTTTTTTTGTTTACTTGGGATTTTCTTATTTCATCCTCTAAACATATTACTGGGTCCATAGTATTTCTCCCTTTTCTGAAACCACTTTGATAAGATGATACCAAATTTCTACTCTCCATGAAGTACATTAATCTCTCATTTATCATTCATTCCATTCATTTACAGATGTATGATGTCAGGGCAATAAGTCTGTAATTTCCTGGCTTACTGTCATCCTTTCCAGGTTTCTTTATTGTAATTATTATAGCCTCTTTCCAACTTCCTGGCATTCTACCTTCTTCCCACACTTTATTATATAGCAATAGTAATTTCTGAAGACTTAGGTATTTTATCATATTATAGCATATCTCATCTTTACCAGGAGCTGTTATTCTAGTTTTTCCCAGTGCTCTTTTAATTTCTCCCATGTTAAAAGGAACATCTAGCTCACCATCACTATTTTCTTTCCTACATAAGACCTCCCTGTAATCAGATTTTGTTCTTTCTCTGCCTCTTCTTCCTTCTTCAGATAGATTACTAGAGCAATTACTTTAGCAAAAGTGTTTGCCATCATCTCTACTTTTTCCTTATTAGTAACTGCTGTATCATTTCCCTCAACCAGTACTAGATATCCCCAATCCTTTTTGTCCCCTCCCATCCTTTTTAACATTCTTCACACCTCTCCTACCGGAGTTTCATTTCCAATTGTGTCACAATATTTTTCCCAGCATGTTCTTTTTGCATTTCTTATTGTCCGCCTTACTACAGCCTGTGCTTGTATATATTGGATCATATCTTGGAAATGATGAGTACTTTTCACCAATTTAAAAGCTCTGTTTCTTTGCCTCACTGCATCCTTGCACTTATCCCACCATGGCATTATCTTTTTCTTTATATTTCCTTTGCTCTTAGGGACAGCTTCTATTGCAGCCAACCTTATTCCCTTCTTAATTTTGTTATCTAGATCTTCTATACACATTTCATTATTATTCTGGTTTATATAAATATTACTTATTTCCTGAAATTTTTAATTTTGTCAGTCGTGGGGTGGGCTCTTGCTGTTTTGTCTGTAACCTCAAATATCATTGGTTATTCCCTTTTCCAGGAAGTTAGTTGTGATTGGCTCCCTTTTATTTCAAAGAACCATAACAAACTTACCTGTTCTTCATGAGAGACAAGGTTTCATCAAGGGACCCTCTGCATGTGAGTCATTATTACTTTATTTGTTGCTAATCCTTAATATAATAACAGGGCTGATTTAATGTTATATAATGTATGTATGTACTGTGTATCTTTGCCAGACACTTTAAAAACAGGACGCTGACTAGCTAATTGTTGCATTCCTGTGATGTTTCTAGAGAATTTTAAGAACTGCTATTTATTTATATAAAATATACACGCTGACTTTTGTCATTGCAATTCTAAGACACTTTATAATTAATTGAAAGATTGTGAGCCCAGGAAAATAAATCATTGCCTTAGTAACAGGAGGTTGCAATGTGTCTGCGTCGACATTGATGACATTAAACCACTGATTTCAAAGTTGCTATAAGGTGACTATCTTTAATTTGCATAATGTATGTCACTTTAGATAAAAAAGTAAATGAGTGTACATATAAAAAAGCATGCAATATAAACATTTTAGAGAAAGCATTTTTTGTTATCAGCCTAGATATTGCCATCTTGTACAAGGGATGGAAAGCTTAATAAAACACAATCAACCACTCATATTGACAAGTATTCCTACCCACACGTCACCCACAGCTATGCTTTTAGGCCTAAATTGTGCCTAAATTGTAATTAATAGCTGTAGTTTACTGCACCAGGGGCATATTAGCCTTCTTCACAGGATACTTTTCAGAGATAACTATTTTGAGATCATTGCTGTCATATAAATACAGATATATGATTTAAATCTAAATGTGAGGGAATATATACCACCTCAGAAAATGAATTTGTTGTTTAACACATTTTCCGAGACTCAAAAAATTCAATTTCACACTATTTTAAATACAGTTTTTATTTATTTTTTTGTAATTAACATTTTTTATTAAATCTTATAATATCAAGAAACTCATATATATATACACACACACACAACATTTAAACCCCACAACCCCCCCACCCCAACCCCGCCTCCCCAAAAAACAATCCTCTGGTCACACATAAGTAAATATATACATACACATACACACATACACATACATATATATACATACATACATACATACATACACATACATATACATATACACACATAATAATCATACTCACTTAAAAACTATACTACAATACTCTCTCCACACCCCACCTGAGAGCCCCCCAAAAATTCCAAATACTAGCCCCATTTCTGGACAAAAAATCTAAATCACCCCGTCTTCCCAATGACACCTCCTCATAAGCCGCTACCCTCCCCATCTCCGTGCACCACTCCGGATATGGGGGTGCACCAGCTGACCTCCAACCCCTCAAAATAACCTGCCTGGCGATCATCACATAGGTCAGAACCCAGTTCTCAATATGGCCATCCCCCACATCGATGACCGCCCCATTGCCCAGAACACAAAGTCTGGGGCAAAATGAAACCCAAGTGCCCACCATGTTGCACACAAAATTCTGAACCTTCGACCAGAATTTTTGGATCTCGACACACCACCAAAAAACATGGGCCATGTCTCCATCCTACGATTGCATTCTCCAACAGGTGGGTGTGTCTTTAAGACCAAGCCTATACAGTCTAGAGGGGGTCTAATAAAATCTATGCAAAATTTTGAATTGTATAAGACACACCCTTGCATCTCTAGATGCAGACTTAACGTTTTTAAGAATCTTAGCCCACACTCCTTCCTCCAATGCCAAGTTGAAATCTTTCTCCCATACTCTCTTGAGAGAAGTTAAGGCTCCGTCCCCCAGACTCTGAATTAACAGGGAGTAGTACACTGATGCCTCATGACCTTTTCCAAAAGCCGCAATCACCTCTCCCAAAGCATCTGCCTCCTTATGGGGGTGTGTGCTACTCCCAAAAATAGTACAAAGCAGGTGGTGCAGTTGTAAATACCTATAAAACTGAGGTCTGGGGATCCTAAAATATTAGACCAAGTTTTCAAACGATCTCAACACTCCACTTTCATATAGGTCACTGAGTGTAGCAACCCCCTCACAATCCACTCTGGCCAGCAGAAAGGGGACTTGCCAATACACAATCTTGGGTTCTGCCATATGCTCGAGGCAACATTTAAATAAGTGTCCAATTTAAACAATCTGGACACTTTAGTCCATACCGAGTGTAAATGCAAAACAGGGGCAAAAACTGCCTGTTCAATAACAAACCAGGGAGGAACTCTCTCAGGTGGAAGTGACAAATGAGCCAAATGTCTGAGACTGAACGCATAGTAATAAAACAAAATCTTGGGTAGGCCTAGCCCACCTTTGTCTATCGGCCTATGTAACTTATTAAAATGCAATCTGGCACGTTTACCATTCCAAATGAAGGTCTTCGCTATGCTATCAAATTGCTTGAAATAAGAGAGAGGGACATCTACAGGGAGAGATTGCAGCAGGTAGTTAAATTTTGGAATACAATTCATTTTAATAACATTAACCTTCCCAATCATCGATAAATGTAATGAAGCCCACCTGCCCACATCGCTCGAAAACCTTTTTTATTAAAGGTTCAAAATTAACACTAACTAAATCAGACAAATTTGCTGGGAATAAAATCCCCAAATACTTAATGCCCTGTTTGGGCCACTGGAAGGCACCCGGCTGGAAAGCCGTTACTGGACAGTACGCTGTCAGAGCCAAAGCTTCGGATTTATACCAATTGATTTTGTATCCTGAGAACTTGGAAAAGGAATTAATAATTATGTGGAGGCAAGGCATAGATCTAGTAGGTTCAGAGACAAATAATAAAATATCATCTGCATAAAGCAGAAGCTTATGCACCACACCTCCCGCAACCACCTTTGGAAAACCATCCTCCTTTCTTATCGTGGCTGCTAATGGTTCCAGGGCAAGACAGAACAATAATGGGGAAACAGGGCAACCCTGCCGAGTGCCCCTATCCAGAGTAAAATAATCTGAAATTAATCCATTTGTTTGTACCACTGCTACAGGGTGTCTATAAAGAAATTTAATCCAACCAATAAATGTACTCCCGAACCCATACATTTCCAAAATCTTAAAAAGTTAATCCCATTCTACCATATCAAAAGCCTTTTCAGCATCAAGTGAGATGGCAGCGACCGGAGACTGATCATTTGCTACTGACCACATGATATTGATGAGACGCCTGATGTTATCAGAAGAGTTGTAGCCCCGAATAAACCCCACCTGATCTATATGTATAAGAGATGTCATAACCTTACTTAATCGGTTAGCCAAAATTTTTGACAAAATTTTTACATCTAGTTGGATCAGGGAGATTGGACGGTAACTTTTACACTCGCTTGGATCTTTGTCCTTTTTAAGAATCAGACTGATCCAGGCTTGTGTCATGGTTGGATGAAGCTTTCCATTCTTTAATGATTCAGTATAAACTTCAAACAAAAGTGGAGTGAGTCCTGTAGCATAGGATCTAAAAGATTCTGCGGCAAAACCATCTGGCCCCGGAGCCTTGTCAGTAGGTAGGGACTTAATTACCTCATCAAGCTCCTCCAAGGTTATCTCAGAATCAAGAGAGTTTTTTTGCTCGGTCTTCAGTTTAGGAAGATCTAATGGTTCCACAAACTTTCTAATATCTTCATCAGTAGACGAAGATGTGGAACTATAAAGATCAAGATAGAACTCTTTAAAGGCATTATTAATATCAGTGGCTGAGGTAAAAATTTCACCACCAGCAGATTTCACTGAGGGAATGATAGAAAGAGACTCTCTCTGCTTTATATATCTAGCCAAAAGCTTCCCTGCTTTGTCCCCCGACTCAAAGTATGACTGTCTTGCCCTGAATAACCAAAACTCCACTTTCTGCGAGAAAATAGTATTATATCTGTATTTCAATCGGGTCAATTCTCCGAGGCCATCAGATGACATACGCCGCTTCAGCTCTGCCTCTGCACTTTTAATATTTCCTTCTAACTCCACGAGTTCTCGTGCTTTGGATTTCTTGATGAATGAGGCATACAGTATGGTCCGACCCCTAAGAACCGCCTTAAGTGCCTCCCAAGCCACACCCACAGAGGATACCGAGGACCAGCTGGTCTCCATATAAACACTGATTTCAGTCTTTAACATTTGTTGGAAATCAGGATTGTGCAAAGGGATACATTAAGGTGCCAACTATATGATTTCTTTTTCTCTATATGTGGCAACACCTCTAAACTCACCAGAGCATGATCTGAGACTAAGATATTTCCAATTGAGCAATCAACAACAGATGAAATGAGGGATTTGGATATATATATATATATATATATATATATATATAAAAATCTATTCTTGAATAAATCTTATGGACTGATGAAAAAAATGTATAGTCTCTACCAGATAGGTTCAAAAGTCTCCAAATATCTGTAGGACCAAGATTTTTACACATCCTGTGAAGCGTCAATGTTGCTCTATTGGGCTTACACACTTTTGCTTCACTATGATCAAGGACTGAGTCCATCAAAAGATTCAAGTCTCCTCCTAATATTATATCATGAGGGGTGCCAGTGGCTTGCAACATCCCTTCAAGATCTATAAAAAAGCCCTGATCATCAACATTAGGTGCGTAAATATTAGCTAAAATCAGACTTTGCCCCTGAATTTCTGCTAAAACAATAATGACTCTTCCTAATTTATCATTAAACTGTTTGTGACATTTGAATTGTAAATGTTTATTTACCAATATAATGACTCCCTTGCTCTTACTTGAGCCAACACTAAAGAAAACATGTCCACCCCATATCTTCCCAAATTTCTCAGCTTCCTGCGGGGAAAGATGTGTTTCTTGAAGAAACACTATATCATATTTCTTACATTTAAGAAAAGAAATAACCTTCCTTCTTTTTATGGGGTGCCCCAACCCATTCACATTCCATGTGGAGAGAGATAGTACACTCATATTAACATTTGACATTTTGATATAATAGAAAGAAAAAAATAAATTGTGTGCCAAAAACAAAATTATGAAGACCACATTTCAACATTAATGCAACAATAAAACCCCGAACTTCCCCCCAAACAAAACAAACAGAAAAAAGAAAAACGTGCGCATTAACCCCATGCACGAACCAGCGTCAATCCCTTTAAACTCAAAGAGTCCATGTACGCCTACGAGAGCCCCCTTTGCCATCGGATTGTTCAATTTTTCCTCACAAATTTGTAAGGCAAAATTACATAACATCAAATATTTTGTAAAACAAACCCCAGCCAATAGGCAGAATAAACACAAAGAACGTGTAGACACATTCACAGAACTGTCTCGAAGGTGTGTTCCTTCACAAAACAAATTCCAGCCGATATAAAGCCGTTCATTTTCCTCGGTCAGACAAACGAATCTTCAGTGAGCCAGCTGATGAGTGCAGCAGATGACATAATCATTCCAATGTCCCACGAAAATACTCCACAAATCATACCCCAGCCAACAGGAAGCATAAGCACAAGAAACTGACAGATTCATCCATAACTGTCCCGAAGAAGGGTTATTTAACAAAACAAGCTCCAACCGCTTGGCGGAACCAGCACAAAAGGAAACGAAACACGCATCCCGGGACCTCGGATGAGAGTCAATTCACTCAGAGGTCACATAAAATTATATCCTTTGTGTGGGCATGTAGATATTTTGCGGTCATCCGTAGTGTCTATTCTCAATCTGTCCGGGAACTTCATTGTAAAAGTGATCTTCCATCAATGCAAAAGTTTCTTTAAGGAAAAGTGTTAATCCACAAAACAAAACAAACTCCAGCCGCTCGGCAGAGCCAACGCAAAAAGAAAAACACCCAATGGTTACTCACCCATTGTTTCAATAAAAGACATTGCCTGATTGGGACATGTAATTACTTTGCTGCCGTCCTTGGTGTTTATTCTCAGTCTGGCCGGAAACATCAGAGTAAAAGTATCTTCCGTTGATGTAAGAATTTCTTGCATTCCTTAAACCGATTGCGTTTCTCTCTTGTCGAGTTCGCAAAGTCCAGGAACAAGAAAATATTGTGATTCTTCCAAGAAAGCTTTCCTTTGTTCCTCGCCTGGTGCAACACGAGATCTTTATTGGATGATCTCAGAAATTTGGCCAGAATCGATCGGGACCTTTCTCCCTCAGCAGATCTGTGAGCTGGGTCTCTATGAGCTCGCTCGATTTCCAGCTTGTGGCCTGTTATGTTGAGCAGACTCGGGGAAAAGCTCGTCTAGGAATTTCACCATATCTCTGCCCTCCTCATGCTCAGGAATTCCAACAATTTGAATGTTGTTCCTGCGGAGTCTATTCTCAAGATCTTCAAGCTTTTCAAGAACATGTTACAAATCAACTTTTGTCGCGGGTGGATTAGCGGCTAATTCCCTCTCTGATGACTCCAAATAATCAATTCGTCTCTCAATATCTGTCACTCTTGTGACTAACTCAGAGAATTTTTTTTCCATCGCCGTAATCGATCGACGTATTACAGCGAGATCCTCCAAGTCCGCAAGTACCTTCGTCAACATCACCGACATGTTGGACAGTTGACGCTGGATTCCTTCTCCTGCCGCGCCATCCAAATCGAATCCCCGGTCCACAGGCCTGTATGGGCTTTCATCTTGAACCCGTAAGTGTCTTTTAATGTCTCCAGAGCCCAAGGATTTTGACTTCTTTGCCATTTTTACCTCAAACAGCAAATGTTTAACTGGTTGTATCGAATTTCACCAGATTATATCATGAAAATAATAAACAAAATTTGCAAAGTCCACAGAGCTGTCTCTCACACGTCTGCCCTTCACATGGCTCCCCACTGTTTTTATTTTTAATCTTACAGTTCCTCCCATGAAAATAACATGTAAAAGATATGACCATTTATTTCAAGGTCTGTGACCTTCTCACAGTATGCCATGATGCTGGATAAAGATGGTGAAGTAATGCCAGAGCTTTTATTCCAAGTCTGTTTTGAGTAATTGCAGATCTCTTTTGAATATTTTTGTAAGTTATTTGGCCCACTTACAGTCCCTCCCCTCAGCCTCTCAGATTTCTGTTGCCCCCATAGGAAATATCCCTTGATCACTTATTACTTTGTAAAGTTTGTTGCTTGTTTCAAATATATTTTGTTCTTTATTCTGCAGCACATTCTGAAGCTCCATCTTTTGGAGCAACTTCTCTGTGAGAGAGCACTTTTGAGAACTCCACTTGACCTGGATTACGCGGAGTTTCAGTGTTGCCAGCAGCTGTATCTCTTGACCGGCTCTCACTGAACCTGCCCTTCATCTGCAGAAACAACTCAAAACTGTTTAAAAAACTGAAGCCTTTGTGGTATTATACTACACATAAAGCAAGAAAACAATATTATTGTGATCAATGATAATTATGACATTCCAACGTGATACAGAAGTGCAATTTTTAATCCAATGACATGCCACTCAACATGATTTACTTACCAATCTTAGATATTGAACTAGAGTCATTAGCTTGAGCACTGTTTAAAAGGGAAACAACATGACTAGTAGGATCCTGCAACTTGGCCTAACATGCATGAAAAGAGAAACCATTATTAGGCCCAACATAGAAAACTAAATGGCAAGTACACAGCATGTACAGTATAGGGTATAAAATGGTAAGAGAAATTAATAGTGAATATTGGCATATTGAAATACAGTATATGCCTAAGACAAACATGAGCTAAGATACTACAATACATGAAACAAGGTGTTTTATGACAGGATCAAGCAGATGACCATACAAAACCAATAATTTTAAATTAAAATATTGAATAACCAGCAGCCTAAGTTCTCAGCACATACAGTGGTGTGAAAAAGTGTTTACCCCCTTCCTGATTTCTTATTTTTTTGCATGTTTGTCACACTTAAATATTTCAGATCATCAAACAAGTTTAAATATTAGTCAAAGATAACACAAGTAAACACAAAATGCAGTTTTTAAATGAAGGTTGTTATTATTAAGGGAAAACAAAATCCAAACCTACATGGCCCTGTGTGAAAAAGTGTTTGCCCCCTAAACCTAATAACTGGTTGGGCCACCCTTAGCAGCAACAACTGCAATCAAGCATTTGCGATAACTTGCAATGAGTCTTTTACAGCGCTGTGGAGGAATTTTGGCCCACTCATCTTTGCAGAATTGTTGTAATTCAGCCACACTGGAGTGTTTTTGAGCAAGAACTGCCTTTTTAAGGTCATGCCACAGCATCTCAATAGGATTCAGGTCAGGACTTTGACTAGGCCACTCCAAAGTCTTCATTTTGTTTTTCTTCAGCCATTCAGAGGTGGACTTGCTGGTGTGTTTTGGATCATTGTCCTGCTGCAGAACCCAAGTTCACTTCAGCAGATGAACCCAAGGTCACGAACAGATGGCCGGACATTCTCCTTCAGGATTTTTTGGTAGACAGCAGAATTCATATTTCCATTTATCACAGCAAGTCTTCCAGGTCCTGAAGCAGCAAAACAGCCCCAGACCATCACACTACCACCACCATATTTTACTGTTGGTATGATGTTCTTTTTCTGAAATGCAGTGTTACTTTTACGCCAGATGTAATGGGACACACACCTTCCAAAAAGTTCAACTTTTGTCTCGTCAGTCCA
This sequence comes from Myxocyprinus asiaticus, assembly GCF_019703515.2. NCBI lineage: Eukaryota > Metazoa > Chordata > Actinopteri > Cypriniformes > Catostomidae > Myxocyprinus > Myxocyprinus asiaticus. The sequence goes on along the minus strand of NC_059361.1, from coordinate 47,593,590 downwards.
CAGAGTATTTTCCCAAAAGTCTTGGGAATCATCAAGATGTTTTCTGGCAAAAATGAGACGAGCCTTAATGTTCTTTTTGTTCAGCAATGGTTTTTGTCTTGGAACTCTGACATGCAGGTCAATTTTGCCCAGTGTCTTTCTTATGGTGGAGTCATGAACACTGACCTTAACTGAGGCAAGTGAGGCCTGCAGTTCTTTGGATGTTGTTGTGGGGTCTTTTGTGACCTCTTGGATGAGTCGTCGCTGCGCTCTTGGGGTAATTTTGGTCGGCCGGCCACTCGGAAGGTTCACCACTGTTCCATGTTTTCGCCATTTGTGGATAATGGCTCTCACTGTGGTCCTCTGGAGTCCCAAAGCTTTATAAATGGCTTTATAACCTTTTCCAGACTGATAGATCTCAATTACTTTCTTTCTTATTTGTTCCTGAATTTCTTTGGATCTCGGCATGATGTCTAGCTTTTGAAGATCTTTTGGTCTACTTCACTTTGTCAGGCAGGTCCTATTTAAGTGATTTCTTGATTGAGAACAGGTGTGGCAGTAATGAGGCCTGGGTGTGGCTAGAGAAATTGAACTCAGGTGTGATAAACCACAGTTAAGTTATGTTTTAACAGGTGGGGCAAACACTTTTTCACACAGGGCCATGTAAGTTTGGATTTTGTTTTCCCTTAATAATAACAACCTTCATTTAAAAACTGCATTTTGTGTTTACTTGTTATCTTTGACTAATATTTAAATTTGTTTGATGATCTGAAACATTTAAGTGTGACAAACATGCAAAAAAATAAGAAATCAGGAAGGGGGCAAACACTTTTTCACACCACTGTACCTCCTCTGTTGATCATCCATCTTGCTGAATCGACGGTCTCGATTTGCCACTGAGTCTTATTACTGGAGTAATACAATTTCTAAAAGATAAATTGTTCTATGTAGTTCTACCTAACATCACAAGAATGCAACAGCTAGCAAGTAAACTGTACTAAACTTGCTGTTTTTAAAGTGTCTGGCGAAGATAAACATTAGATAGTATGAAATCAGGCCTGTTAAATGAAAGAAAGAAAGTAATAGTAACTCACATGCAGAGTGTCCCTTGATGAAGTCATCTCTCATGAAGAACATGTTTGTTATGATTCTTTGAAATAAAAGGGAGCCAATCACAACTGATTTCTGGGAAAATGGAATAACCAATTATATTTGAGGTTACACACAAAACAGCAAGAGCCTGCCCCACGACTGACAAAATTAAAAGGTGTTCTTGCAAGCAAAGTTTGAAGTATGATTTTGCTCGCCCGGGTTTCTTCACATGCGAGAGCTTGTATTGCATGCGCAGGAGATTTTGTGCGTGTGAGGGTTTAAAATGAGCATGCGGGTTCTTCCCGTTTCCTTGCGTGGCTTTAATCTATCGCGCGTTCGAGCGTCAATAACGAGTGCGGATTATTGGCATTGATTTGCCGCCATAGTGGACAACCATTTTAAGAGTTAGTTGGAGTGCAAATGAGTTCAGGCTCAAATTGTGCAGCTGTTGGTTTTCATAACTCAAATGATTTAATGATATCAACGTTAATAATATCGTCTTCATGTGTAAAACTTTTTAAATGAGCAAATACTTACTGAGTGCACCTTTAAGAAGTGATTTTGATGGTAATCAATAATGATAATCAGCAAACACATCCACCTTGTTGTAAACGCTTTATTTATAATATATTTCTCACAGGTGTACACTTCGGAGATGGTCACATGACTGTACCTTTCTTTTACTCAGATTATCTTCAGAACTGAATACAAATTACTACTTGCTAAATACTGTGCAGTATACTGTATACTGCATACTGCCTACAATTTCTGATGTATTTATTTATAAAACAGTGAATGGAACAGTATGCAGTATTCCATAATAAACATTTCCAACAGTCTTCACATTGCATATTTAGCATCTTATTATCATTAAGGAAATTAAAATGGCTGTTTTGAATTATTAATCCCATTTTGTGTGAAAATACAACAATACTACTTTGTATATAGATATGGCAAAAATAGTAATGGTAGTATGCCATATCTCACACAGTGTGCTCTGTTGTATAGTGCACAATTTGGCAAATGTAGTAGGTCATCTGGGTATTTCATACAGAAAATGTGTATTCTGTTGTTCACAGTACTGTATACATACTGCCTACTGCAGCAATAATAAGAGTAGTATGTTAGTATACTATTCTCAGTCTTTCTATCTTTGTCATTCTGCAACAGAGTAGACAATCTTTCTCTTAACCTTTGACCGGTACACATCTCTATTTTTACACTAAAGATCTTTAATTCTGCGTTCAATACAAATTGTTCAATCGACAGAATTTGTTTACCACAAAAATCATCCCTACTTTTCTTTAAAAAAAGCAAAAATCTGAGTTACAGTGAGGCACTTAAAATGGAAGTGAATGGGGCCAATTTTTGGAGGGTTTAAAGGCAAAAATGTGAAGCTTATAAATTTATAAAAGTACATTATCCTCCTGAGACTAGAGCGTGACTGCTGTGTGCATTTTCCATTTCCCTTTTTGATTTGTAACTAGTAGCACCAAATGAACAAGCAAACCAAAAAAAAATTCTAGAGAAAATAGTTCCTAAAAATATATGTTCTCATTTGTGGACAGCGGGACTAAGTTGTGCAATTTTAAATAATACCAAGCTATAGAAAGTCAGATGTTTTTCATTAAAACATTTTTATTAAGTTTCCAGGAGTGTTGGTTAATCATGTTTTTGAGACATCATCTGCACTGAACTGAACTTTTGGTTAGATTTTAAGAGTGAACGCACTTGCTGCATAGAGAGCCCTTGCTTCCTATTTAGTGAATGACTTGAGTGTGCTGTCTGTCTGCACTGGTCTCAGAACAGTTTTAAATGCACCTTATTTTCATCCTAACTCCATATAAAGCCTGTTTAATTTAATTTAATTTAATTTTTTTAGCTTTTGGATGAACTCATTTATTCTCAGTGTGAAAATGCACAGTAAATATATAGGAATGCATTTACTAATGTTAATGAATAGAACCGTAGTGTACAGTGAGAGCAAAATAAAACCAAACAAAATATATATTCAAATGAAATGAAATGACCCACAGATGTGTTAGAGTTGAAACTTATTCAAAATAACTAACATGTTTTTTTCAACTTTTGAGGGAATAATGTCCCAAAATCCTCGTATGTGGACATCATGTTTGTTTATCAGCGCGCTAACGCGTGGAAAATGAACAGATTTTTTAAAGCGTCGTATCAAACAAAACTAGAGACTCTCCTCTTTACAACCAAACAGGTTTCAATAAAAAAACATAAAGATATTTCTTACCAGAGGCACTTTGTTGGCACTACGTCCGTAGGAATGCTTCAAGAAATTAAACTAATTTTATGTCATGTGACTTGGTGCGGCAGAACTTTAATCCTTAATTGACAATCTAGAGTCATGTGAACAGTATTCAGTCGGTTTAAATTCATTTAAATTATGCGTTGCATATAGCAAAGCCAAAATACAACACATGTGGATGCAGGGTCACACAAGGTTAATTCTTCTGTTGTTTAAATCGTTGTTTTTACTGTTGTTATAGGGTTTCAGGGTTTAATGTGTTGTCATCATTGCAACAAAGTTGTTAAATTGGATATACAGTAACTTTACACACAAAAGGTTAGTAAGTGATTTTATCACACTAAAATCATGTTAACACACATACTGTTTATGTCTTGTGTCTATACTTTTAAAACATGTTTGCAGATTGGCCCCATTCACTTCCATTGTAAGTATCTCACTGGAACACAGATTTTTACTTTTTGTAAAGAATAGGAGGGACGAAATTAATTTTTGTTGTAATCAACACTATGCCACAAATGTTGTCGATTGAGCTCAACTTGTATTGAACCTGGAATATTCCTTTAATATTTTTCATCTTGCTGTTCTTCACATATTTTTATAGATCTGAAATGTTTCTCCACGACTGAACATGAAGTTATCAGTCAATATGGAGTGGCCACAAAAAGTATTTGGACATTTAGAAACATGTAAATGTCCTTACATTATATAACAAAATATTTAAGCAAGTGTCATTTATTTGAAAGAAAGATAGCACAAGCAAAACCTTTCACAAAAAATACATTTTTTAAAAGAATAGCGGTAGTGTGTAAATGAACAACACCAGTTCATTCAAAGTCATTGAGCAAAAATCACACAGAAATGTCAAGTTAGTTTTGAGAAAAGATCCAGCAGCATTTGTTTGCAGATGACACTTGCTTTGAAGTGACTTGAATGTCATTATATTATAAGATGACAAAATATCAATGTCACTTAAAGCTGCTTTGAGTAATTTTGTTCAATGTTAAAACATTTCCTGTATCCTAATTAAATTTTTAGAGTTAACTACAAGTAAGCAATTCGTTTATTGACTTCTTTAAGAGTGTGTGTGGTGCTTTCAAAACATTGCTCTGTTTGTTTGAGCAGCCCGACATGTCATCTTATAGCTCAACCAATGGCACTGGTTTGGGGCGGGGCTACCTGTTTGCCAACCAAAAAATAAAAAATAAAATTCCATTTGTTACCACAAGTGAGGAAAAAATGACACAATTCCCTTCAAGTGTCCAAACACTTCTTGCAGCCACTGTAAATTAGCATACATTTAAATTGTGCTAATTTTACTCTTTTACATTCGGAATTGGAAATGACTGATGAATAGCCTACAGGGTTGTGCTTGTTCCTACATCAGTATCGATACTTTATTGTTCCTTCAATAAAGTCTATACTGTTTTTGCTTCAAAGACTTGAGGCCATATTTTCATAAAGTCATACATACAAAAGTGTGATCTTAATATCTTGCCTTTTAAATATGTTGGGAACTCACTCGGAATAAATATAAATGTCTATATTACATAGCATACTTATTAATATGAAATTATACAAGTATAAAACAATGACATTAGTTACTGGTCTCCCTGTTTAGTGCTGCTCCGAGATTTATTTTTTATTTTATTTTTTTCCAAAATGGACAAGAAAAAAAATTGTCCATTATTCAAAATAAAGAGCCATTAAAGAATAGTTTTATTCTATTAATTTGATTGAACTATAAAATCATGTTGTCAATAGCAGTGTGTTAGTGAACTTTACACTTGATGGCCACAGTGATAAACACAGATGTGTGTAACAGAATGAGTGTGCGGGCAGAAATGTCAGACACGGTTGTGTGTTAATTTGGTCCTGTTAGGTGCTGCTGGTCTCTATGCATAGAACGTGTCCACTTTCACTGCGTGACAAAACATCGTCATAGAGAACACAAGTCCCAGGATCTGGAAACACAAACACATCAGGTGGTGTTCATCAATATTTGATCTGTTAAAGTGCTGGCTCTGTGTGTGTGTGTGTGTGTGTTCAGTACCTGTGTTAGTGCTGTGCACAGTGCAAAAATCCACAGAGCGATGAGATTCTCCTGAAGCCAGCCCTTCACACGCTCATAACATGGCTGTCAACACACAAACACACATATAAATCATGTTTGGTTCAATAAAAGAGATGCAGTGTTTCCTCTATGGAAACACTGCACACTCACTTTACAGAGGCAAAATGAGTATTTGGATGTGCTGATGGAAACATTTAGCAGATGTGTAGATAAAAGTATTTTCCAATCAAATATACTCCTGACTTTTTTAAAAACCTCATGAAATCGAAAGGTGAGCTTTGTGGCTTTTAGTTTAGAGGTCATCTCTATTAGGGGTTGCACTTACACTAGCGTAATTTCAAATATATTAGCAAATATCTGAAAACAGAAGAAACCTGTCGACTACTCGGTTTCTTCTGCCATTAGTTGATGCATTCTGTCTACAAAGTATATCCTGTGCATTTACGTGCAGAAACGTTTTCAAATATTTGCAAATATATTTGAAATTATGATAAAGTGTGAATAAAATTAACACAGAGTGTTTTGTGTTAGCAAAGTACATATAGGGAAGAACACAGCACAGCGCTGCAGACATTTAACCTCCTGAGACTCGAGCGTGACTGCTGTGTGCATTTTCCATTTCCCTTTTTGATTTGTAACTAGTAGCACCTAATAAGCAAGCAAAAAATGTGGACAGCTGGACTATGTTGTACAATTTTAAATAATAACAAGCTATAGAAAGTCACATTTTTTTCATCAAATTGTTTATTATGTTTCCAGGAGTGTTGGTTATTCATGTTTTTGAGACATCATCTGCAGCCTGAAACTGAACTTTTGGTTGGATTTTAGGAGTAAATGCAGTTACTTTGCATAGAAAGCAAAAGTATGCTCCCTTTCTCCCTAATTAGTGAATGACTTAACCTCCAGTGTGCTGTCTGTCTGCACTGGTCTCAGACAGTTTTAAATGCACCTTATTTTCATCCTAACTCCATCGAAAAGCTAAAAAAAAATTTTCAGTGTCTTTATATGAACTCATTTATTCTCAGTGTGAAAATGCACAGTAAATATATAGGAATGCATTTACTAATGTTAATGAATAGAACCGTAGTGTACAGTGAGAGCAAAATAAAACCAAACAAAATATATATTCAAATGAAATGAAATGACCCACAGATGTGTTAGAGTTGAAACTTATTCAAAATAAATAACATGTTTTTTTTTCATCTTTTGAGGGAATAATGTCCCAAAATCCTCGTTTGTGGACATCATGTTTATCAGCGTGCTAACATGCAAAAAATGAACAGATTTTTTTAAAGCGGAATATCAAATGAAACTAGACTCTCCTCTTCACAACCAAACAAAAAACAAAAAAAAACTTAAAGAGATTTCTTATCAGAGGCACATTTTGTTGCATGTCGTTGTGTCATGTGACTCGGTGTGGCAGAACTTTAACCCTTAAATGACATTGTAGAGTCTTGTGAACAGTATTCAGTTGGTTTTTATTCATTTAAATTATGCGTTGCATATATCAAAGCCAAAATACAACGTCCACGCATTTGGACGAGGGGTCACACGAGGCTGAAGTGTTCATTTACACATACAAGCCAACATTTTTGTGGCACGCCTTGAAACCAATCAAGACAATGCAAGAAACATGAATCTGTCACTTACACACAGGGAGAGAGAGTGTGAAGCCACACATATACCACATATAGTAAATAGGTTTAAAATTAAGTGAATGTGCTATGGTTTAAAATAGTTTTCTTTCTTGTATTCTATGTGTCAAAATGACAGATATTTCATTTGGATTGGAATTATCCATCAATGTTTTTCACATGTGATAAATAGCGGAAATATTTCTGGTTAACGCAACCGCTGAGTCATTTACATAAGGTATACATTAACCCACCGAGTAACCGCCCTGCTGAAAAAACAATAGAAATTGGTTGTTTTGGTTTCCATTACAGATATGTAGTGGTCCCTAATGGTATCCACCAGAAATAACATGCCACCAAGAGAAGCCAACACATTTCCAGTAGAGACTCATGAGGATCATTATAGTTTCTATTCAAACCAATACAGTTCCCATTGAAACCATTAAAACCATTAGAGTTACAGAGGGTTTCTATTGTTTTCAGCAGGTGAGTCCTCCACTAGTAACACTGAGTAGCCATGCAAGCCCTAATCTAGTGTACATCTCAACAAAATAAACTTAGCAGACATTTGCATTTAAACATCAAATCTTATTTTCTCTTCATGGAAAATGGACCAGAAATGCTGATGACATCATCATCATCTGCTAACTTAACCCTAACACGACTAGTAATATCACATTACAAATTGTGTTTCTTCTAGGCAGTGATGTAAAGTAACGGCTATTGACTATATGAAAAGCTCTTCACTACCTCCTGCCACAACTTCCTGTTTCAATGGGAAATGTCAACATGGAAAGGAATATTTTGTTGATGGGGACTTTAACCATTGACAGTGATTTAAAATGTATATATCTTCACAGATTATGCCACATGTGGTGGTTTGAGTTTGTGATAGAGACTAAAGTCAAATAGAAATGTAATGATTGCATTGTTCTGTTTCTTACAGCTGTCCACCAGGTGCCAGGATTCTCCAGACCGCAGTTATCACTGAACTCCAGACAACATGAGTCCGGCACACGCGTCGCATTATACACATGAAACCAGTCAGTGTGATTGGTCACACCACAGCAGCGAAACTGCAACACACATATACACAGAGACATTATGAACTGATGAACACAGATTAACATGTATGTGAATGTGCATGTGTGTATACACTGGCGGACAAAAGTTTGGAATAATGTACAGATTTTGCTGTTTCGGAAGGAAATTGGTACTTTAATTCACCAAAGTGGGATTCAACTGATCACAAAGGATAGTCAGGACATTACTGATGTAAAAAACAGCACCATCACTATTTGAAAAAAGTCATTTTTGATCAAATCTAGACAGGCCCCATTTCCAGCAGCAACCACCCCATCACCTTATCCTTGAGTAATCATGCTAAATTGCTAATTTGATACTAGAAAATCACTTGCCATTATATCAAGCACAGTTGAAAGCTATTTGGTTCGTTAAATGAAGCTTAACATTGTCTTTGTGTTTGTTTTTGAGTTGCCACACTATGCAATAGTCTGGCATGTCTTAAGGTCAATATTAGGTCAAAAATGGCAAAAAAGAAACAGCTTTCTCTAGAAACTCATCAGTCAATCACTGTTTTGAGGTTTGAAGGCTATACAATGCTTGAAATTGCCAAAAACTGAAGATTCCATACAAAGGTGTACACTACAGTCTTCAAAAACAAAGGACAACTGGCTCTAACAAGGACAGAAAGAGATATGGAAGGCCCAGATGTACAACTAAACAAGAGGATAAGTACATCAGAGTCTCTCGTTTGAGAAATAGACACCTCACATGTCCTCAGCTGACAGCTTCATTGAATTCTACCCGCTCAACATCAGTTTCATGTAAAACAGTAAAGAGAAGACTCAGGGGTGCAGGCCTTATGGGAAGAATTGCAAAGAAAAACCACTTTTGACACAGAAAAACAAAAAGAAAAGATTAGAGTGGGCAAAGAAACACAGATGTTGGACAACAGATAATTGGAAAAGAGTGTTATGGATCTTAACCCCATTGAGCTTTTGTGGGATCAGCTAGACTGTAAGGTGCGTGAGAAGTGCCCGACAAGACAGCGACATCTATGGCAAGTGCTACAGGAAGCATGGGGTGAAATGTCACCTGATTATCTGGACAAACTGACAGCTAGAATGCCAAGGATCTGCAAAGCTGTCATTGCTGCACGTGGAGGATTTTTTGATGAGACTCTTTAAGTAGTTTAAGTTCTGAACATTTTTTTTCAAATTGTAATAGTAATTTTTCACGTTATTAATGTCCTGACTATACACTGTGATCAGTTGAATGCCACTTTGGTGAATAAAAGTACCAATTTCTTTCCATAAGAGCAAAATCTGTACATTATTCCAAACTTTTGGCCCCCAGTGTATATACAAGTGTTTCTTCAACTTCAGGCACTTTTAGCACTGTGAGCTTTACTAGAAAGTAAAGTGTCTTTATAATTTTGTAAAAAGACAAATTAAAATAAAAATATTTTTCACACTCTAACTATGCCCACCAATGTGTATTAATGCATCACAGGAGATTTATGTCATTTTTTCATGAAAATTCCCAGCTCAGTGTCATTTCCAGCACTGATAGAAAAGACATTCTTAACCTTTTTCAAATAAAATGACTGACTCCTTTGTCTTGCTAAGGCTAATACCAGAGCGAACATTTTATGTCTGATATGTCTAAATAATAATTTCACTTTTTGCATAATTTGGCAAAATTGCAGATTGATTGGTAATGACACCCAATTATGTGCTCACATGTGATATTTCACTTGATTTTTTTATTTGATTTTTTCCACTTTGATTTGTTTTCTTCTAACATCACTTGTCTCATATTTCATCTCAAGCATGCTTTTCACTTATACTTTTGTCCACTTGTTTGACATTGTTAACCTAATATGTGATACTTACAGGCACATGAATGAAGTGTAAGCACAATAAACCTGCACTGTAAACAACCCAGATCAAATGACCTTAATAGTGTTTACCCCAGTTCACCTTTCAAACATCAGATGAACCCATTTCCAACCCGTAACTACCATCTGCCCTTCCTTCAGCTTTACTAATGCTGTAACTGCAGTCTACATGCAGTCTTGATTGTGGTTTACTTCACATACATCAGTTTGTACGATACTCCATGCATTGGTGAGACCGATGTTGCCTTCAGAGCCGAAGAGCTGCAGACCTTTCTTTAGGTCACTCTGAGCGTATAGATCAATCTGCAACACATGAGGAGATAAACATCAGTGATGTGGACATATAAAGATGATATTCATCCTTCACTCTTAAAAATAAAGGTTATTTATTGGCATGTATGTTTCCATCAATGGAACTTCCCATTGCACTAAAGGTTCTTAGTAGTGGAAAAAGGTTCTTTAGACTATAAAAAGGTTATTCAAAAATGGTTCTTTTAAGAACCTTTCACTGAACAGTTCTTTGAGGAAATAAAAATGGTTCTTCTATGGCATATTTTTAAGAGCGTTAACTATAATATTCTGAAGAACAAAGTCTCATTTTATTGATTTTTGTATCTCAGTTGGACATCATTATAACAATGTGAATATAAGAGAGATGCCTAACATGATTTTTTGAGACTTTGGTGGCAAACTTGTTTTTTTGCCATTTCTTTCTTCTGGTTTAAAAACTAAACTTGAAGCAACGTCATTAAATATGAAGTATATGCGTAAAGTGTTATTGGTAGTAGAGTACACTAACACATCATTCAAATCGGAGCGTTTTCCCCACATTATTCATAAGAAGGAATGCTTCCAACTAATCACTGCACTTCCTCATGCATGAGCTTGCACGTGACAGTGCCGCCCCTTTCCGCCCACGTTTTTACATGTTTTCACACCCCTTTCATAACTCTTTTTTTTTAACTCAGATTAGTGAACAAACTGATGCTGAACAAGGGGGGTTTCATGACACTTTAAATATGTATAAATATAAATGTAAATATGTATTATACTCTTTTTTTTTTTCTTTTCTTTTTTTTTTCATAATTTCATTATCTAACCTGAGGTCTATTTAAAATGTTACTTCCATGTCAAATCAACTACATTTCAGAAACTTCCCCAGCTGTTTTGACAGTTTTTTTTTTTTTTTTTACATTTTGCTAATACTTTTTGTGAAAAAAGATAAACATTTTTTTTTTTTGTGTTGTTGTTCTGAAGTTGGAGTGCAGATAAATCCAGAAGTCTTTAAGATATTGTTATATTCTTTTAGATTCTGTTTCAATACAATCTTTCCTTTTTGTATATTAATTTTTAAAACCATTTATGGTTAAATCCTAGAGACAGGAGGTTCTCAATGTTGCTGCATCTGTAAACTATTAAATTTTACCCAATTGCAATTGTCTAAATCCAAATATGGGTCACATGGCATCAAGCTAGTTTTTCTTGTCCAACAAAGATCTGAAGTACAAATAATGTTGAAACTAGAAATGTACCTTTATTTATTAATATAAAACAATGCCAAAGTCTTGATTTGATACAACATTATTACGACTAAGCAGCACATGTGGCTCTTCAGTTAGTGCAATATCTAGTTTTTGGATTTAAGAAATATACGTCTAAAAATTAGGGATTATCATTAGGGTTCCAAACACCAAAGATGCTAAAACTTGACTGCTTTTCTACTGATTTTCATATTATTCTTTTTCTGCTCTAACAATGTCTGGGTGTCAGAGACTAAAAATCATAAAGATCCCAAATTTGGTGCGAGAGGCCTAAACCAGACCCTGCTAAAATAACAGTCACTGTTTTCTCCTACATCTACGCATATGTATATGCAGTAGATATGCTCTCAATATGTAGCTTACAGATCCCCTGAAAGAAAATTCAGCAACATTCCATATAAAATTAAGCACAAATACACAACTATCTATTCACATACGGTATGGTCCTCATTCATGAAACATAGCAACTTTGGTCCTCATTCATGAAACATAGCAACAAGCAGAGCAACTTTCTGTATAAATCAGCTGTAAAACCATTCTCATTAAATTCAATGCAACAATTTCCATAAGAATGGATTTATGAACAATTTACACAGACATTCCTTCTGCTCATGTTTCATGACAGGGGCATATAGAGTGTAAACTATGAACACATGAGCTGCTGTTGAGTTTATGAATGAACAAAGCTGTGCTTGTGTGAATGCATTACTGCTGGCCAAGACAAACATGAGTGAGCCCAGCTGAGCAGCGGAGAACCAGTTACATGCTCATCTGACAAATCTGTGCTGGAGTCAGCTGCTGTCTGAATAAAAGCATCAGAGAAGATCCATGATGGACTCCAGCTGCATTATCATTTCTCCTCCTACCTCCACTGAGTCTGACCATATCCACATCTGAGGGAGCATACTTCCCTACCACATAGTATGCAAAAACCAGTAAGTCAGATGTCCGAATAAGCAGTATCCATGATACAGTAGGTGAACAATACCGGATGACCTACTGCATCTGCTGAGATTCTGAAGTGCGCATCCACTGGACACTGTACCCATCATGTCACGAGAACTGAAGCGATGTCATATTCAAAACACCAGAGTTGAGCGGTATTAAGCAGATGTGTGGATCTGTTGCATACATTTGTTGATCGAGCGCGCATGTGGATCTGTTACGAGCATCTTGAATTGAGCAGATGAGTGGATCTGATGTGGCATAAGCCCTAGGTATACTTCCATTTTGACGCGAACACTCAGCGTCTGCGTACAATTGAACGCGAGCCTGTCAAAGTATAATCCATATAACTGTATGCGCATTCACAGGCAGCTGGCGCATGCGCACTACGTTTGATCTGAGACACTGGACTTTCTCTTCAGGAGTTTACACCCATAAAGGTGTCTTTATATTCCTTCAGACTTGAGTTATACAAATGCAGGTAATCTCCAGACCTCCTCAGACATGCGTTCTTGACAAACAGCACATCCACTGTTGTTTTTACCTTCATCTCCTGAAGTAAAGCAGCAATCTTCTAGCGCTTCTTTGTGACAGCAACGGCTCAAAATGTAATTGTTGCCACCATGTGGACTCACTTATTAATGCAAATAATTCCAGGCACATGTGCATTCTGCACATTCAAAGATGCGTGGTTAGAAAAATTGGGCTGCACACATTCAGTGCTCGCGCACTCTGCTGATGATGAGATTTGTGTCATGCGTCTTGTACGCATCTGACAGAAGTATACTTTGGGCTTTATGTGGATTGCTGTGTGCGCATGTGGATCTGTTGCTTGCATTTGTGGATTGAGTGCGCTTGTGGATCTGTTAAGTGCATTTATGAATTGCTGTGTGTGTGTGTGTGTGTGTGTGTGTGTGTTGTGTGTAGATCTATTGCGTGCATTTGTGGATTGTTGTGTGTATTTGTGAGATGTTTTGATACTGTTTAATCTCCATACATATCAGCCACAGTCCTTGCCACTTATGTTTCCTCAGATCAACAACTCTCATTGAAAATGAATGATGTTTAGTCTGTCTGTTGTCAGGTTGAACTCTATGAACCGTTTCATCATCATCTACATGTTCTACCTCTGGATGATGATGATGATCAGATTCAGGCTCTTTCTGCTAAGATTTTCCTGTAGGTGCCTGAACTTGTGTTTAACGCATGGTTCCTTTGACCAATGAATTTCCATTTTTTTTTATATCCAGTTGTTTGTTAAATGAATATGTATTTTTTTTTAACAATTTCATAGGTATTACACTCACAAAGAGCAATCTCTAGCGGCTGAAATATTTCAGAGCTGAGCATAACTATAAACATTATATGTCACTATAAAAATTTACATGACTTTTCTAGTCCTGGAAGTCACGGTTTTAAAATTCCTTGATACTTCCAGGTTGTCCATGACCATGTGAACCCTGGACCTTTTTACTAATATTAAACTTAAAACAAACCATGTCATTGTGGCTACATATATGTAAATATGTGATTGATTATTCCATAATGTTTCAATTAAAGCAATAAGCAAGACCAATTCAACTGCGGAACGCAGTCCAAATCAGGCCCGTTTTAAATTGTCAATCCTTGGCAAGGTTGGCTTAACAGTTATTTCCCTGTTTCTCCAAAACTGCTTTCCTTACGGTGAAAACATGCCATTTTTATACATGTGCTTCTATTTATTGCAAGACTGGAACACCTGCCGTGCGCTTTGGAGAATGTGTGTCAAACATTCAGTTTTAAAATCAGTGTGATGCCTGTACATTGCAATCATATTCTCAAAGCCTCAAAAATGTAAAATGTCAGTTGTTACTAGAATGGACTGACAAGTACTTGTTCACACTTTCGAACGCAACTAGTTCTCAACCATTATGCAACAAGATTGTAACCTAGATTTATGTGAAGACGCACTATAAATTCTCTTGAATCAGTCTCATTTATGCCAGTTCTGAAAGCACTTTTTAAGCGTGATCTCATGAAAATTACGTAACTGTGGCAAAATGTTTGCAAAATTATATTACGTGGTTCATTAGACGTATCGCTGCAGTCATGAGGTGAAATGTCCACTGTGTTGTGCTACAAGAGAGTTAAATGTTCTCCCAAAAAGATGAGGATTTTAAGGTTAACGTTCTGAGTTTTAAATAACAAACTCCCTACCATAAACCTTAAACCTAAACCTAACCGATGTGTCAGAAAAAGCAAATGTGAGATGAAAAACTAAATTTCTGAAGCAACCATGTCATTTTGTGCTGCTTTTTTGTCACTTTCAGCTTACGTGTCGACTCACATGCTCTTCAGGACTCTTACCTGATCTTTTGCATCGCAAGTGCAACGTTCTATCAGTTGACCTACTGCGCAATTTGATCGCACTCTAACAAGCTTGTAAATGTAATTAGTTATGTAATGCAAAGGTTAATATTAGTCATGCACTATAGTGAAAGTGTTTAGATCTCATAAGATAGCATTGTGTGAGGAACACAGCAAAAGTAAGTGCTTATGAACTGATGATCTGCCGTTTTAGTCATGATTTGTGTGTAAGTGAATAAAAGGCCTAATTGTTGATGTAGCACCTCTAGTGTTCATTTCACCAGGAAACTGCCACGATATGGACAATGTGCCACATAAAATCATTTTGCAACAATGTAATGTGATTCTATGAGACCACGTTGCACTTTTTGGTTTATGTTATAATGTTTTGTCTCAAGTTCCACTGTCTTTCATGACATATAAAAATGAGAGCTATAATGTTTATATGACATGATGTATGCTGTTTTATTCATGTAGTGAATATTATGCTATATAACAAGACTGTTATCTGTTCATGTTAGCTTTTTGTTGACAAAAGGCTTTGGTTAGGCAACTGTACCCCAAACGTCCTGGTTACTTTCGTAACCTCCGTTCCCTGATGGGAGGGAAAGAGACGAAGTAGGGGTCATTCTTGGGAGCCCAAAACACCTCTGGTCTTTGAAAAAAGGCCAATGGGAATTGGCCTTTTTTACATACCACTCCCTCGAATATACGGGTAAAAAAGGAGCTGGTATGCAACCACTCATTCAGGTTTTGTGCTGAGGAGCCGAGACAAGGTCCCGGCCATTTCAGCGGGTAGTCCAGCGTTGTGGCAGGAGGGACACAACGTCTCGTTCCCTCCATCAGGGAACGGAGGTTACGAAAGTAACAAGGATGTTCCCTATCTGTCACTCACTTGACGTTGTGTCGATGTAGTGACACTAGGGGTCCCTATACGAAATGCCACAACTAGCTTAACTGTGTTACGTGAACTGGTGGTGCAAGATGGGCAGACCACTGTGTGCCTCGTAGCCAGCGCACCAGGCCGACATGTAACCTCCCTCAATGTTGTTATGAGCATCAAACGGTCCTTCAGGGACAAGTCGACTGCCCAAAAGATAGGGACAGGCTAGCCCAGTCTTGACCTCTTATCCTCTTTTTTCTCTCCACAAAAAGGAGTGAAATTTGTTAACCAACTGGGGCCACCAGTGTTTACGTCGGGGGGAGGGGTATTTTGAGTGGAAATGGTCACATGGTCTTGCCGAGCCTTGTCGGAAGTATTTCATGTAGAGAAGTCCCATGGTAGGTCCTACCCAACGGGGGAGGAGTTTCTACAAACATGGTGACTGTGGCAGAGGGGCCTCTGCCCAAGGAAGATGCAGTTTACCAACAGGGAAATTATTTAGCGGAAGATATACGTCACATGGGGTCACCTATGGGGAACCAACACATGCGGAGAACCTACCCTAGTACAGGGCTTAGTTAGCACATGTACTGAGCCTGCAGCAAGTTTCTCACGCAAAATCATCTGCCACAGGGCTCGGAGGAAGTCATCCAGGGAACACACTTTGTGAACACTACTGGGAGTCAACAGCACACGTCTTCAACTCAGGGGAGGTGAAAGGCACTATGCGCAAGCGATACACCCGGCCAGCTGTCCCGGACTTACCTGTTCATACCTAGCAAGACACGGGACGAAACCGGCTCAACCCGGAGATTGTAGAACCTCGCAAATGTGTTGGGTGTTGCCCAGCCCGCTGCGCTGCAAATGTCTGTTAGAGAGGCGCCACTGGTCAAGGCCCAGGAGGCCGCCACACTCCTGGTAGAATGGGCTCGTAGCCCTGCAGGGGGCGCAGGATCACGTGAGAGTAGTCAGGACCGAACTCAGGGTTGGATCTGCCTCCTCCTGGGGCAGCGCTTGCAGGTTCACCACCTGATCCCTAAATGGGGTCGTGGGAACCTTGGGCACATAGCCCGGTCGGGGTATCAGGATCACGTGAGAGTAGCCCGGACCGAACTCCAGGCACGTTTCGCTGACAGAGAACGCTTACAGGTCACCTACCCTCTTGATGGAAGTGAGCGCAGTCAGGAGGGCAGTCTTTAAAGAGAGTGCCTTAAGCTCAGCTGACTCCAGGGGCTCAAAGGGGGCTCCCCATAGACCCTGAAGAACTACAGAGAGGTCCCATGAGGGAATGAAGTGCGGTCTGGAGGGATTCAACCTCCTGGTGCCTCTCAGGAACCTGATGATCAGGTTGTGCTTCCCTAAGGACTTACCGTCCACTGTGTCATGGTGTGCTGCTATAGCGGCTACATACACCTTCAAGGTGGAGGGGGACAGCCACCCCTCCAACCTCTCCTGCAGGAAGGAAAGCACTGATCTGACTGCACATGTCTGGGGGTCTTCGCATCGGGAAGAACACCACTTAGTGAACAGACGTCACTTCAAGCATACAGGCGCCTCGTAGAGGGAGCCCTAGCCTGAGTGATCATGTCTACCACTGCGGGTGGTAGGCCACTTAAGTCTTCCATGTCCCGTCCAGGGGCCAGACATGGAGATTCCAGAGGTCTGGTCGTGGGTGCCAGATGGTGCCCCGTCCCTGAGAAAGAAGGTCCTTCCTCAGGGGAATTCACCGGGGGGGGCTATCGCAAGGAGCGTGAGGTCCGAAAACCACATCTGGGTGGGCAGTAGGGTGCTACTAGGATGACCTGCTCCTCGTCCTCCCTGACCTTGTACAGGGTCTGTGCAAGTAGGCTCACTGGGGGAAATGCATATTTGCGTAGTCCAGGGGGCCAGCTGTGTGCCAGTGTGTCTATACTGAGAGGTGCCTCGGTCAGGGCGTACCAGAGCGGGCAGTGGGAGGATTCTCGGGAAGCGAACAGGTCTACCTGTGCCTGCCCGAATCGACTCCAAATCAGCTGGACCACCTGAGGGTGGAGCCTCCACTCTCCCCTGAGGGTAACCTGTCATGACAGCGCGTCCGCTGCAGTGTTGAGGTCACCTGGGATGTGAGTGGCTCGCAGCGACTTGAGGTGCTGCTGACTCCAGAGGAGGAGACGGCAGGCGAGTTGTGACATACAACTGGAGCGTAAACCTCCTTGATGGTTGATGTATACCATCATTGCTGAGTTGTCTGTCCAAACTAACACATGCTTGCCCTGGATCAATGGCCAAAACCTCCACAGGGCGAGCAGAATTGCCAACAACTCGAGGCAGTTGATGTGCCAACGTAGCCGTGGGCCTGTCCAGGAGCCGGTGGCTGCCTGCCCATTGCATACAGCACCCCAGCCCATTTTGGAGGCGTCTGTCGTAACCGCGATGTGCCTGGAGACCTGCTCTAGGGGAACGCCTGCCCGTAGAAATGTGAGGTCGGTCCAAGGGCTGAAGAGGTGGCGAAAGACCGGTGTGATGGCCACACAATGTGTCCCACGGTGCCATGCCCATCTCGGGACTCGAGTCTGGAACCAGTGGTGAAGCGGTCTCATATGCATCAACCCGAGCGTGTGGCCACCGCTGAGGATGCCATATGCCCCAGAAGCCTCTGAAACTGTTTCAGTGGAACCGCTGTCTTCTGTCTGAATGCCTTCAAACAGGTCAGCACCGACTGTGCATGCTCGTTCGTGAGGCGTGCCATCATCGAGACTGAGTCCAACTCAAAGCCGAGAAAAGAGATGCTCTGAACCGGGAGGAGCTTGCTCTTTTCCCAGTTGACCCGAAGCCCTAGTCGGCTGAAGTGCAAGAGCACCAGGTCCCTGTGCGCACACAACACATCCCGAGAGTGAGCTAGGATTAACCAGTCGTCGAGATAGTTGAGGATGCGAATGCCCACTTCCCTTTATGGGGCAAGGGCTGCCTCTGCGACCTTCGTGAAGATGCAAGGGGACAAGGACAGGCCGAAAGGGAGGACCTTGTACTGATACACCCGACCCTCGAATGCAAACCGCAGGAAGGGTCTGTGTCGAGGTAGAATTGAGACGTGGAAGTACGTGTCCTTCAGGTCTACCACCGCGAACCAATCTTGATGCCGGACGCTCGTTAGAATGCGTTTTTGCGTCAGCATCTTGAACGGGAGTCTGTGTAATGCCCGGTTCAGTACTCGCAGGTCCAAGATTGGCTGCAACCCGCCGCCTTTCTTCGGTACAATGAAGTAGGGGCTGTAAAACCCCTTCTTCATCTCGGCCGGAGAGACAGGCTCTATCGCACCCTTCCGTAGGAGGGTAGCGATTTCCGCGCGCAAGGTACCGAGGTGAAGTGGATGCCGCTGAACCTGGGCGGACACCTGGCCAACTGAATTGCATAGCCGAGTCGGACGGTCCGGATCAGCGATCGCGATGGGTTGGAAAGCGCAAGCCAAACATCCAAGCTCCGGGCGAGGGGGACCAAGGGGACAATCTTGTCGGACGGGGCCTCACGGCAGGGTGGAGCCTAAGGTGCCACGTTGTGCCGTGGCCGTGCTGAGTTCAGGGACATCGAAGCACTTGCCTGGCTCCTTGTGACCACCCCCGGAACAGCCTGGGATGGGAAGGAAGAGGTTTGTCCTCGTGACCCGTGGAGACCGTCACATCGGGGGCGGATTTGTGCCACAGTTGGGCACGCAGGGGCAGGGAGGCCACCGCTGGAGCGCGAAACCTGCCGAAATGGAATGGTGGACGGTGGTCGTGATGACGGCCGTGCGCACCGGGAATGTGACCCAGGGAACAAGGAAACCGCTCTTTTGCTGAACTTTTGGGTACCGCAGCCACTTGGGCATGCGGCGAAATTAAATGAAAAGGTAACAGAAGATTCTTCTCCTGACCCTCCACCAGGGGATGGAGTGGTCTGCTTACCAACTCCAGAGCAGCGGGGAAAAATTTAGCTAGCTAAGCTACCAACTACTAGACAGAAAAATACGTTGAGTTGAGATGAAAGATACTTTTCAGAGAAAGAAGCTAGTTACATTACAAGCTACACAAGTAGCTTGCTACATTTAAGCTACTTCATTTTTTTTTTCCAACCAGATGCACAGAGCACAAGGACATAGACACAGCATCTAAAAGACTTATTCAAATGATGTTTATCAAAGCCATTGTACAGTATAGTATAAGCATTCTGTATTTACATGGTGCTTAAAGGTAATGGTATACATGTCCAAAAAACATGGTAATTCCATGGTACTTTTTATGTGTTTTCATGTCGGCTACTAAGTGTTTTTGAACTCTTTTGGTTGTAAAATGTCTTTCGTTCACAAGCTGCACACGTGTTGAACTTAAAAAAGACCTTCTTTATCACTGGCAAACGAAAAGATGCATTTGCAGGTTTTGGTTTCCAGTGATTGTAGATAAATATCCAGTGCAACTCTCTTTGTTCTCCGTGTTTTATTCTGTCACTGTGTTCATGAGTGAGATATTCTCCAAACAATTCAGTGCCCACATGAACAATCTGAGGGTTTCAGACTGAATTGTGAACCGATTCAGATCATTTTGCTATCACGTATGACCAATTCATTGTAAAGAACCAAAGAGTGATTAATTTGTGAATCACACATCTTTAGTTCTGATTCAAAACTGCAGCAGTAAACATCGGATACACGGCTTGATATAAAATGCAGCGCTGTAGACCTGCAGCGCTTTTGTCAACATTACGCCACTACCTAATCAATAAAATAGCTTTGCTACTGAATAGCTGCTTGATCTAAAAGCTAGTGAAGCTACTGCACATCACTGGCAATTTTCACTAATTGTTCACATCTTAACATTTGAACTACTCCTATGAGACGGCTGTCAAGTATTCATGGAATATCATGCTCCTTCTCTCATTAGTCTCCTGAGATAACCAGCATGAGTTATATATGAGCAGTTTGCATCTTTTCTGCAATTTCGTCATCAGTTGGCCAAACAGACTGTCATTAATGAATTATTCAGCACCACAAACAGTGAAAAACAGGAAACAGGAAGGAAGCAGTGGAATGACAGTAATCTATACTGCCGATAAAAGCAACAAGGATTGGCTTTCCGACAGTTTTCCAGACAGTAATCAGGTCTGTGCGGGAGGAACCATTTCTAGTGCTGTCATTTCAACAGTAAATATGCATTAAATAAGCATGGCAGAAGGGTTTTGAACACCTCCAACCAGTTCTCATGACAGACCGCATGCCAAGAGATGCTGCATCTCAAACATGCATGATCTGCACGCTCACATTTATATCAGCAGGTAAAACCACTTCCTCCATTATTCCTTGTGATCCTTCCACCAATACTGATTACAGCTGTAATGTCCTTCACACTTCAGTCCTCCCATAAAAGTCATACAGTAATAAAAT
Source organism: Myxocyprinus asiaticus (assembly GCF_019703515.2). Taxonomy (NCBI): domain Eukaryota; kingdom Metazoa; phylum Chordata; class Actinopteri; order Cypriniformes; family Catostomidae; genus Myxocyprinus; species Myxocyprinus asiaticus. The sequence goes on along the minus strand of NC_059361.1, from coordinate 47,572,506 downwards.
CATAAATAATAATAAATATGAGGAAGTAACACAGAGTGAATGAAGAGGTCACTACAATTACATTTTCACTCATGGAACATTTCTGTAACTGCTGATCTCCTGGGATTTTCAAATACAACAGTCTCTAGAATTTAGAATGGTGCCAAAAACAAAAAACATCCAGTGAGTGGCAGTTCTTTGGACGAAAATGCCTTGTTGATGAGAGAGATCAGCAGAGAATGGCAGGCCTGGTTTGAACTGACAAAGTCTACGGTAACTCAGATAACCACTCTGTACAATTGTGATGAGAAGAATAGCAACTCAGAATGCTATTCTGAGATGTGGGTTGGTGCTGTTTTGGCGGCACAAGGGGGACCTACACAATATTAGGCAGGTGGTTTTAATGTTGTGGCTGATCAGTGTATACACACACACACACACACACACACACATATATATATATATATATATATATACACTGGCGGCCAAACTTTTTAATAATGTAAAGATTTTGCTGTTTCGTAAGAAAATTGATACTTTAATTCACCAAAGTGGCATTCAACTGATCACACAGTATAGTCAGGACATTACTGATGTAAAAAACAGCACCATCACTATTTGAAAAAGTGATTTTTGATCAAATCTAGACAGGCTCCATTTCCAGCAGCCATCACTCCATCACCTTATCCTTGAGTAATCATGCTAAATTCCTAATTTGGTACTAGAAAATCACTTGCCATTATATCAAACACAGTTGAAAGCTATTTGGTTCATTAAATGAAGCTTAACATTGTCTTTGTGTTTGTTTTTGAGTTGCCACACTATGCAATAAACTGGCATGTCTTAAGGTCAATATTAGGTCAAAAATGGCAAAAAAGAAACAGCTTTCTCTAGAAACTCATCAGTCAATCACTGTTTTGAGGAATGAAGGCTATACAATGCTTGAAATTGCCAAAAACTGAAGATTCCATACAAAGGTGTACACTACAGTCTTCAAAGACAAAGGACAACTGGCTCTAACAAGGACAGAAAGAGATTTGGAAGGCCCAGATGTACAACTAAATAAGAGGATAAGTACATCAGAGTCTCTAGTTTGAGAAATAGACACCTCACATGTCCTCAGCTGACAGCTTCATTGAATGGGCCTGGGTAGCTCAGTGGTAAAAGATGCTGGCTACCACCCCTGGAGTTCACTAGTTTGCTAGTTCGAATCCCAGGGCGTGCTGAGGGACTCCAGCCAGGTCTCCTACGCAACCAAATTGGCCCGGTTGCTAGAGAGGGTAGAATCACATGGGGTAACCTCCTTGTGGTCGCTATAATGTGGTTCGTTCTCAGTGGGGCGCATGGTGAGTTGAGCGCGGATGCCGCAGTGGGTGGCGTAAAGCCTCCACATGTGCTATGTCTCCATGGCAATGCGCTCAACAAGCCACGTGATAAGATGAGTGGGTTGATGGTCTCAGACGCGGAGGCAACTGGGATTCATCCTCCGCCACCCAGATTGAGGCGAATCACGACGTGACCACAAGGACTTAACAGCGCAGTGGGAATTGGGCATTCCAAATAGGGAGAAAAAGGGGAAAAAAGAAAAAGAAAAGACTCAGGGGTGCAGGCCTTATGGGAAGAATTGCAAAGAAAAACCACTTTTGACACAGAAAAACAAAAAGAAAAGATTAGAGTGGGCAAAGAAACACAGATGTTGGAAAACAGATAATTGGAAAAGAGTGTTATGGATCTTAACCCCATTGAGCTTTTGTGGGATTAGCTAGACTGTAAGGTGCATGAGAAGTGCCCGACAAGACAGCCACATCTATGGCAAGTGCTACAGGAAGTGTGGGGTGAAATGTCACCTGAGTATCTGGACAAACTGACAGCTAGAATGCCAAGGATCTACAAAGCTGTCATTGCTACATGTGGAGGATTTTTTGATGAGAATCCTTTGAAGTAGTTTAAGAAGTTCTGTAAAAAAAATTTCAAACTGTAATAGTAATATTTCATGTTATTAATGACTATACATTGAGATCAGTTGAATGCCACTTTGATGAAGTGAAATTTCTTTCCATAAGAGCAAAATCTGTACATTATTCCAAACTTTTGGCCACCAGTGTGTGTGTGTGTGTGTGTGTGTGTGTGTGTGTGTGTGTGTGTGTATATATATATATATATATATATATAAAATACAGATAATTAAAATGCATTAAATTATTGTGGCACACAAGTAAAGCATTAAAAAAGATGGTAACACTTTACATTAAGATTCCATTTGTTAACATTAGTTAACAACATTAGTTAAAGCTGCACTATGTTATGTTTAATATTTAGGATATATTTGATAAAACATAATGTTTATTTATTGGATGTCAATTTTTATAATGTTTTATTTTTGTTTAATACTTCGATGTACAGCACATTGGTCAACAATGGTTGTTTTTAATTGTGCTTTATAAATAAATTTGACATTTGGCATTTGACTATGTAAGATTTTTTTGGTTACAATTAACAAAAGTTCATTAAAGTTCAAACCATGTCCTTGTCTTACCCCGATTCACTACAGTAAGCCTACAATAATTTTTTTTTTTTTTTTTTTTTAGGAAATTTGAGCTGTAGTGTCAGATTTGTTGTGAAATTGCAGGCTTACGTCATTCGTTCTTGTGTGTTTATGTCATATCCAAAAGCTGAGAAAGGAGATCTGGCTGTGTTGTGAGAAGCGAGATGCAAGTGCGACAGCAATAGCTGTTCAGTCAGTCCAGTCATGGTTTCAGGATTCAAGACAGCAGCGGAGTGAAATCACTTTCCTAATGGATGAAACTGTTTTTTTTTTTTTTACTGTTTGGTGAAGTTGTTTACCTGCTATACTGCTTGCATATGTTTTCTGGTATGGTTGTTGAAGCTAATATTGTTTGTCATGCTTTAATAAATCGAACATTACTCACTGATCGTGATGTGTTTATAAGTTTCGTTTTTTTTCAGTGAAGTTACTGTTACAATCTTACTAGTATTCATGACTTCTGAGTATTTTATAACATTGCTGCAGTTTCGAGGTTCCCAAATTGCGTGACTAAATGTTTGTGCCGCAGTTTTCTTAGGCTATTTTTTTCTTTCTTTGTTTTACCTCAGTCACAGAAATGCACATGTTTTTGTCACTTTACTGTTCTTGTAGCAGAAAAATGAAAAAAACATTTTGTTGATTTTTTTATTTATCTTTATGCCAGACAAAGACCTAATGGTCTAAACGATGCAAGCAAGTGTAAGCCAATAAAGTATTTTTGGAGCAATAAATCCATGTATGGACACTTGCCATTTTATCCTTTTATCTTTTGTATACACAGATCTAAAAAGCCATTATAGGTGCAAAGGTGGTTCCCTATGAATTTCAAGTTGTCTATATTGTACTGATTTCATAGCACAGTAATGTTTATTAATTTGTTTAGAGTGTAACCATCTCTTTGTTGAAACTTTACTTCCAAATAAACGATGAAAAATGTATTACTGTAATTGTTATATTGCATATTTCTGCATATTATTTTCATGTTCAAAAGTATTTCATCATTATTAAATCCATCTTTTGCATTTTTATTTTACAGTCTTTTATTTTTGCAGTGCATAGACCTAATATTGTAGTATTACAGTTCACTAGCATTGTCCACTGAGGCTGTGGATTTTAATATTAAAATATAGCTGCAAGCAGCAATGATGGGCCCAAGCACACCTGGTCCATTTCCACCCGGTGGCCTTCGGAAAACAATGCAAGGTGGATACATGCATTTGACATTGTTCTAAACCATTTTGAAGCAGTTTGGGTAAATGTAAGAGGACTATTGTAAAGTTTGTTGCAAGAGCCACACTTCCTGCTGCCAGGTGGTGGTGCTATGACTGTGACCCAATATAGTCACATCCATGTGAGCAGCCCCCAAGACTAAACATACATCTCAATTTATTTACATTTACATTTATCAACATTGTCTTTATTGATTTTGGATCTTAAACACTACAAACAAACAAACAAGCAAAAAAAAAACAAAAACAAAACAAAACAAAAAAAACATGAGAAACACCACACAGGATTACACTTAGGATTTTACCTTCGTGCATTTATACATTGATAGGTTTGTGTGATAGTTCTTGGTGCATATTAAATCACAGAAATAAATTATTTGGATCAGATTCTTTCATAAAGTCTATGAAGGGATTCCATATCTTTAAAAAAAATTCAGATTTTCCTTTAACAATATAAGTAAGTTTCTCCATGGCTAAACAATGGGACAGTTCTTGTAACCATTGTTTAATATTTGTGCCTTCTGTATCTTTCCAGTGAAGGGCGATTCCAAGTTTCGTTTGCAGTAAACTGAAAATCAACAGTTTCTTGCATGAGCTTGATAATGTACAGGTCTCAGGGAAAATATTAAGTATACACAGTTTTGGGCACCTAGGGACCCTTTGCTGCACCACTTGTGTCAAAAAGTCCAAGACCTTTCCCCAAAAGAACTGAATTACATGACAATCCCATAGACAATGAAATAAGGTGAAACTGAACTGATTCCTTTTTCAGTTACATTTTATACATTGATCAGGAATTTTGAGATCAAATTTATGTAACAATTCAGGTGTGATATAGACTCTCATGATCTATTTGTACTGTAGAAGTTTAAATTTTGTATTTATGGTTTGGGTTTGTGCCTGTAAGCAAATATACTGCCACTCCTCCTCCGTTATATTTTCTCCTATATCCCGACACCATGCCCGCCCCCTACAGAGTGCTTTAATACAATCTTTTCTGAAGAGGATAAGGTTGGTAAAAGAAGAGAGTAGTGCCTTGCCTTTTTAATAAAATCCTTGATCTGTAGATATTTGAAGAAATGGGTACCCGGTAGATCAAACTTTTGTTTTAATTCTTGAAAACTAAGCAGGATATTATTATCATACAAGTCTACCACCTTACTGAGGCCCTTTTGTGCACCACATTTTAAATCCAGCATCGTGCGTTCCTGGTGTAAAATCTGTATTTCCCCAGATAGGGGAAAATTGTGATAGTTGTGGGCTCTCTCCAAGATGCTTCAAAACTTCATACCATATTACTATTGTGTGTTTAATAAAGGGATTAGAAGTGATCTTCTTCAGTTTGAGCAGTGGTGCTGAGTACAAATATAAATTCAGTGGTAGCTGTCCAACCGTGCTTGCTTCAATCCATAACCATGGGGTAGAGTTTTCATCTGCGAACCAGCACATAGCTGCCCAGTAATACCATTTAAGATTCGGGCATTGTAGCCCTCCTATTTCATATGGAAGGTACAGAAGGGAAAGCCTTAGCCTAGGCCTTCTATTTGCCCAGATAAAGTTGGTGAAGAGTTTCCTCATATTACAAAAACAAATTGTACAGTGGGGGAAGCAATAAAGATTGAAATAAGTATAAGAATTTAGGAAGGACATTCATTTTTAGTATGTTAATGCATCCAATCTGAGATATCAGTAAAGATATCCATTTGTTAATTGACTCAGTGAAAGATTTAGTCACATAGCTGTAATTACTGGGGATCAAGTCGCTCAGGGCTGGTGTGATATTAATACCTAAATACTTAAAACCTTGTTGTGCATTGTTGAATGGAGTCTGGATAGGGGGTATAAGACACTCTGATTCTTTAAGAAATAAAATCTTAGATTTGGTCTCATTCACTTTATAGCCTGAAAAGGTTCCAAACATATTAATAAGGCTCAACAGGCAGGAACTGACGTTTTCAAGTTGGACAAAAATAATATAATGTCATCCGCATATAGAGCTAGTTTATGCTCAAGGCCACCAATACAAATTCCTGAAATATTTTTGTGTTCTCATATTGCAACGGCCAAAGGCTCTATGGCCAATGTAAAAAGAAGGGGTGACAGGGGGCAGCCCTGGCATGTGCCTCGAGAAAGCTGAAAAGTTTTAGAGATCACATTGTTAGTCAATATCTCCACTGTTGGGTTAGAGTACAAAATTCTTATCCATTTTATGAAGTAGGGACCAATTCCAAAGCGGGAGAGAGTTTCAATAAGGTAGTTCCACTCCACCCTGTCAAATGCTTTTTCCCCATCTAGGGAGAGTAAAGCTGTGTCAGGGACTTCTTTTTTATTATGCATAACATTGAGCACACGGCGTATATTATGAAAAGCATGTCTGCCTTTTACAAAGCCATTCTGATTGGGATTGATTAGATGTGGTAGGTATTTGTCCAGTCTACTGGCTAAAACTTTGGCAATTATCTTTGTGTCTGAGTTCAAAAGGATGATGGGTCTGTAGGAACCACATTTTGATGGATCCTTCCTCAGTTTTAAAATTAAAATTATAAGTGCTGAATGTAAAGAAGGGGGAATCTCATTTTTAACAAATGATTCATTTATCATATTGAGTAGGGGGGTTATTAATTTTTTACAGAAGATTTTACACACATCTATAGGTATCCCATCGGCACCTGATGCTTTCCCACCATTCATACTACTAATGACTGCACACACCTCTGTCTCTTCAATTGGTCGATCCAAGGTTTTAATATCTTCCTCGGTTAGTGATGGAAGCTTAATCCCATTCATAAATGCATTTCTGTTGGATGGATTTATGGGAGGAGTCGATTTATATAGGTTTTCATAATAGTTCCTGAAGACATTATTAATTTCAATAGGGGATGTAATCTTTTGTCCATCTAAGTTTTCTATTTCGTTTATCGTTCCTTCATTTTTTATGTACTTTTATTCGACTACCAGCCTTCTCTCCTTGGTCGTAATATGTTTGTTTGAGTCTGGTTAAGTTAGCTGCCTCCTTATTAGTAGATAGCTCATTAAATTCAGCTTTAAGTAACAAAAGTTTCCTATCTGTCACTCACTCGAAGTTGTGTCGATGTAGTGACACTAGGGGTCACTTCTGGGAGCCCCAAACACCTCTGCTTTTTGAAAAAAAGCCAATGGAAATTGGCGAATGGAATTTGCATGCCACTCCCCTGGACATACAGGTATAAAAGGAGCTGGTATGCAACCACTCATTCAGATTTTCTCTTCGGAGCCGATCGGTTCTATTCATTGAGCCGAATTCACCGAGTTCATTCACATCATCTGCTGGATTTACAATGCATTTCAGCGGCTTCTCCCCCCTCTGCACCCGTGGACTGCAGAGAACGTCCCTGGGCGCTTCGGCAGAACAGCAAAAATAAAGTATATTCTAAAAGAGTATATTTTCAACTCTAAAAGAGCGGCACACACGGAATGTCTTTTTAAAGATTCCTTTCCGTTTGTGTGTTATTCCTTGTTGCGATTGTCATCTCTCCACTTCTGACGGCCACGATCGCTGTCTTACGTGTCTGAGCGCTGCCCACGTGGAGACTTTGTTCGTGGATGGGTCTTGTCCTCATTGCGAGAACATGACCATGGCAACGTTGCGGTTGCGGCTTGCCTTCGTTAGAAAGCAAGCCACCCCAGTGGCTCCCCGCCTCGGTCCTTCTACCTACGGGTATGAGGCCGTGTTGGTTAGCACTGGAGGCGATTTGGGGACTCTAATGGGACCACCTCTGCCGGGTAACCCCCCACAGACCTCCAATTCCTCAGCACCCTCGCTTGCCCCGGTCAGGCTCTCGGATGAGAACGCTGGCTCGTCTCAGGGCGAGTTCGACCTCTTATTTGGGCCCGGGGAAACGATGAGTTGTCGAGCGCAGCATCGGAAAGCGGGCTCGTCCATTCTGATGCAGAGGCTTTGGCTGGGCTTCCCCCTTTGGGCATGGTCGCCCAGTCTCAGGCCGACGCGGAGATGATGGACATGCTTTCTCGGGCAGCCGCGAGCGTCCGGCTAGAGTGGAACCCTTCGCTCTCCCCTGAACCCTCATGGCTCAATGATTGGGTCCTGGGCCCAGAGCGCCGCTCACGGCCGCGCCCCACCCCGGTTCCTTTCTTCCTGGAAGTGCATGAGGAACTGACAAGATCGTGGGGGGCACCTTTTAACACCCGGTCCCGATCTTTCAGCTCCCCCGCTCTCACTACCCTCGATGGTGGGGCGGCCAAGGGGTATTCGGTGATCCCCCGGTGGATAAGGCGCTCGAGGTGCAGACCCATCCAGGGCCTGTAGATTTATGTTATCTCTGACGGCTAAGGCCTGCGGTGCCGCTGGACAAGCCGCCTCCGCCCTGCACACCATAGCTCTCCTGCATGTACACCAAGCCAAGGTGCTAAAAGAGCTGTATGAAGGTAGTTCTGACCTGGGATTGATGCAGGAACTGTGCTCGGCGACCGACCTCGCTCTCCAGGCGACAAAGGTCACAGCGCGGTCTCTCAGGCAGGCGATGTCCACCCTGGTGGTCCAGGAACGCCACCTTTGACTCAACCTGGTCGACATGAGAGAGGATGACAAGGCACGGTTTCTTGACGCCCCCACCTCCCAGGTCGGCCTGTTCAGCGACACCGTTGAGGACTTTTTCCAGCAGTTCTCGGCGGTGAAGCAGCAGATGGATGCCATTCAACATATCCTGCCCTGGCGCAGCTCAAGACCCCACACCCTGTCTGCTCGTCGCCAAGGGTGTCCTCCTGCAGCAACATCACTGGCTCTGCTGCAGACCGCCCCCACGGCCTGGCCCCGGCGTGGAGCCCACCGCAGGAAGCAGACACCACCCGTCTCATGGCCGGCCGCCAAGAACCCTAGGAAGGCTTCGAAGCGCCCCTGAGATGGCTGATCCAGAGGCGAGGAGACCCGCTTCCACGGAGCTGGTAGACAGACCACTCCATCCCCCGGTGGAGGGCCGGGAGGAGAATCTTTGGTTTCATTTTTCGCCGCATGCCCAAGAGGCTGTGGTACCCAAAACTTCAACAAAAGAGTGGTTTCCTTGTTCTCTGGGTCACATGTCAGGTGTGCATGGCCGTCATCATGACCACCATCCACCGTCCCATTTTGGCAGGTTCGGACCTCCAGCGGCGGACCCCCCCCTGCCCCTGCACGCCCAGCTGTGGCACAAACATGCCCACACCGGGTTGGTTCCGATGAACTGCGGGGACGATATTCCTCCTCCCCCCTCCCCGGCCAATCTTATGGTGGGTATAAGGAGCCAGGTAAGTGCTTCGATGTCCCTGAACTCAGCACGGCCACGGGGCTTGAGCCCCCTCGACGTGGCACCTCAGGCTCCGCTGCGAGGCCCCACCCGCTGGTACGTCCGACGTGATTATACCCATGGTCCCCCTCGCCTGGAGTTTGGACGTGTGGCTTGCGCTTTCCAACCCATCGTGATGGCTGACCCGGACCGTCCGACTCGGCTACGTGATTCAGTTTGCCAGGCGCCCGCCCAGGTTCAGCGGCGTCCGCTTCACCTCGGTGAAGGGCGAGAATGTCGCTACCTTGCGTGCGAAGATCACTACCCTTCTACGGCTGGGCGCAATAGAGCCTGTCCCTCCATATGAGATGAAGAAAGGGTTTTACAGCCCCTATTTCATTGTACCAAAGAAAGGCAGTGGGTTACAGCCAATCTTGGACCCGCGAGTACTGAACCGGGCCTTGCACAGACTCCCGTTCAAGATGCTGACGCAAAAACGCATTTTAGCGAGCGTCCGGCATCAAGATTGGTTTGCGGCGGTAGACCTGAAGGACGCGTACTTCCATGTCTCAGTTTTACCTCGACACTGACCCTTCCTGCGGTTTGCTTTCGAGGGTTGGCAGTACCAGTACAAGGTCCTCCCCTTCGGCCTGTCCTTGTCCCCTTGCATCTTCATGAAGGTCACAAAGGCAGCCCTTGCCCTGCCAAGGGAAGTGGGCACCTGCATACTCAACTACCTCACTCTCGAGAGTTACTGTGCGCACACAGGGACCTGGTGCTCAGGCACCTCAGCTGGCTTCGGGTCAACTGGGAAAAGAGCAAGCTCTCCCCGGTTCAGAGCATCTCTTTTCTCAGTTTGGAGTTGGACTCAGTCTCGATGACGGCGTGCCTCATGAACAAAAGTATTCAGACAGAAGACAGTGGTTCCACTGACAAGGATCCTGGGGCATATGGCATCCTCAGCAGTTGCCACACCACTCGGGTTGATGCATATGAGACCACTTCTGCACTGGCTTCAGATTTGATTCCCGAGATGGGCATGGCGCCGCGGGACACATTGCGTGGTCATCACGCTGATCTGTTGCCGCCTCTTCAGTCCTTGGACTGACCTTGCATTTCTACGGGCAGGGGAACTGCTCTAGGGGAACAGGTCTCCAGGCGCGTCATGGTTACAACGGATGCCTACAAAGCCGGGCTGGGGCGCCGTATGCAACGGGCACACAGCCACTGGCTCCTGGACTGGCCCGCGGCTGCGTTGGCACATCAACTGCCTCGAGTTGTTGGCAGTACTCCTCACCCTGTGGAGGTTCTGGCTGTTGATCCAGGGCAAGCACGTGTTGGTCCGAACAGACAACACGGCGACGGTAGCATACATCAACTGCAAACGCGGTCTATGCTCCCGCTGCATGTCACAACTCGCCTGCCGTCTTCTCCTCTGGAGTCACCAGTTCCTCAAGTCACTATGAGCCACTCACATCCTGGGCGACCTCAACACCACAGCGGACGTGCAGCCCCAGGTGGTCCAGCTGATTTGGAGTCGATTCGGTCGAGCACAGGTAGACCTGTTTGCTTCCTGGGAATCCTCCCACTGCCTGCTTTGGTACGCCCTGACCAAGGCACCCCTCGGTATAGTCGTGCTGGCACACAGCTGGCCCCCTGGACTACGCAAATACGCGTTTCCCCCAGTGAGCCTACTTGCACAGACCCTGTGCAGGGTCAGGGAGGACGAGGAGTAGATCATCCTAGTAGCACCCTACTGGCCCACCCACACGTGGTTCTCGGACCTCACGCTCCTCGCGACAGCCCCCCCCCTGTGAATTCCCCTGAGGAAGGACCTTCTTTCTCAGGGACGGGGCACCATCTGGCACCCATGACCAGACCTCTGGAATCTTCATGTCTGGCCCCTGGACGGGATGTGGAAGACCTAAGTGGCCTACCACCCACGATGGTAGACACGATCACTCAGGCTAGGGCTCCCTCTACGAGGCACCTGTATGCCTTGAAGTGGCGTCTGTTTGCTAAGTGGTGTTCTTCCCGACGCGAAGACCCCCAGAGATGCGCAGTCGGATCGGTGCTTTCCTTCCTGCAGGAGAGGCTGGAGGGGCGGCTGTCCCCCTCCACCTCAAAATACCCCCCCCCCGGCGGGGTGTGGTCTTCGCGGTGTCTTCCCCTTCAGAGTGACATCCCCCCCGACGTAGACATTTATGGCCCCAGTCGGTTAACAAATTCCATGCTTTTTGGGGAGAAAAAAAGAGGAAAAGAGGCCATAGCTGGGCTAGCCTGTCCCTATGTTTTGGGCAGTTGACTTGTTCCTGAAGGACCATTCGACACTCATAAGAGTGTTGGGGGATGTTATGTGACGGCCTGGTGCACTGGCTACGAGGTACACAGCGGTCTGCCCATCTTGCACCGCCAGTCCACGTAACACAGTTCAGCTAGTTGTGCCGTTTTGTATAGTGACCCCTAGTGTCACTACATCGACACAACGTCGAGTGACTGACAGACAGGGAATGTCCTGGTTACTTTCATAACCTCCGTTCCCTGATGGAGGGAACGAGACATTGTGTCCCTCCTGCCACAATGCTGAACTACCCGCTGAAATGTCTGGGACCTTGTCTCGGCTCCTCAGCACAAAACCTGAATGAGTGGTTGCATACCAGCTCCTTTTATAACCGTATGTCCGGGGGAGTGGCATGCAAATTCCACTTTCCAATTTCCATTGGCCTTTTTTCAAAAAGCAGAGGTGTTTGGGGCTCCCAAGAGTGACCCCTAATGTCACTACATCGACACAATGTCTCATTCCCTCCATCAGGGAATGGATGTTATGAAAGTAACCAGGACGTTTTTGTCTAACCTCTCAAGTATCTTGCTCAGAATTTTCTTCTTCTAAATTTTTAATTTCTTGCTCCAGTAAAATAATTTTTTGGGTGAATTTATTTGTCTTGGACCTAGTAAAGCTAATAATTAGTCCCCTGATATAGGCTTTAAATGCCTCACCCCTTACAGATGCAGAAGTTTCACTTGTATTCAGCTCAAAAAATATATCAATTTGATTTCCTATAAATTTAACAAACTCGGGGTTGTGCAGCCATTTGAATCCAGGCACCATCTATATGGACTTTTATGTAAGGTTGTAAAGGTGTAATTGAGAGATAATGATGCATGATCCGAGAGAACAATGCTACTGTAGTGACAGTTAGAAATACGGTCAGACAGAGCCTTCGAAACAAGGACATAATCTATTCTAGAATAAGTTTGATATGTTGAAAAGTAACAAGAAAATTATTTCTTTGTTAGGTTTTGGGATCTCCAGATATCACTTAAATTCAGATCTTTGATATATTGATTAACTATGTGCCTACTTTCCGAGTGAGAAGTATCAATACCTGTAGATCAATCTAAATTCGGCACCAGGGTACAATTGAAATCCCCAGCAATTATTAAGCTTCCCTGAAGAGAGGCCAAAGTCAGGAAGAAATTATGAAAAAATGCTGGCTCATCCGAATTTGGTCCAGGTGAAATGGAACTGATTTGTGTATAAGAATAGCTCCCCCTCTGGAGTGCAAGCCATATGATGCTGCTATAACTTGGCCTTTCCATCTCCTCCGGAGTCATATAATTTCAGCAGACAATAGATGTGTTTCTTGAAGGAATAACATTTTTGAGTGCAGATAATTGATCCTATTCAACACTTTTTCAATTTAATGGGATTAATAAGTCCCCGAACATTCCATGAAGTTAATGTGATACTGAGGTCAGATGCAATAGAAAGTAGAACAAAAGAAAAAAAATTGCAACCCCTTTGATGATCCAGCTATCAAGGCAACCAGTTGTCGCGCTAAACTGCACCAATGTTGTGATGTGTATATATTGTGGCAGGGTGAGCAAGAGACAGACACAGTGGGTGTGGCGTCAAGCCTCGGAGAGGCATTTATTGGAAACAAAAATAAACGTAAAAATGTCCAAAAGAGGTAGTAAAGTGTCCAAGGGGGAATAGTGTTCATAATAAAGGGGAAATCTGGCATCCTCGTGGTGAACGGGGCTCCGTGAAAGGGGCGGGGTAGTGTTCATAGGAAAGCCCAGGCACGAGCTGGGTCAGTCGGCCTCTCACGCTCCCCTCTAATGTTCATGGCGCGTGGGGCGGCGGCGTCACTGGCGGCCTGTCTTCCTAGGCCCATGGCAAGAGTGAGGGGAAGGCGGCCCGGCATCTATCCCGTCGGCGGCAACGTGAGCAGTTCACCCCCGGCGACTCGTTACGGCGTCCGGGGGTCCGAAGAACGGGTCCGGCAGCACATCCACTCATCCGATCCCTCCCAGCTCTGGTCCTGGGTGTGCGAGGATGCCAGTGTGTGCACACATGGAGATTTGAAGCCGGGTCCCTGAGAAGAGGTGCACACTGCGTTTTAAAGACAGCGGTGATGAAGCATTATCCACATCAGGTGTGCTTCATTCACCAAACGAGGCTTATTAATTATGCACCTCTTCTCGTTCTCCCGCCCAACTCCCATCGTGAGCCTGGCTGAAGGGTGGCCCTAAGAGGCGGGGTGATGATGACGAGCCAGAGTGGTGGATCATTCCCCCACAATATGGAGAGAGAGAGAAAAAAAGGGGAACCACACACACAAAACATCTACAATTATGCATAAACCTGCTGCGTGCAGGAGAACTATCTGCACGCAGAACACCCCCCCCCTCTCCACTTCTATGACTAAAACACTAGTTATATTATCTAACGGTCCTCTAATAAAGGCCTCATCCTCGGCAAGTCTCTCAGTAAAGGTAGAAAAATCCTCTCATACCTCTCACACTGCCGTCAGAACCTCCTTATGTTGCGAAAGGAACTCCATCTTCAGGGCATTTATGGCTAAAAGAATTATGCTGTTGTCGGGTGGAGTACCTCTGCGATGTCAGCAGTGGTAGCGGCCTGCATACCGTCCATGTTCGGCTTGGATGCTAAATCATTAGCCTCCTCGGACATATCGAAATTCTCTTTCTTATCTCATTTTCTTTGTGGATGGGACGTCATTATGTTTTATGAAGCATATAACAAATACAGGGAAAGGAGTTATTTATGGTTTTCAGGACGTGATAAAGCTTTAAGGATGATAAATTCAGAGAGCGCTGGAAAAACGTGACTGCTCAGCAACCCCACATAACCGGAAGTCCCATACATCTTGAAATGAACCACCACATCCTCACACGGTTCTACATCAGCACTGTAGAGAGCATCCTGACTGGCTGCATCACTGCCTGGTACGGCAACAGCACCACACTCAACCGCTACAGTGTATTTTTATTGTATACAGTCTTCTTATTTTGTGTATACTGTATATTGTATATTATTAGGTGAATATTGTATATTGTGTTGTGTAACAAGATATGTCAACTGTGTTATGTGTAAATCAGATGTTTATTGTAATTGTCATAGTGCTATGTTGCATGGAACTGCACCCAAGACTTTCACCCACTGTTGCACTTGTGCATATAGTTGAGTAACAATAAAGGGATTTGATTTTGATTTAATTGTGAATTTTTTTGTAAATGATTAATTTTACATTTTTGCTATAATTTAATATAATTATTTATTGAAAAATATGTAGATCTAAAGATTATATTGTAATTAAGTCATTTGCCATTTTATTTATCCTTAAAATGGCTTTAAATTAAATGAACAAATGTAATTCAAGGCAACAGGTGTTAAGTTGGTTTAAGTAGATTTTAATATGATCACAGAAGTCATTTAGGCTTGTAATTTCATTGCAAATCTGTGGCAAATTTCTTTTATTGTTGCATTTTTTCTCTGTTCACTTTCAAAATAAATGAAGTACATTAACTTCAAGTCTGCATTCATAATTAATACGCACACCTGTTTAAATAGCCTTTAAATTAATGTTGGGCAACTGAGGACATAACATAGGTAAGAATAGTGCATGTCCACCCATAGAATAATTATTAAAAGCAAAAATTAGCAACTGGTTACCAATAAAAAAACTATTGATCCATGACGTTGCCACAACGTCATCATGACAGACTGGCACCGTTCCAAAGTTACGCTCTGGCAATGAATCCAGGAATTTCACTTTTCCGGTTGTCACAACGTAATCAGTTACATTGCCATGATGAAAGTTTGGTCATCAAATTACGGTGCAGTTAGGAAATCGCCGCGTTATTTGGCTAGCTGGGATTACAAAATGGCTGAATTTGCTGCAGCTTTTCTCAGATTTTGTGATGCAATTTGCTGCATTTTTTGGGATTGTTTTGCAGTGAAAACTCACAAATCATTATATACCTCTGTAATTGTGTTAACTACATTGTAAATGCAATTTCATGTAAATATTTTAGTGCAAAATAACTGAATATGCAGTTAGCAACCAAAAAATAAATAAATAAATAAATATATATATATATATATATATATATATATATATATATATATATTTTGTCTGCTCTGCTTTGTCAGTTGTTATGTGTTTCTCTCCCGTTCATTTACCTAGTTCCCATCGTGGATGTTTTGTTTGTTTTATTCCACAGTTCTTTGTTTTGCCGTGTTCCTGAGTTTTCTATGTTAATTTATACCACACCTTGTTTCTTAATTAAACTTCTTAAGCCGCACCTAGATCCGGCTCTTGTGTTTCCCTTCGAATCGCTACAGAACAACTGACCGCAAAAATGGATCTAGCGGCGATGTTCATTCAGCTGAGCCGGGAAGACTTACCCATTATGGATTATTCCCGCCGTTTCTGCACCATTGCCTGCCTCACAGATTTTGCGGACTCCCATCTCAAGGCGATATACCGGATTGGTTTAACAGCTCACCGATGGAGGGAATTGTCTGAGATAGGAGACTACACATGGAGGGAGTACGTGAGGTTAACACAGGAAACTCTCGCTTCTGAGGATCCTCCTCTCTCAGTCCTGATCCAGGCTTCCGAGCCTCCCATGCCTGAGTCTGCTCCACGCCATGTCACAGCAACGCCTGAGTCTGCTCCACGCCATGTCACAGCCACGCCTGAGTCTGCTCCACGCCATGTCACAGCCACGCCTGAGTCTGCTCCACGCCATGTCACAGACACGCTTGAGTCTGCTCCACGCCATGTCACAGCCATGCCTGATTCTGCTCCACGCCATGTCACAGCTACACCTGAGTCTGCTCTACGTCATGTCACAGCCAAATCTGAGTCTGCTCCAAGCCTTCCGCGACTCCTTGCTCAAAGCCTTTCACGGCCCCTGTCTCCATGAAGACCCTACCTCACAAATTGACAGCGCCCACACCTGCCACGGCCAACAAGCCAACGCCCATGCCTGCCACGGCCAACGGGCTGGAAGCCCCATCCGTCCCAGAGCCTGCGTTGCCAGCCTTGTCCATCCCAGCATCAGTGTTGCCAGCCTAGTCTGTCCCAGAGCCAGCATTGCCAGCCTTGTCCTTCCCAGAGCCAGCGTTGCCAACTTCGGCCGTCTGAAGGAGGAGGAGAAGAAAGGCTTCTGTTTCGAAGTCTCTGCCCATGTTCACGACCACGGAGGTCATTCCCGAGTCTCTGCCCATGCCCAGGACCACGGAGGTCATTCCCGAGCCTCTGCCAGTGTTTACGACCACAGAGGTCATTCCCAAGTCTCTGCTTGTGCCCACGACCACAGAGGTTGTTCCTGAGTCTCTTTCCATGTTCATGACCATGGAGGTCATTTTCCAGTCATCCAGTACTCTTTGTCTCGACCCTCCTATGGCTCCACCCCTCGAGCCTCCCACGGCTCCTCCTCCCATGGCTTCGCCCCTCAAGCCCCCTACGGCTCTGTCTACCATGGCTTCGCCCCTCGAGCCTCCTACGGCTCCATCTTCCACGGCTCCGCCCTCAGAGTCTTCCACGGCTCTAGTCTCTAGTCTGTGGCCACCTCCCAGGCCTTCTGACCCTATCTTGACCCTGTGGTCGCTACCCAGGCCTCCTGATCCTGTTTCAGCCCTGTGGCCGCCAACTAGCCATCCTGATCCAGTCCCTACCCTGAGGTGGTCTCCTGGGTCCCCTGGCTGTCCACCTGATCTGCTCTGTTCTCCTTGGTCTCATGGCCATCCATCTGATCTGCTCTGGTCTCCTTGGTCTCCTGGCCGTCTGCCTGATCTGCTCTGGTCTCCTTGGTCTCCTGGCCATCTGCCTGATCTGCTCTGGTCTCCTTGGTCTCCTGGCCATCTGCCTGATCTGCTCTGGTCTCCTTGGTCTCCTGGCCATCTGCCTGATCTGCTCTGGTCTCCTGGGTCTCCTGGCCATCCGCCTGATCTGCTCTGGTCTCCTTGGTCTCATGGCCATCCGCCTGATCTGCTCTGGTCTCCTTGGTCTCATGGCCATCCGCCTGATCTGCTCTGGTCTCCTTGGTCTCATGGCCATCCGCCTGATCTGCTCTGGTCTCCTTGGTCTCATGGCCATCCGCCTGATCTGCCCTGGTCTCCTTGGTCTCCTGGCCATCTGCCTGATCTGCTCTGGTCTCCTGGGTCCCCTGGCCATCCGCCTGATCTGCTCTGGTCTCCTTGGTCTCTCGGCCGTCTGCCTGATCTGCTCTGGTCTCCTTGGTCTCCTGGCCATCTGCCTGATCTGCTCTGGTCTCCTGGGTCTCCTGGCCATCCGCCTGATCTGCTCTGGTCTCCTTGGTCTCATGGCCATCCGCCTGATCTGCTCTGGTCTCCTTGGTCTCATGGCCATCCGCCTGATCTGCCCTGGTCTCCTTGGTCTCATGGCCATCCGCCTGATCTGCCCTGGTCTCCTTGGTCTCCTGGCCATCTGCCTGATCTGCTCTGGTCTCCTGGGTCCCCTGGCCATCCGCCTGATCTGCTCTGGTCTCCTTGGTCTCTCGGCCGTCCGCCTGAGCTGCTCTGGCCTCTTTGGTCTCCGGCTCCATCTTGGCCCAGCTATCCTTGGGCATCAGGAGCTGCCCATTGGTGGGGGGGGGGGGGGGGTGGGTGGTGGTTATGTCATGATTCACTATTGTTTGCCTTGTGTTTTGCCCTGTCATCTGTTTCCCCGGACTACATTCCTCATAATTCACTGCCCTCATCACTACCAGCTGTTCCCAATTGTTTTCACCTGTCTTCCATTACCTCATTTATCCTTGTGTATATAATCCCCTGATGTCTGCTCTGTCTTTGTCAGTTGTTATGTGTTTCTCTCCCATTCAGTTACCTAGTTCCCATCGTGGATGTTTTGTTTGTTTTATTCCCCAGTTCTTTGTTCTGCTGTGTTCCTGAGTTTTCTATGTTAATTTATACCACACTTTGTTTCTTAATTAAACTTTTTAAGCTGCACCTAGATCCTGCTCTTGTGTTTCCCTTCGAATCATTACAAAAATAGACATACAATAAATCTGTACACTAAAAACACAAATGAGGATTCAATAATTAGGCCTGTTGCCATTATTCAATTGTCTGATATTTAAATATGGTATATGGCTAAATACGAACAAATACAATTAGAATTCATATATTTGAGCATTTATGTACAGATTTAAATTCCAATTTTTTATAAAAAAAAAATGTTCAGAATATGAAAATTACCATTTTTGTTATATTGTCATATCCTGTATATTGAATATATCTACAATTGAAGTCAGAAATGTACATACACCTTAGCCAAATACGTTTAAACTCAGCTTTTCACAATTCCTGACATTTAACCATAGAAAACATTCCCTGTCTTAGGTCAATTAGGATCACTACTTTATTTTAAGAATGTGAAATAATAATAGTAGAGAGAATTATTTATTTTAGCTTTTATATCTTTCATTACATTCCCAGCGGGTCAGAAGTTTACATACAATTTGTTAGTATTTGGTAGCATTGCCTTTAAATTGTTTAACTTGGGTCAAACATTTTGGATAGCCTTCCACAAGCTTCTCACAATAAGTTGCTGGAATTTTGGACCATTCCTCCAAACAGAACTGGTGTAACTGAATCAGGTTTGTAGGCCTCCTTGCTCGCACATGTTTTTCAGTTCTGCCCACAAATTTTTTCTTAGATTGAGGTCAGGGCTTTGTGATGGCCACGCCAATACCTTGACTTTGTTTTCCTTAAGCCATTTTGCCATGACTTTGGAGGTATGCTTGTGGCCATTGTCCATTTGGAAGACCCATTTGCGACCGAGCTTTAACTTCATGGCTGATGTCTTGAGATGTCGCTTTAATATATCCACATAATTTTTCTTCCTCATGATGCCATCTATTTTGTGATGTGCACCAGTCTCTCCTGCAGCAAAGCACCCCCAAAACAAGATGCTGCCACCCCCATGCTTCACGGTTGGGATGGTGTTCTTCGGCTTGCAAGCCTCACCCTTTTAACTCCAAACATAACGATGGTCATTATGGCCAAAAAGTTCACATTTTGTTTCATCATACCAGAGGATATTTCTCCAAAAAGATCTAAGATCTTTGTCTGCATGTGCACTTGCAAACTGTAGTCTGGCTTTTTTATGGCGGGTTTTGGAGCATTGGTTTCTTCCTTGCTGAGCAGCCTTTCAGGTTGACAATATAGGACTCGTTTTACTGTGGATATAGAGATACTTGTATACCTGTTTCCTCCAGCATCTTCACAAGGTCCTTTGCTGTTGTTCTGGGAATGATTTGCACTTTTCGCACCAAACTATGTTCATCTCTAGGAGACAGAATGCGTCTCCTTCCTGAGTGGTATGATGCCTGCATGGTCCCATGGTGTTTATATTTGCATACTATTGTTTGTACAGATGTATGTGGTACCTAAAGGCATTTGGAAATTGCTCCCAAGTATAAACCAGACTTGTGGAGGTCCACAATTGCTCATTTCTTTTGATTTTTCCATGATGTCAAGCAAAGAGGCACTGAGTGTGAAGGTAGGCCTTAAAAAACATCCACAGGTACACCTCCAATTGACACCAATTAGCTTCTGATAGGCTTGCCTAAAGGCTTGACATCATTTCCTAGAATTTTCCAAGCTGCTTAAAGGCACAGTTAACTTAGTGAATGTAAACATCTGATCCACTGGAATTGTGATATAGTCAATTAAAAATGAAACAATCTGTCTGTAAACAATTGATTGGAAAAATACTTGTGTCATGCACAAGTAGATGTCCTAAACGACTTGCCAAAACTATAGTTTGCTAATATGAAATCTGTGGAGAGGTTAAAATATGAGTTTTAATGATTTCAACCTAAGTGTATGTGAACTTCTGAATTGACATTTTTATATCAGTAAAAACATTCATGAAAATTTACTTTCAGCATACAAGTGTTCAGCATATATTGCCATTTTCAGATTCGTAGTCTACTGTATTAATAGCACTTCAAATTCTAATCATATTTTATTACACAACTAATGGGGATTTTAAGTGAATGTTAGGTATTCTTTGTATAAACATGGGTTTTTGTGTCTCATTCACAGCACACAGGGTGAAGATTAAATGCTAGCTGTGATGTATGTGTGCTGTCTGTGGTCCCTTGAAAATTAAAAGGATTTTGATAGTGAACACATAACGTGGAGTATACGCTTACACTGCTACTATGGAGATGATAAAAACGGCAGCTGTGCATTTGTGGAGAAGTACATCAATCAGCTCTGGTAAAAGGAGTCTGACTGGATGGTCTAGTGGTAATTAATTCGCTCATTGCATAAGAGGTTAAAGGTTCTAATCTGTCCATATGAAACTATATATTTTAATTAACAAAGATTGCATTCGCACCTCAGTGGATGTACATCTTGAGTGGGGACACATTTGTTTGCATTTTTCTATGGGATTCGACTGGAAAAGAGCACAAACTGTGGAACTCGCAGCAACAAGGAGCACTCGCCGGCCATTCTCGATTCCTCAAGTACATCACTGCAGCACATATGTTGCTATCCTCTTAGTACTGTATAATTAATGCTTATGTTGTTTAAAATTAAAAGCAGTTCATGGGCATAATGTTGTCTAAATGTGGTGACAGTCTCATGAATCACCTAGAAGGAGTATTTAAAAGTTCAGAGAATTCAGAGAATCTATCTATCAATTTTTAATTGTAATTATAAATCTTTTGCTAACTGATTAATTTGACATTTTTGCTATAATTTAATATAATTATTTATTGAAAAAAATATGTAGATCTAAAGATTATATTGTAATGAAGTTATTTACCATTTTTATTTATCCATAAACCGGCTTTAAATTAAATTAACAAATGTAATTCATGGCATTAGGTGTTAAGATAGTCTAAGTAGATTTTAATATGAGCACAGAAGTCATTTAGGCTTGTAATTTCGTTGCAATTCTGTTGTTGCATTTTTTTCTCTGTGCACTGTCAAAATAAATGAAGTACATTAACTTTGAGTCTGCATTCATTATTCATACGCACAACTGTTTAAATAGCGGACATAAATGAGGACATAAATTAGGTTAGAATACTGCATGTTTGCCTATAGAATAATTATTCAAAGCATAAATTACCAACTGGTTACCAACAAATAACTATTTGTCATGGTTCCGGCATTTCTGCCGGCTCATCCTGTTGTTTGTTATTCTCTCTCCCTCGTGTCTCACAGGTGGAGCCGGCACGTGATCAGCATTTCCATGGGAACTGTGATCGATCTCGGGGAGATGCTGATCACAGCAATGATTTACTCACCCGTTACCATCTGCTCCAATCTGATTGCACTCCTTGCTTATTCCTTGTGTGTCACCTCATTATTTGACCATTTATTGTTCACTGTCATGTTAACTTTGCTCTCTTGTGTGGTTGGAGCATGCTCATGTGTCTGTTGGTTGCCCCTCTGTAGAGGTGTGGTTACCTTCCTGTTTGCCGTCACCTCGCCAGTTCTGTGCCCAGTTCATGTAGAGGAGGATTCCTCAGTCTCTGCCCGCGTCTCGGGGACTATATCATCTGGGCTTTGCTTCGCAACACACCAGCTTCAATGGACTCTCTTCGGATTGTTCCTGACTTCCACAAAGCACACACTTATCATACAAACACACCCTTCACTAGCCCATTGCGGCTCGCTGGATTTCAGCCTTCTGCAGCTGGTGCCAGGTGCACCTTATCTTGACATTGAGAACTTTGTTAATAAAACCATTGAACCGTCATCTCTGCTTTTGGGTCCTTTGTCCCCCTCATGACACTATTGAACCATGACCTTGCCACAATGTCGTCATGACGGACTGGCACCGTTCCAAAGTTACGTTGTGGCAACGAATATAGAAATGTCATTTTTCCGGTTGTCACAACGTAATCAGTTACATCGCCACAACTAAAGTTTGGTCATCAAATTACAGTGTAGTTAGGAAATGGCCATGTAATTTGGCTAGCTGGAATCACAAAATGGCTGAATTTTCTGCTGCTTTTCACAAATTTTGCAATGCAATTGCTGCATTTTTGGGGTTGTTTTGCAGTGAAAACTCACAAATCATCATTATATACCTCTGTAATTGTGTTAATTACATTTTAAATGCAATTACATGTAAATATTTTAGTGCATAATAACATGAATATGCAGGTACAACCAAAAAAACAAAAAAAAAATTCACACAAAAATAGCATACATTTAGATGAAAGCTGTGGGTATTGAAAGACCCTTAATTATTTTTGTATTATAATTTTCTGCCTCAGAGAATGCAATAAAACTTATCTAAGTTTAAAATAGATGTACAATAAATCTGTAAGCTAAAAACACAAATGAGGATTCAATAATTAGGCCTGTTGCCATTATTACATTGTCTGATATTTAAATCAGGTATATGGCCAAATACAGCCGCAGCCCATGCATTTTAAGTCTAGGCCTTCAGTGCGATTCATGCCATTAAGAAAACACAGTTTCACAATGAATAAGACACTGTATGCCCATCATACATTACATGGCAGTCAACTAATAATACCAATGGACATTTTAAAAACACGCCACGCATGAAAGCCAGAACCAAGGAGGTCTAATACCAAGAAAAAGGTCTCTAATAATATTTGCGATTAAAATTTTGCTTGCAATGTTTCGTCAGGGTACACGGTTACTTTTCAAAACTTGATCCAACACTGAATGCTCAAGCAGCCTAATTTACACTTGTTATAGCAACTCCTGATGTTGCTATAACAATGCAAAAAGCACTTACCAGTTTGCTTGAAGTTAAAATCAGCCCTCCTTTCCTGTTTAATTAATCAATCACACAATCATGCAGAACATCTCGGGTTTTTAAATCCATAAGGATCTCTTTCTCAACAACAATACCAGCAGTGATGACAGCCAACTCGTCAGCAAGATTTTGCACTCTTCGCTTTCAAATGACATCACTTAAAGAATGATTGCGTCACTCAACACCAGCTAGTAGGCCTAGCAAACTCTCCGCTCCAGCAGCGGGAATTTGCACGTGAGCATTGGTGACCAAGGTGGCACAGCTCACGAACACCCATCGCACAACCCAGCCATGAAACACTCTGTTTATATAGGAAGGAAACACATTAACACTCAGCTCACCTGATTACCCCACACCTGAGTGCGATTAATAGAGACAGAGAGAGAGATAAAGACAAAACACACGCTCTACATACACACAAACAATACGGCCGAGAAGGCAATCACAATGGGGGACATATTTCGCTTTTCTATTTCCTGGAAAAGAGCGTGAGCTGCAGAAAAAACTGCTGACACTAAACGACACTGATAACAGCCAGAAAAAACATTTATCAAATATAATTCAAAATAACACATTCCAGCGCCGGATCGGCAATCAAAACATACACAGATCAGATGAAACAGAAACTCCAACTCAAGAACTGGAGATGTTTAACACATGAAATGAGAAATAAAGTTAATTGAAATATGTAGTTACACATACTTCATATACATAACGTACGAAAGAGGGATCCCTTCTATACACACCACACGAAAAATCTTCTGAAAGGGTTATTTTGGGAATCATTCATGGAGCTTGGCTGCCATCTGTTGGACATTTCTTGTAATTGCCACTCAGAACTGGGTTAGACAACATGGCTTTGGTTTTCTAGTATTTTTACATTTCAGTTGATATTTATATTATATATTTTATTTATATAAAAAATAATATGTTTATTAACAATAAACTTGAAAATTCAAGCATGCCAAATACCTCAAAACATGTGAATATACACAAAAAGGAATGATGACATTTAATGTGTTGCCATGGCAACAGTATTTAAGATATCAATAATCCCTTCAGACTTTTAAATCTGCTCTGTCTTGACATTATACTAATTTTTATTTGAAGCAATTCAGGTTAACATAATAGGGATATTTCAAAGTTTGTTAAAAGTGACACACTTCCTTCCGCCAGTTGGTGGCGCTACGACCGTGACCCACAATAGCCACATCAATGTGATCAGCCTGCAAGGACAAACATTTGGCTCAATTTTGATGTAAATCACACCATGCATGCATTTTCTGTAAAGCTGCATTGAAACGATGAGTGTTGTGAAAGGCACTATACAAATAAAAATGACTTGACTTCCTGCATACAAGCGTTATCTATGTGAATGGCTGATACATCTTGCTCGCTAAGATTGCTCTCATTGCCACAGGAAGCAGGTGAAGATGTAAAAATTAATTATTCCAGCATTTACAGAAGCCTTTTAATGTTTATTGTAAGAGTTCTGTTTATTTTTAAGCCATTATTTCTGTATCTGTCTGTGTTAAGACCCTCAATAAAAAATATCTTCAAGCCTTAACATTGTTTCTATAAATGAGACATCATGTTCCTTGATGTTTGCAGACAAACCACGACTCATCCAAGAGGCTGATGGGACTTTTCACACACAGCAATGCCACAAAACTCTTACCAGCAGGTCAGATGGTGCTGTGAACACACACCCTTGTGCAATCATGTTAGAAGTTGTTGTAGCGTATTTGCTATTGTAGCAGAGAGTTTCAGACAAATTTTATACTGTTGTTGTGGATGGCAGACTGAATTGTGGTGATAGATTCCACTGCATGGACGTACTGCTGTGATGTTATGGCTATAGTTTATCTCTTAGTTAAGACTTATGTCCAGCTGGGAAAGTCTGACAAGTTGTTTACACATCTATCTCTGATGTTGTTTGATGTTTTTACCTTCAGGTTTTGTTGAGGCTGTTGCTTTGGTTTTGCGGTCTGATCATTTAATATCCTTGTGTTGTGCTGGAGTAGTTTTACTCTTTTGATAAATTTCTTTATATTACAGTCTAATATATTTCTAGCGAAATCAGGGAAAGAACAGATGTGACATCATTTCAAACAAAATCTGACCAAAAAGAAGGTCTTTGAGTTCGATGCGGTGGTTTGAACAGCTTGCCAATGCAAACTTTTAGGAAAACTTAGTGGCGGCTTCTAAAAACCTTCATGCTGCCATTGATCCATGTCATTGTGGGTGCTACACCTACTTTGACACAATTATCTTTTTCCAGTTAATTTCTTCTCTCAGTCGAGATCAGTCAACATGAACACAATGGAGTGCATAGTTGCCACCATTTTATACACCTTTCTTTGCAGTAGTATGGATGTCTTTCTTTAAAAAATAAACAAGTATAAAAAAACATTTTACGTTGGTGGTCGGATAACTTTCAATCTGGCTCAATACATCGATTTTGCCCTGCAACTGAACTATGCATTCCTACCATGGCTGCCATGTCTGAGCCATCCCCTGTCATGGCCGCCACACCAGAGTCTCCCGTCATGGCCGCCATGCCAGAGTCCCCCGTCATGGCCGCCACGCCTGAGTCCCCCGTTATGGCTGCCGTGCATGAGTCCCCCGTCATGGCCGCCACGCCTGCCACGTTAGACGAGCCGGCGCCCAAGCCTGCCACGTTTTACGAGCCAGGGCCCATGCCAGCCATGATCTACGAGCCAGCGCCCACGGCAGCCATGGTCATAGAGTCCCCCGTCATGGCTGCCACACCTGAGTTCCCCGTCATGTCTGCCATGCCTGAGTCTCCCATCATGGCCACCACGCATGAGTCCCCCGTCATGGCCGCCACGCCTGAGTCCCCCGTCATGGCCGCCATGCATGAGTCTACCACACCAGCCACGTTCTACGAGCCAGTGCCCACGCCAGCCACGTTCTACGAGCCAGTGCCCACGCCAGCCATGTTCTATGAACCAGTGCTCACGCCTGCCACGGTCAACGAGCCAGCGTTGCAAACCTTGTCCATCCCAGAGCCAGCATTGCAAGCCTCATCCATCCCAGAGCCAGCATTGCAAGCCTCAGTGCCCATGTCATGCCATGTTTCCACACCAGCCATTCCTACTACGTCATGCCATGTTGCCACGTCTGCTACGTCATGCCATGTTGCCACACCTGCCATTCCTACCTTGTCATGCCATGCTGCTATTCCTGCCACGTCATGCCATGCTGCTATGCCTGCCACTTCATGCCATGTTGCCATGCCTGCCACATCATGCCATGTTGCCACGCTTACCATTACTACCTCATCATGCCATTTTACCACACCTGCCATGCCTAGTCAAGAGGCCCTCTCTTGCCATGTTGCCACGTCAACTACGTCATGCAATGTAAACACTTGTTCCTCATCACGCCATGCTGTTCTGCCTGCCATGTCAAGTCAAGCAGCCCCGCCTTGCCATGTCTCCATGTCTGCTCTGCCTTGTCAAGTCGGCACACGATCCCATCATGCCAAGTCGCCATGACCCTTGAGCCTGCCACGGCTCTGTCCCCTGAGCCTGTCACGGCTCTGCCTTCCTTCAACGAGACTCCCATGGATCCACCCCTTGAGCCTCCCATGGCTCCACCTTCCAATTCTCCCACAGCTGTGCTCACGGCCATATGGAAGTGGAAGAGGAGAAGAAGGGCTCCTACTCCCCAGTCGCTGCCAGTGCTCACAACCACAAAGGTCGTTCCCCAGTCACTACCAGTGCTCATGACCACAGAGGTCGTTCCCTCGTCACTGTCTGTGCTCACAACCATGGAGACTGTTACCCTTCCACTGTCTGTGCTCACAGCCATTAAGACTTTTCCCCTGTGGCGGCCAATCCCTGAGACTTCCACGGCTCCGCCCCCTGAGCCTCTGCCTCTTGACCCTGTCCTGTGGCTGCCTCCCAGGCCTCCTGACCCTGTCCCTGCCCTGTGGTCATCCCCCAAACTGCCGGACCTTGCTCCCTTCCTGGAGCCGCCACCCAAACCACAAAGTCTCGCCAGGCCATGCCTCAAGGACCCCCCCCCCCAGCTCCCTGTTGAACTCTATTGTTTGTTTATGTTTGGGCATCAGGAGCCATCCATTGTGGGGGGGGGGTGGCGGGGGGTGGTATGTCATGTCATGTTTAAATGTGTTTTTGTTCATGTTTTGAATATGTCTTTTATTTTGAAAGTTTAATTGCCATGTTTCCAGTTCCTGTCATGTGATATCCTGTTTCCCTCCATGTTCATGCGTCTTGTTCTCATTGGTTTATTGTCTTGTTAACTCATTATCAGTCTTGTCGTGTCACTGGTTCATGTTTTAGTATCTTGTTATCATGTTCATTAGTTTAGTCTCGTCATTGGTTGTCTGTCATGTGGTTACCCATGTCCATGTATTTAAGCCATTATGTTTGCCATTGTCTTTGGTCGAGTATTGTTTTGGTGCAATGTTGTGTCAGTTTTCATGCTGTCAAGTCATTTATGTTTGTTTTCACTTTGGATTCACGTTTTTGGATTTCATGTTGTTAATAAATACTGCACTTGGGTTTACACTTCATCGTCATCATCTGTTCCTGTCTTCAGCCTGTCTCTATGCTACAAAAGTGGTCTCTGAGCAGTTTGCATGCATTGTGAAAGCTGCAGGTTCACACAATTCCAAAACATTTGTAACCGCAACGAGTTATTATACAAATCTAAAAATGGGACACGGTATCACAGAAAAGAGGTGACAGCATTTCCCCAGATTTGTAGTAAGCAACATTGAAAACTGTCAAATACACACTGCACTTCCTGTGTTCCATCAAAATAAAAGCTCCAGGTGAAATAAATACAACAAAAATATATTACTATTGTACAAAACAAATATAATCATAATAATAATTCAGTATTATATTGCATCAAAATAAAATTCAACTGGGCTCTAAAAAGTGAGTGAACTTTTGCATACACTGTTTATTCACAAAAAATATCAAATCTAAAAAGTAAATATTGCTTATTATTACTGTATTTTTGTATTGGTGCACCTGAATGAAAATGAATAAATATAGATCTTCCTTGTGTTTATTTAGTGAAAACTGTGGAAAACATGCTTTGAGAATACTTGGCTACAATGGCTGTTTGGTTGAAATAATGGTTCCTCTGATTAAAAACAAACACTTAATTCCTTTCAGAACAAATATATAATTATCACGCTAAAAAATATAGAGTTATCGATTTTGCTCTGAACGAAGAACGAAGAAGAACTTCGGCTTGAGTATACTGGAGCCTTAAATACCAATTTCTGCTGGTGTTTGAATCCTCTCCATACTTTTAGGGTGTTCTCCCAAATATCTGAGAGTTTTCATGCATCCGTGTGCAATACGGTTTGTTCACAACAACCTGAGGCCTCATGACTCTGAGCTGGAGGCAACCTCATATTTTACTAAGTAAGAACATTACAGCAATGTCTCTGTATATTTTAATGTTAATTAGGCACATCAAGATGTTCGTTTGTGTTAATGTTTGCCAAGATGTCATTCTGATGTGCACTGTGCAATATTCTTACATTTACAACTGGACTTTATTACTCGTTGTTTGAGGATGTTTTCATGTGAAATAGAGTAGAATATCCTCACAGACAGACAGTCAGATAGTTGCACATACCTGATCTTGATAAGTGAAGAAGAGAATGATGAACAGAATCTCCAATAACAAAATGAGCAGCAACAGGATGAAGAACTGTAGAAACACAAGCAGAAGAGTCCAGTGAGAGTGATATCAGCCAGCAGGGATATTTCATGAGCTTCCGACTGAGAACTAAAGTACTCTGCAAAGGCAAAACACAGTAACTATGCATTTAGTCAAAATTGAGTTATGAGCGAAACAGTGTCGATTAAACTCTGATCTTTCTCGTCACAGACGGGTTTGACTCAACTTTGCTCAGATTCAGAGAAAACAGAGTGACAGTATTTTATAATCCATATTTGGCTGGACAATCAAAAAAATGTAGCTGTTTTTTCTCACTTTCAGTGTTGGTGTAGTTACTGTGTTTTGGTTTTGTAGGACAGTAGAGGCAAGAGCTTCTCTGTGATTTACCCACAATGCTTGTTTGCATTATCTTCATTTGTCTTATTCATTGACAGTCATGATGTGTCAGTGATCTTGATGATGAATTTTTGGTTTTGTCAAGGTCTTTTCATTTGTAGTTTTCTCTCTTGTTAATGTTTCCGGTTGGTGATTGTTTCCAGGTGTTTTTTAATCAGTCTCATTTACATGCTCTGAGTGCTTCTCATTTGTTTAATTGTGCATCCTTGCGTTTCCTTGCTCCTCCGTCCTAAGCCTGTTACCCAAAACCGATCAAAGTCCGCCATCATGAAGGACGTATCAGTTATATAATTGCACCACGATGAGGCGAGGATCGGGGAAGGAGCAAGCTTACTGAGGACGCTCGATTCCTCCATCCTTGTTTCCTTTCCTTCCATCTATTCTTCCTTTCCTAAAAGGAGCTAGGAAACGAGGAAAGGAATCAAGGAAAGGAAATGAGGATGCACAATTTCAGAAATGAGAAGCATTGAGACAGTGTTACACAGCCAGAGGCTGACAGAGACTATAAGTGTGAGGGTCGTGACTGTTTTTGCACCCTTTATGAATAAGCAGGCAGCAGGAATCTGGCAATGGAGATGTACACGCTGCATGGACATACTCTACTCACACACTCTCACTCACACACACAAAAAAAAGCTTATGCTGACCGCCATATGGTGAACGAGGGAGAAAAAAAAGCTTCAACAGAATTAAAATATATTGTTTCTATACTTATAATGAACAACTTTAAAATCAACAGTTCTATATTTTTCCATTGTTTTAAATTCGACTACGTCATTCACAATGCTTCATGGGATTGTAATTTATTCTTGTATTAAAGCCGTTAAGTACACAGTCTTGTACCTTTTTGACTTTCTGTCTGATTTTCAAATACCAGAAATGTCAAATGTCCGATTTGTAATGTTGTGATTCACCTCAGAGCTGGTTGGTTTTGTTTATGGCTTAGCACTCTTTTATGAAGGATTTTATGAAATTTTTATGGAAAACAATGA
Organism: Myxocyprinus asiaticus; assembly: GCF_019703515.2. Taxonomy (NCBI): domain Eukaryota; kingdom Metazoa; phylum Chordata; class Actinopteri; order Cypriniformes; family Catostomidae; genus Myxocyprinus; species Myxocyprinus asiaticus. The sequence goes on along the minus strand of NC_059361.1, from coordinate 47,542,314 downwards.
GTGGGAAAAAATACTACCAGAACAAGACTAAAAAGTGAGTCATCTATTGCGTTCTTTTACCACACACAAAGGGTCCAACGTTTTTGCACTTTTTGTGCAATTATTCTTAGTAAAATCACATGCAATATACCCACAATGTGCACATGCAATTTGTTCGATTGAACAAAGTAGTAGCCTAACCTTCATACACCATAGCATAATGTTTATGTAGGCTGCATGAAAGCTTTGCTATGTTTAAAATATAAAGAATATTGTTTAAAATTAATTTTTAAGATGCATATATATTCTGCACAATTCTGTATTCATTTTGAAGTGTTTGCATGTAAATCTGTCCTGTAATGTGGCTTCTGCAGACACCGTTTGTTTTCTGTTAAGTACTTGCCACTCAGACATTTATGCAAAGCCTAGCTGAAATGTTGCTAAAAGTAGCTAAATCATGTGATGACGTCATTTATTATGTAAGACGTGAAATTTACATATGTACATGAATTTGCGTAAAGAGCTATGGCGATTCTTTTAAGGTATAGAATGAGAGTCTGGCAACAAATACCAACAACAGGAAAGCTAATCAGTCATTCGATTTATAGAACATATGTATGCAAATAAATCTAACACCTGATGGCATGCAGGTCAATCATATTACCTGAAACACAGGGGGGCGCTAGAACACTGAGAAAAATGAGACATAATTCACGATAGAGCTGATGTTTTTTGTGTCGATAGATGATGTTTTTTATGTTGCCAGATGTGGAAGAATATTGCTAAAGCAGACTATAACAATCACTAAAATTGTCGCTAGTCGCTAGAGGGCTCTTTTACTCGCAAAGGGGGTCAAAAAGTCACTAAATCTAGCGACAAAGTCGCTATGTTGGCAACACTGCCTGCACCGCACGCAACAACAAACCCAGCGCGAGAGTCGTGACCAAACGTCTCTTTTGGACCGGGTCTTTTTCATGAATCACCCGAATAGAACTGAGGGTGTGAACTCTGGAGCTCAGGTTAGCAGTTTGAATCCGAGTCACTTTCGTCAGTGTGATCACAACTGGGAGCACAGACATTCTTTATAATTAAAAGTCCCACACCACACACACACACACACACACACACACACACACACATATATATATATATATATATCCAGAGATCCAGCTTTTGACACCTAGGACAATTGAGGGACTTGTACACAACTATTACACAAGGTGCAAACATTCACTGATGCTCAAAAAGGTAACACACTGCTATATGCATACTATGCTTTTTGTACATATCTGTAATGTAGATTCTGAAGGGCAGTACTAAATAAAAAAAAATATTTTATCTCTTATATTTGTATAAATTATGAAAGGGGTGTGAACATTGATGAGACAAAAGGGAATGCAAACTTATCTTCTCAACTATATATATTCTGTTTATTAAACCTCAGATTAATGGGTTATCAGCTGTCTTCCTTTTCTTCTGCTTTCTATCTTGTTTCTGAACAACAATCTAAATCGAGCAATTACATGATCTGGTGACTATAAACAGCCATGTTTCAGTTAAGGAGCCAATGGCTCCTAAGTCATTTTTTTAGTCTGGAGCCCTGCATCATCTCGTGTGGACATAAGAATATTTTATCATAAACCTTTTCCTCACGCACAGCTTCAGGCTATGATAGTCTCAGAGGAGATCTTCCACCGCAGCATAAATCCTGACATTATATATTCATATCATAAGACTCACTCATATCTGCTGCATTGCTCCAGTACTGTGCAGACATACATATGAAATCATACAGACTCTCATAAGTGAGAGCAAATGAACAGTGTCCTCAACACCAGTTCTCACAAAGGATGTAAAATATGGAAGTTCATAAATGTTTCATCTAAGCGAGAAATCAAAGCTTAGCTAAGTCAAGCATTGCTACAGTGCCCTCCATGAGTATTTGGACAGTGAGACACTTCATAATTTTGGCTCTGTACGCCACCAGAATGGATTTGAAATGAAGCAATGAATATGTGATTGAAGTACAGACTGCCAGTTTTAATTTGAAAGGATTTACATCCAAATTAGGTAAACGGTTTAGAAATTACAGCACATTTTATGCACATTTTAGGGGCTCAAAATTAATTGGACAAACTAACATAATCAAAAATAAATAAATGGATTACTCTTAATAAATCTTTTGCAGTGAATGACTGAAGTCTGGAACCCATGGACATCAACTTTTGGGTTTCCTCCCTAGTGATGATTTGCCAGGTCTTAAGTTGCTGCTCGTTTGTATGTCTTTCTGATTTGAGTTTTGTCTTCAGCAAGTGAAATATATGTTCATTTGGGTTGAGGTCAGGTGACTGACTCTTTGCCTTGAAAAGCTCTTTGGTTGCTTGCACAGTACAATATATAAAAAAAACTTAAATACTGTCAGACAAACTCCATTTTAAAAGTTGATTGAACTATCTAATATAGAAAAAAAAGTAATTATAATGTGTTTATGATTTGTAAATACTGTTAAAGCTACACTTTGTAACTTTTTTTTGTTGTTAAAAAATAACCAAATGTGATTAATGATAGAGTGCAACAAAAATCCATCTTCCAAACCATGTCTTTACTTTACACTTTGATAAACCTATAAGGATGATTTATATTTTAGAGCTGTCGGGATGGATTTCACAGGAAAGGAACTGAAAGGATTTAAAAGCGACAAAGAGATGGCTTTTTTCTTACTCAACAGGTTAGATATTTTAGTGATATGGTTTATGTATAATTATGTAATCATACACACACGTCTATGTTACCAACCACTGGTAAATTAGTTACTACCATGGTCTACTTGGACAGAATATCCTGCCGTTATAAAAACTTTACAATGTTTGACCTTATCAGACTATAGCAATCGTTATGTCTAATGTTAATGAATGTTGCCTAACTTTTGTAATGTAATTTATTTCAAAGCATCAATGTTTCCAAAAAGTCAAAACAACAGCATAAGATATGGCACTTACCTGCTCAGATGATGTTTTTGGATATCCGTCTTTTACTTTCTTTCGTTATTTATTTGTCCATTCGCTCTGATAAGATGTCCTGTATTCATGTGTACACAGGTGCCACAACATTCATTCGCGCAGAGGAGCAGATCCGAAGCACAACCAAAACAATGTCCTTCCGCAAGACACATGCAGTTTTATTTTTTAATCGCTAGAGGGTCAAAAGTTACATAGTGTAAGCTTTAAGTAATATTTTTGTAAGGATGTTGGATTGCTCTTGATCTTACTAGTTTACATGATAATGCACAATTGCAAACGGCATAGGATTGTCCATTTATTGTATTTTCTGTGGAAACTTTGTAAACTTCTGGGAAGTGGAAACTTCAAGTTTACAGCTGTATTAAAGCCAGGGCTACCACAGACATGGAAAATCAGGAAATATCAGGGAATTTAAAACTTGTGATTTTGACTTTTAAAGATCTTCTCCAGCCATGAACATCCGTTAAAGGCAAAGAAAGGTGCTAAAAAAATTCATTGCTCAAACGATGTGAGAAACTGGTTAAAGGGGCATTCAGTAGTTCCCTAACTTGCATTAAGCATTGCTCTTCTTCGTGTACTTTAAGTACCGATACGACAGTGATGTTAGACGCTGTACTGCCACCTATGGATAAGCGTGATCGTCTCTGCTGCCCCCGCCAGCTCTGGAATATCATTTGCATCTGGAAAATGTCGGAGTTTGAGGTAATTTCTAAAGTTATTTATTACTATTATAATATAATAGCTTTGCCTAAAAACAAATGTCAGGATTCAAGCGAACAGACTTCTACAGTTAAGGACAGATTATTATTGTCCCTCATATCAATAATTTTTGGAGACTGTCTATGCTTCACGTTATTTCTAATTATTAACTTTATTAGTGTAATGATATTGTAGAGATGAGATGGGAGACGATGGATCTACACCCAGGCTTTTTAATGGAGATGATGAAGGTGATACAAACAACGTGGAGTAATGTAAAGAACCAAATAGTAACATTAATACATAAAGACCAACAATCACAGGAACATACACAGAAACATAAGAACTGACAAAGAACAAGAGAACATGTGGGCAAATATATACACAGACTAACTTGAAGAAGATGGCAAACACCTGTGAAACAATGATGGGAGACAATCAGGAAATAATTAACACAGACAAGGTAAAGGCTGTGTCTCGTTTGGAAGGCTGCATCCTCCGGAGGTTGCATTTGTCGGCCGCATATGTCATCGAGGCTGTCTCGTTTCATAAAAGTGAATAGACACTTCGAATGCAGCCTTCGAATGCGATCTGCTTTCATGGGAATTCGGAGGATGCGTGAGGTGTATCCTTCGTGGGCACTCACAACCCACAATTCTTTGCTTCAACGTAAATGTCTAAAAAACTAAATAACGCCAATTTTCCTGTAAATATGATGTTCAAACGCAAGTAACGTTAATTCCCAAGTTGAAGTACCTCAGTAGATGGGTGCAGAATATATATGTATAATTATATTCATATATAATTAAAATAAAGTATTAGACTACAAGTACACCTGTAAAATCTATTTTCTTTTCTCTTTACATCATTATAACTCTCCTAAAATGTACCTCATACATTCCCTTCCAGAGGGACTTTGTTCCCTTCTCACTCAAAGCGCTCGCGCTTGTTAAAGAGTGACGTGCTGTCATAGCAACCATGTTACGTTCCGTTTCCGTTCGTCCTACGAAGTCCGTCTCGTTTAAACGAGACTTATTTAAAGGAGGACACTAGGTGTATACCTAGTGTCCTCCTTTAAATAAGTATTGCAGTATTGCAGCCTTCAAAGGACGCATCCTACCTAGCATGAAGCCTTTGAAACGAGACACAGCCTAAGAATCTTCTTCTTCTTTGGGGTTTTATGGCAGTTGGCATCCGGATTGTTGCATTACTGCCACCTTCTGTTCTCCTCTTACTGAGAGTCCATTTATTTAAAGTCGCTTGTCCAGTTCAGTCTTTTTCAGAAATTAAATAGACACTTCCTCCCTCGTTTACTGTCTGTACTTTCTAGAATACTTTTAATATTGTCCTCTATCCATCCTATTTTCCGTAGCTGGATCAACATTACTTGTCTTTCTTGGTTGAATTTCTCACATGACATAAGAATATGTTCAACTGTCTCATATTCCTGGCACTGAGTGCACAAACCTGTTGGATGTTTTCCCATGATGTGAAGTGTACCATTAAGATTGCTGTCCCGTTCTAAGCCTGCTTATTATTATTACTTGCTCTCTCCATTTCATTTCTGTATTTCTTGCAATACCTACTCTGCTTTGTATTGAGTATAAATGTCTCCCTTTTACTGCATTATCCCATTGTTGTTGCCATTTTTTTTCCCTCCATACAATGCTTTTTCCTTCTGATTTTGATAACTTAATATTACTCTCAACATTTTCTTTTTTGACTGCTTTTTTTTTATTTATTTATTTTTTTTGCCAATTTGTCTGCTCTTTCATTACCCTGAATACCTGAATGGGCTGGGACCCACATGAATGAGACATTTTTCCCCTGTCTAGTTATTCTTGAATAGTTGAACAAAATTTCATAGATCCTGGTGGTTTCTGGTTGCACCTAATTTGATGCTTACAAGAGCAGCTATAGAATCACTACATACTAAGAATTTGGCACCCCTGGTTTGCTCAGTCCACTCTACTGCCATCAGTATGGCAAATAATTCAAAAGCATAGACACTTAGATGTTCAGACACTCATTTATTAAGCTCCACATGGAAAGTAGGCACATTAACACCTGATCCTGTTGCATTTAATTCTAAATCTTTTGATCCATCTGTGAATACATGAATATTGTCCTTGTATTTACAATGCCTATACCTATAATACTCATCTATAATATCAGAGGTCTTGCTATTTCGTCTAATCTTCAGAAGTTCCATATCTACGTATGGATACTCCAGCACCCATACTGGTTTATTAGGCCATTTAACAGTTTCTCCAAACTCTATATCAAATACTCCCACATCTTTTGCTACTTGATCTCCTGTCAACCCAAAGCTTTCCCTATGAATCCTCTCCTTCTCCCAACATGTTTGCAACACCTTCATTGTTGGGTGGTAATCTCTATGCCCCCTCAGATTAATCCAGTAGTTGGCAACCAAATGAATTTGGCGCAGCCCCAATGGCATTTCTCCAGCTTCCACTTGTATTGCACACACTGGGGTAGTTTTTCTGCTCCTAAACAAACTCTTAAAGCTTGGGCCTGCACAATATCTAGGTCTACAAGCGCAGATTTTGACATTGAGCCATAAACAATACATCCATAGTCTAATCTTGATCTTATTAAAGGTGTATAAATATATTTCAAAGCAATGACATTAGCCCCCCCATTTTAATCCTGAAAGACATCTCATGACATTTATCAATTTTTTACACTTATCAACTACATATGTTGTGTCCATGTCAAATTTATATCCAAATATACTCCCAGGAACCGAAAATTTTGAACTTGTTTTAAACAATTTCCATACAATTTCAACTGACCTTCTCTGATTTGTTTCCTTGTAAAGAACATAACCTTTGTTTTTTCAACTGAAAATTTAAAGCCCCATTTCATACCCCAACTTTCCACTTGGCTGATTCCATCTTGCACTTTCTTTACTATATACTCAACATTTCTTCTTCTTTTCCATAAAGCCCTGTCATCCGTGAACAAAGATCTTCCCAAGTCTATTGTGATATTAGAGAATATATCATTAATCATAATGGAAAACAGAGTTGGGCTTAGCACGCTCCCTTGAGGTGTTCCGTTTTCTACTACATATTGTTTGGATATCTCTGTTCCCACTTGGATAGTTCTTATATCTATACAGTCCATTACCCAATTAAATATTTTTCCTCTAACACCCAATAAATGCATTTTGATTGATAGTACCTCTTTCCATAGCATATCATAGGCCTTTTCAACATAAAAAAATACAGCCACTACTGTTTCTGTTTACTTGGGCTTTTCTTATTTCATCCTCTAAACATATTACTGGGTCCATAGTATTTCTCCCTTTTCTGAATCCACTTTGATAAAATGATAGCAAATTTCTACTTTCCAGGAAGTACATTAATCTCTCATTTATCATTTGTTCCATTAATTTACAGATGTGTGATGTCAGGGCAATAGGTGTGTAATTTCCTGGCTTACTGTCATCCTTTCTAGGTTTCTTTATTGTAATTATTATAGCCTCTTTCCAACTTCCTGGCATTCTACCTTCTTCCCACACTTTATTATATAGCAATAGTAATTTCTCAAGACTATCTACACTTACATGTTTTATCATATTATAGCATATCTCATCTTTACCAGGAGCTGTTATTCTAGTTTTTCCCAGTGCTCTTTTAATTTCTCCCATGTTAAAAGTAACATCTAGCTCACCATCACTATTTTCTTTCCTACATAAGACCTCCCTGTAATCCGATTTTGATCTCTCTCTTTGCCTCTTCTTCCTTCTTCAGATAGATTACTAGAGCTATTTATTTTAGCAAAAGTATTTGCCAGCATCTCTACCTTTTCCTTATTAGTTACTGCTGTATCATTTCCCTCAACCAGCACTGGATAACTCCAATCCTTTTTGTCCCCTCCCATCCTTTTTAACATTCTCCACATCTCTCCTACCGGAGTTTCATTTCCAATTGTGTCACAATATTCTTCCCAGCATGTTCTTTTTGCATGTCTTATTACTTATTACTACAGCCTGTGCTTGTTTATATTGGATCATATCTTGGAAATTCACCAATTTAAAAGCTCTGTTTCTTTGCCTCACTGCATCCTTGCACTTATCCCACCATGGCATTATCTTTTGCTTTATATTTCCTTTGCTCTTAGGGACAGCTTCTATTGCAGCCAACCTTATTCCCTGCTTAATTTTGTTATCTAGATCTTCTATACTTATTTCATTATTAATCTGGTTTATATAAATATGACTTATTTCCTAAATTTTTCCTAATTAGCTTTCTCATATTTCCATTTCCCACCCAAGCTTCCTATGGTCAAGGGGATTTCAATGTTTATCTTACACCATCACTTCCTATAGTTTCTTCTTGATATACTGACCATTTGCATGCTGCTGCCATGCTGTTTGATAGAAATGTAAGACCCAGAACTGATTATTTTCCTGTATTAACATCTATTCTAGTACCACCACCATAATTTAAACATACTAAGTTCATTTAATCTAGAATTTCTTCTATTACTTGACCATTATTGTCTGTTCTTTCACTTCCCCATAATGAATTGTGCCCATTAAAATCACCACACCAAACAACATTACCATTACTCTGTCCTTCTATTTCCTTTAGTTTCCTTATCTCTAATCTTTTGCATGGATTATAATAATTTATGATTACCAACTCTTTCCTTTTAACCCACACTTTTACTACCACATGTTCACTACCTATACCAATTACTCTATATGATATTCCTTGTTTTTTAAAAGTGGCACATCCTCCTCCTCTTCCTCCCTCCTTTCTGTCTCGTCTTACTGCCACATAACCATATAATACATAATCTAAGTTTGGCTTTAGCCAGATCTCTTGAATACACACTACATCTGGTTTTTCTTTTCTATTGACTATAAATTGTTTAAAACTTGTCCATTTGCAATCTGGCTTCTCGCGTTCCATTGTAATATTAACACTATTAATTTTAACACCCTACACATGCAGACTCATGGCTTGACTGCATTCTTAGCTCATCATTTATCTCTTCCCATTTTAGCCCTACCATATTCAAATGATGTTCTGCTGTTTCGCAATAATCTGAATCCTTTCCGTTTTTGACTTGATCTCATACATTGCATTTATCACACCTGCTATAAAAGTCACCAACTTTTTTTCCATCCATGCGTTCTTCTTATATTGCAGCTCATTCACCATCATTTGTTCTTCAGTAATTCCTCCTTCCTTATTTTGTTTTCCCTGTCCTACCATTTTAACTGCCTCAGCATATGAGATTCTTTCCTTTTCTCTTACCTGTTGCACCTCCACCTCCTTTTTATACACTTCACATCCCCAATATGCAACACTGTGACTTCCTCCACAATTGCAGCATTTTGGCTTCACTCCCTCTCCACACTTCCCATATTAATGTTCCCCTCCACATCTAGCACATCTTCTTTTCCCCTTGCATACCTTAGCTACTTGACCAAATTCCTGGCAATTAAAACATCTCATGGGTTTTATAAAGTATTCTCTTACATTGCATCTTTAGAAACCAAAATACACCACATTTGGAAGTACTTTTTCCCACAAACTCTATCTGTCCTGATAGAGTTTGAGGGAAAAAGTACTTCCAAATGTGGTTTGGGACTCTTTTTTTCTCTGCTCCCCTTGTCATTCTTTTAACATTCTTCACCATATTATTTTCCACCTTCAGGTTCTCCACTAGTTCTCTTATGTTAACACTGAGAGGAACCCCACAGATCACCCCCTTTCTACCATTAAGTCTTTTTTCTCCCACTTTCACAACCTTAAACACTTTAACTCTCCCAACGCTCATCATTTTCTTTGCCTTTTCTACCTAAGCTTCAGATTTGCATCCTATTAAAAGGTTTCCATCTCCTAATATTCTTGCATACTTTACTTCCCCAACCTGCCCTTTAATGATTTTTGTTAGTTTGATTGGATTATCCTTCTTAACTCCTCCTTCTCCCTCAAGCCTAACTACTACATTCATCAAACCTTCCTCTGTCTTCTCCCCTTCTCTTCCTTCATTCTCCGATTCACCTACGCTAGATGAACCTTTTTTCCTCTTTTTCCGAATTTTCCCCTTCTTGCTTTGGTCTCCTCTCCTTAACTCAGCCCTTTCACTTTCCTTACTTCCTTCTTCCTCACTATAATCCATACTGTCACTATCGAATTCTGTCTCCCTTCCCGCCATGTTGTCTGGTGTTGCACAGAACCATGTAACAATACTGTTCCAGAGCTTTACAGGCCATTGGTCGATATTCTCACTACAAGTCTTCCACAACACCCAGTCTTACTGTTTTCCTGCTTCAGTAGTAGAAAGTCCACAGTCAGCTGATGTCCTCTCCGAAGCGCATGTCTCTCAAAACTCTCCTTACTCCTCAACAACAGTCCACATGCAGGTTCTGTCGACACGCCCAGCAAAACTAAGAGTCCTAGAAGGTGTCAACATAAAAGTCTTAGGAACTGAAAGGTGACAAACGGTGACAATTAGAGAACTTCTTAGCATAAAATAAACCTCAATTATCTAGCGATACAGAATGTTAAAGGAAAGAATAGAATTGTTTTTGATGATCAAATTTAGCATGTCCATGAATACTGTATTTGTAGAACTTGTTTTGTTTTCAAGCAGCTAATGTCACAGTTTACAGAAAATCCACAACAATTGCTGTGCCAAGCTACAAAAATGTGATCTCAGTGATTTAGACCTTGGCATGATTGTTGGTGCCAGACGGGCTGGTTTGAGTATTTCTGTAATTGCTGATCACCTGGGATTTTCACTCCCAACAGTCTCTAGGGTGTAAAGAGAATGGTGCAAAAAACTAAAAACATCCAATGAGCGGCAGTTCTGTGGATGAAAATGACTTGTTGATGAGAGAGGTCAACGGAGAATGGCCAGACTGGTTCAAGCTGACAGAAAGGCTACAGTAACTCTTCTTAACTATCATTTTCTTCTTAATTTTTAACTTAAGAAAAAAGTAACGAATATTTTGTATTCCCGAATAAACCTCTTAAGAAAGTTCTTATCTATTTTCTTCAGACTGTTCTTAAGAAAAAACTTAAGAAGCATTAAAATTCTCAAAATGTTTTATCTTAAATATCATCATAAATAACATCTTAAAGTTAGGATAACCTCACAGTTGTCTTAAATTCTAAAAGATGTTTAATTTATTTACTGGGTTTTTCACGTTGAGTCTGAAGTCGCAGTGGGCTGTTTACGTAGAAATTTTATTTTAGACCAAAAAATGTTTTTGACTGCTTTGTGTTTAATTATACTATTATTTTCAGCTTGTAAACCATGTAAATGTTATCACCAAATTCAAACAATAAGTGTTGTTTTGAAGCTTCTTGCGATTAACATTTTTATTGATTCATCTATTAGAAAGGAACAGCAAAAAAATCAATATTTAACCCTAACTAATCTTGAGAATAGAAGCCGCAGGAATAACATTTGAATTGTTGGAATTCCTGAGCATGAGGAGGGCAGAGATTTGGTGAAATTCCTAGACGAGCTTTTCCCGAGCCTGCTCGACATAACAGGCCACAAGCTGGAAATTGAGCGAGCTCACAGAGTCCTAGCTCACAGATCTGCTGAGGGAGAAAGGCCCCGATCGATTCTGGCCAAATTTCTGAGATCATCCAATAAAGATCTCGTGTTGCACCAGGCGAGGAGCAAAGGAAAGCTTTCTTCGAAGAATCACAATATTTTCTTGTTCCCGGACTTGCGAACTCGACAAGAGGTAAACGCGATCGGTTGAAGGAATGCAAGAAACTCTTACATCAGCAGAAGATCACTTTTGCTCTGATGTTTCTGGCCAAACTGAGAATAAACACCAAGGACGGCAGCAAAGTATTTACATGTCCCAATCAGGCAATGTCTTTTATTGAAACAATGGTTGGGTGTTTTTCTTGTGAGTGGATTGACTTTCGGAGGAAGCTGGGCACCATTTTTGTTTCTTTTTACGTTGGCTTCGCTGAGCGACTGGAGCTTGTTTTGTTTTGTGGATTAACACTTTTCCTTAAAGAAACTTTTGCATTGACGGAAGTTCACTTTTACAATGAAGTTCCTGGGCAGATTGAGATTAGACACTACGGATGACCGCAAAATATCTACATGCCCACACAAAGGATATCTTTTATAAAGTTGGCAGGCTGTGTAAATCATGGGATATACTTTTATGCGGCCTCCAAGTGAATTGACTCTTGACCATCCGAGGAACCGAAATATAGATATAATACTATTTTGTCACAGAAAGTGAAGTTTTGGTTATTCAGGGCAAGACTTTACTTTGAGTCGGGGGACAAAGCAGGGAAGATTTTTTTTGGCTAGTTTCTTTCTATCATTCCCACCATCTGCTAGTGGTGAAATTTTTACCTCAGCCATTGATATTAATAATGCCTTTAAAGAGTTCTATCTTGATCTTTATAGTTCCTCGTCTTCGTCTACTGATGAAGATATTAGAAACTTTGTGGAACCATTAGATCTTCCTAAACTGAAGACTGAGCAAAAAAACTCTCTTGATTCAGAGATAACCTTGGAGGAGCTTGATGAGGTAATTAAGTCCCTACCTACTGGCAAGGCTCCGGGGCCAGATGGTTTTGCCGCAGAATTTTTTAGATCCTATGCTACAGAATTGGCTCCACTTTTGTTAGAAGTTTATACTGAATCATTAAAGAATGGAAAGCTTCCTCCAACCATGACACAAGCCCGGATCAGTCTGATTCTTAAAAAGGACATAGATCCAAGCGAGTGTAAAAGTAACCGTCCAATCTCCCTGATTCAACTAGATGTAAAAATGTTGTCAAAAATGTTGGCTAACTGATTAAGTAAGGTTATGACATCTCTTATACATATAGATCAGGTGGGGTTTATTTGGGGCCGCAGCTCTTCTGATAACATCAGGCGTCTCATCAATATCATGTGGTCAGTAATGAATTATCAGTTGCTGCCATCTCACTTGACGCCGAAAAGGCATTTGATATGGTAGAATGGGATTATCTTTTAAAGATTTTGGAAATGTATGGGTTCGGGAGTACATTTATTGGTTGGATTAAGTTATTTTATAGACACCCTGTAGCAGCGGTACAAACAAATGGATTAATTTCAGATTATTTTACTCTGGATAGGGGCACTCGGCAGGGTTGCTCTCTTTCCCCATTATTGTTCTGTCTTGCCCTGGAACCATTAGCAGCCACAATGAGAAAGGAGGATGATTTTCCAGGGGTGGTTGCGGGAGGTGTGGTGCATAAACTTCTGCTTTAAGCAGATTATATTTTATTATTTGTCTCTGAACCTACTAGATCTATGCCTTGCCTCCACATAATTATTAATTCCTTTTCCAAGTTCTCAGGATACAAAGTCAATTGGTCTAAATCCGAAGCTTTGGCTCTGACAGCATACTGTCCAGTAACGGTATTTGGGGATTTTATTCCCAGCAAATTTGTCTGATTTAGTTAGTGTTAATTTTGATCTTTTATTAAAAAGGTTTGAGCGATGTGGGCAGGTGGGCTTCATTACATTTATCGATGATTGGGAAGGTTAATGTTATTAAAATGAATTGTATTCCAAAATTTAACTACCTGCTACAATCTCTCCCTGTAGATGTCCCCCTCTCTTATTTCAAGCAATTTGATAGCATAGCGAAGTACTTATTTGGAATAGTAAACATCCCAGATTACATTTTAATAAGTTACATAGGCCGATAGACAAAGGTGGGCTAGGCCTACCCAAGATTTTGTTTTATTACTATGCGTTCACTCTCAGACATTTGGCTCTTTTTTCACTTCCACCTGAGAGAGCCCCTCCCTGGTTTGTTATTGAACAGGCAGTTCTTGCCCTTTTCGCCATTACAAAGCATCTCTATCAAACTAATCAGAAAGGTTAAGTTACACCCCGTTATTTCGCAATTACACTTGGCATGGACTAAAGTGTCCAGATTGTTTAAATTGGACACTTATTTAAATGTTGCCTTGAGCATATGACAGAACCCAAGATTGTGTATTGGCAAGTCCCCTTTCTGCTGGCCAGAGTGGATTGTGAGGGGGTTGCTACACTCGGTGATCTATATGAAATTAGAGTGTTGAGATCGTTTGAAAACTTGGTCCAACATTTTGGGATCTACAGACCTCAGTTTTATAGGTGTTTACAACTGCGCCACCTGCTTTGTACTATTTTTGGGAGTAGCACACACCACTCTAAGGAGGCAGATGCTTTGGGAGAGGTGATTGCGGCTTTTGGAAATGGTCATGAGGCATCAGTGTACTACTCCCAGTTTATTCAGAGTCTGGGGCACGGAGCCTTAACTTCTCTCAATAGAGTATGGGAGAAAGATTTCAACTTGGCATTGGAGGAAGGAGTTTGGGCTAAGATTCTTAAAAACGTTAAGTCTGCATCTAGAGATGCAAGGGTGTGTCTTATACAATTAGCATAGATTTTATTGGACCCCCTCTAGACTGTATAGGCTTGGTCTTAAAGACACACCCACCTGCTGGAGATGCCAATCGGAGGATGGAGACATGGCCTATGTTTATTGGTGTTGTGTCGAGATCCAGAAATTCTGGTCGACGTTTCAGAATTTTGTGTGCGATGTGGTGGGCACTCGGGTTTCGTTTTGCCCCAGACTTTGTGTTCTGGGTGATGGAGCGGCCATCGATGTGGGGGATGGCCATATAGAGAACTGGGTTCTGACCTGTGTGATGATCACCAGGCAGGTTATTTTGAGGGGTTGGAGGTCAGCTGGTGTGCCCCCATATCCGGAGTGGTGCATGGAGATGGGGAGGGTAGTGGCTTATAAGAAGGTGTCATTGGGAAGATGGGGTGATTTAGATTTGTTTGTCCGTAAATGGGGCAGGTATTTGGAATTTTTGGGGGCTCTCGGGTGGGGTGTGGAGAGAAAACTGTAGTATAGTTTTTAAGTGAGTATGATTATTATGTGTGTATATGCATATGTAGGTTCTACTGGTTGTTTAGATCAGTGTTACTATCAGAAATAATTAGTAATTATTTCTTTAATTATTAATTAATATTTAAATTAAATAATAGAATCTAACTCATTAAAGCCTCATACGGCGCACCAGTAAATGTAGTGTGCTACGTTCGGGAGTGGGTTTGGTTATTAGCAATAATTATAAATTATTAAAATCAATAGAACATTGATTTGAATCAATGTTAGCTCTTTTAATCCTTCACATCAACAATCAAAGATAACCATCAAATTCAATAGAATATTAATTATTATCAAAGATAATCATTAATTATTAAAATCAATGGAACATTGATTAGAATTAACACTAGCTTATTGATCCTTCAAATTCAACAATCATCAAAGTGAATTATCAATTATCAAAATCAATAGAATATTAATTAAGGATTAATATCGCCGTGGCACCACCCTGGAATCAGGGACTAATAACCAGACAGTATAACAGTCTCAATATTAGATTGTTCTCTTAAGAAAATCGACATTCAAAAGGAAACAATGAAGGCTTGAATCCGAGCACTGACATCCCCTGCCAGCATTTGACACAGATGTATGCAAAACAAACCAAAACACTTCTCTTTGAAATATAACAAAATTTATTTATGCAGTAATATAAATTAATAATCAATACAATGCAGTCAATAAACTTCCGACTTACAACTACAAACTAAACAGTGACATGATTAGATATGGTAACCAAAATAAGCCTATAACACATGAGAGGAAGGTGTGTGTGTGTGTGGGTGTGTGTGTGTAAGGAGTGACGTGCACAAAATGGCGGACGTGACTCTCGTGGAGAGTACATCACGTGAGATTTCCGGCCAGAGAATATGGCTGCGAATGTGGGTGGAGAGAAGCCGGTTAATGGCGTCTGCCCATTTACCGTATGTCTCCGCTTGTACGATAACTTAGGGACAAAGCTGAGCTTTATCACGAAGTTATCTATTAGCCAAAAGTGTGTGCGAGAATGTTTGTGGTAAGTACGAGAGAGAGAGAGAATAAAGTGGCGGCACCAAAGCCGGTTTCGCGATTGTGGTAGAGAAAGCAGCTGTTAGTTTATCACTCAGAGACGTGGTGGATGGCTCGTAAACCATCCCGCGGTCTTTAGTTCTTTAATGGATAAACTCAGTGTGCCGGTCTCACCCGCGATGGTGGAAATACACAACAGTCCAATGTGGTTGGACTACAACACAGCAGATCTCATTCGTGATAACAGTACATTACAGTAATACCTTGAGTATTATTAGCAGCAATGAGCAGACCGCAATGAGCGGTCCATAAACTGTACAAGCAATAACCTTGATACACAAGAATAACACACTATAATATTCTATATCTGCCCAGACGTAAACCTCTTACTTGAATCGCATGAGGACGCAGGTAGAATGTGTGTTCATCCGTCATTTGACTCCGACTCGTTTCCTCGAGGCTCGGGTGATGACAGGAGGCCGTTTCCTCGCTCTGTCGGCGGGCAGTACAGCTGCTGATTCTCGGTGGGCTGGCGGAGAAATCAGCGGCGACGTCGACTTTATTGAAGAGGGAAGAAAAATCTTTTTTTCTCTTCACTTCTGCAGGCAAACAGATGAAGATGCGGATTGCTCGGCAGTCTCCTTCGGATCCGTTAGAGTGTTCGGTGGAACACGGAGAAATCTCAACTCATCCAGTGAGATGGAGATTGTATGGCCACAGTTTCAAGTCGGACGTTACTTTCTTGTGCCACGAGGCTACACCTGAGAGCAGAGATGAGCTGCGTCTACACATGGCGAGCAAAGTTGCTGGAAGCAATGCCCAGATGGATCTCAGAGGTATTTCTACTCCTGATGACGTCATGGTTGAGGGGCGTTCTGTCGTGTGCCTCATCCAATAGGAGTTGAGAGTTCGATCCTTTAGTGAGCAAGGCTTCATGGGATTTGTAGTCTGTTTTGGACTCCCTTTGTTTGATTTTGGCGCGATTTTTATCAGTAAGATTTATGACTTTGTGTGTGGGCCTCAGTCAGGCTTTTTACAACTGTGTTAGGCCTGCCTTTGTCTTATATCTGAATACATGAGGCGCAACACATATGTATGTATTCTTGTATTCTTCTAAAATCTTAATTTGTGTTCATCAGAAGACAGAAAGTCATACACATCTGGTATGGCATAAAAGTGAGTAAATGATGAGAGAATTTTCACTTTTGGATGAACTATCCTTTTAATTCCGAACATAGCCATAAACTCAAAAATCAGTTTAGATATACACAGCAGTCAATTTGGCCATGGATTAGGAAAGCTTGGTTATTCAGTTTGAAGGACTATTGGAAAAGTAAATCATTATGTAAAGTTAGTTTCTTATTGTGAGAAGGAAAGGCAAACTGGCTTTGAGTTGATCTTTTCAGGCTTCTGACTTGCATCTTACCTTTGTACTGTGATTGAATGACCTGTGTTCCTATTAGTGGAGCTAGCAAAAAATGGAAATCCAATCTTGAGTTACTTCTTAACTACATGAAACAAAGCATCTCTCTGATATGGGACAGTTTCTTAAACAAATGAATTTAATTAAGGAGAAAAAATATTATGTTCTACCTGCACTGAAGGTGTTTTCCCAAATAAATTCTGTTCAAACTAAAAACTAATAAATAAATAAATAAATAAATAATTCTGTGGAGGCAAGGCATAGATCTAGTAGGGTCAGAGACGAATAATAAAATATAATCGCGTAAAGCAAAAGTTTATGCGCCATACCTCCCACCACCACCCCTGTAAAATCCTCCTCTTTTCTTATCGCAGCTGCTAATGGTTCCAGGGCAAGACAGAACAATAATGGGGAAAGAGGACAACCCTGCCGAGTGCCCCTATTCAAAGTACAATAATCTGAAATTAATCCATTTGATTGTACCACTGCTACAGGGTGTCTATAAAGTAACTTAATCCAACCAATAAATGTACTCCCGAAACCCATATATTTTCAAAATCTTATAAAGAGAATCCCTTTCTACCATATCAAACGCCTTTTCAGCGTCAAGTGAGATGGCAGCGCCCGGAGTCTGATCATTCGCCACTGACCACATGATATTGATGAAACACCTAATGTTGTCAGAAGAGATGCGGCTCCTAATAAACCCCACCTGATCTATATGTATAAGAGATACATATACTCATAACTTTACTTAATCGGATAGCCAACATTTTTGCAAAACATTTTACATCTAGCTGGATCAGGGAAATTGGTAAGTTTCCATGATGATACTTGAAGACTGATTGCTCACCATATTCAAACAAGCCAACTCTCATATCTGTAGGACAGTCTGATCAGGAGATATCCATCTGATATGGCAGTGAATGGGTTTTGGTTGCTAGGGTGCACTAAATGGTTGCTAGGTTGTATGCAGTTGCTAGGGTGTTAAAGAGATGGAGTGAAAGAAAGAATAAAAAGAGTGGAGTGATGGAAAGATAGAAAAGAGAGTGATGGAGTGATAGATAGAAAGTATGAGTGGTGGAGTGATAGTAAGTAGATTGAGTCCTCTAAATGGGTTATTACAGGGAAAAGTTTTCACACCTTGAATGAGAGTCAATTTAAAATCAGTCCTGTTCGGGAGTCCGATACAGGAATAGCAGAAGTCTGATCAGTTAGAAAAGATATATAAACCTGAGTCAGAACAGTCTGAAGGTCTGACCCAAGTTTGGTGGTTGTAGCTTTAAAGCTCTAGGAGGAGATACTGTTTAAATTTTGGCTCAGAAGAAGAAGAAGAAGAAGAAGAAGAACTAGATAGTAAAGTTTGAAGACAAACTTTATGTTGGCTTGACAAAGCCTTGTCTGAAAGTTTAAAATAGTTTGAAGAGTTGGAAGTTTGAAGGTCTTACAGTCAGACAGACAAAAGGAACATCATACAGATAGACAGCCAGCTGCAAGAAGTCCTATGCAACCCTACCCCTTGCTTGTTTTTCTGAATGGCAAATTGGTTGCTAGGGTAACCCCATTTGGTTGCTAGGCAGTTACCAAGGTGATACTGAAAAGGCTCCTTGCTACCCTGAATCAAATGAACAAAACCAAAAGTCTCTACAATGTTCTGACGCAAAGATATGTGATTTGTTACTTGGTTACTAGGGTAACCCCATCTGATTGCTAGGCACTTACCAAGGTGATACTTAATATGGCTCCTTGCCATCCAGAGTGAAATAAGTCAACCCGGAAGTCCCTACAATATTTTGGTGAAGAGATATGTGATTTGTTACTTGGTTGCTAGGGTAACCCTATATGGTTGCTAGGCAGTTACCAAGATGATATTTAACAAGGCTCTTTGTTATACTGAATGAAATAAGTCAACCTGGAAGTCTCTAATGATTTTCTGGTGCAGAGATATGTGATTTGTTACTTGGTTACTAGGGTAACCCCATGTGGTTGCTAGGCAGTTACCAAAGTGATACTTAATGAGGCTCCTTGCTATCCTGAGTGAAATAAGTCAACTCGGAAGTCTCTACAATTTTCTGGTGCAGAGATATGTGTTTTGTTACTTGCTTGCTAGGGTAAGCACATGTGGTTACTTGGCAGTTACCAAGTTACTTAACGTGACTCCTTGCTATCCTAAGTGAAATAAGTCAACCCGAAGTCTCTACGACATTCTGATCCTGAGATACCCATCTTAGTGATTTTGTATGGAAGTCAATGGTGTTTGGTTGCTAGGGTGGTCTAAATGGTTGCTAGGGCGTGGCTAAGTAGTTTCCATGATGATACTTTAAGACAGATTGCTCACCCAATTCAAACAAGCCAGCTCTCATGTCTGTAGGACATTCTGATCTGAAGATATCACACTCAGCCTTTTTGAATGGAAGTCAAAGGGATTTGGTTGCTAGGGTGCTCTAAATGGTTGCTAGGGTGTGCCTAAGTAGTTTCCATTATGATACTTGAAGACCGATTGCTCACCCAATTCAAACAAGCCAACTCTCATATCCATCTAAGCCATTTTGAATGGCAGTCAATGGGTTTTGGTTGCTAGGGTGCACTAAATGATAGACAGACAGAGAGACAGACAGATAGACAGATAGATAGATATGACAGAGAGAGGGAGGAAAATTTATAAATTGAAAAAAACAGATAAAGACAAATATTGCATTGATATGGCAATACTGTAAAAATAGTAATTTAAATAAAGTTTGATTGAATTTGATAGAAATAAAGATTCAATAGAGTGGCCCTCAGCATATTAAGAGACAGATAGAAATAGAGATTTGATAGAAGATCAGCCTAAAGCATGTTAAAGCCTTCTGTTGGTGGCTCAGATTTGAATTTTGACAGTTGGAGTTTGAATAGTCGTGGCTCACCTGAACATTCCATCAGTGTAAATGTATGGTATTTTTCTGATTTATGATCGTCCGCTATGGGAAAACCATAAGTCTGATCAATTAGAAGAGATAAAGCACACTATTCGGGATTAGTCTGAAGGTCTGTGCCGAGTTTGGTGCATGTAGCTTAAAAGCTCTAGGAGGAGTTAGATTTAAAATTTTTTGTCTCAAAACAATAACTATAACTGGATTGAAATGTTTGTGGACAAACTTTAGGTTGGCTTGAGAAAGCCTAGCCTGAATGTTTGAAGTAGTTATAAGTTTAAGTAGTAGTTTTAAAAGTTCAAAGTTTAAAGATCATAAGACCATTCAGTCTATCAGACAGATAGACAGACAGACAGACAGATAGATAGATAGATAGATAGAGAATGACCCTCAGATAAACAGATAGATAGATAGATAAATAGACAGATAGATAGATGTGTTTTCTACCTGGTTGCTAGGGTGAGCTAATTTGGTTGCTAGGCAGTTAGCAGGGTGATGCTCAAAAGGATCCTTGCTACCCTGAGTCCAATGAATGAAACCAGAAATCTTTACATTGTTCTGGTGCAGAGATATGTGATTTGTTACTTGGTTGCTAGGGTAACCCCATCTGGTTGCTAGGCAGTTACCAAGGTAATACTTAACATGGCTCCTTGCTATCCTGAGTGAAATAAGTCAACCCAGAAGTCTCTACAATTTTCTGGTGCAGAGATATGTGATTTGTTACTTGGTTGCTAGGGTAACCCCATCTGGTTGGTGGGCAGTTTCCAAGGTGATACTTAACAAGGCTCCTTGCTATCCTGAGTGAAATAAGTCAACCCAGAAGTCTCTACTATGTTCTGGTGCAGAGATATGTGATTTGTTACTTGGTTGCTAGGATAACCCCATGTCATTGCTAGGCAGTTACCAGAGTGATACTTAACAAGGCTCCTTGCTATCCTGAGTGAAATAAGTCAACCCAGAAGTCTCTACTATGTTCTGGTGCAGAGATATGTGATTTGTTACTTGGTTGCTAGGATAACCCCATGTCATTGCTAGGCAGTTACCAGAGTGATACTTAACAAGGCTCCTTGCTATCCTGAGTGAAATAAGTCAACCCAGAAGTCTCTACGATTTTCTGTTCCTGAGATCAGGATCTCTTAGTGATTTTGAATTGAAGTCAATGGTGTTTGGTTGCTAGAGTGCTCTAAATGGTTGCTAGGGCATGGCTAAGTAATTTCCATGATGATACTTGAAGACTGATTGCTCACCCAATTCAAACAAGCCAAATATCATGTTTTTTTGGTTGTTAGAGTGCTCTAAATGGTTGCTAGGGCGTGGCTAAGTAATTTCCATGATGATACTTGACAACTGATTGCTCACCCAAATCTCATGTCTGTAGGACATTCTGATCTGAAGATATCACACTCAGCCTTTTTGAATGGAAGTCAAAGGGGTTTGGTTGCTAGGGTGCTCTAAATGGTTGCTAGGGCGTGGCTAAGTAGTTTCCATGATGATACTTGACAACTGATTGCTCACCCAATTCAAACAAGCCAACTCTCATGTCTGTAGGACATTCTGATCAGGAGATATCTAATCCGTTTTGAATGGCAGTCAATTGGTTTTGGTTGTTAGGGTGCACTAAATGGTTGCTAGCTTGTATGCAGTTGCTAGGGTGTTAAAGTGATAGAGTGAAAGAAAGAATAAAAAGAGTGATGTAAAGATATAAAAAAAGTGATGGAGTGATAGATAGAAAGTATGAGTTGTGGAGTTATAGGATGTAGCTTGAGTCCTTTAAAGGAGTTATTACAGGAAAAAGGTTTCAAACCTTGAATGGAAGTCAAAGAGACATGAGGCCTATTCAGAAGTCCGATACTGGGATACCATAATTCTGATCAGTTAGAAAAGATATAGCACACTATTCGGGATTATTCTGAAGGTATGTGCCGAGTTTGGTGCATGTAGCTTAAAAGCTCTAGGAGGCGTTAGTGAAATTTTAGTCTCAGAAAAATAATAATAATAATAATAATAATAATAATAAGTTTAAATAGGATTTCAGTAGGTTGGCTTTCTCAAACTAACCTAACTAGAAAGCCTAGCCTGAAAGTTTGAAGTAGTTGTAAAAGCTTGAAGTTTGAAGGTTTTAAGTTTGAAGTAGTTATAAGTTTAAGTAGTAGTTTTAAAAGTTCAAAGTTTAAAGATTATAAGACCATTCAGTCTATCAGACAGATAGATAGATAGATAGATAGATAGATAATTTGCTTGCTAGGCAGTTAACAAGGTGATACTCAAAAGGCTCCTTGCTACCCTGAGTCCAATGAAAGCAACCCGAAGTCTCTATGATGTTCTGTTTCAGAAATATGTGATTTGTTACTTGGTTGCTAGGGTAACACCATATGGTTGCTAGGCAGTTACCAAGGTGATAGTGAAAAGGCTCCTTGCTACCCTGAGTCAAATGAAAGAAACCCGAAGTCTCTATGATGTTCTGGTGCAGAGATATGTGATTTGTTACTTGGTTGCTAGGGTAACCCTATCTGGTTGCTAGGCAGTTACCAAGGTGCTATGCAAAAGGCTTCTTGCTACCCTGAGTCCAATGAACGAAACCGGAAGTGTCTACAATGTTCTGGTGCAGAGATATGTGTTTTGTTACTTGGTTGCTATGGTAAGCCCATGTGGTTGCTAGGCAGTTATCAAGGTGATACTCGAAAGGCTTTTTGCAACCCTGAGTCCAATGAACAAAACCAGAAGTCTTTATGATGTTCTGGTGCAGAGATATGTGATATGTTACTTGGTTGCAAGGGTAACCCCATCTGGTTGCTAGGCAGTTACCATGGTGATACTCAAAAGGCAGCTTGATACCCTTATTCAAATGAAAGCAACCCAAAGTGTCTGTGATGTTCTGGTGCAGAAATATGTAATTTGTTACTTTGTTGCTAGGGTAACCCCATATGGTTGCTAGGCAGATACCAAGGTGATACTTAACATGGCTACTTGCCATCCTTAGTGAAATAAGTCAACCCGGAAGTCTGTACGATTTTCTGGTGCAGAGATATGTGATTTGTTACTTGGTTGCTAGGGTAACCCCATCTGGTTGCTAGGCAGTTACCAAGGTGATACTTAATGAGGCTCCTTGCTGTCCTGAGTGAAATAAGTCAACCCGGAAGTCTCTACGACATTCTGATCCTGAGATACACATCTTAGTGATTTTGAATGGAAGTCAATGGTGTTTGGTTGCTAGGTTGCTCTAAATGGTTGCTAGGGCATGGCTAAGTAGTTTCCATGATGATACTTGAAGACTGATTGCTCACCCAATTCAAACAAGCCAACTCTCATGTCTGTAGGACATTCTGATCAGGAGATATCCATATAAGCCATTTTGAATGGCAGTCAATTGGTTTTGGTTGCTAGGGTGCACTAAATGGTTGCTAGGTTGTATGCAGTTGCTAGGATGTTAAAGTGATAGAGTGAAAGAAAGAATAAAAAGAGTGATGTAAAGATTTAAAAAGAAACTGATGGAGTGATAGATAGAAAGTATGAGTGGTGGAGTTATAGGATGTAGCTTGAATCCTCTAAAGGAATTATTACAGGAAAAAGTTTTCATACCTTGAATGGAAGTCAAAGAGACATGAGGCCTGTTTGGAAGTCCGATACTGGAATACCATAATTCCGATCAGTTAGAAAAGATATAGCACACTTTTCGGGATTAGTCTGAAGGTCTGTGCCAAGTTTGATGCATGTAGCTTAAAAGCTCTAGGAGGAGTTAAGAGTCAGAAATTTTAGTCTCAGAATAAAATAATAATAATAATAATAATAATAATAATAATAAGTTTAAATAGTATTTCAGTAGGTTGGCTTTCTCAAGTCAACCTAATAATAATAAGTTTAAATAGGATTTCAGTAGGTTGGCTTTCTCAAGCCAACCTAATAATAATAATAATAATAATTATAATATTAAGTTTATATAGAATTTCAGTAGGTTGGCTTTCTCAAGCCAACCTAATAATAAGTTTAAATAGGATTTCAGAATGTTGGCTTTCTCAAGCCAACCTAATAATAAGTTTAAATAGGATTTCAGTATGTTGGCTTTCTCAAGCCAACCTAATAAGTTTAAATAGGATTTCAGTATGTTGGCTTTCTCAAACCAACCTAATAATAATAACTAGATAGGTACATTTCCTGAAGAAAATGCGAGTGGTGCTTGCCGTGGCAAAATTCATCACCACGATGTCCCACCAACTGCCCCAAGTTGAAAGATGCCACCCCCATGACAGTAGGATGTTCTGGTGCAGAGATATTGGTGTTGTTCCATGGCTGTTAGGGTGTTCCATCTGGTTGCTAGGCTACTTGCCATCCTGAGCTAAATAAGTCAACTCAGATGTCTGTACAGTTTTCTGGTGCAGAGATATGTGATTTGTTACTTTGTTACTTTCTCAAGCCAACATAATAAGTTTAAATGTAATATTAGTCTGTTGGATTTCCCAAGCCAACATAATAAGTTTATATAGTAGATCAGTATGTTGGCTTTGTCAATTCCCCATTAATGCAATAATCAAACCCCGAACTTCCCCCAAACAAAACAAACAGAAAAAAGAAAAATGTGCGCATTAACCCCGCTTACGACAGCGTCAACTGGCGTCAATCCCTCTAAACTCAGTAGGTCCATGTACGCATACGAGAGCCCCCGCAACAACTTTGCCATCAGATTGCTCAAGTCCGGTGCTTCTGCACAAATTTTATGAGGCAAAATTACATAACCCCAGCCAACAGGCAGAATAAACACATAGAACACGTAGATTCAAGTTGGACTCAAGATGGCGCATTGGACTCAAGACGGTGCCGAGTATGGCTGATGCGTTGCGAGCTCCTACACAACATTGCAGTTTTTTGTTTGTTTTGTTTACATTTCTTATGTTTTTTGTCTTGGATGTTGTCTGCCTTATTGTCTACGACAGACAAACACTTTTGGACATTGATTCTGCAATTGCACACCGTAAACCGGACTTCAAATTCCTTAATGCCGACCCGCTGTTTACAAACACGCCAGTGGAGCCCTTTGGCTGGACAGCCTGGCCGTGGAAACGCAGAAGGAAATGGGGAAGAAGATCCAGCGTTCTCATCAGAGTAAGACTTCGCTCAAATCGACCCCCGCTACCCAGTATTCTACTGGCAGATGTTCAGTCTCTAGACAACAAGCTCTGCGAGCTGAGAGTGCGGATCTCTTTCCAATGAGAGACGAGGGACTGCTGCATTATCTGCCTTACGGAAACTTGGTTGCTAGGGTGCTCTAAATGGTTGCTAGGGTGTGGCTAAGTAGTTTCCATGATGATACTTGACAACTGATTGCTCACCCAATTCAAACAAGCCAACTCTCATGTCTGTTGGACATTCTGATCAGGAGATATCTAAGCCATTTTGAATGGCAGTCAATTGGTTTTGGTTGCTAGGGTGCACTAAATGGTTGCTAGCTTGTATGCAGTTGCTAGGGTGTTAAAGTGATAGAGTGAAAGAAAGAATAAAAAGAGTGATGTAAAGATATAAAAAAAAGTGATGGAGTGATAGATAGAAAGTATGAGTTGTGGAGTTATAGGATGTAGCTTGAGTCCTTTAAAGGAGTTATTACAGGAAAAAGGTTTCAAACCTTGAATGGAAGTCAAAGAGACATGAGGCCTATTCAGAAGTCCGATACTGGGATACCATAATTCTGATCAGTTAGAAAAGATATAGCACACTATTCGGGATTATTCTGAAGGTATGTGCCGAGTTTGGTGCATGTAGCTTAAAAGCTCTAGGAGGCGTTAGTGAAATTTTAGTCTCAGAAAAATAATAATAATAATAATAATAATAATAATAATAATAATAATAATAAGTTTAAATAGGATTTCAGTAGGTTGGCTTTCTCAAACCAACCTAACTAGAAAGCCTAGCCTGAAAGTTTGAAGTAGTTGTAAAAGCTTGAAGTTTGAAGGTTTTAAGTTTGAAGTAGTTATAAGTTTAAGTAGTAGTTTTAAAAGTTCAAAGTTTAAAGATTATAAGACCATTCAGTCTATCAGATAGATAGATAGATAGATAGATAATTTGCTTGCTAGGCAGTTAACAAGGTGATACTCAAAAGGCAGCTTGATACCCTTATTCAAATGAAAGCTCCGACACAACATTGCAGTTTTTTGTTTGTTTTGTTTACAGTTCTTATGTTTTTTGTCTTGGATGTTGTCTGCCTTATTGTCTATGACAGACAAACACTTTTGGACATTGATTCTGCAATTGCACACCGTAAACCGGACTTCAAATTCCTTAATGCCGACCCGCTGTTTACAAACACGCCAGTGGAGCCCTTTGTCTGGACAGCCCGGCCGTGGAAACGCAGAAGGAAAAGGGGAAGGAGAGCCAGCGTTCTCATCAGAGTAAGACGTCACTCAAATCGACCCCCGCTACCCAGTATTCTACTGGCAGATGTTCAGTCTCTAGACAACAAGCTCTGCGAGCTGAGAGTGCGGATATCTTTCCAACGAGAGACGAGGGACTGCTGCATTATCTGCCTTACGGAAACTTGGATGTCTGCTGAGATTCCAGATTCAGCCACCGAACCCGCGGGGTTCTCTGTGCACTGAGCGGACAGAGCGAAAGACCTCTCAGATAAAAGCAGAGGTGGTGGTGTATGTTTTATGATCAACAAATCCTGGTGTGATCAGAGGAACGTACATTCTATCAAGTTTTTCTGCTCTCCTGATCTGGAATTTCTTATGCTTCTGTGTCAACCATTCTGGCTACCGAGGGAATTCACAGCGGTCATTATCGCTGCTGTGTACATCCCGCCACAAGCTGACACAGACCAGGCACTCAAGGAACTGTATGGCAGTATAAGTGAGCAGGAAACTGCGCACCCTGAGGCCACATTCATTGTGACTGGGGACTTTAACAAAGCCAATTTCAAATCAATCGCACAAAAATACCACCAACACATCAGTTTCATCACACGAGGGGACCGGTTTTGGACCATTGCTACTTTCCCTTCCGGGATGGCTACAAATCCCTCCTCCGCCCACCATTTGGCAAATTGGACCACTCTTCCATTCTGCTTCTGCCTACAAGCAGAAACTGAAACACGAAGCACCCACCCTCAGAATGATCCAGTGCTGGTCGGACCAATCAGATTCTACGCTACAAGACTGTTTTGATCACGTGGACTAGGAGATGTTCCGGTCCGCCTCTGATGACGACATCGAGATTTACGCTGATAGCGTAACGTGCTTCATCAGAAAGTGCGTAGAGGATGTTGTTCCGACCAAAATAATATGGATCTACCCCAACCAGAAGCCATGGATTAATAACGATGTTCGCGCATCACTTGATGCGCGGACCTCCGCTTTTAATTCCGGGAACGCGGAGGAGCATAAACTATCAGAGCAGCCAAACACCAGTACAGGACAGTTTAACAACACCAACTCTAGAAGCATGTGGCAGGGAATTAATATCATCACGGACTTTAAAGGGAATAAAAACTCTGTCGTGAACACCGCTGCCTCTCTCCTGGATGAGCTAAATACTTTTTATGCTCGTTTCGAGGGAAATAACACCGCCCTCGCGGAGAGAGCTCTCGCGGCCGTAGCTACAGAGGTTAGTTCACTCTCCGTCTCTGTAGCGGATGTAACCCGATCCTTCCGACGGGTGTATATCCGTAAAGCCGCGGGTCCAGACGGCATTCCCGGCCGCGTCATCAGAGCGTGCGCGAACCAACTGGCTGGTGTTTTTATGGACATTTTCAACTTTTACCTCTCCTTGTCTGTGGTCCCCACATGCTTTAAAACATCTACCATTGTGCCTGTACCAAAGCAATCCAAAATCACTTGCTTAAATGACTGGTGTCCTGTTGCTCTGGCCCCCATCATCAGCAAATGCTTTGAGAGACTAATCAAAGATTACATCTGCTCTGTGCTGCCTCCCTCACTGGACCCATTGCAGTTTGCTTACCGCAACAACCGCTCCACTGATGATGCCATTGCATCTGCACTACACACTGCTCTCTCCCACCTGGAAAAAAGGAACACATATGTGAGAATGCTGTTTGTAGACTACAGCTCAGCATTCAACACCATAGTGCCCTCCAAGCTTGATGTGAAACTCTGGGCTCTTGGCTTAAAGAGCTCGCTGTGCAGCTGGATCCTGGACTTCCTGTCAAGCAGACGCCAGGTGGTTAGAATAGGCAGCAACATCTCCTCATCACTGACCCTCAACACTGGAGCCCCACAGGGCTGTGTTCTCAGCCCACTCCTGTATTCCCTGTACACACATGACTGTGTGGCAACACATAGCTCCAATGCCATCTTTAAGTTTGCTGATGATACAACGGTGGTAGGTCTGATCACTGACGATGAAACAGCCTACAGAGAGGAAGTGCACACTCTGACATGCTAGTGTCAGAAGCACAACCTCTCCCTCAATGTCAGCAAGACAAAGGAGCTTGTGATGGACTTCAGGAGAAAAGACAGAGAACACAGCCCCATCACCATCAATGGAGCACCAGTGTAGAGAGTCAGAAGCTTCAAGTTCCTCGGTGTCCACATCACTTTGGAATTCACATGGTCCATCCACAATGAGGCCGTTGTGAAGAAGGCTCACCAGTGCCTCTTCTTCCTGAGATGGCTGATGATGTTTGGAATGAACCACCACATCCTCACACGGTTCTACACCAGCACTGTAGAGAGCATCCTGACTGGCTGCATCTCCGGCTGGTACAGCAATAGCACTGCCCACAACCGCAAAGCCCTGCAAAGGGTGGTGCAAACTGCCAGACACATCATCGGAGGTGAGCTTCCCTCCCTCCAGGACATATATACCAGGTGGTGTGTGAAAAAAGCTCGGAGGATCATCAGAGACTCCAGCCACCCGGGCCATGGGCTGTTCTCACTGCTACCATCAGGCAGGCAGTATCGCAGCATCAGGACCAGTACCAGCCGACTTCATGACAGCTTCTTCCCCCAAGCAATCAGACTTTTGAACTCTTGATCTCCCACAATCAAAATACATCAGCACTGCACTTTATTACTCTTATATATCACACCGGACTGTCATAAATTATATTATAATTATATTCTCTCTTAACAACACACTGGCAACTTACTATCAACCGACAGCCTGAATGTCAATACAGTACAATACAACCTACTGTACATTTTATATATACTATATATACTTTTTTATTGTATAATGTGTATTCTATATTGTGTGTATTGTATACTGTACATTGTATGTTATTATTTGTATATTGTGTTATGTGTAATTATGTGTATATTAGATTTTAAATTGTGTTGTGTTAATCTGATGTTTATTGTAAATTGGTATATGTCTCATCACTGTCACGACTACTATGTTGTTCGGAACTGCACCCAAGAATTTCACACACTATTGCACTTGTGTATATGGTTGTGTGACAATAAAAGTGATTTGATTTGATTTGAACTCGACCATGCAGCTCATTTTTGTTCAAGTATCGTCGTATTGTGCTCCTTGAAACAACCACAACGTCTTTTTCCAGAGCAGCCTGTATTTCTCCTGAGGTTACCTGTGGGGTTTTCTTTGTATCCCGAACAATTGTTCTGGCAGTTGTGGCTGAAATCTTTCTTGGTCTACCTGACCTTGGCTTGGTATCAAGAGATCCCCAAATTTTCCACTTCTTAATAAGTGATTGAACAGTACTGACTGGCATTTTCAAGGCTTTGGATATCTTTTTATATCCATTTCCATCTTTATAAAGTTCCATTACCTTGTTACGCAGGTCTATTGACAGTTCTTTTCTGCTCCCCATGGCTCAGTATCTAGCCTGCTCAGTGCATCCACGTGAGAGCTAACAAACTCATTGACTATTTATACACAGACACTAATTGCAATTTAAAAAGCCACAGGTGTGGGAAATTAACCTTTAATTGCCATTTAAACCTGTGTGTGTCACCTTGTGTGTCTGTAACAAGGTCAAACATTCAAGGCTATGTAAATTTTTGATCAGGGCCATTTGGGTGATTTCTGTTATCATTATGATTTAAAAAGGAGCCAAACAACTATGTGATAATAAATGGCTTCATATGATCACTATCCTTAAATAAAAGGCAGTTTTTTTCTTTATTTTCAAGATCAATGCCAAAATTTCACAATTTCTGTCAGGGTATGCAAACTTTTGAGCACAACTGTATATATAAAATATATATATATAAAAAAAAGAGTATGTCTTGACCCCTTTAAAAATATCTTGATATATTAAAAGTATTTGAATATGGTGATCATTGTTGGGTGTAATCTGATTACAAAGTAATTGGTTACTGTAATTTTTGTCATGTAAAACATTACATTTTAAATTCAAATAAACAGATTACAGAGAGTTACTTCCTTTAAAGTACATTACTTGGGTTACAAATTTCTAAGATAGCATTATTTATGTAGAATTCAAACAAAAATAGACATTATTTTGAATTGATTGAGAAAAAAAAACTAACTTTTCTGTGAAAAGTTAGAAAGTAACATAAAAGTAATTAGTAATGTGATTTCTACAATGGTGACAATTTTTGCCAAAGCTCTATTTCCTCTGTATTCATACTACAGTGCAAGGCTGTTGGGCCTTTTACCCTAATAAGTAATGTTCCTCTAGCTGCTTTTACATTTACGTGAACACTCACATGAGATGAAGACTCCAGTCATATCAGTGACCTTATAAAAGCTGTTTTATTCTACATTGAGAGGGTTTGAACATGGGGGCTGCCATGTTAGAATCACATGACCTGCCGAATACTACGAGTTCGCATAATCTCAGTTACCGTCCTATTATTTTTTACACTTTCACTCACTGATTAAAGTAATCATAGCTGTCTGTGAATAGTGAATTTCTACAATTTCATCTGAAACTGAAAACTATTGATTTTGAATGATGCTGCATCCAAGCCACTAGGTATCAGTGTAAGTCTAAGATGACACGATGCAAAAGATACAGAGTGCATCTTTAAACATCAACCACCAACACAGTTCTGAATGTTTAGCTCAAAATATATCAAATCACAACTGAAATGTTTTTGTACTTTGGCTTGTTTGTACAATCTGTAGTTTCAAAAGACTGCATACTTTACTACATTAATATTCCATAACAGAGCACTCACATTTTTAAGTATTACATATTTAATGCTAGCAAATTATTAAAACCTTCCCTGTTATGACTATATGTTTTCTCTGATCTAGTTCAGCAGCACATTAGTGGCTGTTTTCAGTGTATTTGTTTTATTATAATAATCATGTACTTACACTCAGGAGTAATGGGCGGTTCTCTTTGACCGCGCCCACACACCCCAGACAGCCAATCACCATGATGATGCTGCCGAGGATGATGAGCAGATTGGCGGCAGACAGCGACGGCAGAGAGGACGAGAGCGTGGCGAAGTTTCCTTGCGTGATGGCGAGCCAAATACCCACTCCAAGAATACCACAACCGCCAAGCTGCGAGAGAGCAAAAACACATAACAAACACTGAATGGTCACAGGCTCTCTGGAATTAAGAACAAACATTTAAATGCCATTTTTAAAATTGTACTTCTGGCTGAAAATACAACTGAAACCAGCCTGGCCACCAAATTAGTTAGACTGATTTGGTTTTGTTTGGTGGTTTTAGAGTATTTTTGGGCACATGTCTGCAGGTCAGGGTGGGAGAGCAGCTGACCAGCTTAGGCTTTTTTCCCTAGCAGATGCAACTGTAATGATTTGTCCACATTGGAGAGAGAGAGATGTGCATATACACTACCGGTCAAAAGTTTAGGGTCACTTACTCATTCTTTATTATTATTATTTTTCACATTTAAGGATGATAGTAAAGTCATCAAAACTATGGAAGAACAGAAATGGGACTATAGGAATTGTGTTGTGACTAAACAAAATCCAAAATAAATCAAAACTATGTTATATTTTACATCTTTTATTATTCGGTCCAAGTCATCCATTTAAAAAAAAAAAAAATTAATACAATTTTAGTTTTGTAATGAAATAAATTAATATGTTGGCACAATTATATTTCCCTATCTGTCACTCACTCGACGTTGTGTCGATGTAGTAACACTAGGGGTCACTCTTGGGAGCCCGAGACACCTCTGGTCTTTGATAAAAGGCCAATGAAAATTGGCAAGTGGTATTTGCATGCCACTCCCCCGGACATACGGGTATAAAAGGAGCTGGTATGCAACCACTCATTCAGATTTTCTCTTCAGAGCCGAACGGTCATACTCACTGAGCTGAATTCTCACGACTGTTCATTCACCTCTGCTGAATCTGACGGCGCATTTCGTGGCTTCTCCCCACTCTGCACTGGTGCACTGCAGAGAACGCCCCTGGGCGCTTCGGTATATATTCCTGAAAGTGTATATTTCTCTAAAAGAGCGGCACACACGGAACGTCTTTTTAAAGATGCGTCTTTTTAAAGATGCCTTTCCGATTGTGTGTTATTCCTGGTTGCGGTCGTTACTTCTCAACTTCAGATGGTCACGATTGCTGTCTTTCTTGTCTGGGCGCGACCCACACAGAAGCAGCGTTCGTGGATGGTTCATGTTCTCACTGCGAGAACATGACCATGGCAATGTTGCGGTCCTAGCGGATCCCCGCCTTGGTCCTTCTACCTACGGGTTTGAGGCCAGCATGGCTGGGGGTAATTTGGGGACCTCAATGGGACCGCCTCCGCCGAGTATCCCCCCGTGGACCTCCCATTCCCCAGCATGCTCGTCTGCCCCGATCGGGCTTCCAGATGAGTCCGCTGATCTGATGCAGGAACTGCGCTCGGTGACCGACCTTGCTCTCCGAGTGATGAAGGTCACGGCGCGGTCTCTGTTGGGCAGACGATGTCCACATTAGTGGTCCAGGAGTGCCACCTTTGGCTCAACCTGGTCGAGATGGGTGAGGCCGACAAGACACGGTTCCTTGCTGCCCCCATCTCCCAGGCTGGCCTATTCGGCGACACCATCAAGGACTTTGCCCAGCAGTTCTCGAAGGTAAAGCAGCAGATGGAGGCTATCCAGCATATCCTGCCCTGGCACGGCTCAAGATCCTGTACCCCATCTGCTCGTCGCCAAGGGCGTCCACCTGTGTTGATTGCACCGACTCCGCCGCAGCCCACCCCTTCAGCCCGGCCCCGGCGTGGAGCCCACCGCAGGAAGCAGACGCCACCCGTCTCATGGCCGGCCGCCAAGAACCCACGAAAGGCTTCAAAGCGCCCCTGAGATGGGCGACCCAGTGTCGACGAAACCCACTGCCTTGGAGCTGGTAAGAAGACCACTCCATCCCCCGGTGGAGGGCCTGGTGGAGAATCTTTTGTTGCATTTTCATTTGATTTCGCCGCACG
This sequence comes from Myxocyprinus asiaticus, assembly GCF_019703515.2. Classification (NCBI taxonomy): domain Eukaryota; kingdom Metazoa; phylum Chordata; class Actinopteri; order Cypriniformes; family Catostomidae; genus Myxocyprinus; species Myxocyprinus asiaticus. The sequence goes on along the minus strand of NC_059361.1, from coordinate 47,508,992 downwards.
CCCAAGTGGCTACGGTACCCAACAGTTTAGCAAAAGAGCGGTTTCCTTCTTCCCTGGGTCACATCCCTGGCGTGCACGGACGTCATCACAACCACCGTCCATCTTTTTTCCCTTGCAGGATTGGTGTTCCAGTGGCAGTCTCCCCGCCCCAGCATGCCCAGCTGTGGCACATATCCACCACCGATGTGACAGTCTCCACGGTTTGCGAGGACAGGCATCTTCCTCCCCCGTTCCAGGCTGTTCCGGGGGTGGTCACAAGGAACCAGGTAAGTGCTTCAATGTCCCTAGATTCACGGCCATGACAGTGTGTGGCACCTCGAGCTCCGCCCTGCCGCAAGGCCCCACCTGCTGGTACATCCGATGACGTTGTCCCTTTGATCCCCCTTGCGCGGAACTTGGATGTGTGGCTTGCGCTTTCCAATCCGTCGTGATGGCTGGTCCGGACCGTCCGACTCAGCTACGCGATTCAGTTTGCCAGGTGTCTGCCCAGGTTCAGCAGTATCCACTTCACCTTGGTGAAGGACGAAAACACTGCTACCTTGCACGCGGAGATCGCCACCCTCCTATGGAAGGGTGCGATAGAACCTGTCCCTCTGGCCGAGATGAAGAAGGGGTTTTACAGCCCCTACTTCATCGTACCGAAAAAAGGCGGTGGGTTGCGGCCAATCTTGGACCTGCGAGTACTGAACCGGGCTTTACACAGACTCCCGTTCAAGATGCTGACACAAAAACGCATTCTGGTGAGCGTGTAGGGCTTTACTGGTTGTTTAGATCAGTGTTACTATCAGAAATAATTAATAATTATTTCTGTAGTTATTAATCAATATTTAAATTAATTAATTGGATCTAACTCAAAACCTCATATGGGACTCCAGTAAATGTAGTGTGCTACGTTTAGGAGCAAGTTTGGTTATTAGCAATAATTAATAATTATCAAAGATAATTATTAATTATTAAAATCAATAGAACATTGATGAGAATCAATGTTAGCTTTTTTTAATCCTTTAAAATCAACACTTATCAAAGATAATCGTTAATTGTTAACATCGATGAAACATTAAAATTAAAACTAGCTTATTGATCATTCAAATTCAATCAAAGATAATTATCAATTATCAAAAATCAATAGAATATTAATAAGGATTAACATTGACGGGGCACCACCCTGAAATCAGGGACTAATAACCGAATATTAAAACAGTCTCAATATTAGATTGTTTTCTTAGGAAAATCGACATCCGAAGAATATCGATTTTCGGGAAAAAAAAAACAATGAATGAAGGTTTGAATCCGAGCACTGACATCCCGTCAGCATGACACAGGTATATGCAAAACAAACCAAAACACTTCTCTTTGTAATATAAACAAAGTTTATTTATGCAGTAATATCAATTAATAATTAATACAATGCAGTCAATAAACTTCCGACTTACAACTACAAACTAAACAGTGATATGATTAGATATGGAAATAAAAAAGAATCCTATAACACATAAGGTGTGTGTGTATCAGTGTGTGTGTGTGTCAGTGTGGTTAGTGAGAGAGAGAGAGAGAGAGATTATTAAGTGACAGCCCGAAAGCTGAGTTCGCGATAGCTGGAGATAAAGCAGCCGTGTTCATCACTCAGAGACGCGGTTTTACGAGCGGGGCTCGTAAAAGTCCTGTGTTATTTGACTCTAATGGATGAACTCAGTTTGCTGTCTCACCCGCGATGGCGAAAATGCACAACAGTCCAATTTGGTTGGACCACAATACAGCAAAACTTGGCCTGTCCTCTTCCCCTCGCGTCTTCACGAAGGTCGCAGAGGCAGCTCTTGCCCCATTAAGGGAAGTGGGCATTCACATTCTCAACAATCTCGAAGATTGGCTAATCCTAGCTCACTCTCGGGACATGTTGTGTGCAACAGGGACTTGGTGCTCTTGCACCTCAGCCATTTAGGACTTCGGAACAACTGGGAAAAGAGCAAACTCCTCCCGGTTCAGAGCATCTCTTTTCTCGGTTTGGTGTTGGACTCGGTCTCATTGACAGCACACCTCAGAACTCTTTCAGAGGCTCCTGGGGCATATGGCATCCTCAGCGATGGCCACCCCGCTCGGGTTGATGCATATGAGACCGCTTCAGCACTGGCTTCAGACTCGAGTCCCGAGACGGGCATGGCGCCGTGGGACACATCGCGTGGCCATCACGGCGGTCTGTCACCGTCTCTTCAGCCCTTGGACCGACCTCTTGTTTCTACGGGCAGGTGTTCCCCTAGAGCAGGTCTCCAGGCACGTCATGGTCACGACAGGCGCCTCCAAAACTGGCTGGGATGCTGTTTGCAATGGGCACGCAGCTGCCGGCATATGGACAGGCCCCCGGCTGCGTTGGCACATCAACTGCCTTGATTGTTGTTGTTGGCAATTCTGCTCACCCTGCGGAGGTTCTGGCCGTTGATCCAGGGCAAGCACGTATTAGTTTGGACAGACAACACGGCATCGGTAGCATATGTCAACCGCCAAGGCGGTCTGCGCTCTCGTTGTATGTCACAATTCACCCGCCGTCTCCACATCTGGAGTCAGCAGCACTTCAAGTTGCTGGGAGCCACTCACATCCCGGGCGACCTCAAAACTGCAGCGGATGCGCTGTCACGGCAGGTTACCCTCAGGGGAGAGTGGAGACTCCACCCTTAGGTGGTCCAGCTGATTTGGAGTCGATTCGGACAGGCAAAGGTAGACCTCCCAAGAATCCACCCAATGCCCACTCTGGTACGCCCTGACCGAGGCACCTCTCGGCATAGACGCGCTGGCACACAGCTGGCCTCCTGGCCTACGCAAATATGCATTTCCCACAGTGAGCCTACTTGCACAGACGCTGTGCAAGGTCAGGGAGGACGAGGAGCAGGTCGTCCTGGTAGCACCCTACTGGCCCACCCAGATGTGGTTCTCAGCACACCACGACACAGTGGACAGTAAGTCCTTAGGGAAGCACGACCTGATCATCAGGTTCCTGAGAGGTACCAGGAGGCTGAACCCCTCCAGACCGTGCCTCATTCCCTCAAGGGACCTCTCTGTAGTTCTTCAGGGTCAACAGAGAGCCCCCTTTGAGCCTTTGCAGTCAGCTGAGCTTAAAGCACTCTCCTTAAAGACTGCCCTCCTGACTGTGCTCACTTACATCAAGAGGGTAGGAGACCTGCAAGTGTTCTCTGTCAGCAAAACGTGCCTGGAGTTTGGTCCGGGCTACTCTCACGTGATCTTGAGACCCCGACCGGGCTATGTGCCCAAGGTTCCCACGACCCCTTTTAGGGACCAGGTGGTGAACCTGCGAACACTGCCCCAGGAGGAGGCAGACCCAGCCCTGTCGTTGCTGTGTCCGGTGCGCACTTTACGCATCTATTTGGATCACACACAGAGCTTTAGGATCTCTGAGCAGCTCTTTGTCTGCTTTGGTGCACAGTGGAAAAGAAGCGCTGTCTCCAAGCAGAGGATCGGCCACTGGCTCATTGACGCCATAGCTATGGCATATCACACCCAGGACGTGCTGCCCCCGGTAGGGCTATGAGCCCATTCTACCAGGGGTGTAGAACTACCTCCTCTGAGCTGAAGACGTGCGCCATTAATTCCCATTAATGTTCACAAACTATGTTCCCTGGTTGACTTCCTCCAAGCCCTGTGGCAGTCAAGTTTTCGGAGAGACTCGCTGCCGGCCCAGTACACGTGCTAACTAAGAGCCCTATTCTGGGGTAGGTGCTCCGCTTGTGGCGGTTCCCTGTAAGGTAACCCCATGCGATGTATATCTTCCGCTAATTCGTTTCCCTGTTGGCAAACTGCGTCTTCCTTGGGCAGAGCTCCCTCTGCCACAGTCTCCATGTTTGTAGTAACTCCTCCCCCGTTGGATAGGATCTACCATGAGACTTCTCCACATGGTCGACAAGACCATGTGACGTATTTTCCACTTAAATATCCCCACCTCGCTTTGGGCGAGTTGTGGTCTCCGCGGTGTCCTCCCCTTGGGACGGACACCCCCCGACTAGACCTGGCGGCCCAGTCAGATAATCCCCCTTGTTTTTTAGGGAGTGGGAAAAAAAGAAGGGGAAAAGAGGCCACGACTGGGTTAGCCTGTCTCTATCTTTTGGGTAGTCAACTTGTCCGCAAAGGGCCAATCGACACTCATAACTATGTTGGGGGAGGTTATGTGTCGGCCTGGTGTGCTGGCTACGAGGCACACAGTTGTCTGCCTGTCACACACCGCCAGTTCACGTAACACAGTTCAGCCAGTTGCGCGTCTTTTGTATAGGGACCCCTAGTGTCACTACATCGACACAATGTTGAGTGAGTGACAGATAGGGAACGTCCTGGTTACTTGCGTAACCTCCGTTCCCTGATGGAGGGAACGAGACGTTGTGTCCCTCCTGCCACAATGCTGAACTTCCCGCTGAAATGGCCGGACCTTGTCTCGGCTCCTCAGCATAAAACCTGAATGAGTGGTTGTATACCAGCTCCTTTTATACCCGTATGTCCGGGGGAGTGGCATGCAAATACCACTTGCCAATTTTCATTGGCCTTTTATCAAAGACCAGAGGTGTCTCGGACTCCCAAGAGTGACCGACCCCTAGTGTCACTACATCGACACAACATCTCATTACCTCCATCAGGGAATGGAGGTTACGCAAGTAACCAGGACGTTTTGTCTACAAAACTAATTTCAAACATTTAAGCATATGCCTTCAAATCAAAATGTCGACAAGACTGTAGCACATGTCTCTTATTTTCATTGTCATTTCCCCTCCCTTAAAACCTGTTTTACATTTCAACTCTTTTATATTTCTTCTTCACACTCATTTAAGCACACATGAAGTAAGTTCTACACTACTGACACAAAACAGCTGATTCGACACTGACATATTCAAACCAAAAACATCCAATAGCATTAGATTACACTGTAAATATTTAAGTTTCATTCAACAGATCACCATTGACATTATACATCTGAGATGATTATATGAGCTTGGGCGTTGAATATGGAACTCTATTGGAAGTTATTGGGTAAATGTTGGTTATTGTTTTTGAATTGCTTTTCAAAAGTAATGTTGTTCATTGACACAGCGAAAAAAAAATTAAATGGGCACTTCATGTCAAAACGTTTGCCGACCTCTGCACTATAGAATCATGCCAGTTTATTGGCTAATGGAGCATCTCCTCAGATTATTTTCACTTCAAGTGCCCGATCACTCAGCCTGTGTTGTCCTAGCGGCTCATGCTGAAGTTTTTCACCCTTTTGAGTGGTAACAACATGGACATGAGAAGACGGAGAAAAGACAAACACCAGACTTTTTTGTGTCTTCCTCCTCCCAGGCGAAAGTGTCCTTACTCGCCTATAGGACATTCTCCTAGAGTGGCAGGCGGCCTAGTCCAGCGGCCCTTTTCTTGCAAAACACAGGCCACTGCCATTAGGAAATGCTGGATTGGAGGATTCGTTGCGGAAACAATGGAGAACGTTTCCTATTCTCTACTATTGTGTCATTCTGAAAGAGGCCCCGGCCTCTTTCTACTTTTTAGGAGCATTGTCTTGTGGCGGGTGAGCTCCTGTGTGGACCGGTACCCCAGCCTGTGGAGAGAAGAGGCCCGAAAAGAGCAATTTCCTAAAACAGTGATGATGATCCTTTGCGCTGGGTGCTTCGTCGGTACTGCTGTTCTCCCCGGGTTCCAACAGGAGAAGGCAAGGTTGTGGAAATTGTCTGGACTGCTTCATGGATGCGTGGCAATTTTTTTCCACGAGAAGAGATGCTAATTTCTGTCCCTGTCCCTCTTCGATGGCAGAATGAATATCACACTCCTCACTCCTTCAATGCTGTACTTACTGATTTTAAAGTCCTTCCAAGTGGATTTTGTTAAGGAGTTGTAGTGGCTCGTGCTGGTAAGCAAGTTAATCATGGCGAATGCTTTGCTTATGCCACCGTGCAATGTACATGTTACACTGTGGTAAGCACCACATATTGTCCCCCCGTTGCACATGATGGGGCTCTTATATTTGATCATACAGTTCATATGTTATTACAATTTTTTTAAAGCACTTGAAGACTGGATCACCTTTCAGAGGACCATGGTCTTCCGGCCAGTCAAAGCGCACCTGACATGTTCATTGTGAAACAGAGGTCAAGCCCCTACTCAGCAAATGCACCCAGACAGTTCAAACGCATTCGCCTTTGCTCTGTTTGCCCTCTAAACCAGAAGTCCCCAATCCCCAGGTCGCGACCCAGTACTGGGCCATGGAAGAGTTGCTACCGGGTTGCGAGAACGTTCTGGGAAAGAATTCTGTGCAGCATTGATATACCACTGTTGTGTGCTTTGCACTTTAAGAGGCACTATCCAAATTTACATAAAAAGTGCGATTTCAGAAAACATCGGTTCCACTCTTCCTATAGATGAAGTTACTCTTTACAAACAAATGCTCTGCCCCTTCTGGGTTCTTTTGGTAGCCCAGAAAAGAACTGCTGTGTATGGGCGCTTCGCTCAAATTGCACTAAAACTGCCCAAAAAGTGCTGTGGTTGAAATGCCTCATTTTCCACAGATTATTGGAGATTATGGCTTCTTTAAATTTCCACCAGATCATTGCATCAGGAAAAACACAGGATTTTACATATATGTTGACAATTCACGGGTCACTGTCATTGTTATCGCATATGCTCTATTAGACACAATTGACCCGCAGCAGCTGTTGATTGATATGATTTTTTTTACAAACAAATTATGTAAACTCTGATTGCAAACTGCTGTTTTTAATTTCCATAGTGTTGTCGCTGTGACAGATATGACGACAGATATGATCTAATAATGATCTTATCTGATCAAGACCACTATATATGATATAACAGGAGGAACAGATCCCGTCTCCACCACCGCAGCACACGGACTACTGTTTGTGAAAGGATAAGTGAATAAAAATAATGTCATACTGCTAAAATGATGTCTTTGCATTTATTTTGAATGCAGTAAATAATATTGTTCAATCAAAACGGCTGTTATTAAGTTTTGATATGGAATATGATCATACTGAAGTAATTTTATTAATATTTATTAATATTATTATTTATTGTATGTGGGTTAATAATTTAAGAAGTAAAGACACATATTGCATTTCTAGTGGTAGTTTTTATTTTTATGTATCACATTTCTTAGGCTTTAGAAGCATGTTAAACATGTTAGGATGTGTATTCATCAACCTGTTACATGTCCGACATAATCGAACCAATTTTAAACTTGTTTTGCTGATATTTCAGAAAAGAACCCACATACTTTCTTCACTGTAAACCATAGATATTCCATTATAATAACTTTTATTAACATTAAAATAAATTTTTACATTCTATAAAGCTTAAAAGATTATTAAAACTGCAGCACTGCCAATATCCGTCATTGAAATCTGCTGTTCGTAAGAACCCGGAAACGGGTTTTCCTTCGGTGTGACGTCAGAGTGATTTCATCTATAGCCAATGTCAACATGAGTGTGAAACTAACGTTGGCCCGGTTGCTAGGGAGGGTAGAGTCACATGGGGTAACCTCCTCATGGTCCTGATTAGTGGTTCTCGCTCTCAATGCGCATGGTAAGTTGTGCGTGGATCGCGGAGAGTAGCATGAGCCTCCACGTGCTGGGAATCTCCCAGCACATGCACAACGAGCCATGTGATAAGATGCACGGATTGTCGGTCTCAGAAGCGGAGGCAACTGAGACTTGTCCTCTGCCACCCGGATTGAGGTGAGTAACCACGCCACCACGAGGACCTACTAAGTACTGGGAATTGGGCATTCCAAATTGGGAGAATAGGGGATAAAAAAAATAAAAAAGAAAGTCCACGCAGAAGGGAGTTATTCTCTCCCACAGACAACACTGCTCAAGAACTACAAGAAACGGCTGGATTGTAGTCCAGCCATTTCTTCCGTAAAATATCTGTCACTATGTTATACATTTGCATAATGCCTGCCTAAGGGCTACTTTGGCCTGCCCTCAAACAAACATAGTTATAGCAGAGACCAGGATGAGTTGGGTTAGTGTTGTCGCCATGTCGAGAAGACGATGTTTTCTTCACTGCAAAAGCAAAACCTCTTTGTTTGGACTTCCAAAGGCAGACGAATTAAAGAATCAGTGGTTACAATTTATTTTAATTATTTAGCAGTACAACCACAACCAATGCCGGATTTTCAAGACGGTTACTCCTGAAAGATGGTGCAGTTCCCACTTTGTTGGGACAATCTGGCACTTCAGGAAATGGATTTATTGAGGATTCCACATTTTCAGCTGGTAAGCCTCTCTTCAGGAAGCCACCTTAAAAATTGAATGATTGTGTCAGAGGTTCAGGATTTTAAGATGTTGGTTTTCACACTTTGGAGAAGAGCATCGAGATCGAGAAAAATCAGGCGATTGTGATTATTAATTAGGTTAAGTCTAAAGGCTACTTTGTTCAGGAGGCCTATTTTTTCAGATAAAAATGTAATTATATATAAATAAGCAATATGAGAAAAGATTCTCCTCTTAATTTATTTTTTTAATGTCATTTTGCGCATGTAAATGGTATATTTACCCTACCCTTTGTTTAGTGCTGGATAATAAATTTTACAGATGTAACGTTGTTGGCTGCTGACAATGATGGCAATGACGAAGACGTGAAGATGAAGATGAGAACCCAAGTGCAGTTTATTTACAAAAGTGAATCCAAAACCCTAACTATAAACGTGATTTAACAAAAACATGACTATGACATTGACACCAAAACAACATTCACATCCAATACTTGACAACTACACAATGGAAAATATGAGGCTTAAATACATGGACATGGGGGAACATAAACCAATGAACAAACAGAACTGATAACAAGCTAATTAAACAATAACCCAATGAAAACATGAAACAAGAACATGGAGGGAAAACAGAAATCACATGACAAGGGAAACAGGAACACATGACATGAACCAGGAACTAGAATTTCAAAATAAAAGACATGAATCAACACAATACACATAACAACAGAATGTCACTTTATGTCCCTTGGATATTTTTAATGTCATTTTGCGCATGTAAATGGTTAATTTACCCTACCCTTTGTTTAGTGCTGGATAATAAATTTTACAGAATGTCACTTTATGTCCCTTGGATATTATTTTCTCAAGGTAAATCCTCATTTAAAAAATAAATAAATAAATAAATAAATATATATATATATATATATATATATATATATATATATATATATATATATATATATATATATTTTTTTTTTTTTTTTAATTATTTATTTTGACCAATTTAATCTAGGTTTATTGCATCACATATTGCTGCATATTATCCAAGTTAATCGCATATAAAAATTTTCCTCCTAACCATGCAGCCTTAGTGGTCAGTTCTTAATTTGTTTGTTCTTTAATAATAATTTTTTTTAAAGGCTAATATTTTGTATGGTTGGGCAGATAAATAAGAAATTAGACTTGTTTTATGAGGTAATAATGTTATCTTGCCTGTATTACCAGACTGACTTTCTTGCATTTTCTTAATACCAACATTTTGAATAATATCCTTGCTAAATGTTCCTACCAACTTTCAAACCAAACCTACGCCCTTGCTACAGTATGATGCCTTAAAATGCTGCTTCTGGAGGCAGCTCACTAGAATTTGTAACAGAGCAATTTGTGCTTGTGATGATCTTTGTGAATTTTATTATATTTAAAGGGTTATCATCGTGTTAAATATCATGGAGTAAATAAATCAGGTCATAGGGATTCAAGCTGACAAAAAAAGGTGTGGGGAACCCTGCAATCATGAAATTGAAGTTAAATATCCAACATGATAACACAAGAAGTTGGCATATTTTCCGAGAGTTCCAGTACTCTAGGATCGGCAACATTACTGATTTACTGAAAAAGTGCCAGCTCCCATAAGACATATTTGCATCAGCTCCAGCATGTTTACATCCCTTGTGTAGTGATCGGAGGCATATTGTGACAGCAGCGTGGGAGACCCATGTTTGGATCCTGGATTGAAACCAGAAAGTAATAGCGTTCGCTTATTAGCAGTGACAAGTTTGCATTTTCACCTCTAACATTAAATTGTTACTCAACTGATGGTTAGGTTTAGGATTTGGGATTTGGGTTGGGAGGGTACAGTTTATAAAATATGCTATCCTCTTCACTGTATTACAGCCTGTACAGCCGAAAAAAAAAAAAACCTCACTTCTCATCTCACTTTTGGCGCCCCTCCTTGGACATTTCACCTGGAAAACGGAGCTCACATGTCCTCATACGCCCAACAAGACTTACCTCTTTGGTCACTGGGGGCAAGGTTTTGAATTTCGGAAAGCACAGACCGATTTTAGCCAAAGAAGTCAACCTACTGTTTCCGGTTTCACTGTGAGATCAGTCTGTAAAAATCATAATTTATACCTTGACCAGCCAGGAGCCCCTTGCTTTCCAATCACTGATTAATACTGATCACTGTCATCCTGCCAGCACGTTAACGCTGACAATCAGAGCGTGTGGTCCATAGAAGAGATGAAATAAATTATTTCTCTTGAAAGCACCTTATTAGGCTCACTTGGTATATGTTGTTCTCTGCTATTAATTCAGCATTGGCCCTCTCCTTTGCTGTAATGATTCTGAAATTCATGCATAAGGTGTCCTTGCACAGATAACAATGTACATTTGGAGGTGGAGTGAATCCCCCATTACTCAATTTTAAAAAATCTGAAATGCTGGTGAAATAAGCATTATCCAAATATCTGCATTTGAATTAACAAAAACTATAATTGTCGATTATTTAACTTGATATTAAAATAACGATTATTCATTTCTATTAATAAAATGCAAAAAAAAAAAAAAAAAAAAACATATTTTGTTATGCCATATTCTTTATTCAGGTTATTCATGTAAGACATTAAACATGCATCAGACTGACAGTGCTAAACTCACTCTTTAGGACTTTAGACACAGTTTGTGTTTGATTTTCTATTAAAAATGAATACCCTCTAACATGACTGGTTAGAAATTTCTTCATTTTATATGAGCTCTATAATTTAGGTTTCAGTAATTCAGTATAGGCATTGATAAATTGCAGTCAGTTAATAATGCATGGTCTATGTTAATGCTGTTAAACCTATAAATGAACACGTTGTTGTGGGCAGGTGCGTACACAATAAAACTAACAGCTGCTTTCTCTCCCACGATTGCGAAATCGGCTTTGGGGCCGTCACTTAATCTCTCTCTCTCTCTCTCGTACTAACCACACACACACGCGACCCCTCACAACATTCTGGCACACATTTTTGGCTAGTAGATAGCTTCGTGATAAAGCTCAGCTTTGTCCTTAAGCTATCGTACAAGCGGATACACGTGGTAACTGGTAGACACCATTGACTGGTTTCTCTCCGCCCACATTCGCGGCCATATTCTCTGGCCGGAAGTCCCGTTTGACATACTCTCCAAGAGAGTCACGTCCGGCATTTTGTGCCCGTCACTCCTTACACACACACACACACACACTCGCTCTCACACACACACACACCCTCATGTGTTATAGGGTTATTTTGATTTCCACATCTAATCATATCACTGTTTAGTTTGTAGTTGTAAGTCAGACGTTTATTGACTGCATTGTATTAATTATTAATTGATATTACTGCATAAATAAACTTTGTTTATATTACAAAGAGAAGTGTTTTGGTTTGTTTTACATATGCCTGTGTCATGCTGACTGGATGTCAGTGCTCGGATTCAAGCCTTCATTCATTGTTTTTGTCGATTTTCCTAAGAAAACAATCTAATAATGAGACTGTTATACTATCTGGTTATTAGTCCCTGTTTCCAGGGTGGTGCCCCATCAATGTTATCCTTATTAATATTCTGTTGATTTTTGATAATTGATAATTATCTTTGATGATTGTTGAATTTGAATGATCAATAAGCTAGTGTTAATTGTAATTAATGTTTCATCGATGTTAACAATTAACGATTATCTATGATAATTGTTGATTTAAAGGATTAAAAAAGCTAACATTGATTTTCATCAATGTTCTATTGATTTTAATAATTAATAATTATCTTTGATAATTATTAATTATTGCTAATAACTAAACCCACTCCTAAATGTAGCGCACTATAAAGGCATTAGTAAATAAAGAGCATCATAGTGAGTGTGTTCCCTATCTGTCACTCACTCGATGTTGTGTTGATGTAGTGACACTAATTGTCACTCTTGGGAGGCCCAAACACCTCTGCTTTTTTGAAAAAAGGCCAATGAGAATTGGCGAGTGGAATTTGCATGCCACTACCCCAGACATACGGGTATAAAAGGAGCTGGTATGCAACCACTCATTCAGATTTTCTCTTCGGAGCCGAGCGGTTGTATTCAGTGCACTGAATTAAATTCCCTCCAAAGACGCACCTCAAAACTGCTGGATTTACGGCGCATTTCAGTGGCTTCTCCCCTTCTACACCCGTGGAGTGCAGAGAATGCCCCTGGGCGCTTCGGCAGAGCAAAAAAAGAGAGTATATTCTAAAAGAGTATATTTTAATTCACAAAAAGAGCGGCACACACACACGGAACATCTTTTTAAAGATGCCTTTCTGTTTGTGTGTTATTCCTGGTTGCGGTCGTTATCTCTCCGCTTCTGATGGCCATGATCGCTGTCTTACGTGTCTGGGCACTGCCCACGTGGAGACATCGTTCGTGGATGAGTCATGTCCTCATTGCGAGAACATGACCATGGCAACATTGCGGTCACGGCTTGCTTTCATAAGAAAAGCAAGCCACCCCTGCGGCTCCCTGCACCGGTCCTTCTACCTACGGGTTTAAGGCTGCGTCGGTTAGCACTGGGGGCGATCTGGGGACATCAATGGGACCACCTCCGCTGGGTATCCCCCCATGGACCTCCCATTCCCCAGCACGCTTGCTTGCCCCGAGCTGGTTTTCGCACGAGACCGCCGGCTCGTCTCAGCACGAGTTCAACTTCTCGTTCAGAGCTTGGGAAGATGATGAGTTATTGAGCGCAGTATTGGAGAGCAGGCTCATCCAGTCTGACGCAGAGGCTTTGGCTGGGCTTCCTCCTTCGGGGCGGCTGCGAGCGTCGGGCTAGAGTGGAACCCTCCACTCTCCCCTGAACCCTCGTGGCTCGACGATTGGTTCCTGAGCTCTCTTTCCTTTCTTCCCGGAAGTGCATGAGGAGCTGACAAGATCGTGGGAGGCACCTTTTACTGCCCGGTCCCTCACTACCCTCGATGGTGGAGTGGCCAGGGGGTATTTGGTGATCCCCCAGGTGGATAAGGCGCTCGCAGTGCACTTGTATCCGCAGAACGCCGCCACCTGGCGTGGGCACCCGAGGCTCCCGTCCAGGGCCTGTAGGTTTATGTCGTCCCTGAAGAATGTGGCATGCGGTGGCCTGCGGTGCTAGACAAGCCGCCTCCGCCCTGCACGCCATGGCTCTCCTGCAAGTACGCTAAGCCAAGGCGCTAAAAGAACTGCACGAGGGTAGTTTCCCCATTTCCCTGGTTGGCCTGTTTTGCGACGCCGTCAAGGACTTTGCCCAGCAGTTATCGGCGGTAAAGAAGCAGACGGAGGCCATAAAAAATATCCTGCCCTGGCGTGGCTTAAGACCCCACACCCTGTCTGCTCGTCGCCAAGGGCATCCTCCTGCAGCAACAACACCGGCTCCACCGCAGCCCGCCCCCGTGGCCTGGCTCCGGAGTGGAGCCCTCTGCAGGAAGCAGACGCCACCCGTCTCGTGGCCAGCCGCTAAAAACCCAAGGAAGACTTCGAAGTGCCCCCGAGACGATCAACCCAGGGACGAGGAAACCCACTTATCTGGGGCTGGTTGACAGACCACTCCATCCCCCGGTGGAGGGCCAGGAGGAGAATATTTTTCGCCACATGCCCAGGAGGCTGCGGCACCCAAAAGCCTGACAAAAGAATGGTTCCCTCATCTCCTGGGTCACATATCCGGTGCGCACAGCCGTCATCATGACCACCATCCCATTTTGGCAGGTATGGCGCTCCAGCGGTGGACCCCCTGCCCCTGTGCGCCCAGCTGTGGCACAAACACACCCACATGGGATTGGTTTCAGTGGACTACGGGGATGAGATTCCTCCTCCCCCCCTCCTCGGCCAATCTTCTGGTGGGCGGCAGGAGCCAGGTAAGTGCTTCGATGTCCCTGGACTCAGCACGGCCACGGGGCTCGAGTCCCCTAGACATGGCACCTCGAGCTCTGCCCCGCTGCGAGGCCCCACCCACTGGTACGTCTATGGGTCTACATCCAACGTGATCATTCCCTTGGTCCACCTTGCCCAGAGTTTGGGCACGTGGCTCGCGCTTTCCAACCCGTCGCGATGGCTGACCCGGACCGTCTGACTTGGCTACGCGATTCAGTTTGCCAGGCACCTGCCCAGGTTCAGCAGTGTCCGCTTCACTTCGGTGAAGGGCGAGAACGCCACTACCTTGCGTGCGGAAATCACTACCCTTCTGCGCAAGGGCGCGATAGAGCCTGTCCCTCCAGCCGAGATGAAGAAAGGGTTCTACAGCCCTTACTTCATCGTACCGAAGAAAGGCAGTGGGTTGCAACCAATCCTGGTCCTGCGAGTACTGAACCGGGCTTTGCACAGACTCCCGTCCAAGATGCTGACACAAAAATACACTCTAACGAACATCCGGCATCAAGATTGGTTCACGGCAGTAGACCTGAAGGACACGTACTGCCACATCTTGGTCTTACCTCGACACAGACCCTTCCTGCGGTTTACCTTAGAAGGCGTACAAGTACAAGGTCCTCCCCTTTGGCCTGTCCTTGTCCACTCGTGTCTTCATGAAGGTCGCAGAGGCAGCCCTTGCCCCGCTAAGGGAAGTGGGCATCCGCATCCTCAACTATCTCGACGACTGGCTAATCCTAGCTCACTCTTGGTAGTTGCTGTGCGCACACAGGGACCTCATACTCTGGCACCTCAGCCGACTGGGGCTTTGAGTCAGCTGGGAAAAGACCAAGCTCTCCCCGGTTCAGAGCATCACTTTTCTCGGTTTGGAGTTGGACTCAGTCTCGATGATAGCGTGCCTCACGATCAAGCATGCGCAGTCGGTGCTGAACTGTCTGAAGGCATTCAGATGGAAGACAGCGGTTCCACTGAAACTTTTTCAGAGGCTCCTGGGGCATATGGCATCCTCAGTGGCGGCCACACCGCTCGGATTGATGCATATGAGACCGCTTCAGCACTGGCTTCAGACTCGAGTCCCAAGACGGGCATGGCGCCACGGGACACATCATGTGGCCATCACGCCAATCTGTCGCCACCTCTTCAGTCCTTGGACCGACCTTGCATTTCTACGGGCAGGGGTTCCCCTAGAGCAGGTCTCTGTTGTGTCGTGGTTACAACAGACGCCTCCAAGACGGGCTGGGGCACTGTATGCAACGGGCACACAGCTGCCGGCTCCTGGACTGGCCCATGGCTGCGTTGGCACATCAACTGCCTAGAGTTTTTGACATTACTGCTCACCCTGCGGAGGTTCCGGCCGTTGATCCAGGGCAAGCACGTGTTGGTCTGGATGGACAACACAGCGATGGTAGCGTACATCAACCCTCAAGGCGGTCTAAGCTCCCGTTGCATGTCACAACTCGCCTGCCATCTCCTCCTCTGTAGTCAGCAGCGCCTCATGTCGCTACGAGCCACTCACATCCCGGGCAACCTCAACACCGCAGCGGAAGCGCTGTCATGTCAGGTTACCCTCAGGGGAGAGTGGAGACTCCATCCTCAGGTGGTCCAGCTGATTTGGAGTCGATTCGGTTGAGCACAGGTAGACCTGTTTCCGGGAATCCTCCCACTGCCCACTTTGGTCACCCTGACCGAGGCCCCCTCGGTATAGATGCACTGGTACACAGCTAGCCCCCTGGACTACACAAATATGCATTTCCCCTAGTGAGCCTACTTGCACAGACCCTGTGCAAGGTCAGGGAGGACGAGGAGCAGGTCGTCCTAGTAGCAACCTACTGGCCCACCCAGATGTGGTTCTCGGATCTCACGCTCCTCGCGACACCCCCCCCATGATGAATTCCCCTGAGGAAGGACCTTCTTTCTCAGGGACGGGGCACCATCACGATCACTCAGGCTAGGGCTCCATCTACGAGGCACCTGTATGCCTTGAAGTGGCATCTGTTCGCTAAGTGGTGTTCTTCCTGACGTGAAGACCCCCAGAGATGTGCAGTCGGATCAGTGCTTCCCTTCCTGTAGGAGGTTGAATCCCTCCAGACCGTGCCTCGTCCCCTCGTGGGACCTCTCTATAGTCCTTCGGGGTCTACAGGGAGCTCTCTTTGAGCCCTTGGAGTCAGCTGAGCTTAAGGCACTCTCTTTGAAGACTGTGCTCACTTCCATCAAAAGGGTAGGGGACCTGCATGCGTTCTCTGTCAGCAAATCGTGCCTGAATTTCGGTCTGGGTTACTCTCACGTGATCCTCAGACCCCGACCGGGCTACGTGCCCAAGGTTCCCACGACACCTTTTAGGGATCAGATGGTGAACCTGCAAGCGCTGCTCCAGGAGGAGGCAGACCCAGCCTTGGCATTGCTGTGTCCGGTGCGAGCTTTACGCATCTATTTGGATCGCACACAGAGCCTTAGAAGCTCCGAGCAGCTCTTTGTCTGCCTTGGTGGACAGCGGAAAGGAAGCGCTGTCTCCAAACAGAGGATCGTCCACTGGGTCATTGACGCCATCGCAATGGCATATCAGGCTCAGGACGTGCCACCCCCTGCGGGGTTATGAGCCCACTCTACCAGGAGTGTGGTGGCCTCCTGGGCCCTGGCCAGTGGCGCCTCTTTGGCAGACATCTGCAGAGCAGCGTGCTGGGCAACATCCAACACCTTTGCGAGCTTCTACAATCTCCAGGTTGAGCTGGTCTCGTCCCGTGTATTGGTAGGCATGAGCAGGTAAGTTCCGGGACAGCTGGCCAGGTGTACCGCTTGCGCATAGCGCCTTTCCCCTCCCTTGAGGTGAAGACGTGCACTCTTGACTCCCAGTCGTGTTCACAGACTGTGATCCCTGGATGACTTTCCTCCTTAGCCCTCTGGCAGTTGAGCTTGCGGAGAAACTCGCTGCCGGCCCAGTACATGCGCTAATGAGACCCTGTACTGAGGTAGGTGCTCCACATGTGTTGGTTCCCCGAAGGCGACCCTATGTTATATTTTACGTAAAATTGTTTCCCTGTTGGCAAACTGCATCTTCCTTGGGCAGAGGCCCCTCTGCCGCCGGTCGCCATGTTCTTTAGAAACTCCTCCCGCTTCAGGTAGGACCTACCATGGGACCTCTCCACATGACTTCCGACAAGACTCGGTAAGACCATGTGATGTATTCCACTCAAAATAACCCCCCCCCACTCTTTTTGGGCGGGGTGTGGTCTCCGCAGTGTCTTCCCCTTGGGAGGGACACCCTCTGACGCAGACACTTATGGCTCCCAGTCAGTTAACAAATTCCACTCTTTTTGTGGAGAAAAGAGAGGGAAAGAGACCTCGGCTGGGCTAGCTTGTCCCTATAGTTGGGCAGTCGACTTGTTCCTGATGGACCGTTCAATGCTCATAAGAGCATTGGGGGAGGTTACATGACGGCCTGGTGTGCTGGCTACGAGGCACACAGTGGTCTGCCCGTCACACACCACCAGTTCACGTAACACAGTTCAGATAGTAGTGGCATTTTGTATAGGGACCCTTAGTGTCACTACATCGACACAACGTCGAGTGAGTGACAGATAGGGAATGTCATGGTTACTTTCGTAACCTCTGTTCCCTGATGGAGGGAACGAGACGTTGTGTCCCCCTTGCCACAATGCTGAACTACCCGCTGAAATGGCCGGGACCTGGTCTCGGCTCCTCAGCACAAAACCTGAATGAGTGGTTGCATACCAGCTCCTTTTATACCCATATGTCCGGGGGAGTGGCATGCAAATTCCACTCGCCAATTCTCATTGGCCTTTTTTCAAAAAAGCCGAGGTGTTTGGGGCTCCCAAGAGTCACTACATCGACACAGCGTCTCATTCCCTCCATCAGGGAACGGAGGTTACGAAAGTAACCAGGACGTTATGAGATGTTATGAGCAGTTCTGTTCCATTACACTAATGTAATCAGGTGTATAATTGCCATCGAATGACGTTTTTCTCTTTTCAAGTGTCTGTGATAATTGTTTGCCTTGATTCTGATTGACAGTCTCCACAGTTTTCAATCAAATTGCCAAGCAATTTAACAATTTCTTTTATAAAAAATGTCAGATAAATATGCTTTACAATGTCACTCTTTATTCCAGCCCACGTAAGAATATTATTAATTCCGTTTATGAGAATGTTTTGACAAAAACCACTCAGTTCACGGCAATCTCCCAGTTATTCCTATGGGAAGTTCTGCAAAGCTTGTCAGAGTGAGCAATGGTAACCAAGAGGGGCATTTCTTAATGCTTTAATAGATATCTACACTATATAATAACAACCACTCAGTATTTCACAACATGTTCTAACAGTTGTAAGTACAACGTTTTTAGCGCTAAACAATGCAAATTCTTGCATGAACACTGTGAATGCACTTTTCAATGGCAATATTTTCACTGAAAAATGCCTTAAACTTAGGGCTGTTTCTCACCAAGACCTATCATATGCCTCCAGAACATTTAAAATATGACACATAAACCATGAGGGGCCAGAACATAAAGCGATTTGAGACATTCTGCTGTGTGATGAGGTTGTATTCTGCGAATCTGGCACCATCTCATCACTTATGGTGAAATACCTTTAATAAATGCTCAAGATACCTGAATGACTGAGAAAATTTCTCACATGCAGTAAATGTCTCTCCTGAACATGTTTGCCCAGGCCTGGCTCCAGCTCTAAGATGTAAGGTGGGCCATAGGACCCTCCAGGTGGGAAGAACAGTTGAAGGGGTGGGTGTAGGTGTAATTCTCAAGGTGGGCCAAGTTCATGATCCCCTGTGGAGCTGGGCCTGTGTTTGTCCAATTACATAAGCACTCGATAGACTCAAGTTGTGTCCAATGTGACAGAGTTGATTGAGAGGAAGTTGAGAGTCTATACAAGCACACGTGACATCGATCATGCATGTCAAGCAGCATGAGATCCAGCCGACTGCAGCTTATCTTCTCAGCTCTACAGGGATGACATGTTGAAAAACAGCATGTGACAAAAGACAAGCTGCTTGCTGAAGAAATAAAAGGCATCCTTTTTTTCTACCATACTTTCTGTCCTACCTATTCACTGATTTTTGGGTGGTGCGTTGATGTACACATCCCCATAAAGAATATTAATGACAACATCTTTTTGTATAATGAATTAAGCTTCATGTGTGACAAACAAAGGCATTGATGGGCAAAACTTGTGCTGTCTGTGAGCAGAACTATATGTTAATGTTTGTCATTTCAACATGACTTGCAGTTTATGCATTATAAATGAAATACTGAGAGATCACAGAGAAGTGTGTTAGCTCTCTGCAGAACTGCAATGCAAACTGTGCAAAAGTGTCCCAATCAAACCTCTGCCGTCTCAGACAAACAAGAGATTCATTATTATCTTTAATGAAATATATTATTTTATGGATTTTAATTGTTTCAAACTTTATAATATACGGTCTATCAAAAACTCAAATTTAAATTTATTTGAGGTAATTTTTTATTTTATTGTAGTTATTTTTGGAGTTATTAAAAAGTATTTTAGATTAGTTTCAGTTTTTTCCAATCATGTTAGTTTTTATTTTCATTTCAGTTAAGGAAAATGTTTTCATTTAGTTTTTGTTTAAGTCTTCATTAACTAAAATAACACTGCTGCACACACGTCTGCATATACAGGGCCGTACAGTGTGACAGTTGTGCTCACATTTGTGATAGAAAATCATATTGTGTGACAACATTTGAACCCCTTTGCAAAAAGTATCATTTCCACCTATGGGAAGTGTTGCAACAAAGAACATGTACAATGAGTCTGATGTCAACTTTACTATTGTCAAATCTCGAGCAGTTGTACACGTTGTCATATTTGCGAATGTTCCTTCTATGCAGTTTGCTGATCTTGTGGGTGTTCAAGAGCCTTCACACAAAAAGAGAGCAGCAGAAACTGATGCGATCAATAAAAACACAAGATATTATTATTTTTTCCCTCAAAGTCTGTGGGCATATAGTTGCTCGATTTTCAAAGGCCGAACTTAAACAGTAGAGCTTTTGAATCAGGATGACTGGATTCAGCATGTTTCTGAGATTCAGAGAAACACATTCCTCTATAGAGTATTCAGTCCAGTGGTCAATGGATATGGATTTTTCAGTTAAAACTATTACAAATAATATGTTAATTATTTTAAAAGTATATATTTTTTTTATTACATAGCAAGACATTATGATTATGAGGGTGCATAGGTTGCTTTTTCCTGCTGAAATTTTTACTCCACTGACAGTTAGGTTTAGGGTTTGGGGATATAGTTAATAAAATATGCATTCTCTTTACTGTATTACATCATTTTAAGCTAAAAACAACAACTTGCTTTACAACTCTCTTTTGGGGATTCCATCGGGAAACTAGAGCACGTGCCCTTACATGCCCAACAACATGTTTGCTTTGGCCACTGGGGTCAGTGTTTAAAATTTCAATAAGCACATACATTTTAGCTAAAGAACTTTCGACCCACTGTTGGTGATTTCACAGTGAGATCCGTCTGGTTGAAATACCATACGCTCGAGTGGCTGTTTAGTCACACTTCAGCTCAGAGTCTGATCCGGGCTGCTGCTGGCGGGATGTAAGCGGATACTACAGATGATATAGAGGTACAGTGTA
Source organism: Myxocyprinus asiaticus (assembly GCF_019703515.2). Classification (NCBI taxonomy): domain Eukaryota; kingdom Metazoa; phylum Chordata; class Actinopteri; order Cypriniformes; family Catostomidae; genus Myxocyprinus; species Myxocyprinus asiaticus. The sequence goes on along the minus strand of NC_059361.1, from coordinate 47,488,186 downwards.
CATCACATATGTAGGCATTTGTGTTGTCGTTCAGATAACACTGTTGGGCCTCATGTATTCAGATAGAAGACAAAGGCAGGCCTAATACAGTTGTAAAAACCTAACTCAAGCCCCCACCTTCCAAGTCGTAAATCTTACTGATAAAAATCGCGCCAAAATCAAACAAAGGGAGTCCAAAACAGACTACAAATCCATGAGTGAGCCTTGCTCACTAAAGAATCCAACTCTCAACTCCTATTGGATGAGGCACACAACAGAACGTCCCTCAAACATGACATCATCAGGAGTTGAAATACCTCTGAAATGCTTCGTGAGTGGCTTCCAGCGACTTTGTTTGCTCTCAGGGGCAACCTCGTGGCACAAGGAAGTAATGTCCGACTTGAAACTGTGGCCATACAATCTCCATCTCGCTGGACGAGTTCAGGTTACTCTATGTTCAACCGAACACTCTAATGGATCCGAAGGAGACAGCCGAGCAATCCGCCTCTTCATCCGTTTGCCTACAGAAGTGAAGAGATTAAAGTTTTCTCTTCCATCTTCAATCAAGTCGACATTTCTGAGTTCTCGGCCAGCCCGCCGAGAATCAACAGCCGTATCGCCCGCCGACAGAGCGAGGAAACGGCCTCCCATCATCACCCGAACCTCAAGGAACCGGGTCAGAGTTAAAGGACGGAGGAAAACACATTCTACCTGTGTCCTCATGCGATTCAAGTAAGAGGTTTACGTCTGGGCATAGATGGAATATTATAGTGTGTTATTCTTGTGTTTCAAGGTTTTTGCTTGTACAGTTTACGGACCGCCATGTCCGCTCATTATTAATACTCAGGGTATTAATTATCACAAATTTGTTTTGCTGTATTGTGGTCCAACCAAATTGGATTGTTGTGCAATTTCGCCATCGCGGGTGAGACAGCAACTGAGTTCATCCATTAAAGAGTCAAATAACACGGGACTTTTACGAGCCCCGCTCGTAAAACCGCGTCTCTAGTGATAAACTGAGAGCTGCTTTCTCTCCCACTATCGCAAAATCAGCTTTAGGGCTATCACTTAATCATCTCTCTCTCTCTCTCTTACTAATCACACACACACGCACACACCTTATGTGTTATAGGATTATTTTATTTCCATATCTAATCATATCACTGTTTAGTTTGTAGTTGTAAGTCGGAAGTTTATTGACTGCATTGTATTAATTATTAATTGATATTACTGCATAAATAAACTTTGTTTATATTACAAAGAGAAGTGTTTTGGTTTGTTTTGCATACGCCTGTGTCATGCTGACGGGATGTCAGTGCTCAGATTCAAACCTTCTTTCATTGTTTTTTTTTCTCCGGAAAATCGATATTCTTCGGATGTTGATTTTCCTAAGAAAACAATCTAATATTGAGACTGTTTTACTATTTGGTTATTAGTCCCTAATTCCAGGGTGGTGCCCCGTCAATGTTAATCCTTATTAATATTCTATTGATTTTTGATAATTGACCATTATCTTTGATGATTGAATTTGAATGATCAATAAGCTAGTGTTAATTTTAATTAATGTTTCATCGATGTTAACAATTAACGATTATCTTTGATAATTGTTGATTTTAAAGGATTAAAAAACTAACATCGATTCTCATCAATGTTCTATTGATTTTAATAATTAATAATTATCTTTGATAATTATTAATTATTGCTAATAACCAAACTTGCTCCTAAACGTAGCACACTACATTTACTGGAGCCCCATATGAGGTTTTAATGAGTTAGATTCAATTAATTAATTTAAATATTAATGAATAACTAAAGATATTAACACTGATCTAAACAACCAGTAAAGCCCTACAACAGTATGTTGCTGTATAAATATTGCAGGCAGGTAGCATTGTGCCTGATGTATCTGCAGTGTGTCAGGCCCAAGAGAACGAGGTGACCCAGTGAGATAAACCCGTTTCACACCTACAGAAAAGCATTTGTGGATACTAATGATGTCACAATGCATTGCATTGTCCGCTAACAAGCCACGAGAGAAGAAAACTGAGTGTGTGTGAACCGCATGAAAGACAAGATAAAGGGATTGAAAGAGTGAGAGATGAGAAGAACAGGTGAACGAGCAGCAGGAGAGAAAACATAAAGGCTATGAATAGATCCACAGAAGAGCTTCAGAGCTCACAGTTTCTGCATCAACATCACACAAATACTGACTGATTCTCCACATATACAGGTCTCATATGCATCTGATGTGTATAATGTACTAGATATAAAATAAATTATAATATTTCTTTATGGAAAAAACAATAGCCTAAACACATCTAGAATCTATACCCTTTCAAAAAATCTAGAATTCTGGCAAATTAGTCGCAAACTTTACTTGATTTTTGTAAAGGTAATTAAAACTGCCATTGTAATAAATAAAAAACAAACTTTTCCCCTTTTACTATAAATGTAGTTTGAATATAAATCTATAACATTTCTGTCAAACAAAGTCCCTTTCAAGGCAAGTCAGTCCACTCGGTGGCCTTCTTTGAATGTGCCCAGACAGTTATTTTCTATGGATATAAGCAGCATAAAAGTAGAGCTACAATCTACTTAAAAACAATCAAGGGACATATCCCTTACAAAAAAACTTACCTAGCCGCAAATTTGCAGCTATTTAGCCGCTTGTTATTTTCACATGCATATGAGCTTTTGATTTGCCGCAAATGTTTGCCAGAAGTTTGCAGCTCTTCGCTGGTAGTGATGAACCTCCGGCAAACCTTTGGCAACAATGGACCACTTGAGGAACGTTTGCGGCAAATTTACCATGAACTCGATTTCGTCAGAGATTTCAAATCAGTAGTTAAATCTGAAAACAATGGTATCATAAATTGTGCTTCTTTTGCTCAGATCACACAAAACAAAATGCTATTTTTAGGCTGGTCCAGCTAATGCGCATGCATGTTCCCAAGTTGACAGACAGGCGATGTCTGTATCTAAAAGGTTATTGGCTCTTTTACCTGTAAGGCGGGACATCCTTTTCTACATCCACCATAATGGTCGTTCAAATTTCTACCATTAATTTTAATACAAAAGCTCTGTCTTGGTCTAAATAGTCTCTGTGAAAATACCAGTTACTGTTGTTGGTGTTACTACAGTATTGGCACACATTAAGTTTTCTCTTCTTTTCCTCGTCAGTGCTGTTTAGAATTTTAGGGCTGCCATATGAGTTGTTTGATTTTCTACATAGTGCTTCAAAGAAGAAAATTGTTGGTCTTTATTCTTATGAGTTTCACAGGTTTTGTAGTCTGCTCTGAGCTGAGCCAAGCCTGGTTTATTTATTTATTGAAGATGTTTCCTCATTTTAGTTGTTTGTTCATGAGCAATATGATTTGAACCATAAATGTGTGGATGTCAGCTCCCTCACAGCTCAATTGTGATTGCTGTGAGAATTGTGTCAGCATACAGATGGAAGGACAGCATGTAAGATCATAGACTGTCGACAGCAGCTCAGAAACACAAATTTACTGCCTGAAATCTTAACCACAATGAAGTCACTCTCTATCTATACACCAGGAGCATTACACAACATCTGCACTGCATTATTCATAAAGACTGTGTGGAATCATCTTAGCCGAGCATACAATCATTAATTTAACTGCTGTGATACAAATACAATTAACTTATTGATTTCATGTATTTTCCATAGGTGTCATTTATGGGTGGAACATGTCCCAGCCACTTTTTGCCTTGGCCAATGTTGTCTCTATCACTTTTTGAAATAGTTTTCGTCAGGTAAGTGTCTAATGCAGAAGAAACATTGCCAATTTTTGAGCTGGAGTTTCCATTTTGTTTGTGTGTGTTATAATACGGTAAGTGTTATTTTGAATGTGATGATGAGTGCTGTGCATGACTTTTTCTTTCTTTTTTTTTTTTTTTTTTTTTTTTTTGGCATATAGAACCAAACATAGCACAGCACATTAATATGTTATACATATATTGATATTACAGTGTAACAGGGGAATTGAAAAACAGGCTTTGGACTTTTAGATTTTTAACAGTCTTAGTGAAGACACATAGCAGTCAAATTCAAAAGAAAACACCTTAACCATAGAATCAGAATCAGAATGAGCTTTATTGCCAAGTATGCTTACACATGCAAGGAATTTGTCTTGGTGACAGGAGCTTCCAGTACACAACAATACAAACAGCAACAAGATGTTTTAAAAAATATTTAAAAACTGAATAAAAAATAAATAAATATTGAAAAGAAAATAAAGTATATATAGAATACACAATAGACAATATTATATATATATATATATACACACACACACTTATACATACATATATACACATTACACATACATACACACACATACACATATGTAGTTCATAGGGGAAGAATTTATACATTTTTGCTTATGTATATAAAATTTTGCCATTAAAATAAAAAGGTTAACAATGAATTCTAAGCCTTTGTTACTTTCGTTTTCATAGAACAAAATAACATCCTTTAATGTAAAACAGTAGTCAACCTTCACTAACTTAAAGATAAATTCTGCCAGTTCAACCCAAAATCTGTTGACAACTTTACAATCAAAAAACTACGCTTTCTCACTTTTACAAAAGAACATAAATCATCAATATCAGTATATCATGAAATTAAAGATTTAACAGGGCAGATGGTATGCAAAATTTTGAAGTGTACTAATTTTACTTTATTATTAATACAATATTTAAAGGGGATTAACCAAGCACTCTTCCAGCTAATATTATCAGTTATAGAACTCAAAAAAAAAAAGATTTCCTCTAAGATACATTTTATTTTGTTTTTGAAGAATATTACAAATATATTTGCTATTGCATTTTTTCTCAGTTAGTTAAACACTGTCTAATATTAATTTTGCTTTTGTCACTGTTGGAGAGTTATAGTAAATATGACTTTTGACAAGCTGAATAAGGGTTAGAGGAATAGCTTTAATGACTAAATTAAATTCCTTAATATGTACGGGGAAACTGTGATTAAGCATGAATTGTTCATAAGTTAAAAGATTCCCATAATTGTCAAACATTTTCATAATATGATTAATGTCTCTGTTAAACCAATTTCTTAAAAATAAAGATTTATTTGCAACAGATATATTAGAATTATTCCAAATGAAGGAGGTGTGAGGAGAGAAATTGTGGGAGTAGCAAAAATCTAAGTAGATCAGATCTAGTTGATCTTGAATTTTAATTAATTCAACCTCTTCCTCTTTAATAAGACTTTGCTTTTATTCCAATATATATAATTGATCAAGTAATTCTATTTCCTTCTGTCTATTGATTTTTTTTAAATTCTTTACTGCATTTAACAGCAATCTTTCTGACATTGTATTTGAAAAATTCCCATTTAGTTTTAAATCTTTCATTTAAACGTCCCAAAATATAATTGGCAATTTTTTTAACACAGGTATTAAAATAATCATCTTTAAGAAGATTATTATTACATTTCCAGTACCCTCTGAGACTAGAGTTCTCTTTTGAGCCCGTAAGAGTTAAAGAAATAAGCTTATGATCAGTTAAAGGGGCATATTTGTGAACATTTCCTTAACATGTTGTAAAGCTGAGGTAGAAATTAGGAACAAGTCAATTCTAGACTGAATTTTTTTTTTTTTTTTTTGTTAGACCATGTGTACTCTAACTGCCCAGGGTTATAGAAACGCCAAGTATCAGTAAGTGATAAGTTGGCACAAAGAGATGCCAGGCTGGTTTGTACAGCACATTGGAGGGGACGAGGGGGGTATCTATAATTTAGATCATCTGTGCATTCATTAAAATCACCTGAAAATATAATATATGAAGCCTGGAACTTATCAAATTTACTTTGAAGAATATCAGAAACTTTTGCAGATATGGTCTTATTTAACGCACTGGAATTGTGACCATAAATATTACAAAATATAAATGTTGTGTTGTCCAGTTTAACAGTTAAGACAACCCATCTTCCATTTTCACACGCAACAAAATTAAGTAGGTCTCCTTCAAATCTGTGCATCAAAACCATTACTCCTGCTGAATGTGAAGTGCCGTGACTGAAATAAACAGAGTTTTCCCACTGAGATTTCCAAAATTTTACATCCAAGTCCATAGAATGTGTCTCTTGACAAAAAATACTGTCAGCATCAATACATTTAAAGTAAAGAAATTAAGCCTTTCGTTTCATGTTTTCTCGAATGCCCATTACGTTCAAAGACGCTATGCTCAAAGAATTGAACTTAAAGTCCATTTAAAAAAACTAGAACATAAACAACCAAGAGCAAAAAAAAAAAAAAAAAAAAAAAGAAAAAAGAACAATAACAATTTAAATCACAGAGCACCAAGCTTCAAGACCTATTGTCTTGAAACTGAAATTGACTAAATATGAAAAACAGGAGATGCAGCAGGCAGTAAACATTTCGTAAAACAGTCAGGCATGTATAATAGTTTAAAGATGTCTCTTTTAGTTTTTCATTCAGTCACGTTTCATTAGTGTCAATCCTTTTCCCCTCAGTGTACACAAACGGACCACGGAATACCGCCCTTTTACCTTCCTCTCTTGCCTTCTTCACCCTCGGCCATAATTTTTCTCTTGCCGCTTTGTCTTCCTGTGACAGTAATTCGGAGATGCGTAACGTGTTGTCCAGTAAAAACTTGGGAGTTTCTGGCTGCTCTCCCAACCTCGTCACGGTAAAAGTGCACTGAGAAGAGAATGACAATGGCCCATTTAGGATTCGCATGTGATGGTGTAGATTTACGACCAAGACGATGAACTACGTCCACCACCCGATCAAGCTGATCTTGGATATTTGGAGCAACTTTAGCAAGAGCACTAATAGTTATCCGTCTAACATCTTCTCCATCAGCCTCTTTCAAGCCATGCAATTTGAGGGCCCATCGCCAACTGTAATGTTGTGCCTCGGCTATATTAGCCTTCAAAGTTACGTTTTCAGCCTTTAGAGCTTGCATGTCTTTCTCCAACATGGATAGCTGTTCATCGTGGGTGTTAATTTCGATGATGAGCCGTTGCACAGAAGTTGCTAAACTGTCTACCTTGGCCGAAGTAAGCTCCGTAGTCTTCTCAATCGATGAAATCTTTAAATGCGTTTGATCAAGTTTCAAGCTAAGCGCTTGAATAGCTTCAAGCACTTCAGAAACATTCTCGGAATCTTGTTTTTCGTACCGACTTTGTTCCTTTTTTTAGCCGGAGAATCTTTTCCAGGGGTTTCAGGCAGACTGGGAAAATCAGCAAGGCAGTGGGGCTCCATATCAGACTCACAAGTAAGTTCCATCTCGTCTGCTTCAGCGTTATGAGGAGGAGAGTGCTGTTACTACTTTTTCTCTTGCCCATATAAAAGGTCTGTTTCTTCAGTTTAGTTAAGTAATAAGAGGTATCTTCATGGTAAATAAATAAATAAAAAAGTGCTAAGTTGTAGGTGCCAGCTGCAAATTCCCAAATTACTGAAGACAGAGAAACAGCATGTCTGACTAGAAGGACGCCATCTTGGCTCCCCTTGCATGACCTAATTAATATTAAATACATTTTGTGACATTGCAACCAGCACCACCACCCCCAAATGAAGTGATACCCATGGTATATTCTGCTTATTAATTTCAGAAATCTTCCACTATTAAACCATTGATGAGTTCAGCATCACCTGTATGACTCGTGAGTTGTCTAATAGGAAGCCTGTAGGGGTCAATGCATCATTTACCGGCATCTCTCTTCCATACATTGCTTGTCAACTATTAAAATCAGCCATTTCACTCCAATTCAATCCAAGATCCTGATTCACCTCATCATTGAAACTACTATGAATCTGTTTGTCTTGCTTAGCCCTTTCACAGCTGTGTTTTGGTGCAGTGGACACAAGTGTTTTTCAGGGGAAAGTAACGGCGGTGAGCACTTACAGATGGCATGTACACAAAGCATTGGGTGGCACAGAGATTTTTCACTTTAAAATCTTTGGAAAAAAACTGTTGTAATGCAGGGTTTAAATCTGCTGTGCTCGGCTTTGAATCTGTTGGCTTGCCATGTTTCTAGGGATTTCTGCTCAGTTGACATTCAGCTTCTTCATTCTGCTAAGCAGCTTTTCCAAAGCAAAGAAATCTTTGATCACATGGCATCCAAAATCCTGTTGGTTAGCTTCAGCAGCACATACAGTATACTGTATTTGCACACTACAAAATACTTTTGAGTTCTTTTCATAAACAGTTGTCTTCTGATAAACAGTTCCATTTGCCCTGGTGCAACATTCAAACCTTGTGATTAAATGTGTCATTTTTTTCAGAGGAATTTAGTGTTGAAGAAGACTTACAGACTTCAGACACATCCCACCTGGCTCACTGGAGATTTTTATGTTTTGGAACTCTTTGCAGTGATCTGCCCACTCTCAGATGCCAGATTTAACTGAGCTTGATAAAAGTTATTTCATGCTTGCCAAATATACAGATACATTTGTCTTTTGACTAGTCTGCTAGAGTTACTGATCAGACAGCATACTGAGTTTAGAGTTTGTGTATTGTTGAGGTCATAGGGATAAAGTGCACACCATTGGCTTGGACAGACTGTCCTCTGAGGTTTTGCATTACTTGAAGGTCTTCTGGGTCTTTGGTTGAACCTTTGAGTATGGCATAACCTTCAGACACATGATCAAATGACCATTGATTTCTGTTCCTTTGTTGAAATATCCTTGTGCTGTCAACATTGCTGTCGAATGATTCTTGAAAAAATATTATTATTTTTTTTTTATATTTGACTGCTAGAAAACAGCATGAGTCTTGTCTGTTGAACCAAGAAGCATTGAATGAACCTCTGCTCTAAGCTGCAGCTGTGTTGCTCATACACAGTTATTGTATGACTTCAGAAGTAGAACTTGGAAAGTTGTATAAACTACTTTTGTTAATCTTTTTATAGACAATGACAGGTTTGTTAAATAGGTGAATTTTACTTTTAAACTGTTTTTAAACTGTAGTATTCACGTGGAACTGTCTACAGACCAGGGGTGCGTTTACCAAGAGCATCTTTAGTCAACTATGGTTGCAAGTTCCATCCTTAGCGACATGGTTTAACGATTTGGTGTTTCCCCGAAACCATAGTTCAAATGAACATTTGCAAACAGCATTGCTATGTTGTGTGGTTGGAACTACGGTTGGAAGCATAGTTCTTTGTTAGTTTATGGTGTCAAGGTCATTTGACTTCACTGAGGCTTCTATATCTTTTATTACATATATATCTTTCATCCTGTCAAGACTTCTGACCCCGTTTACATGCACCTGAGAAAACAGCTTATTCTAGGGGTTTTTACAGACAGCAGCATTCTGAAATGTGATGCAAAAGTGAAAATGTGGTTTTCCTAAAGCCGCCTAATTAAGAGAAAGAGGTTTTACATACTAGGTTTCTGTTGGCCATGTAAAGGCATACACAGTGTGCTTATAGGTTTTTGAAGAGTGCTCATGTGCACAGACACTCAAATGCGCCAAGGAAATCCCGTAGTATGACGTAAAAGGGAAACCCCACTATTGCAGCGCAATATACAGGTGCATCTCAATAAATTAGAATGTCGTGGAAAAGTTCATTTATTTCAGTAATTCAACTCAAATTGTGAAACTCGTGTATTAAATAAATTCAGTGCACACAGACTGAAGTAGTTTAAGTCTTTGGTTCTTTTAATTGTGACGATTTTGGCTCACATTTAACAAAAACCCACCAATTCACTATCTCAAAAAATTAGAATACATCATAAGACCAATAAAAAAAACATTTTTAGTGAATTGTTGGCCTTCTGGAAAGTATGTTCATTTCCTGTATATGTACTCAATACTTGGTAGGGGCTCCTTTTGCTTTAATTACTGCCTCAATTCGGCGTGGCATGGAGGTGATCAGTTTGTGGCACTGCTGAGGTGGTATGGAAGCCCAGGTTTCTTTGACAGTGGCCTTCAGATCATCTGCATTTTTTGGTCTCTTGTTTCTCATTTTCCTCTTGACAATACCCCACAGATTCTCTATGGGGTTCAGGTCTGGTGAGTTTGCTGGCCAGTCAAGCACACCAACACCATGGTAATTTAACCAACTTTTGGTGCTTTTGGCAGTGTGGGCAGGTGCCAAATCCTGCTGGAAAATGAAATCAGCATCTTTAAAAAGCTGGTCAGCAGAAGGAAGCATGAAGTGCTCCAAAATTTCTTGGTAAATGGGTGCAGTGACTTTGGTTTTCAAAAAACACAATGGACCAACACCAGCAGATGACATAGCACCCCAAATCATCACAGACTGTGGAAACTTAACACTGGACTTCAAGCAACTTGGGCTATGAGTTTCTCCACCCTTCCTCCAGACTCTAGGACCTTGGTTTCCAAATGAAATACAAAACTTGCTCTCATCTGAAAAGAGGACTTTGGACCACTGGGCAACAGTCCAGTTCTTCTTCTCCTTAGCCCAGGTAAGATGCCTCTGATGTTATCTGTGGTTCAGGAGTGGCTTAACAAGAGGAATACGACAACTGTAGCCAAATTCCTTGACACGTCTGTGTGTGGTGGCTCTTGATGCCTTGACCCCAGCCTCAGTCCATTCCTTGAATCGATTTTGCTTGACAATCATAAGGCTGCGGTTCTCTTGGTTGGTTGTGCATCTTTTTCTTCCACGCTTTTTCCTCCACTCAACTTTCTGTTAACATGCTTGTATACAGCACTCTGTGAACAGCCAGCTTCTTTGGCAATGAATGTTTGTGGCTTACCCTCCTTGTGAAGGGTGTCAATTATTGTTCTCTGGACAACTGTCAGATCAGCAGTCTTCCCCATGATTGTGCCTAGTGAACCAAACTGAGAGACCATTTTGAAGGTTCAGGAAACCTTTGCCGGTGTTTTGAGTTGATTAGCTGATTGGCATGTCACCATATTCAAATTTTTTGAGATAGTGAATTGGTGGGTTTTTGTTAAATGTGAGCCAAAATCATCACAATTAAAAGAACCAAAGACTTAAACTACTTCAGTCTGTGTGCACTGAATTTATTTAATACACGAGTTTCACAATTTGAGTTGAATTACTGAAATAAATGAACTTTTCCACGACATTCTAATTTATTGAGATGCACCTGTATATAAAATATATACAACAGCAAATGCGGGACATCTGGAAATAAAGCAAAGAAACAGAGAACAAAAAACAGCAAAGTCATCCTCAGACACCATGGTTGTTATTTACATCAGCATTGCAATTAAGTCGAATTTATGTTGCTGTGGGGAAAGTTGCTTACTGACCGAACCGCATGTATATTAGGCGTGTAAATCGGACGTTTCATCACGATACGATACAATATCTGCCGGTACTTCAAAGTCTGCCGCGATACGATTTCGATTTGATTCGATTCAGGGCCCTACGATCGATTTTCCGATATTATATGCCTATTTTACACAATCAATAAAAAAATTTTTGGCCCTCAAATGCAACCAAAATATAATTTTAATATTTTATTGAGCTCTCTGAAAAGTGCAAATTTAGTATCCACATTGGGACATCCACAAAAAATAAGGTACTTCAGATGTTGAAAAAAATTATACAGATAATAATATAAAAAATAACTTCACACACAGCTGATCATCAATTGTTTGATTGCAGCTTATTTTTCAGTTTGATCCAATTTAAAGTACTTACATACCATTTGCGGGCCATGCATTTACAGTATAGGCCATCAGTGTGATTCATACCATTAAGAAAACACAGTTTCACAATGAATAAGACACCTTATGCCTTTGGGCATCATACATTATGTCGCAGCTAACTAGTAATACCAATTGACATTTTAAAAACATGTCCACGCACAAAAGCCAGAACTTGAAACGACACTTAATGCTCAAGTAAGCCTAATTTGAACTGCAGCATGACTATTTTGTGAAATGAACGTCTCCCAAACAGACATTAAAAAATCATAATTTTTCATATGAATCTACCAAGGAGGTCTCGAAAAATCTGTCTAATAATATTTGCAATTTTGCTTGCAATAAATTTCGTTTCATCAGGGTTCACGGTTATGCTGCGTTCCATTCCAGTTGGATGTGGGATATTCCTACTTGATATCTCTGACTATAAATGCATTCCATTCCCCGATATTCGGAACTGCAACGCTCCCGTTAGCTTAGCAGGGGTTTGACTCTCATTAGGCATGTCTCCTAGCAACCCAACTGATAAACAATGCTGCAGCGCTAGCATTTGTACTTCAGGTGTATGATTATCAAACACCTGTTTCTGCAGGCATTTGTTAAACAAGCTTTAATATCTTGTAATTTGGAAACAAACTCATTTATCGATATTACTTGATAAAGTGAATGTTTATCACTTACTTTGTATATCTCCCTGAATATCGACATGCTTTTGTGACATCATGCACCTGCATCTCAGAGTTGATATTTCTGCACGAGCCTACAAGTTGTAATTCTGACTTCAAGATGCATTCCATTGCACTTTTCCTTCTAGGAAGTTGTAAAATCCGACTTTCTGTGTTGAATGGAACGCAGCACTACTTTTCAAAACTTGATCCGACACTGAATGATCCGGCAGCCTAATTTACACTTAGAAAACTCCTGATGTTGCTATAACAATACAAAAAGCACTTACCAGTTTACTTGAAGTGAAAATCAGTCCTTCTTTCCTGTTTAATAAATTAAGCAATCACACGGTCATGCAGAACATCTCGTGTTTTTAAATCCATAAGGATATCTTTCTCAATGGCAATACCAGCAGTGATGACAGTCGACTCGTCAGACAGCTTGATCTTACGCTTTTCGCTCTTGAATTACGTACATCACTTAAAGCATGATTGTGTCACTCAAGGCCAGCTAGAAGGCCTCAACCAGGACATATCCTAAAGATCACACCCACCAAGAACTAATAAATCAATCTGATTGGCTGATAAATTTGACAATCTGTCTTTAGTTGCTCATTCATTTGCACTGTTGAGGGATTCTGAAGAAATTCTGAAGGCCTGATGGGGTGGAGCTCAGACTGCTTCGGGCATGCGATTTGTGAAACAGTTGTCACACTTTGCTTGTAAGCATCAAGGAATAAATTCTGACTGGATAAACTTTTTGTTTTTCTCTGTTTGTAGATTAATTACGAGTGGAAAGCTATTTAAAATACATAGGCAAAAATATGACTGAGAATGAAAGAATGAAAAATATTTATTTATTTGGCATGTTAGGCCAGCAGAGAATTTGCCACTGTTACATACCCATGACTTGTTTTCAACTATCCATGTTATCAGCAGTTTTCTTGGCTACAAATTCCACAGTTGTAATGAAAAATTCTGTTACAGTTAACTGATAAATGTAAGGGTGTTGATGTGTAGATGTGTAAAGTCTTATAACTGATGCTAGTGCTGAGCAGGTGATTTCTCTTTCCCTTGTTAGTGCTGTTCAGAAAATCGGTGTTGTCAAGATGTTTCACATGGTTGAACTTCACCATGGTACTTTTAAATTGCAAATTCTCATGTCAATTTCAAATGGGTCGTATGCGCAATGATATCGATGGAAGCCCGAATTAATCGCGTATGTGAGCCGCTCTGCGTTTGTCATGAGAGCTGGCATTTTAAGGAGCACCCGGTTAACGTGCTGGCACTGATCCTGTCACTGGTCTGGAGCTTGCATTTCGCAGGAAGCCCGGTTGATGTGCGCGCACGGATAGCAGAGCACGATTTCGCTTCAAAGACCCCGCGCACATCCTTGTCCCACATGAAAAGCATATTTAGCGTTCATAAAATGAAATTAATGTAATTCATTTGCATGTAACTTCATTAACGGAATGCGTACGGACGTGGCTGACATGAGAGAATTAAAATAAAGGTGCATCTTAAAAAATTCAATATAGATATTTACGCATTGTATCAATAACATTGGATCGTTGATTATTGGATCGTTACACCCCTAGTGTATATGGGGGTAAAGAGAACGCAGCATACACACTTTCATACACATACACACACAAATGTGCTGTTAGAGTTTGACATCCATTCAATCTCCAAAGAAGTTATTACTCCACCTCCTGCGTAACATCATTAAGGACAGCTCTATATAATTGAACTTGGTTTGCACTATGAATGAGCAACATAGTTACTACGGTTTCTGGAAACAATGGTGTCTAGTAAGTTAATTTCTCCAACGATTCATCAAACTATGGTGCTTAATGGTCAAAGTATAATTTAGTTTTGATGTGAATGCTTAGTTTATACATACTGTCGAACGCTCTAGCCTTTTAAAGTTGTGCCTGCTATGCGATACTGGAATATTTCTCTTCAGTAGTTTAGACCCATAAAGATGTCTTTATAGTCCTTCAGACTCAAGTTATACAAATGCCGGTATCTCCTGTCGTCCTCACACACGTCCATTTGACGTGTACATCCATTGTTGTTGTTTCCACCTTTATCTGCCATTGTTCAATAATCTTTTGCACTTCTTTGTGAAAGCAAGGGCCAAACGGTGAGTGTTGGCACCTTGTGGACCCACTAATTAGTGCAAATAATTCTTGGCACATGCGCAGACTATGCGCACAGAGTATGTGCTGTTGGGCTGCATGCATACAGTGCTCGTGCACTCTTTTGATGATTAACTTTGTCTTTTCGCCATGTACACATACAATTAGTGTTCATGCAAAACCAAAGTATACTTTGGGCTTAAGCAGTGAGTTACATTACTGCATTGAAAACACCTCTGAGGGAGTACATGGACAATAAGAACTTACTCATTATACATTTATAACAGAATGAAAATCAACACTATGTTGTTAAACTGCCACAGCACAAATTCTACATGTTTTAGTCTCCTTATACTTACCCACAACACTCAAATGAGCCGTACACTAGTGCTGCTAGCAAATACTTGAATGAAAAATAGTTGCCATGGCAATACAGCGCGGCCTCGCTGAGGACTAAGAGAAATGTGAGATGCGGTATTTTTTGGCCATACATAGGGCATTATTGCTATTATTAGTCTCTTCTGCCCTGTTTTTGTTCCTTCAGCCTCATTATACAAGTCTTTTAATCTGATGGTCAACTCTTTTGTAACATCAAACATACTGCAAAATATGAAAATATCTAAACAGCCTTAAAACAAGACTTCTAATGTATGTTTTGCATTTATTTGAGCACTTACCCCATGGTACTTTTTTCTTCTTGTTTTAAGCAGAAACCTCAATAAATGTAGTTAAATTAGATTTTAAATAATAATAAAAATAATAGTAATAATTTGCTAGTGGTGAATGAAACAAACTAATTTCACGATATACTCACTGAAAACAAGTCTTAATATATTATGCAATTTTGCTAAAGTAAATTTACCATCTTTTAAAGATATTATTTTAAATAAATACTGTGTTTAGATATTTTTACTGGAAAACAAGACAAAAAAATCTGATGAAGAAAATAATTAACATGCCCTAACATGCTTCATTTTCTTGATAATGTAGTATAATATGTTTCATTAACAAACATTATTTCATTATGCTAAACTGGTGTTGACCTAGTTTCTAAACTAGCCTATCTTTACATCCTTTGCCATGTCCTGAATTCACCACGTCCCCAATAAATCTCTAAAGCTATCACTAATAAAGATATTGAGCAAATTAACCCTATTTAGAAATATATTTTGAAATATCTAAAATATTTTAAAAGACGTTTCTATATGTTATAAATATTAGTCCATGCACCTCTATACAGTTTATTCATGGGTCCTCAGAGGTTTGTGAACCCCTGACCAAAAACCCTGAGTCTTGACTTCCAGATTTTATTAATATTGTAATCATGTCTGCTTTCTCTGTCCAAGCTCTAGAGTTTCAACTTCAAGGTCACACGGCTCCATCGAAATATAAATAAAATCTCATATGACGCATAGTATACTGTATCATCTCTGCTGTTAGACCCCCTGTTATATGTGTGTCATTGAATCAATGGTGTATTTATACACTGTTAACATTTGTGTAATGAAATGACATTTGTGCTGTTTACTTTTTCGTTTAGATGCTAATTGTACTTTATGTCATAAGTACTTGAACTAAAAGGGTGTATAGAGTCATAGTGTTCAACACCAGGGTATAATTACACACCGCAGGGAAACAGTACTCATTCTCGGGTGGAAATGGAACAGTTTCAGCAACTGCACACAGTGTATTTAAGAAGTAAACAAGGCATGCCTTAGCTGAGTTTGGACAAAACAACCACAGTTAAAACCAGTTAGTATTCACTGCAGCAGCTCAGTGTGCTAGCAGAATTGCGTGTTTGTTATACTAAAAATAAGAGTAATGTTTATGAATATAGTCTCTGTTATACACGTGTGTGTGTGTGTGTGTGTGCATAATTCACTTTAGTTTAAGGATCTCAAAACATCCTCCCCAGTTCAAAAAGAGCATTTATTACAATTTAACTGAGAAAAAGACTCATTCTGAACCTGTGCAACTTTCTGTTTTCAGACACATAAATACTATGGCTGTGAATTGATTAATGAATGATTTGCCAATTAGTTAATAAAATGAATCCCAATAATCACGTATATCAATATTTGCTAAGAAAGGCAAATACTTTGTGATCAAACGATATATTTTTTTTTTTTTTATGTTGAGGCGGTGTGAGCAAGAGACAGACACAGTGGGTGTGGCATCAAGCCTCAGAGAGGCGTTTATTGGAAATAATAGTACACATAAAATGTTCAAAATGGGGAATAAAGTGTCCATGAGGGAATAAGTGTCTAAATTAAATGGGAATCTGGCGTCCTCGCGGTGAAAGGGGGCATCATGCAAGGATGTGGAGTGTCCACAGGAGGATCCAGGACGTGGGTGGGGTCCGGCGGCTTCCTAGTGGCCTATCTTCCCTAGAGGCATGGTACGTGTGAGGGGAAGGGTGGCCATGCATCTGTGCCCATCAGCCGCAAAGTGTGCTCCAATCCCCCGGCGTCACATCCTATTCACCTAATGTGGGGTGGGTACCAGCTGAATTAGAAGTGTGCCGGACCCGCACCCCTGGAGCCCCTGGCACGCAGGTAATTCGGCTAGTATACTTCACACTCTGATCCTGGATCTGCAAGGACGCCAGTGTGTGCACACAAGGAGATAGAAGCCGGCTCCCTGAGAAAATGCGCTCTCTGCGTTTTTATTGCAGCGCTGACGAGGCTCCATCCAATTCAGGTGTGCCTCATCATTCGCTGCCCAAATGAGGCTTATTAATTATGCACCTCTTCTCTTCTCCTGCCCAACTCACGTCGTGGGCCTGGCTGAAGGACGCCGATGATGAGAGGGAGGGGTGGGTCATTATGCTCCAAATGGCCAAACTTTAACTTTGTAAAAATAGAACATATATATGTATAAAAAAAAAAAAAAAAAAAAAAAAAAAAAAAAACCCATTCAACGTCATCATTCACTGCCGAAGCTCAATTCCTGTACTCAAGAACGCAAGTACCGAGAATGCATAAAATTACCTGCTTGTGTTCTTGATCAGACCAAATATCAAGGATGCATCGGATGGTGACTTGTGGGCAAGAACCATTTGAAATCCAAGAAGTCATAGTGGCACTACCGTGGAAGACGAAGGACATTTATCGTTGTGTTTTCCCTCAAGAATTTCCTGCTGACAGCTCGTGAAATTTATCATACTCCGTCAACATTTGCTGTGTTGTTGGGCATCATTTTAATAAAGTAATAAACACATGGAGGAAACTAGTGTTAACAGACTGAGTTTTTTAATATGTCACTAGTCCTGCAAAACCTCACTAGTGTGATAATAATAATGCTGTCACTGGTGTGTGATAATGACAGTAGTTCACTCACTGGCTACAAATGTGCTGGGATGAGCAACTGCACAACAGGAAGATCACAGCACATCTCAAAGCTTGAAGTAGATGTGTTTTACATCCTCCTGTCCTTCCGAATTTGTTCTTCCAGATAGACTTCATTAGAACGCAAGTCCGTTCTCTGTGTTCTTAGCATTGAGAAACACCCATTGTGTGTGTGAAAATGAAATATAATTTTCTTATTTTTCCCAACCTCCTAAGCTAAGTAAGATGGGGGGGGGGGGGGGGGGGTTGCGGTTGGGGGGACCATCAAGCCAGCCAATCAGATCAACGCTTGCTAGATCGAAAAAAGTGTTTTCCAGTTTTATGTGCAATATGCATCAGATGGTTAATGCACAGACTGTATCTTTACCTGTATTACATTAATGCTGTTAGTCTTATCAAAATGGCAAAGACAGTGCTGACCTGTGCCAACAAAAACAGCTAAGAAAAGCACCATGACAAAAAGAGCTCATTAAAACCCATTTGATAAAGCAGTGTAAAGGTTAAAACACCATAGAATTGACCCTTAAAGGAACAGTTCACTAAAAATGAAATTTCTGTTATTGTTACCTCACCCTAATTCTTTTCTAAATTTGAGCCGGGCAAACAAATTAGGCAACATAGGCAATGTACCAAGCCAATTTCAGCATGCAGGTAAGGCTATGAAGAATCCGAACTAGTGATGCCAGATTCATGAATGAATTACTCTTTGAAATCGGTTCTTCAAAACTTTGCAAGCAAAACGGCCTGAACATTACGGTTTTATTTTTGGACATGTTCCTTTGAGTACAATGTAAATACCATGGTATATATCAGTGATGGGGTGAATGTGCCTCAGTAATGATCCTGCTGAAAACACATACACACACACACAGACATTTTTTTTTTTGGAAACCTTATTTCTGATGGATACCACTAGGGGCCAATACATACAGTATCTGTTGTGGAAATTAATACAAATAATTAAATCCTATGGAATATGGCCCAAAACACTAGCGATGCACCGATCTGATACCTGGGTCAGATACTGTGTGTTGATTATGGTCGTTACCATCAAGCTCCAAAAATGGCATAAAAGAACTGCAAAAGCACCAATAAAGTAGTCCACATGACTCATGCATTTTATTTAAAGTTTATTGAAGACATACGATAGCTTTTTGAATCTCAAAAGGCTGCGTTAAATAAATAAATATATAGTCTGCATGCACAGCGCATTTCAGTAAATAAGCAGTGCTCTATTGTGTCTCCACACACACACACACACACACACACACACACACACACACACACAGCATGCACGGGCTGATGATGCGCTGCTGTTTTCAGCTCTCAGATCGGCGTGCAATATGTGATCACACCACACAAACCATCTCAGATATAGATACTTGAAAGTTAGGTTTGTTTATAACATGCATTGAGATCGAAACCTGGATTGGCAATGCATTAAATGCCTTTTCTTTATTCTTATCCATTCATTGGTCCATTCATGCTCTCTGGGGAAACACTGGCTTCAGAGGCCAAGGAAATATTGGAATATTTTCAAGCTTAAGCAGCGTGCAGGACCTCTTCTTGTCTCTCTATTTCTTTCAGATGAGAGAAGTACTTCCATGGTAGTGCCGCTATGACTTCTGGGATATAGATGCTTGAAAGTTAGGTTCGCTTATAACATGCATTGAGATCGAAACCGGAGGAGCAATTCACCAGAGCAATTCACCATTTTTTCTTTTTTTTTTCTCTATTTTATAATGAAATAATCTTTAGTTAGATGTTTTTGTTTATTACATATAAAAGAGTACCCCCAATCAGTTCCACCCAGTAAAGTAAAGATATTCTAATCTAATTATGAAAAAAACAACCAACACTTGAATCGGAAAGGGATGGGGATCGGCCGATACTGAGAGTTCAGGTATCGGAATCAGATCGAGAAAGAAAAAATGGTATCGTGCATACCTACAAAACACACTACACCTGTAATGGTATTTGTTGTTAAAACCATTAACATTTCAATTTCTCTAATCAAGCGGGGCGATACAAATGCCCCTTGCTGTGTAACATATATACAGTATAATGTTCATAAATCTTTAGAAGACGTGCCCTTTTGCTTTTTATTGTTTTTGAACGTCTTTGTACTTGGTTTGGTTTATTTACACTTTACAGTACTAATGTATCTTTACTCATACAAATTTGTATTTATAGTAAGTCCAGGGTGCGGGGGCACTGTAGGGTTTCACCTAGGGTGCCAAATGGGGCAGGACTGGCACTGGTAGTTTTATTTTGTTTTGTTTTTTGGAGCTCGACAGCCATGGTCACTATAAACTGTTATTATATGGAAAAGAGCAACTTGAAGATCCTTAAAAATTCTCCTTTTGTGTTCCACAGACACAATAGCTTAGTAAAATGATGGCAGAATTTTTTTTTTTACTATTCCTTTAACCTTCTCTCAGAAGAGTGATTTGAACAGTCGTACACACCCAGATATATAGTATATAGGCTTGACACTCACCCAGAAGAGCAGGTTGAAGAAGACCATCCCGTATCGCAGGGCCCTCAGGCAGCCCTCGGCCATCCTGCAGTGCCGCAGCTCTAGGAGGAAGATAAAGGACAGATCCAAGTAAAACACCACATACTTCCTGCCCTGTGCGGTGGTGTAGCTGGTGTTATCTTTCTTTGAGCCCGGCGTGGTACGGATGCCGAAGATGAACGGCGAGCTGTGGTACTCGTACTCGCCACTGTAATGCAGTGGAGGTGAGCCCGGCTTGCTGTCCAGCGAGGGACTGCGCCGGTACGGGGTTTCATCCGTACTCGAACGCCGCATTTTTGGGTTAGGGGCCGGAGCTGGGGCTGGCACCTGGACCCCAAGTGGCCAAATGATTCCCACTTTGACAAGACTTCAGACAAGGGCAAAGAAATGTGATACAACAGCAAGCACAAACAGTCCTTAAAATATCGACATTACGTGTTTTTGTGATGAAAATAAGTTTGCATTTTTTCACAATAGGAACTGAGACGATGTGAATGTCTTCGCTTCACAAGCCAAATGGTAGGAAGTGTAGACATTGGAGGAATAACCTCAATCTCTCAAGCAACAGCCCACTGTCCTACCAGTTAAGCACTACTTCAATATCTTCCATTAGACACTGGACTTTTGTTTCAGTAATCTTCTGCTATTAAATCTGGCTAGACCTTTAATCAATACCACTGCTGCTCTAATGCCGGTTAATGAGGAAACATCAGGAAAGATGCCGCACCACAGCAGGTCACCTCCTTTTGGCTTGACCTCCTAAAAAAGAAACAACTCTCGCACACCTGAATGGTTGCAGGCAGGTTACAGAGAGACAAGAAGAGGTCCTGCATGCTGTTTAAGCTTGAAAATATTCCAATATTTCCTTGGCCTCCGAAGCCAACGTTTCCCTAGAGATCATGAATGGACTAATGAATACAGATAAGAGTAAAGAAAAGGCATTTAATGCAATGCCAGTCCAGGTTTTGAGATGCTTCTCGTCATTGCGTGTAAAGAATACATTAATGCATCCTCTAGTCCACCTCTTCTGTGTCCTGCACTCCGTTCCTTTGGCAAACCTCCTTTTCCTTATTTACAGTCTACTTCCCTCTCTTTATGTTTCTACTTGTGCCTCTGTATCCATGTCTCTATCTGTGTTTCCAAGAAGGTTTGCTTGGAGATTCAGAGGTCCAGTAGTGGATTTAATAGCTACTGTCTGTCAGTGCTGTTCTGCAGTGTTTGTCTTCATCTGAAGGTAAAGCAGCCGTCTGACTCACAGTCCTCACAGCATGTAAGAAACCTAACCGCAACCGAGCGCAGAGCGTATCCACACCGCCTGTCTGTCTCTGTGTCTCTGCTGCGATTGTTCCTGCGCTCTCACACCCCCACAAACACACACACAAGCAGTCTCTTGCTTCCTCCACTCCCTCTGCTCTCTCTGGCATCTGTCGAACAAATCATTCAGACTGTGGCCACGCCTCCTCACAGCTCATCCAATAGTCTTCCCCCGCTCGCAATCTTCCTTTAACACATTGTTTGTCTTTATCTTTCAGGTCCTATCCTCCATTCACACACACACACACAAACACACACACACACAAGTTATTACAGCACAATATCTCTTTTGTGGCACAACTCACTCTCTTTCTTGCTGTGTTTTTATCTGTTTATATGCATGAGGTGCTCTGGTGAAAATCTCCTGCAGTGTTTGAGCAGCATGCCTGTTAATGCGCTGAGCTCACTGACATTCATCACACTTAGTAGATGTCAGTGTGTGGCCTTGTTTTGATAATGTGATGTACCGATAACATTTTATAATTATATGAATAAAGACAACATGAAATCTGTAGTGACCTTATTTAATTTATTAATACATTTTTGTTGAATATCCTGTTGGGAAATATGCCATATTATGGATTTCTAAATGTAAATATTGATTGGTGGCAGGAAGGCAAATCTGTGGACTGTTGTTCTATGAACATGCACTACACGGACAGCTTTTGCTGTTGCACACTGTCTCCATGTTTATATCAGTGTCTCCCGCTGAACGCATTAAGATGCGCTCCTCCCACAAAAGTCGACGGGGGAGGGGCCTCAAATGGGGCCCCCCTGTGAGTTGGGGGACCCTGGACTTCAGCCTGTGAAAGCCTGTGTATTAATGCGCCCTTGCCTACTGGTAAGGAATAGTGGCATTTTTGCTTATAATTCCTGAATAGTTTGGCACAAAACACTTGCCTCTTTAGATTCCATGGGGCATACAAAGTTGAATGATACTCTGATGATACCCAATGTTCGGCCATATTGGATGTCTGACATTTTGAATTTTTATGTCAAATGATATATTTTACGAACGGATTGGTTTATCATTATGAAACTTGGTATGTGTCATCAGCACCATGCCCTGAAGGTATCTGAGAAGTTTGGGGCCAGCCCTAACTAGCAGTCAAAATATAATGAGATTATTAAAAATGCTGATAACTTTTGTTTAATTTGACCTATTGTCATGAGACTGGGTCATGCCACATTCCTTGGTTTCCCTTACAAAAAATCTAAACTAGCTGCAAACTTGCTGTAAATTTGCCACTGGTTATTTTCAAATTCAAATGAGCTTTTGATTTACAGCAAATATTTGCCAGAAGTTTGCAGCTCTTCACCGGTTTTGGTGAACCTCCTGAAAAACCTTTGGCAACAATTGACAATTTGTGTGTACTGTTATTTCCTTCCTAATATATTAACAATTTCTTCATGTGCAAATAAATTACTAAAATTTGATGACTAAACAGAAATCTGAAGAAACTGCTATCTACCATTTAAAATACAATATTATTTTTTATTTTTGTGTGAAACTGAGTAAATATAGTGCTAAATAAGAGTTTATTATTATTTGTTTTAGCAATTTTATGTTTGTTATTTACTACATTAAACTGTGTGATATATCAGCATTGTAATGGCCTATCGGCCACCAGAGGTGGGTAGTAACACACTACATTTACTCTGTTACATTTACTTTCAGAGTAGGTTTAAAAGTGGGTACTTTTTACTCTCACTCAAGTAAATTTCTAATGAATTTATTTTATTTTTACTTCCTTACAATGGGTGGCGTACCTGTCGTTACATTACTGGGTTTAATTTTAATTAATGTGTCATTTATTGAGAAATTATTGAATGGGACTTTTAGGAGAGTGGATGTTCACACAGCTGCGTGCGCTGCTGACACAGACTGTCACTCAAGTCATCAATGCTGCAGCATCAAACTCTTCAAAGTGAAACACTTTCTTTGCTCCGCACAGTGAAATAAATAATAGTTTCGCCATGCAGTGCCTTAATTTAACACCAAGACAAGCTGATATTTCAAGATTAAAATCACAGCTTCAACTTAAGGCAGCACGCTGAGGTAAGTTTTGGCCCTAATGCTAACACAGGCTTTTCTGTGTAATGTGACGGTCATTTGTAGGGTGATAATGTAACTGGGCTCTTATGACATCAGTTTTAAGTGTACATTTTTAAATAAGTGCAGCAATATATCAGTGCGCTTTGACCCGCGTCCCACATGTCATGAGCATTATTTACGCATTTAATGGAAACTATTGCAGCTACTTCAGGCAGATTAACAGTATAAATCCACATAAACATCCAAGTTAAGTGTAAATGCCTTTTGCTCTGCTGTTCGCGTGATTGACAACTGGAGCGTGAACAGACAGCATTTCTGCACGTCCACAGCGAGGTGCGCAGGGCACGTGAGTGACAGATGTGCGGGCGTGAGGCGATCGTATGGCGAATAGAGTGGCTGTGTCTGAAATCATTCACTCATTCACTGTTTCCTATATAGTGAATGGCAGTGAATGCACTATATCAGCAGTAAGTGAACAAAATGAGTGAGTGAATTCGGACGCTGACATATACATCTAGTGTCGGATCTCTGGGGCTGTCGCTGAAACAATGTCACATATGCACTTTTAAAATACTTGGGCCTTACTTGTTATTCTTATTAAATAATATATTAATACAATAAATCTTAATTCTGTTTGTCATTTTTAATATATACTGTGTGTTAATATAAAGAGTAAACACATTTTATCAAATAAAGAGTACATTTTAAAATGTATCTGTATGTTTTGCCTCTCTATGTTATTATGTTATTTTAATCAAGTAATGATTTGTCAAAAGGTAATTTAATATGTTCAGCATGAAGTAAAACATTGCAGGAGTGAGGGAAGCAGTAAACTCCTAGCTCGTACGTCTTCCCCGCAGTGGATTATGGGCAATTAACCAAAGGTACTCTCGAAATTAGTGTGCACTGTGGGTAAGAATGAGTGAACAAAAGTAGGGAACAAGTGGCTCACTCATAATTCAGTCCTACACTCCTACAAAATGGCGGACACTCAAAATAGTGCACTATATAGTGGATAGGGGTAGTTTCAGACACAGCGAGTGTTCCATGACTGGGGTTGGTGCCTTATGCACTAGGCTGCATACTCTGTATTTAGAGAGCAGTGGTACTGCTGTACAGAACTAATGATCTAAATCCTTTCGACACTGAAAACTGTAACTACACTGAAATAAGAATCCACACTATGAAATAGTGAAAGTAGGCATTAATATTTATATTATTAATAATTATTAATTTATTATTACATGATTAATATTTATTTTGCTTTGGTTTATATTTCAGCATTATATATAATGTCCTTGTGGGACATTTTCACGTATTCACCGTAATAATTACTAGAAATGTTTCCAAACCTCTCTTCTTATTGACAAATTCATCCAGATCTGACAAGAGCCCTTAAAGGGATAGTTCACCCAAAAATTAAAATTCTCATTATTTACTCACCCTCATGCCACCCCAGATGTGTATGACTTTCATCTGCTGAACTCAAATTAAAATTTTTAGAAGAATTTCTCAGCTCTGTAGGTTCATACAACGCAAGTGAATGGGTGGCAACATTTTAAAGCTAAACAAAATCACATAAGTCAGCATAAAAGTAATCCATAAGACTCAGTATAAATCAGTATCTTTAGAAGCGATGTGATAGGTGTGATAGGTGTGGATGAGAAACAGAGAAACAGATCACTTTCACATTGTGTTTTTTGTAATTCACACCAAATGACTAGCAAAAAATGACAAATAGTGATCTGTTTCTCACCCACACCTATCATATCACTTCTGAAGATATGGATTATCTACTGGAGTCTTATGGATTACTTTTATGCTGCCTTTATGTGCTTTTTGGAGCATCAAAATTTTGGCCTACAGAGCTAAAATATTCTTCTAAAAATCTTAATTTGTGTTCTGCAGAAGAAAGGAAGTCATACACATCCGGGATGGCATGAGGGTGAGTAAATGAGATAATTTTAATTTTTGGGTGAACTATCCCTTTAAAGTGATAGCTCAGCCATAATTTAATATTCTGTCATCATTTCCCTACCCTCATGTTGTTCCAAACCAGTGTGACCCTTTGTATTATGTGGAACACAAAATATGTTAGACAGAATATTAGGGACTGACAGTCTCGGTCACCATTCACTTTCAAAATATGGAGAAAAAAAAACATTCACTGAAAGTAAATAGTGTCTCAGGCAAACATTCTGTCTAATATCTACTTCGTGTTGCATGGAAGAAAGTCATATGGGTTTGGAACAACATGATGGTGAATGATACATGTTAAATGTGTATTATGTAATGGAATATAGGGGAGTTAACGTCTATTATGTCATTTATGAAAGTAACAATTTACTCACTACTTGAGTACTCTTTTAATTGGATACTTTCTTACTCTTACTCAAGTAGTTATTTATGTTAGTTCTTTTACTTCTACTTGAGTAATTTTTTTTTTTAAGTAATTGTACTTTTACTTGAGAACAGTTTTTGGCTACTCTACCCACCTCTGTCGGCCACCCTTCACTCTGGATATCGGCCATTAAAAACCCCATATTGGTCGACCACTAGTTTGTATTCATAAGCTGCTCTGATGAAAAATCTCATTCAGTGTATCAGCCAAATGTGTGTGCACCACAATTAAAGTCTAACAGTGTGAGTGTGTGGCTTTGCTGTGATACTGTGATGTACATATAATGAATCATAATGAAGGCTGTTTAACATGCGCTTTGACTCTGAATGTCTCTGTGAGTATTGCAGCAGGTTTTTAAAGGGAGGAGTATTTATAGGGCTCCTTTAAATATACAGA
Source organism: Myxocyprinus asiaticus (assembly GCF_019703515.2). Lineage (NCBI taxonomy): Eukaryota > Metazoa > Chordata > Actinopteri > Cypriniformes > Catostomidae > Myxocyprinus > Myxocyprinus asiaticus. Next base: position 47,461,711 of record NC_059361.1, on the reverse strand, counting down.
AGACTCAACTGCTGCCTGACTCCTTTATTCCCAACTATCATTAATGTGCACCAACCTCATTAATACAGTCACTCTACATCTCAGCAACACTGCCTTAAGTATCAGGAGCACTGCTGCTCTCTCTCTCTCTCTCTCAGATCATTTAATCCCCTTCTGGCCTGTATTATATATTCCACACCTCTGCAGTTTCACTCTGATCTAGTCTAACCAATTCAGTTGTTAGTGTTAGCAGTCTGTGCATCCATTTTATTCAATTTACAAACTCACAAGAAACCAAGTACATGCAAACAATGAGTCATTTGTTTTTCATAATATATATATATATATGTATATATATTTTTTTTGTTTTTTGTTTTTTTTACCTGAACCAATATTCTCTTACATAATAAACACACATAATACACACAAATACAAAACGTATTTTATGTTATGATGAAAAAAATATTTTTGGGACTAGTAAATTTAACCATGTTTAGCATGTCTTTATTGTATTTCTTCCAATAAATAACACTGAAAACTCTGTATGAGAAACACCTCACACCGTGTCCTAACCAGACGCAATACAAAAAAGGGTATCTCTAATCAGAGTTTAACCAGCTGCGACGAATGACAGGACACGTTGCTGATTGTTTGGTTTTGTATTTCTATGGTGTGACACAGGATAGTCCTGCCAACGGTGAACTCTCATTTGTCCAAAAAAACTGCTCCTCATAACTGTACATTAAACATCAAATGTGTTTGAAAGCAGTTTTGCATTCAGTGTGGACAAACTGCTTGTCTCTGGAATCTTATAGCATTGCGTCTGATTAGTACATGCTGCCAGGTGGGGTTGACAACTTTACGTATATGCTGGGACGTCCCATATTTTGTCCGCAATGAGGATTTATTGTCCTGTATTTAAATGGCTTCAAGCTGACCACACACTGCTCAAAATGGCCACTGTAGTAGCAGCATCATGCATGATCCTTACCTTAATTAATTCTTATATCATAAATATAGTTTTGTAATGCAAACACCAAGATAACATGACCTTATGCAACGTATACATTTAGACAATAGACACTCCCATCCAAGTGTTCTGGACTCATAATTTTTATCATTTGACGAAAATGTCCTTTAAATTTAGTCATTATTTCATAATTTCATCATGACTAAAATGGCATATTATTTTAATCAACAAAAATAACATATTTTAGTTGATGTTAAAGTGCAAATATTTACTCTATATCAAACTGTAACAGACCAGACTTTAATAAAACATTAAATCTTTATGTTTTATACGTTTAAAAATTTTAAGTCGTTTAAACATTTTTTTAAGTGTTTGAAAGTTAAATATTTGTAGGGCTTTACTGGTTGTTTAGATCAGTGTTACTATCTAATTCCATCCCTTCAGCCTGAAGCTGCTGTTGAAGGGTGTCATCAACGGTGAGGCTGTGACCTCTAAATGCGTCCATGATCTCAATTTCTGCGTTATTTTTGTTGACGTTGAGATGATGGAGGACAATATCGTCAATGTGCACATGGCACCATTAAGAACACCGTTTTGTTTGGTAGCCTTAGTTTAGTGGCTGTATCATGGCAGTCGTATGACTTCGGTGGCTGGTGTGTTAACGAGCCAGCGACTGCCTGCTCACTCTACCTTTGTCTCTGTTCCTTCATCTTTGATGGACATGCTACCATGACACTTGTTCAGGGAGGTAGTTAGTCACCTCTCTAACAAAGGGGTTGCGTTTTGACAAACCCAATGAATGTACTTTGTCTTGGTACACCTGTTTATGTTAGGGATAAGGTAGAGCGAGGGGTCCTCATCATGGCAGGCGAGTGTTGGTGGTGTTTTGAGGTGAATGTGTGCATTACCTCTCTGAAAACCAACATTAAATATGGACTTTAGTCTGTATATATTCTGCCTATGGTGGTAGATTGAGGATAAATCCTATTTTGAGGTTCTGAGGATTTACATGGATTGGAATTTCAATGGCAAAACTATATGCCATGTGGATCTGTGAAGGTTGCACAACAGAGATAGTAGCAGATCTAAGGATTTGTTCGACAAGGTCTAGGGAGACCAGATAAGCTGGAATCCTTCCACCACTCAGACTGTTGACTGAGGAGCTAATTTCCCTGAGGTCCTGCATTAGATCTCTAACGATACACGCATAAGTTGTTTTCTCTGACAAAATCCCTAAAGTGTGCAAAGTGTTATTGATAAGAAAGGATTGCAAATTTACAGTGACTATAGTACCCTGAAGGGTTTTACCCAGGCCCTGTAATTGTTCTTATTGGAGTCGTCGTCTCTGCTGGATTTTTTGGACGATGGCGATGTGTGCATCTGAAGCTGGCGAACTGTTTTCTGGACCAAGTGGTCTCGGTATGTCAACCTGAGCCCACATGTGTCCACGACGGCAGTCAATGAGCGGTGCCAATCGGTTCAGTAGGTCCTGGCCAACTAACAGTGGTTCTGTATTAATGGGACATATGTAAACAGGGTGTACTAGCGTCATCCCTTGAAAGGTGTCAATCCAGGCCTGTTTTGTGATAGATGACCTATCTTGCGTGTAGCTTGTGATGCTTACGTTGCAGGTCTATAACGGTTTGCCAAGGGAGAGCATTGCTCTAGTCACCTCTGCGAAGGTGTTTGGAACCCATTAGACTATTTCGGCATCTGTGTCGAGTAGTGTGTGGGAGTTGAATGACCCATGTGTCAGGCGTTGCCCTTACGGTACAGATCGCCCAAGAAGGTCAGAAAAGGAGGGTGTGGCATGTTTTGGGGAGCAACTTGGACACTGTTCCCCTTTTCCCGACCTACAAAGGAAACTTTGGCGTTAACGGGAGGGGGTACATCGTCTAGTCATACTGACGAGGTTTCAGCACCGTGTTCCTTAGAGGAGTTTGACGGACCTGGTGAAAAATGGAGCACGTCAAGCTTCGTTACTAACTCAGTCAAGCGTCACCTTATATCCTCCATTTCCTCTCCCAAATCTTGTTCTCTGAGGGGATTTGAAACCTTGCCTACCCACTCACCTTCTTGTTTGGGTTTTCGTTTCGAAACGCGCATTTCTTTTCGGCCGGTGAACGTTTTGTTGTTTAGGCCTGCTGTGACCCTGGGGGTGTGTCTGGTCACCACCCCCCTGGTTCTGTTGCCTACCCTGCTGGTGGGGTGATCGGCGCCTCTGGGGTCCTGTTCTAGCATTCAAATTAACGTGAGGCATTTCGTTGCCTTCAGGCGCTAGGTCTGCATATTCTGAGGCTTGGATCCCCAGGGCTCTGGCATCGCCTTCATGCCTTCGGGCAGGGCGCACGCGTGTCTCCCATCCCAGTTGCGCATACTTTCTGATTTCCTGCATGGTGGGGTTGCCCATTCTGCAGTGCATCGTGACGTCATATCGCCCGCACTCGTGGAGGTTGTGAAGGAAAAGAGACTTGAAAGCTCATTCCTCCTCCAGACCTGGTGCGTTACTTCCTTGGAAGTACGTGGCTCTCAGGCATCTATAATACTCACGTGGAGGCTCGTGCCTCTTCTGGGTGATGGCGAAAGCAGCTATGGTAGCGGAGGCTTCGTCAATATACAGCGAATACTCCTCGCGTAGGGCTTTACACAGAGCTGAGTAGCGGTTTCGTGTACCAGTCGGTAGCGTTTCCATGAAAGCATGGACACTCCTTACCGTGGTCTTCCATATAAGCTTGAGTTTTTCATGCGACGAAACGTAAGGCAAATTAATCAGGCAGTGCTCAATTTCCCTAAGATAACTGTCAATGTTTGAATCTTGATTATTTGGGTCAAAGCGTTCTATGTCCCCTGCAAGGGACTCGAGTTGTTGGATGCGCAAGCGTTGGTGTCGGCATGACCACGGGTCGTCCGAGTCATCCGAAACATCATAGTCACTCGGAACGCTATAGCGATGAGGACGACTTCCTCCCCTTTGTGGTGGGGAAGGAGTCCAGTCGACGCGTGGGGGTGGACCCCGGGTTGCGTACAGCTCCCTGACTAAAATTTCTTTGAGCCGCTTACACCACTCTGGGCTTGAAAATAATTGTTCCCCCTTCATGGTGTGGAATCCATTGGTTTGAAACGCAAGGTGGCGTGACTGAAAACTGACTGGGGGGGGCAACTATAAGGAGGGGCACCTGCATCCAACCAGCGAGCCGCTGGAGGATTTTGAAAGGTGTCTTGGAGGATGAAGTCAGAGACTGTACCACTAGGGGCAGCTCGGCTCCTAGCGTGTGTTCCTGGGTTTCTCAGGGGCACATTTCTATGCGTAGCGCTAAAAAGGGAGCCCTCTTCTATGTCAGATGTTGTGCTGTGCGTTTCAGCTACACTTACCTGATCTGACTCTACTCTTAGCTGGGCAGCTTGAAGCTGCCTGCGCAGGGTTTCGTTTTCCTCCTGCATCCGGGCATTATCTTCCTGTGCCTGGACTTTCTCAGCTTGAGTGCACCTAATTTCTTGGTGCAGGCTGATATTTTCCCTCTGCCCCGCTTGGTAGCTGCTCTGCAGCTGTGCGAGCTGGGCCTGGTGCTCGGCGGTTTGCAGTTGCATTTTGTGGTGATGAAAAAGGAACATTTGACTCACTAGGTCCAGGATTGTGTGCATTGGCTTCCCGACCGGGTTGTTGACATAATCAACTAGTTCCTGCAATGCTTCATCACAACGACTAATATTGTAGCCGTTAAGGTTATCTCTCTCCTCTATGGAGAGACGGAGGACAGCAGCAACTACATCTTGCAGTGCTGGGTCGACTAACCTCTGTGGAGCTTCAGCTCCAGTCATGCAGGGCGATTGGTGACTCATTTTACTGGGGCTGTAAAAATTCTTGTGATAGTGGCTCTGACAGCTTGTTGTTTTACAGTTGATATAATGCTAACACAAAAGCACAGTTGAGAGGCTTCGACCTGTGGCTTACGGTCTACTGTTATGTAATGTGCAAATTTCATTGTGTTCTCTCTTTGGTGGATGTCAATGAAGTGACTTGGCACCTCTCTGTAACATTTAGATGAAAGCGTTAGGAGTTAAATCACAACAACAGCAGATTTTAAGCAGACTATAGTAAATTTACCAACCACTAATTCACTCTTAAGAGCACTTTCACACCACACTGGCTTATGTTTGGCAAGTTTTGAGAAGTAAATTGTCAAAGAGAACCAAACTTTGAAGTAATGATTCAAGTTATTACTTTGGAGTCTTATGCATATACACTGTGACAGAACTGGCACGTAGGATGCCTCACACGGGGCACCAATTATTATGTAGGGCTTTACTGGTTGTTTAGATCAGTGTTACTATCAGAAATAATTAATAATTATTTCTGTAGTTATTAATTAATATTTAAATTAATTAATTGGATCTAACTCATTAAAACCTCATATGGGACTCCAGTAAATGTAGTGTGCTACGTTTAGGAGCAAGTTTGATTATTAGCAATAATTCATAATTATCAAAGATAATTATTAATTATTAAAATCAATAGAACATTGATTAGAATCAATGTTAGCTTTTTTAAATCCTTTAAATCAACAGATATCAAAGATAATCGTTAATTGTTAACATCGATGAAACATTAATTAAAATTAATACTAGCTTACTGATCATTCAAATTCAATCATCAAAGATAATTATCAATTATCAAAAATCAATAGAATATTAATAAGGATTAACATTGACGGGGCACCACCCTGAAATCAGGGACTAATAACCGAATATTAAAACAGTCTCAATATTAGATTGTTTTCTTAGGAAAATCTGCATCCAAAGAATGAAGGTTTGAATCCGAGCACTGACATCCCGTCAGCATGACACAGGTGTATGCAAAACAAACCAAAACACTTCTCTTTGTAATATAAACAAAAGTTTATTTATGCAGTAATATCAATTAATAATTAATACAATGCAGTCAATAAACTTCCGACTTACAACTACAAACTAAACAGTGATATGATTAGATACGGAAATAAAAATAATTCTATAACACATAGGGTGTGTGTGTGTGACAGTGTGTGTGTAAGGAGGGACGCGCACAAAATAGCGGACGTGACTCTCGTGGAGAGTATGTCACATGAGACTTCCGGCCAGGGAATATGACCGCGAATGGGGGCGGAGATGGCGTCTACCAGTTACCGCGTATATCCGCTTGTACGATAGCTTAGGGACAAAGTACGATAGCTTAGGGACAAAGCTGGGCTTTAGCATTTAAGCTATCTACGAGCCGAAATGTGTGCCAGAATGTTTGTGAGGGGTCACGTGCCTGCGTGTGTGTGTGTGTGTGTGTGTGTGTGTGTGTGTGTGTGGTTAGTACGAGAGAGAGAGAAGTGACAGCCCTAAAGCTGATTTCGCGATCATGGGAGAGAAAGCAGCTGTTTAGTTCATCACTCAGAGACGCGGTGGACGGCTCGTAAATAGTCCCGCGCACTTTAACTATTTAGTGGATGAACTCAGTTGCTGTCTCACCTGCGATGGCGAAATTGCACAACAATCCAATTTGGTTGGACCACAATACAGCAAAACAAATTCGTGATAATTAATACCCTGAGTATTAATAATGAGCGGACATGGCGGTCCGTAAACTGTACAAGCAAAAACCTTGAAACACAAGAATAACATGCTATAATATTCTATCTCTGCCCAGACGTAACTTCTTACTTGAATCGCATGAGGACACAGGTAGAATGTGTTTTCCTCCGTCCTTTAACTTTGACCTGGTTCCTTGAGGCTCGGGTGATGACGGGAGGCCGTTTCCTCACTCTGTCGGCGGGCGGTACGGCTGTTGATTGTCGGCGGGCTGGCGGAGAACTCAGAAATGTCGACTTGATTGAAGATGGAAGAGAAATCTTTAATCTCTTCATTTCTGTAGGCAAACGGATGAAGATGCTAATTGCTCGGCGGACTCCTTCGGATCCTTTAGAATGTTTGGTTGAACACAGAGTAATCTCAACTCATCCAGCGAGATGGAGATTGTATGGCTACAGTTTCAAGTCGAACATTACTTCCTTGTGCCACGAGGTTGCACCTGAGAGCAGCAAAAAGCTACGTCTATATTCGGTGAACTAAGTCGCTGGAAGTGAGTTCTGGACGCATTTCAGAATTATTTCAACTCCTGATGATGTCATGTTTGAGGGACGTTCTGTTTTGTGCCTCATCCAATAGGAGTTGAGAGCTCGATCCTTTAGTGAGCAAGGCTTCATGGATCTGTAGTCTGTTTTGGACTCCCTTTGTTTGATTTTGGAGCGATTTTTATCAGTAAAATTTACGACTTAGAAGGTGGGGGCTTGAGTTATGTTTTTACGACTGTGTTTGGCCTGCCTTTGTCTTCTATCTGAATACATGAGGCCCAACATATTTAAGATTAAACAACAAGAAAATTGTTGTGAAAATGTGAGCTGCTGAAACTGTAGTGTACAATGAATACACTGAAGTATTAGCTACTTTTAAAAAGTTACTCTGTTGTGAATTCCTCACGTTTATAGACAGTTTAGGATATTGCATTATGTGTAGCTTGTTTTTAAGGAAATGGCGTATTCACAATGCAAGTTACGTATTCTGACTAGCACATAATTAGTTTAGTTCAGGTTCACCTGTTCATTGGCTTCATTGTCTGTGCATATGTAAGTTGAAATATTGCATTTATGTTGTGGATATAGCTGAATAATCTCGCATATAAAGGATGTGTTTGAGTGAGGAAAATAACCTGCTAGTAAAGTTCATTGTAATGGTGTTTAGCTGGGAAATCTACAACATACCATGACTGGAGATTATTTATTAAGCTCTGCCTTTCATTAAGCATCTGGTATCCCCCTTATGAGTTGGTCAATATATCAAGGTGATCTAGTAGGAGAAGCAAATAAATAAATATAGCTACAAGCAGCAATGATGGGCCCAAGCACAACTGGTCCATTTCCACCTGGTGGCTTTCGGAAAACAATGCAAGGTGGACACATGCATTTGGCATATGACATTATTCTAAACAATTTTGAAGCAATTTGGGTAAATATAAGAGGACTATTTTAAAGTCTGTTGTAAGATCCACACTTCCTGCTGCCAGGTGGTGGCACTATGACCGTGACCCAAAATAGTCAAATCCATGTGATTAGCCCCCAAGTCTAAACATACATCTCAATTTTGATCTAAATTACACATTGCATAATCACACAGAAGATATGAGACTCTTCCTGTTTCCCATTTTTTGCCATTAATTTAATGCCTCGACATGGCAACACCATTCATTATATCAAAATCTGTTCACAATTTAGCATCTTCAGTGTCTTGGCATAATGTTGTCTAAATGTGGTGGCAGTCTCATGAATCACCTAGGAGGAGTATTTAAACGTTCAGAGACTGCAATATTCAAAAAATCAAGAATGGCCGATTTCCTGTTGGGCAGAACTAATGACTATAATTATGAAAGTTGTCCGGCTTGATGAGAACCAATATGTACCAATTTTGGTGACTGTAGGTGAAAATGTGGGTGCTACAGAGGCCGTCTTACACACCCATTTTAAAGGGGGTGCTTCGCCATGGCAACACTGTTCAAAATATCAAAAATCTGTTCGCAATTTAGCATCTACAATGTCTTGGCATGATGTTACACAAATTTGGTGCCAGTCACATGAATCCCCTAGGAGGAGTATTTAAAACTTCAGAGCCTGCAATTTTAAGAATATCCAAAATGGCCAACTTCCTGTTGGGTGGAGCTAATGACTGTAATTATGAAAGTTGTTCGGCTTTATAAGAACTATTATATATATATATATATATATATATATATATATATATATATAGGAGGAGTTTTTTGGAGGACCAATTTTGGTGACTGTAGGTGAAAATGGGGGAGCTACAGAGGCTCCCTTACATGCCCATTTTCAAGGGGGCGCTAGAGAGCCCCCCCTGCATGCCCTAATGGCTGACAACTCTGATGTGTGTGCAAAATTTTAAGAGTTTTCACGCATGTTAAGTACACCAAAAGTACTGAAAACCTTGAAAGAATAATAATAATAATAATAATAATAATAAATATAGCTGCAAGCATCAATGATGGGCCCAAGCACCATGGGTCCATTTCCACCCATTGCTTTCGGAAAACAATGCAATGTGGACACATGCATTTGGCATTTGACATTATTCTAAACAAATTTGAAGCAATTTGGGTAAATTTGAACCCAAATAGTTCAGAGAATGCAATATTCAAAAACTCCAAAATGGACGACTTCCTGTTGGGTGGAGCTAATAATTATAATTCTGAAAGTTGTCCAGCTTTATGAGAACTATATATGTACCAATTTTGGTGACTGTAGGTGAAAATGGGGGTGCTACAGAGGCCGTCTTACATGCCCATTTTAAACGTCTTAATTGTCACTGGCCAACAGGAGGGTTATTTTAGTGTGACTAAAAAACATATGCTTTTTTTATATCAAAATCTTTATCAGTGTTCACATACTTGGTATCAAATTAAAGCTTAAAAACTCAACTTTCATCTTCTGCAGTCTATTTTGCAATTAGAACATTACAGTGAAAAACATATTGTAAAATGTTAAAAGAGTGCATTTTTAAAACATGTGACATGTTCTCTCATTCTCTGCTTATGATCCAATCCAGTGACTGAAGAAAAAACAGCATACATTTCATTAGGGTCGTCTGAAGAAAAACAGCATGCATTTCATTAGGCTCATTTGAGATAAGCAAGTTCTGTGCGGAACCGATCACCAGTGATCACCGACAGGTGCATGCCAGTTAGAAATCTATCCAACTTGCTGTGATATCATGACCACTTATGTCAAAAATACTGTACTCCTGCGAGAGCGAGGCAGCCGCAGTTGCAACAGGCAGGTGGCGCAGTTGCTTTTTCTGAGTTGCACAAACTTTTTCTGAAATAAATGCATGAAAACGCTGATGACACAGCTTAATGCTCATTGGCTTAAAGAACCGTGATGTTTTGTTCTCTTTTAAAATGTTTGATTTTTTATATCTAATATCATGTTTTTATGTGTATAAATTATATGTGAATATTCCCAACATTCTGACAGTACAATATATGTATGGGATTTGTGATTGGGTCATATTTCTGAAATATATAAATGATGTGTCTTTATTAAACTAAAAATTTATGGATAGACACGTCTTATGGGGGAATTAAATAACAGGTACATTGAGTGTTTTGCTCATCATATTTATTTTCATTTAAATGCAACAGAATTTAAATTGGATCCACTTTATTAACAATAAAGAACTTGAACGTGAATCACGTGATATCTGCCTTTGATTTCGTAGCGGTTGATTCACTAAGAGAAGTGAGAACTCTCCGACTTGACAGCTTTAATTTCACTCCTCCCCTGACTGCACCAGCCTGCTGTCATCTACTTTCAAGGCCAGGCGTTTGACATCTCAAATGAGCCTAACAATTCCCAAAAGATCACATCTGAGTAAACTAGGCAGGAATTGGCATAAAAACACAATATGAATTTGAGAACAATAATACAAAAAGATCAGTTATATGAAAGCTTTTTCTAAGGACAGGACAAGTCTTTTTTTTTTTTTTTTTTTTTTTTTTGCCATAATGCCATAAAGTTGGGACAGTAAGATATAAAGTTTGGGATCTAAACAAAACATGTGAAGTAACAACATTTTATTGCACAAGATAATATAAGATGTTTACAAGATTAGTAATATTTTAACAATTTCTAAAATAACTGGTTACAATGCAAGTGTTGTTAGCAGTTGGAGCCAGCAACTATTTTCATTTTCAACAAACATATTATAATTTTCTGCCATAAATTATACAAGATAATTCCTCTGGAACACTCAAAATGATCACGTGGTTAATGACGCTTTAAAAACTCAGAAAGGCCAGCCCATGTAACCATGGAAACCTCACACTATAGATTAATTTACTCTGACGTCACACTGCAGGAAACCGCGCTTCCGGGTTCTTTTGAGCTAGATTTCAATGGTGGAAATAGGTAGTGCTGCAGTTTTAATCATTTTTAAGCTTAATAGAATGTAATAATGTATTTTAATGCTAATAAAATTTATTATAAAGGAATATCTATGGTTTACAGTGAAGAAAGTATGTGGGTTCTTTTTCTGAAATATTGTCAAAACAAGTTTAATCTTGGTTCAATGAGCCTGTATGTTTATGTCGGACATGTAACAGGTTAATGAATACACATTCTCACACATTTAACAGACTTTTAAAGCCTAACTTAGAAATGAAAACTACCATCAGACATGCAATATACACTATATTGCCAAAAGTATTCGCTCGCCCATCCAAATAATTGAATTCAGGTGTTCCAATCACTTTCATGGCCACAGGTGTATAAAATGAAGCACCTAGGCATGCAGACTGCTTCTACAAACATTTGTGAAAGAATGGGCCGCTCTCAGGAGCTCAGTGAATTCCAGCGTGGTACTGTGATAGGATGCCACCTGTGCAACAAGTCCAGTCGTGAAATTTCCTCACTACTAAATATTCCACAGTCAAATGTCAGTGGTATTATAACAAAGTGGAAGCGATTGGGAATGACAGCAACTCAGCCACGGAGTGGTAGGCCACGTAAAATGACAGAGCGGGGTCAGCGAATGCTGAGGCGCATAGTGCGCAGAGGTCGCCAACTTTCTGCAGAGTCAATCGCTACAGACCTCCAAAGTTCATGTGGCCTTCAGATTAGCTCAAGAACAGTGCGTAGAGAGCTTCATGGAATGGGTTTCCATGGCCGAGCAGCTGCATCCAAGCCATACATCACCAAGTGCAATGCAAAGTGTCGGATGCAGTGGTGTAAAGCACGCCGCCACTGGACTCTAGAGCAGTGGAGACGCGTTCTCTGGAGTGACGAATCACACTTCTCCATCTGGCAATCTGATGGACGAGTCTGGGTTTGGCGGTTGCCAGGAGAACGGTACTTGTCTGACTGCATTGTGCCAACTGTGAAGTTTGGTGGAGGGGGATTATGGTGTGGGGTTGTTTTTCAGGAGCTGGGCTTGGCCCCTTAGTTCCAGTGGAAGGAACTCTGAATGCTTCAGCATACCAAGAGATTTTGGACAATTCCTTGCTCCCAACTTTGTGGGAACAGTTTGGGGATGGCCCCTTCCTGTTCCAACATGACTGCGCACCAGTGCACGAAGCAAGGTCCATAAAGACATGGATGAGCGAGTTTGGTGTGGAAGAACTTGACTGGCCTGCACAGAGTCCTGACCTCAACCCGATAGAGCACCTTTGGGATGAATTAGAGCGAAGACTGCGAGCCAGGCCTTCTCGTCCAACATTAGTGTCTGACCTCACAAATGCGCTTCTGGTAGAATGGTCAAAAATTCCCATAAACACACTCCTAAACTTTGTGGAAAGCCTTCCCAGAAGAGTTGAAGGTGTTATAGCTGCAAAGGGTGGGCCAACATCATATTAAACCCTATGGATTAAGAATGGGATGTCACTTAAGTTCATATGCGTCTAAAGGCAGATGAGCGAATACTTTTGGCAATATAGTGTATGTCTTAACTGCTTAAATTATTAACCCACATACAACAAATAATAATATTTTACTTCAATATGATCATATTCCATATCAAAACTTCATAACAGCCATTTCGATTGAACAATATTATTTACTGCTTTCAAAATAAATGCAAAGACATTATTTTCTATGCGTGGTGGTGGTGGAGATGGGACCTGTTCCCGTTATCATATATGGTGGTCTTGATCGTCGTTAAATCATATTTTACCTCATATCTGTCACAGCAACAGCACTTTGGAAATTAAAAACAGCTATTTGCGATCAGACTTTGTGTGATTTCTTCATAAAAAAAAGTTAATATCCACCAACAGCTGCGGGTCAGTTGTGTCTAATAGTGCATACGTGATAACAATGACGGTGACCTGTGAAATATCATCATATATGTAAAATTCTGAGTTTTAACTGATGCAACGATTTTGTTACACCTGCGGCGCCTGCTACCTCTCCTGTATGCCGCCAGAGGTTGCCATCCCCTGAGTATTAACATCTCACGAACTACATTTCCCATAATCCTCCGCTCAGACTGATTACTCTCACATCTGTTTCACATTAACTCTGGTTATTTAAGGTCCTTGTTTTCTGGCATTCAGTGTGAAGTCTTGTTTGCCTTTTCAACATTTCTGAGCGTTATTCGCCCATTCTGTTTTCTGGCTCCTGCCTGTTTCTCGTATTTCCCAGCCTGCTTGTGAGTTTTGTGGATTTATTGCCTGTTTACTGGATTACCCTTCTGCCTATCGGGTTTACTTGGTTAGCCATCCTGGACTGTCTGCTTGTGTACCGAACCACTGCTTGCCTTTTTTTTTTTTTTTTTTCTGTTGTTTTTGTTACTTTGTTTTACTACTTTGACTGTTATTAAAACTGCATATGAATCTTAACACTCCTGCCTCGGCATTCTCACTACAGATCTGGTGGAAATTGAAAAAAGCCCTAATCTCCAATAATCTTTGGGAAACGGGGTGTTTCAACCACACAAACAGCACTTTTTGGGCAGTTTCAGCACAATTTGAGTGACGCGCCCATAGACAGCAATTATTTTCTGGGCAACCAAAAGAACGCAGAATGGGCAGAGCATTTGTTTGTAAACAGTAACTTCATCTATTGCCTACATGACCTGCCAGTCAAACCATTACTAGAGATCTATTGGCTAGATTGATCTAGGCAAATAGCCAATGCACATTTTGTAATAGGCTCGTTTGAGATGTCAAATGCCTCGCCTTGAAAGTAGACAAGAGTAGACGGCTGCAGTCAGGGGAGGAGTGAAATATGAGCTGTCAAGTCGGACAATTCTCACTTCTAATAGTGGATCAGCCGCTACGAGATCAAAGGCAGATACTGTGTTCTTCATTTTTATGTGCTTTGTTGTTAATAAAGTGGATGTAATTTAAATTCTGTTGCTTTGAATGAAAATAAATATGATGAACAAGGCTGTTATTTAATTCCCCCTTAAACTGTGTCTTCCCATCCATTTTTAGTTTAATGAAGACATGTATTTTAGAGATTTCAGAAATATGATACCTATCACATATCTCATACAGAGATTGCAGTGTCATAGTGTTCAGCAAGTCATTTCCCATCGTGCTTGCAGTTCGCACAACTCGGAAAAAGCAACTGTGCGTCTTGCTCTCGTGAGACATTTTTTGGCATAGGTCTTCATGACATCACCAGTAGCGGTTCTAGCTTGTATGGCGCCCTGGGCGAAACCCGCTTCAACACACCCCCAAAGCTGTTGACAGAGGGGGGGGGGGATGTCTGTGTGGGTGCCTCGTGCTGCCCCCCCACCACCACAAGATGCCACCCTGGGCAACTACCAATGTCGCCCATGCTTAAATCCGCCACTGGACATCACAGCAAGTTGGACAGATTTCTAACCGGCATGCACCTTACACCTGCGGTTCTGCGCAGAACTTGCTCATTTCAAACGAGCCTATTGAGTCTGTCCTCACTGCAGCCTGTAGCGCAATGATGTACTGGATTAAATCCACTACGTACTGGATGTTGTAGCACACCTGCCCCTAAGTGGATTTTGGTAACGTCATGAACGTGAATGAAAAACACAAATAGTTGACTCATTTTTGCTTCTACTCAACAGTAAATTAATATGACCCAAATCAAATAAACAAATATGGTTTTATTTTAAAACGTGTTAACACTGAATGCATTTAAAATGGTAACATCCCTTAGCTTGTTAAAAGATGATTGTTTACTGGCTATTTATACACCACTAAGCACATTTAAAATGACAAAGCATTTTACACACATTGAATCTACTAATTGCTTATGAATTTATACTAATCACAAAATATATTTAGCTTGTAAACCTAAGATCATGTGATAAAAAATAACTGAAGCTCTGCAACAAACACAGACATTGAGCATGCATATATCATGAAATATTAATCTTTTTTGCGCATGGGAATTCTAACATCCATAACAAATATATATATATATATATATATATATATATATATATATTTCATTAACCCAGACATAAACAACGACAATTTTACCAAACAAAGACAACATGAGCACTAAAAACACATACAATAACAGTTCATCGGTGCCATTGAGTTAGCGCATGCATGTTCAAACAATCATGACATCACCAAAATCCACTTACAACATCAGTACATATTGGATCTAATCCAGTACGTTATCGCGCTGGAGGCTGCAGTGAGCTCACTTCGGAGTCATTATGTCTGTTTGAGAGTTTTTCTGTATCATACAAAGATGTCTTATTTGGCTGTCATAATTTGGATTTTTATATATAAATATATATATATTTTTTAGCAAAGTTTTTCATACAAAAATGTAAATTTCAGTTTGTTGTGCAAATTGCTATTTGCTATTTTTTGTAAGAATTTTAAATCCTGTTTGGTTACTCTTGCTACCTCTAGTAACTCCAAAGCCCTAAAAAACATTTCTCTCTGTGATTTTAATAATGTTGTATACTTTTATCATATATTTTTGAATGTTTATGCATGTATAGCCCTGGCATTTTGGTTCTAAACCTCTTGGGAGTCATTCACCAATGGAGCTTGGCTGTCCTGTATTGGACATTTCTGGTACTGCATCTGAGCACTTTGCCACTCAACCTTAAATTTGGAACAGAACTGACTTTTATTTTTCTAGTATTTTTACATTTCAGTTGATATTGTTATTATATTTTATTTATATAAAAAATAAAACGTTTGTGCAGTACATTTTCATTACAATAAACGTATAAATTGTAACAATAAACTTATAATTTATAAATACACAAAAAATAAATGGCAATGGCAACAGTATTTAAGATATCAACTATCCCTTTACAATTTTACATCAACAGTGTATTCTAAAGAATTTTGAAGCAATTCATGTAAACACAAGAGGGCTATTTGAAAGTCTGATAAAATTGCCTTACTTCCTGTGTGTGCAAACTATCATGAAAATTCAAGCATGCCAAGTACCTCAAAAACATAATATGAATATACATAAAAAGGAATAATGACATATAATGCATTGCCATGGCAACACAATTTAAGATATCAAGAATCCCTTCAGAATTTTAAATCTGCACTGTCTTGACATTATTCAAAATTTTTTGGAAGCAATTCAGGTAGACATAAGAGGGATATTTCAAAGTCTGTTAAAAGTGTCACACTTCCTTCCGCCAGCTGGTGGCACTACAAACATGACCCACAATAGCCACATCATTGTGATCAGCCTGCAAGGCCAAACATTTGACTCAACTGTGATGTAAATCATACAGTGCATGTAGAAGATATGAGACACTTCCTTTTCCCCATTTTTTTACATTACTTTATCACGTCACCATGGCAACACCATTCGATATATAACATTTAGCATCGTCAATGTCTTCATGATAGAGCCCACATTTGGTACCTATAACATGAAATCCCTTGGAGGAGTATTTCAAATTCCAAAGCATGCATTTTTCAAACAATCCAAAATGGCTAACTTCCTGTTGGGCAGAGCTTATGACTATCAGCACAAAAGTTGTCCCGCTTGATGAGATCTATATGCGTACAAAGTTTGGTGACGGTAGCTCAAAAGGGATGTGCTACAGAGCCCCCCGAACATGCCCATCTTCTAGGTGGCGCTACAGAGCCCCCCTGCACTCATCCCCCCCTCCCCCCCGCAACTTTGCCAAGCCCTAATGGCCAACGACTCTGATGTGTGTGCAAACTTTCAAGAGTTTTCACGCTTGTTAAGTACCCCAAAAGTACCGAAAATCTTGAAAGAAGAAGAGGAATAAAGAAAAATCCTTAGAAAAACAATAGGGTCTCCACACTTTCAGAGCTTGGGCCCTAATAATAATAATCCTTAGAAGAACAATAGGGCCTCTGCCCTTTCAGGGCTTGGGCCCTAATAATTATAATCCTTAGAAAAACAATAGGGTCTCCGCACTTTCAGTGCTTGGGCCCTAATTAGTATACGTCACGGTATTCTCTTCGTATTGGCATCTAAGAGTTTCCCGGAAAGGTCCACAGACCTCTCGTCCTTCCACGTGACCTGGGGTTTTATGATTTTGGGAAGAAATCATAATGCAACCCTGTGTGCATCGTGTGAACGGGCAATAAGCATGTCCTAAGATTGTGCGAACTGCAAATCTATACTGGCTAGAATACTTCTTCAAGGCTGTGAAATAAAAAAGGTGGATGAGCCCTTCGATAAGTGCCACACAAAACTTCCTATTTAAAAACGAAGTACGAAAACTGTTATCATAAAACAAGTTTACAGAGTCGTTGACATAGATTGATCTCCAGATGTCTTGAGGAATTTCTGTAATGGCAAAAGGCTTAACTCTTATCTCTCTCTTAACTAAGAGCTGCTGGCCGCCTGGCTGGTTGAGCTGAAACTCTTCTGGGATAAGCCTTATCATGTACCAGTCAAGGGCTCTCCAGTCCACCTGTTGCACAACCCTCAGTCACCTGCATCCAACCAGGAGAGCCCTTCCTCGCTCTCCCTGGGTAATTAGGGCGCTTCACTGCCTGCATGTATCAGAAAATATATAAATCATTAGCTGATTGTGTGGAGCAGCTGATTCAATAGATGTAATGGCTCACCCGTAACCAAATGTGCTGCTTTATGTGTTCTCACCTATATACCCCCTCTAGCCAGAGTAAGAGAATACGGTCTGTTTCTCCTCCTTATCGGACCTCATTGGCCTGGGAAGCTGTGCTTAATCCAGATAAATCAAATGATGCATTGGGATCTCCAGTCATAAGCAGACAGCCTGATATTTCCTGCCCACGCAAATTGGGTGTCTCTCCGGATCTGGCTCTTGAGAGTGACTTTAATTTGAATCTTCCAAAAAGATTGCTATTATTCAAATGGCTAGAACAACTTCCACTTACTTGTTATCTGACTATATTTCAGCTTGCCATGTGATGTTTGACGGAACCTCTGTCAGGGCACTATTAGCCCTTTTCTACCGACATGGTTCGGGGGTGGGTTCCTGGGCCAGTGCGAATTCTCGAACTGTTTGGCACATTTCCACTGCAGAAAAGGCCATTCCGGGGTGGAAAATCTGGTTCTGCACTGGCCCCAAATGCTTGCTAGTGTCTATGCAGGAACCGATTACATCAGGGGACAGGAGGCATGATTATGTTTCATCACCAGGTAAAATTTACAACAGTAGCTACCATCTGCAGCAGGAGTACTTCAACACCACAAAAATGTCTTCTACGGAGATACAAGATAAATAGAGAGATTGCAAAGAAAAAAGTCTACGAGCAAGAAATGATGCACGCCATTGTTTAGTGTTCTCTGCATCTGATCTCAGTAAGTTCTAATTTGCCAACTTTGCTTTCCTTACACTCCTCTCATCTTATTTTGTGCATTGTTTTGTTCAGTAAGTGGATTTTTGACCAGCTACTGTACTCACTAATTTAGGAAGATCGCAGCTATCTGGTAATCCGGTGGTATTCTCAATCAAGATGTAAACATTATATTATATGCTATGGCAAAACTCCAAATATCTGCTACACCAATTTTAATAACAATTCCACTGTTACAGTTTATAGAATTTAGCAAGTTAAGCCACATTTAAAAGTTCATAAAAAAATTATGTAATTTCGTTGTCATCTTGTTGTGAGATAGTCATGTAAAACTTAAAGTGTTACGTCACCTTTTGGGTTTCATGTCACTGGAAAAGTGCGGTTGGTTTGTGATAGGCTCCAGATTGCCCCAGCCATGAACCAGCCGAGCACAGGCTCGGCACGAGAACCATCGCAATATCGGTGGAAAAGGGTTAAATAATCTCCACAATACAGAAAACTAATAGGATTAACTGCAAAATGCAGAATTTCAGTGAATTTGACAAATTTTGGATAAAATTAAACAAAAGCAAAGCTTTCAAGTAATGTGTGCTTCAAAATGAATGAGCAGCATTCTGTTCTGTGATCTACTACACATATTCAAGTACACATGATGCTCATAATGCAGTGTTTTCAGCGGCTTCAAAGCAAATATATGTGAATGCTCCATCTCCAGAGGAGCTCTGAGAGTTCAGCTTGCAAACATTCCAATTAGGGTTAGGGTTAGGCATTCCTTTACAATGGGGAGCTTCAGTGGAGGACCTGACTCACATCATTTGAATAGGACGAGGCTAAAACACTGCACAAGCTTTGTCCAGTGAGGGCATTGTGCATGTATGTTGACTGAACAAGTTAATTCAGTCAATTCAAGCCCAGCATGGATTCCTCCTGGGCTTGGGCAAAGGGAGTGTCTCTAGAAGACATTTGTCTGGCAGCAGGCTGGGCTTCCCTTAATGCTTTGCCATGTTTAATAACTTGGATGTTTCCTCCCTCTCTTGCCATATTTTGGCTGTGAAAGAGGGTTAATTTGTCAATGTTTCACTACCCTTTTGGCTAGTGTCATTGCTGAAATGTGTTGCAGGTCTTTTGACCTTGGCGTTCTCTCTCTCTTCCCATTGTGCATACAAAGGGGAGCTTACTGGCTAGCTATTGACTGGCTAGTGACATTGTTGGTAATGTTTTTACCAGGTTGGCAACCTGGATGTGTCTTCCTCTTCCATCCTATTTGCTTTTCACTATCCTGTTGGCTAGTGGGCATTGTTCAAGTGCATGTGAATCAGCACAGCATTACGGTACACAATTCCCATAGCATCACCTACTGATGCAGCGTTGAAGTGACTGACTTGAAAGGGAACATCTTGTTTACAACTGTAACCTTCATTCCCTGAAAAAAGGAAACAAGCATAGCTTGCCGCACTACTGATTTCTTGCTGTTAAGGGACAGAGAGATGGCTCCTGCCTTCAGTCAGAAAATCCTGATTAAATGGCACTGTGCTCCGGTTTATATGCCCACAATGATAGCTAGTTTTGTCTAAAATAAACTTGACATACTTGAATTAAGTAAATGAAAGTCCAGCTGGTCTTCATATGCAATGCCAAAATCATTAGCCTCCCTCAGTAGTGCCATATGAATGTTGAATGACAGTTTGTAATGTTAAAGGACTAGTCCACACAAAAATGAACATTCTGTGGTGAATTCACTAAGAATAAATTGCGCCCGGTAAAAGTGGGTAAAATTTGCACAAGCTGTCTGTGCTGGTTTAGTGCTAATTTCACTAAAGGAATAATGCAGATCAGGCAACAGTGCAAACATGCCAACAAAATCTGTGCTGAATGCAATTTACATGGCACAATTCTGATCTCGCGTGTTGATTCCGAGAGAAAATATTGCAGAGGGTTCAGCAGTCCACCGTGATCTGACACACTCTGCTGGAACTGAACAGCATCACCTCACTACAATGATCCAGACACCTGAATCCTCTCTTTAAAATACCGAAAGTGCATTTGACTACACCGCACATCTGGATATACAAGGTTATAATGCTCTTCTCCATCATTTGATCATTATTTGATTAATTGCTGCTGTCATTATCATTAGAAAATATACAAAAACATCTCTTTTACATAAAATTCAGTTTACATCCTGCTTTCCTAGGGCGATGAGAACGCAATTTAAATTGTGTGGGGCAAATAACATAGTCAGTTTTGTGGATGAAGAACATTTTATGAGGATAATTTACATAGAACCTCCTGTGAGTTTGCTTGGAAAGAAATGACAGTGAGTTCATTTAAATATTCAGACAGCACTATTTCAGCACTGATTGCAGGTTTTTGTACTGAAACACCACACTCAAAAAGTGGCATAACTGTTTAGTGAATTTGCCTCCGCAGTGCATTCAGAAAGTATTCAGACGCCCTCATTTTTTCACATTTTGTCATGTTGCAGCCTTATGCTAAAATGCTTTAAATTATTATTATAATTTTTTTTTTTTTCACATCAATCTACACTCCATACCCCATAATGACAAAGCAAAACCCATATTTTGGATAACTTTGCAGATTTAATAAAAAGAAAAAACTGAAATATCACATTGACATAAGTATTCAGACCCTTAACTCAGTACTTAGTTGAAGCACCTTTGGCAGCAATTATAACTTCAAGTCATTTTGGGTATGATGCAACAAGCTTTGCACACCTGGATTTGGAGATTTTCTGCCATTATTCTCTGCAGATATCCTCAAGCTCTGTCAGGTTGGATGGCGACCTTCAGTGGACAGCCATTTTCAAGTCTCTTCAGAGATGTTCGATTGGGTTCAAGACCGGGCTCTGGCTGGGCCACTCAAGGACATTCACAGAGTTGTCCCTAAGCCACTCTTGCGTTGTCTTGTGCCTGTGTGCTTAGGGTCATTGTCCTGTTGGAAGGTGAACCTTGGGCCCAGTCTGAGGTCTGAGTGCTCTGGACAAGGTTTTCATTAAGGATATCTCTGTATATACATTTTTTTCATCAGTCCATAAGATTTACTTTAGAATAGATTTAATCTGTTGTTGATTGCTCATTTGGAAACATTTTAGTCTCAGATCATGCCCTGGTGTGTTTAAAGGTGTTGCCACATACGGAGAAAAATAAATCATATTGCAAAATCCTGAATTCCAACAAATACTAAAGATTGAAATCAATGTCTATATGGAGACCCACTGGTCCTCAGTTTCCTCTGTAGGCATGGCTTGGGAGGCACTTAAGGCGGTTCTTAGGGGTTGGATCATACAATATGCCTCATTCACCAAAAAATCCAAAGCACAAGCACTTGTGGAATTGGAAGGGATTTTTTTTTAATTTTTTAATTTTTTTATTACAGTTTTTTATTGATTCATACAGATAACAAAGAAAAGCAAAACATATACACACAGAATCAACATTTAACCCCCACTATTACGCCTCCCCAATCCCCAACCCCACCCTGACCCTCAACAAACATTCTTGTGGTCACATATAAGTATACACACACACACACACACACACACACACACACACACACAC
The DNA here is from genome assembly GCF_019703515.2 of Myxocyprinus asiaticus. Classification (NCBI taxonomy): domain Eukaryota; kingdom Metazoa; phylum Chordata; class Actinopteri; order Cypriniformes; family Catostomidae; genus Myxocyprinus; species Myxocyprinus asiaticus. Next base: position 47,439,858 of record NC_059361.1, on the reverse strand, counting down.
ACACACAAATAATAATCACACACATTTAAAACTATGCTTCTCTTTCCACTGCACCTCACCGAGAGCCCTCCAAAAATGCCAAATAGCTGCCCCTGTCTGCCAATCATAACACTAGTTAGGACCCAATTTTTTATGTGATTACCCCCTATATTGATGACCACCCCATTGCCTAAAATACAGAGTCTGGGGCAAAATGAAATTTGAGTGCCCAATACATCACACATAAAACTCTGAAGCTTCAACCAAAATTCTTGGATCTTAACACACCACCAAAAAACATGGGTTGTGTCTCCATCTTCTGACTGGCATCGCCAGCAGGTGGGTGTGTCTTTAAGACCAAGCCTATACAATCTAGAGGGGGTCCAATAGAATCTGTGTAAAATCTTGAATTGCATAAGGCTGTAGGATTATCCACAAACAAAGCCATCAAATGAACACAACACCACATTCCACAGATCAGAGAGATCCCCCACCAAGCCATTAGAGTGTCATAAAAATGAATCCATGGCACCTAAATTGCTGAAGGAGACCGTCTCCACCATTCCTGCTTAATCTCAAACTAGAGTTTGTAATGACAGAGCTAACCCATATGGACAACCCTTCTTTGTTCCACAAACTTAAACCCTCTGTAAGACCAAATGGCCAAGTAAGACCTTGTGACCTTAAATGCATAAATCCGTGGCCATATCAGGAGACGGAAGCTCGTGATGGAATCCATGAACATTGTACCTTCACTGAGTTAACCCTCTTAAATGTACAGAATGCATTTAAACCTACAATGTACACCATACCTAGCCTTGCTAGATAATTCTGAAAATTACTTTGACTTGTGATTACTTTCATAACTGACAAATTAATGATTATAGCCTGATGTACCTTTTAAAATTTGTGTAATGATTTGTAATCACTTCTAATTAACAAATCAATAAATATAATGGTTAATCTTGTATTATTCATCTCATTCTACTAAGAATTATAACTAACCTGATAATATACCCTGACAATCAGGTTTCTCATAATGTGTAATGTTTTATCCATTTTGTAAAACCAATGAATTAACCAGTATGATTGGTAATCAGGGATTTTCATGTTTTGTTACTTACACGTGTAATACCTATGAAGGTTTGTCACAGTTAGTATGTAAATGCTTGCTTGTTTAGGTAGAGAATGTTGATGACAACGAATGTCATGTCTCTTGCAACGTTTTCAAGATATAAAAGTTCATGATTAAATATTCACTATTTTGAGCGGGAATCTACCACACAAAGGATCGTAAATCAACTGTGAAGAGGACAGACCAGTCGACCATGTGACTCTGAAAAGCCACTTCTGATTGGCTCAGGATGCCTTTGGGGTGTGGCCAATTTCAGTCCCGAGGAAGCCTCTCACTCTTTGCTCTACAGTTCAGACACCCAACGGGAGTCGCGAGACCTTCTTGCAGAAGGCCTCGCTTCATCTAGACAATAACTATCCAATCATAACTGAGGTCCAAAACATCAACGGAACAAACTTTCGACAAAGAGCCAAAGAACCAAGCGACACAAGGAAACGCAACGCAAGGAAACGCAACGACATGCAAGTACATCTCCAGACTTTTGCTCAAAGTACTGGTGTATTAGTTGAATTCTTTGGGTAATCCGATTGCAAATCGATGTAGACTCAAAGAAGGATAAATGGTTCTTAAAGCATTGTCAAAAGATTCCATAAAGTTCATTTTCTCTGTATTGATCATTCTGTCACTTTACTCACCAACCTGTTTCATGTCGTATGTGTTAGATTAGTTTTATGTTTAGAATAGCAATAAAGTTTGTCTGTATTTAAAGATAATTTGACTGTGATATATTATGATAAATAATCCCATCCCTATTTTCAAAAGATTTCACTTCAAAGCTATACCTAAATATGTGTAATTTTATTTTCAATAAGCCATGAGAATAATATTACTCCAATAAGTGAATTAATCATAATTCGCTTATTAAAGCTAATTCCTTACAATCGAAATTGTGAGCGGATACAACGAGATGTATTACAATTTTAATGTTGGAGAATTTTATTCAGACAAATAATCTAGTTATTTGTCATTTATCTAATTTATAATGGTTGTTGAATGCGACTAATTCCATTGTAAATTTCCTTACATAATAATGTAGGATAAGGACAGTTTAATTTAATTCCTAGCTCACACATACTAAATTTCCTTACATATAATGGTGGGGGTACGCGGGCATTTTAACCCATCCCGTGTACATTTATACTACCAAAATTCCTACAAAGTGCACCCTTGCATCTCTATATACAGACTTGACATTTTTAGAATCCTAGCCCAGACTCCCTCCTCCAAAACCAAGTTTAAATCTTTCTCCCATAATCTCTTAATAGAAGTTAAAGCTCCGTCCCCCAGACTCTGAATCAGCAGAGAGTAATACACTGATGCCTCATGGCCTTTTCCAAAAGCACTAATCACCACTCCCAGAGTATCTGCCGCTTTAGGGGGGTGTATGCTATTCCCAATATTCAGCCATATGCTCGAGGCAACATTTAAATAAATGTCCGAATTAAACACTCTGGACACTTTTGTCCATACCGAGGGCAAATGCGAGATAACGGGGTGTAACTTAACTTCTCCAATTAGTCTGATAGAAAGGCTTTGCAATGGCGAAATGGGGCAAGAACTTCCTGTTCAATACAAAACCAGGGAGGGGCTCTCTCAGGTGGAAACGACCAATGAGCCAAATGTCTGAGACCGAATGCATAATGATAAAACAATATCTTGTGTAGGCCTAGCCCACCTTTGTCAATCAGCCTATGCAACTTTCTGAAATGTAATCTGGGACGTTTATCATTCCAAATGAAGGACTTCGCTATGCTATCAAATCGCTTGAAATAAGAGAGGGGGACATCTATAGGGAGAGACTGTAGCAGGTAGTTGAATTTTGGAATACAAATCATTTTAATAACATTAACCTTCACAATCATAGATAAATGTAATGAAGCCCACCTGCCCACATCACTCAAGGCTTTTTATTAAAGGGTCAATATTAATTAATTGTGTGATTTATCTAAATCACACAGATTTGCTGGGAATAAAATATCCAAATACTTAATGCCCTGTTTGGGCCACTGGAAGGCGCTCAGCTGAAAAGCCGTTACCGAGCAGTACGCTGTCAGAGCCTTCGCATTTAGACCAATTAACTCTGTATCCTGAGAATTTAGAAAAGGAATTAATAATTCTGTAGAGGCAATGCATAGATCTAGTAGGGTCAGAGACAAATAAAAAAATATTATCTGCATAAAGCAAAAGCTTATGCACCACACCTCACGCCACCACCCCTGGAAAATCATCCTCTTTTCTTATCGCGGCTGCTAATGGTTCCAGGGCAAGACAGAACAATACTGGAGATACAGCGCATCCCTGCCTTGTGACCCTATCCAGAGTAAAATAATCTGTAATTAATCCATTCATTTCTACTGCCGCTATAAAACGCTATGGGTGTCTATAAAGTAACTTAATCCAGACAATAAAAGTATTCCCGAACCCATACATTTCCAAAATCTTAAAAAGATAATCCCATTTTACCATATCAAACGCCTTTTCAGCGTCAAGTGAGATGGCAGCCACCGGAGTCTGATCATTCGCCACTGACCACATGATATTGATGAAACGCCTAATGTTATCAGAAGAGCTATGGCACTGAATAAACTCCACCTGATCTATATGAATAAGAGATGTCATAACTTTACGTAATCAGTTTGCCAAAATTTTTGATCTAGCTGGATCAGGGAAATTGGATGTTAACTCTTACACTCACTTGGATCTTTGTCCTTTTTAAGAATCAGAATGATTCGAGCTTGCGTCATGGTTGGTGGAAGTTTTCCATTCTTCAGTGTTGCTCTGGGGGCTTGCACACTGTTGCTTCACTCTGATCAAGGTCCATCAAAAAATTAAAAATCAAATTAAAATTCCATCAAAAGATTAAAGTCTCCTCCCGGTATTAAATCATGAGGGGTGCCAGTGGCTTGCAACATCTCTTCAAGATCTATAAAAAATCCCTGATCATCAACGTTGGGTGTGTAAATATTAGCCAAAATTTCTGCTAAAACAATAATAACTCTTCCTAATTTATCTTTAATCTGTTTGAGACATTTAAATTGTAGACGCTTACTTATCAGTGTAATGACTCCCCTGCTCTTACTTGAGCCAGCACTAAAGAAACATGTCCACCCCATATCTTCCCAAATTTCCTGCAGGGAAAGATGCGTTTCTTGAAGAAACACTATATCATATTTCTTACGCTTAAGAGACATAACCTACCTTCTTTTTATGGGGTGCCCCAACCCATTCATATTCCACGTGGAGAGAGACAATCCACTCATATTAACATTTGACATGTGAGAAAAAATACATTGTGTGTAAAAAACAAAATTATAAAGACCACATTCCAACATTAGTGCAACAAGCAAACCCCAAAACCAAACAAACAGAAAAAAGAAAAACGTGCATGACGCACACGACAGAGCCAACTGGCGTCCATCCCTCTAAACTCAAACAGCCCATGCACGCCTATGAGAGCCCCTGTGACAACTTTGCCGTCGGATTGCTCAAGTCTGGTGTTTCTATAAAAATTTTGTGAGACAGAGTTACACAACAAATGATAATCTGTAAAACAAACTCCAGCCAATAGGTGGAACAAACACAAAGAACGTGTAGATTCATCCACATAACTTTCCCGAAGGTGTGTTATTCCACAAAACAAACTCCAGCCAATAGGTGGAATAAACACAAAGAACGTGTAGATTCATCCACATAACTTTCCCGAAGGTGTGTTATTCCACAAAACAAACTCCAGCCGCTAGGCGGAACCAGCACAAAAAAAAGGTACTCAGTTTTCTCGGACAGTCAAACAAATGTTCAGTGAGCCGGCCCATTCGGCTGCTACATGAGTGCAACAAATGACCTAATCACTCCAATGTCTTGCACGAAATACTCAATGGATAAAAAAAATCCAGCCAATAGGAGGCATAAACACAAAGAATGTGCAGATTCATCCACAAAACAGTCACGAAGGAGTGTGACTCCACAAACAAACTACACAAACAACAAAAAGGCGCTCAGTTTCCTCGAACAGTCAAGTGAATGTTCAGTGAGTCAGTCCATTCGGCTACAACGTGAGTACCACAAAATAACTTACTCCATTGACTTCATGAAGGACATCACTTGCTGGGGATATGTGAATGTTTTACAGCCATCCTTAGCATCTATTCTCAATTTGGCCAGGAACATCAGTGCAAAAGCGACCTTCCTTTGATGTAAGAATTTCTTGCATTCCTTGAATCTATCACGTTTCTCTCTTGTCAAATTCGCAAAGTCTGGGAACAAGAAAATGCTGTGGTTCTTCCAAAAAAGCCTTCTTTTATCGGATGACCTCAGAAATTTGGCCAGAATTGATCAGGGCCTGTCTCCCTCAGCAGATCACCGAGCCAAAATCCTGTGAGTTTGCTCGATTTCCACCCCATGGCCTGTTATGTCAAGCAGATTCTAAAAGAGCCCGTCCAGGAATTTCACCATATCCTAACCCTATTTGGCTTCAGGAATTCCGACAATTCGGATGTTATTCCGCCGGCTATGGTTCTCCATGTCCTCCAACTTCTCCCAGACACGCTCCAAATCCACCTTGGTCGCTAGTGGATTAGCAGCTAATTCCCTGTCCGATGACTCCAGATAATCCGTTTCTTGACATCCCCCACTCTTGTAACTACCTCAGAGAACTTATTCTCAATGGCAGTGATCGATCGAAGTATTACAGCAAGACCTTCCGAGTCAGCAACGACCTTCGTCAGCATTGCCGACATGTTCAACATTTCTCACCAAATTTCCCTCATTTCTCTGACCAAATCGACTCCCGGGCTCGGGGCCTTCTCAGGGGTATCAGCTTGAGTTTGTAAGTGTCTTTTAATGTCTCCAGAGCCCGAGGTTTTTGAATTCTTTGACATATTGTCCTCCTAGAACCATTATGGAACAGAGTGTATCGAATCTCACTGGTTTATGCCATTAATAGTGTAAAACTAGCAAAGAGCGCAGAGCTCTCCGTTCACACGTCTGAACTTCGCATGGCGTCACGTGACTCCATTGGAAGGGAATATTAAAAGTGCAGAGGCAGAGCTGAAGTGCCAAATGTCATCTAATGGCCTCAGGGAATTGACCTGACTGAAATACAATATAATTCTATTTTGTCGCAGAAGGTGGAGTTTTGGCTATTCAGGGCAAGACAGTCATACTTTGAGTTGGGAGACTTCTGGCTAGATATATAAAACAGAGAGAGTATTTTTCTACCATTCCCTCAGTGAAATCTGCTGGTGGTGAAATATTTATCTCAGCCATTGATATTAATAATGCTTTTAAAGAATTCTATCTTGATCTCTATAATTCCACGTCTTCGTCTACTGAAGAGGATATTAGAAACTTTGTGGAACCATTAGAACTTCCTAAACTGACAACTGAGCAAAAAAATTCTCTAGATTCTGAGAAAACCTTGGAGGAGCTTGGCGAGGTAATTAAGGTCTTGCCTAGAGGCAAGGCTCCGGGGCCAGATGGCTTTCCCGCTACGTTTTTTAGATCTTATGCTACAGAACTGACTTCACTTTTGATAGAAGTTTATATGGAATCACTAAAGAATGGAACTTTTCTGCCAACTATGATGCAAGCCCAGATCAGTCCGATTCTTAAAAAGGACAAAGATCCAAGCGAGTGTAAGAGTTACCGTCCAATTTCCCTGATCCAGCTAGACGTGTTAAGTTATGACATCTCTTATACATATAGATCAGGTGGGGTTTATTCGGGGCCGTAACTCTTCTGATAACATTAGGCGTTTCATCAATATCATGTGGTCAGTGGCGAATGATCAGACTCTGGTTGCTGCCATCTCACTTGATGCTGAAAAGGCATTTGATATGGTAGAATGGGATTAACTTTTTAAGATTTTGGAAATGTATGGGTTCAGGAATACTTTTATTGGGTGGATTAAGTTATTTTATAGACACCCAGTAGCGGCAGTTCAAACAAATGGATTAATTTCTGATTATTTTATTCTGGATAGGGGCATGGTTGCCCTCTTTCCCCCTTATTATTCCGTCTTGCCCTGGAACCATTAGCAGCCATTATAAGAAAGGAGGATGATTATCCATGAGGTGGCGGCGGGTGGTGTGGTGCATAAGCTGTTGCTTTACGCAGATTATATTTTATTATTTGTCTCTGACCCTACTAGATCTATGCCTTGCCTCCACAGAATTATTAGTTCCTTTTCTAAATTCTCATGATACAGAGTGAATTGGTCCAAATCCAAAGCTTTGGCTCTGACAGCGTACTGCCCGGTAACAGCTTTTCAACCAGGCGCCTTCCAGTGGCCCAAACAGGGTATTAAGTATTTGAGTATTTTATTCCCAGCAAATTTGTGTGATTAAGTTAGAGTTAATTTTGACCCTTTATTAAAAAGGTTTTCGAGCGATGTGGGTAGATGGGATTCATTACATTCATCTATGACTGGCAAGGTTAATGTTATTAAAATGAATTGTATTCCAAAATTCAATTATCTGCTACAATCTCTCCCTATAGATATCCCTCTCTCTTATTTCAAGCAATTTGATAGCATAGTGAAGTCCTTCATTTGGAATGGTAAACGTCCCAAATTACATTTCAATAATTACATAGACCGATTGACAAAGGTGAGCTAGGCCTACCCAAGATTTAGTTTTATTATCATGCACTCGGTCTCAGACATTTGGCTCATTGGCCGCTTCTACCTGAGAGAGCCCTTCCCTGGTTTTGTATTGAACAGGAAGTTCTTGCCCCTATTTCACCATTGCAAAGTCTTTCTATTAAACTAAATGGAGAAGTTAAGTTACACCCCGTTATTTATTAAAATGTTGCCTCGAGCATATGGCTGAACCGAAAATTATGTATTAATAAGTCCCCTTTCTGCGACTGGCGGGGTGGCAGCATTCGAGGTGACATACAGAAGGCTGGGAAAATTGGATTTGTTTAATAGGAAGTGGGATAGATATTTCACCTTTTTGGAGGGTTCTCAGGGAGGGGCAGTGGAGATGGATTAATAGTTTTAAATGTGTGTGTGCATTCTTATTGTTTTTGAAAGTATACTTTATGTTTTTTTATGTTCTAAATAATTATGACCACTGTGGTGCATGTTTGTGTTGGGTGGGGGGGGGGGGGTGTTCAGGTGGAGGGGTTTAATATATATAATTTGATTCCACATTTTCTGTTATGTTTATTTAATTTGTGAATGGAATCAATAAAAATTGTAAAAAAAAAATAAAAAAATAAAATAAAAACATTTAGCTGTGTTCAGCTTTCCTTCAACCCTGACCAGTCCCCCAGTCCCTGCCACTGAAAAACACCTCCACAGAATGATGCTACCACCACAATGCTTCACCGTTGGGATGGTATTGCGCAGGTGATGAGCGATGCCTGGTTTCCTCCAGACATTACACTTGGAATTGAGGCCAAACAGTTTGATCTTCATTTCATTAGAACAGAAAATATTGTTTCTCTAAGAGTCCTTTAGGTGCATTTTTATGTGTCTTGCACTGAGGAGAGGCTTCTGTCTGGCCTATCTGCCATAAAACCCAGATTGGTGGAGTGTTGCAGTGATGGTTGTCCTCTGGAGCTCAATCAGGTTCTTGGTCACCTCTCTTACCAGGGCCCTTCTCCCCCGATTGTTCAGTTTGGCTGGGTGGCCAGCTCTAGGAAGAGTCCTGGTTGTTCCAAACTTCTTCCATTTAAGAACTATGGAGGCCACTGTGCTCTTGGGAACCTTCAATGCAGCCGACATTTTTTTGTAGCCTTCCCCAAATCTGTGCCTCAACACAATCCTGTCTCTGAGCTCTGCAGGCATTTCCTTTGACCTCATGGCTTGGTTTTTGCTCTGATATGCATAATTTAAAGCATTTTAGCATAAGGCTGCAACATACAAAATGTGAAAATAATGAAGGGGTCTGAATACTTTCTGAATGCACTGTATGTAATTATTTACTCACCCTAAAGGCACGGTCACATTTAGCTTTGTACGGTAAAATTCCGCAGATGAAGAAGGCATGGCAGATGTTGAGTGTGTGTGAAACCACCAAAAAACTAATTAAAGCCTCTTTTTAATGCTGCACTTTATACTCTGGGAGAGTGAAGTTAAAAAGAAACTCGCTGCTCAAACAATATCCTTGTCCATTGTGAAAATTCTGTGTAGCTGTTTACGAAGCACCGCCCACACAGAGGTCACTGCTAAACTAAGTAACTTCCTATTAGTCAACATGCCGAAATCGCCTGTCAGAGTTCACCAAACTTGAACTCCATGTGAAATCCGAGAGGGGAAAGTCTTTGCCATAGGAAGTCCATTGCACAGATTCCACTGAGATGACTGTATTTAATGTGATGGCACCTTAATCTCTGTCCAAACCCACATGACTTTCTTTTTTCCGTTGACCACAAAAAGTTAAAGTAAAATTCTTCACAGGATTTATTCAACATTATAATAGTGACATAGTAATAGTTAATAGTGACTGTCTGTCATGCTCAAAAAAGGACAAAACACCATAAAAACACAGTAAAAGTAATCGGTATGACCAGTACTGCCTTTCCCTATACACATATTATATATCTGTGTAGGGCACCAACTCCCTAGGGGGCACCTGAAACTCCACCAGCTGCCCTTACTCGCTATAGCAGTCACAGAACACAGACGATTGCCACGTGCTCACACTTTCACAATACGCCTCTGCGTAAGACATCAATTTGGCCAGCGGCAGCCCTGGGTATGACTCATTCACTATATTTCAAGTCTTCTGAAGCGATACGATCACTTTGTAATGAACAAAACTAAATTTAAGTCATTATTTACAATCAAATCACATTAATAAACCTCCTACTATTGTCCTGTGCTTTACTTTTTCTTTCTTTTTCTTTTTTAGTCTGCTAAATTACTTAAAAAATAAAATAAAATAAAAAGTATATTGCAGGACAATAGGTTGTCTGGGAATGGACCCCTCTTGAAAGAAATTTACACAATTCTGATCTCGCAGGTCGGTTCTGAAAAAGGATATTGCAGAGGGTGCAGAAGTCCACCGTGATCTGACACACTCTGCCGGGACTGAACAGCATCACCCCACTACAGTGATCCAGACACCTGAATCCTCTCTTTAAAATTCTGAAAGTGCATTTAACTTTGACTTTGTGTGAAGACCTCTGAACTGTTACATACTGTAAAAACACAACTTCCTTTACAATAGGAACTACAAGTAAACAAGTTTAAAAACACCTGAGTTTGGTGAACTGTGCAGATACAAACACTGCAAAGTTCCTTGAGATTACAATTGCAAAAGAACATCAGCCATTCATGACAGAATCAGGTTACACACAATGACTTGATGTCTGTTGTTGTGTTTTACTTTTGCACAAAGTGACCTAATCATAACCGGACTTCTTTCTTTCCTTAAAATCTCTTTCTCACATCTGCCAGTAAATCAGCAGCAGTATGATTTGGGAAAGTGGGAAATTGGCCCTTTAGGGAGGAAATCAATTGCCTACAGTATCATTATCTTATTAATGAAAAACTATGATGTGATGAAAATAAGTGGTGAGACCTTCACAAAGACCACTATCATCTCTGTCTGTCTATTTCAGTGCAGTGTGTGGAATCATTTAAAATTGTGTCAGAGATATCAATATTTGCAAGCAATTATTATGAATAGCTGCATGTTTAGCACTGGTAAAGAACGAAGGTCTATATTTACGTGTAACATCCACAATGACTCCACTGTAACTGATTTGATGCATGTAATAGATGACAGTGAGCCAGTTATTATCGAAAAGAAAAGCTGACAGGGTGAAGCAGAGGGCTTTTGTATCATCATAAAGTGCTTTATTTTGTGATAATGACCGGATAACTGTACATTATCCCTCTTATTATTCTACTAGTTATCAAATCAATAAATAATTACATGGAAATGAAATATTGATTTCAGTGTAATATGAAACTAGCACAGCTATGTACGTACAGTACATAAAGTATTTAAACACTCACAGAGCACATTATTAGGAACATTATGGTCTAATAAAGTGTCCGACGTGGTCTTCTGCTGATGTAGTCCATCCGCCTCAAAGTTCGACATGTGCATTCTGAGATGCTATTCTGCTAACTACAATTTTACAGAGTGGTTATCTGAGTTACCGTAGCCTTTCTGTCAGCTCGAACCAGTCTGGCCATTCTTCAATGACCTCTCTCATCAACAAGGCGTTTCCATCCACAGAACTGCCACTCACTGGATGTTTTTTGTTTTTGGCACCATTCTGAGTAAACTCTAGAGACTGTCTAGAGATGAGCAGTTACAGAAATACTCAAACCAGCCCGTCTGGCACCAACAATCATGCCACTGTATAAATCACTGACAGCACATTTTTTCCTCATTCTGATGGTTGATGTCAACATTAACTAATACTCCTGACCTGTAACATGATTTTATGCATTGCATTGCTGCCACACGATTGGCTGATTACATAATCGCATGTATAATTAGGTGTACAGGTGTACGTAAGAAAGTGCTCAGTGAGAGAATATCTATTAATCTAAAATAAAAATTGTCAATTAAACAAAACATACATAATGAAGGCGTTTATCTGCTTTACAAATGTATGTCCTCCACCTAAAACATTTGACCATCGAAATATATGAAAAAGGAGATACAATGCAAAAAGCTCCCTCATACAGTAAACAAGAAAATGAGTGTAGGAGCTATAATTGTACTAGCCACTAGACAGCAATGTACACAGATGGTGAGACCAGTGCTTCAGGTAATAAGGGCATCAGGTGTGAGCAATCATACAGTTACGGGTGGCGGGATAACACGGTTCTTACCATAGCCATGTCATTTTTAGCTTTCTTCAGTAAAGTTTTATTGCAATGGATAGTACCCTTTTTTATTTATGTAAACCCATCATCTTTATTAAATGGGACACCAAACCCAAAGAGACAACGCTGTGTAGACATTGTTTATTTTTCTACGAGTAAAGAACATCTCTACCACCCTTGCTTAAAGCCTTATAGAAAAGCCTCTAAAATGAGTTAAAATAAGTCAAAGAAACACTAATCCACTGTAAAAAACAAAAAAACAAAAAAAAAAACACGGGTATAAAAGGAGCTGGTATACAACCACTCATTCAGATTTTCTCTTCGGAGCCGAACAGTGAATGCTCACTGAGCTGAATTCTCACGACTGTTCATTAATCTCTGCAGGATGTAACAGCGCATTTCAGTGGCTACTCCCCCTCTGCACTGGTGCACTGCAGAGAACACCCCTGGGTGCTTCGGCAGAAATAAAAGAGTATATTCTAAAAAATAGTATATTTCTCTAAAAGAGTGGCACACACAGAACATCATTTTAAAGATGCCCTTCCGTCTGTGTGTTATTCCTGGTTGTGGTCATTATCTCTCACCTTCTGACGGTCACGATTGTTGTCTTCTCCCACATGGAGACAGTGTTTGTGGATGGGTCATGTACTCATTGCGAGAACATGACCATGGCAACCTTGTGGTCGCAGCTTGCCTTTGTAAGAAAGCAAGCCACCCCAGCGGCTCCCCGCCTGGTCCTTCTACCTACGGGTATGAGGCCAGCGCTGCTAGCACTGGGGGTGATTTGGGGACCCCAATGGGACCACCTCCACTGGGTATCTCCCCACAGACCTCCCATTCCCCAGCACACTCGTCTGCCCGATCAGGCTTCAGGATGAGTCTGCCGGCTCATCTCACGGCGAGTTCGACCTCTTGTTCGGAGCCCGTGAAGGTGATGAGCTCTCGAGCGCAGTATCGGAGAGCGGGCTCGTCCAGTCGGATGCGGAAGCCTCAGCTGGGCTTCCCCCCTCGGGTACGGTCGCCCAGTCACAGGTTGACACGGAGATGACGGACATGCTTTCCTGGGCAGCCGCGAGCATCAGGCTAGAGTGGAACCCTCCACTCTCCCCTGAACCCTTGTGTCTCGATGATTGGTTCCTGGGCCTGCGGCACTGCTCACAGCCATGCCCCACCCCAGTTCCTTTCTTCCCAGAAGTGCACAAGGAGCTGACAAGGTCGTGGGAGGCACCTTTTACTGCCTGGTCCCGATCTTTCAGCTCCCCTGCCCTCACTACCCTCGATGGTGGGGCGACCAAGGGGTATTCGGCGATCGCCCCGGTGGATAAGGCACTTGCGGTGCACCTATGCCTGCAGAGCGCCGCCATCTGGTGCCCAAAGCTCCCGTCCAAGGCCTGTAGGTTTACGTCATCCCTGATGGCCAAGGCCTATGGTGCCGCTGGACAAGCCACCTCTGCCCTGAATGCCATGCCTCTCCTGCAAGCCAAGGCGCTAAAGGAATTGCACGAGGGTAGTTCCGCCCCAGGATTGATGCAGGAACTTCACTCGGAGACAGACCTCACCCTCCGGACGATGAAGATCACGGCATGGTCTCTCGGGTGGGTGATGTCCACCTTGGTGGTCCAGGAGTGCCAACTTTGGCTCAACCTGGTCGAGATGGGAGAGGCCGACAAGGCACGGTTCCTTGGTGCCCCCATTTCCCAGGTTGGCCTGTTCGGTGACACCGTTGAGGACTTTGCCCAGCAGTTCTCGGTGGTGAAGCAGCAGATGGAAGCTATCCAACACATCCTGCCCCGGCACGGCTCAAGATTCCGCACCCAGTCTGCTCGTTGCCAAGGGCGTCCTCCTGCGGTGACTGCACCGGCTCCGCCGCAGCCCACCCCCGCGGCCCGGCCCCAGCATGGAGCCTGCCACAGGATGCAGATGCTACCCATCTCACAGCCGGCCGCCAAGAACCCGAGAAAGGCTTCGCAGCGCCCCTGAGACGGGCGACCCAGGAGCGAGGAAACCCGCTGCTCTGGAGCTGGTAAGCAGACCACTCCATCCCCCGGTGGAAGGCCAGAAGGAGAATCTTTTGTTACCTTTTCTTTTAATTTCGCCACATGCCCAAGTGGCTGCGGTACCCAAGAGTTCAGCAAAAGAGTGGTTTCCTTGTTCCCTGGTCCAAACCGTCTGACTCGGCTATGCAATTCAATTCACCAGGCGTCCGACCCAGATCCAGCAGCATCCACTTCACCTCTGTGAACACCACTACCCTCCTACAGAAGGGTGAGATAGAGCCTGTTTCTCCGTCCGAGATGAAGAAGGGGTTTTACAGCCCCTACTTCACTGTACCGAAGAAAGGTGGTGGATTGCGGCCAATCTTGGACCTGCGAGTACTGAACCGGGCTTTACACAGACTACGTTCAACAGGCTGATGCAAAAACATATTCTAGTGAGTGTCTGGCATCAAGATGTACGTGTACTTCCACGTCTCGATTCTACCTCGACACAGACCCTTCCTGTGGTTTGCATCTGAGGGTCGGGCGTATTAGTACAAGGTCCTCCCTTTCGGCCTGTCCTTGTCCCCTCGTGTCTTCACAAAGGTCGCAGAGGCAGCCCTTGCCCCGTTAAGGGAAGTGGGCATTTGTATCCTGAACTATCTTGATGACTAGCTAATCCTAGCTCACTCTTGGGTTGTGTTGTGTGCGCACAGGGACCTGGTGCTCCCGTACCTTAGCCGACTAGGGCTTCGGGTCAACTGGGAAAAGAGCAAGCTCCTCCCGGTTCAGAGCATCTCTTTTCTCGGCTAGGAGTTGGACTCAGGCTCGATGACGGCACGCCTCACAAACGAGCGTGCCCAGTCGGTGCTGACCTGTTTGAAGGCGTTAAGACAGAAGACAGCGGTTCCACTGAAACTGTTTCAGAGGCTCCTGGGGCATATGGCATCCTCAGTGGTGGCCACTCCGCTTGGGTTGATGCATATGAGACCACTTCAGCAATGGCTCCATACTCGAGTCCCGAGATGGGCATGGCGCCACGAGACGCATCACGCATCCTGCCACCGCCTCTTCAGCCCTTGGACTGACCTCACATTTCTATGGGCAGGCGTTCCCCTAGAGCAGGTCTCCAGGCGCGTCGTGGTTATGACAGATGCCTCCAGAACGGGCTGCGGCACTGTATGCAATGCCGGCCCGCGATTACGTTGGCACATCAACTGCCTTGAGTTGTTGGTAATTCTGCTCACACTGCAGAGGTTGCGGCCGTTGATCCAGGGCAAGCAAGTGTTACTTTGGACAGACAACACAGCAACAGTGGCATACATCAACCGTCAAGGCAATTTATGCTCCTGTTGTATGTCACAACTCACCCGCCGTCTTCTCCTCTGGATTCAGCAGCACCTCAAGTCGCTGCAAGCCACTCACATCCCGGGTGACGTCAACACTGCAGCGGATGCGCTGTCATGACAGGTTACCCTCAGGGGAGAGTGGAGACTCCACCCTCAGGTGGTCCAGCTGATTTGGAGTCGATTCGGGCAGCACAGGTAGACCTGTTCGCTCCCCGAGAATCCTCCCACTGCCCGCTCTGGTACGCCCTGACCGAGGCACTTCTCGGTATAGACATGCTGGCACACAGCTGGCCCTCTGGACTATGCAAATATGCATTTCCCCCAGTGAGCCTACTTGCAGAGACCATTGCAAGGTCAGGGAGGACAAAGAACAGGTCGTCCTAGTAGCACCATACTGGCCCACCCAGACGTGGTTCTCGGACCTCACGCTCCTCATAACAGCCCCCCCCGGTGAATTCCCCTGAGGAAGGACCTTCTTTCTCAGGGACGGGGCACCATCTGGCACCCATGACCAGACCTCTGGAATCTCCATGTCTGGCCCCTGGACAGGACGCGGAAGACTTAATTGGCCTACCACCCGCGGTGGTAGACACGATCACACAGGCTAGGGCACCCTCTACGAGGCACCTGTATGCCTTGAAATGGCATCTGTTCGCTAAGTGGTGCTCTTCCCGACGTAAAGACCCCAGAGATGCGCAGTCGGATCGGTGCTTTCCTTCCTGTAGGAGAGGTTTGAGGAGTGCTGTCCCCCTCCACCTTGAAGGTGTATGTAGCTGCTATAGCGGTACACCACGACACAGTGGACGGTAAGTCCTTAGGGAAGCACGACCTGATCATCAGGTTCCTGAGAGGCGCCAGGAGGTTGAATTCCTCCAGACCGCGCCTCATTCCCTCATGGGACCTCTCTGTAGTTCTTCAGGGTCTATGGGGAGCCCCCTTTGAGCCCCTGAAGTCAGCTGAGCTTAAAGAACTCTCTTTAAAGACTGCCCTCCTGACTGTGCTCACTTCCATCAAGAGGGTAGGAGACCTGCAAGCGTTCTCTGTCAGCGAAACTTGCCTGGAGTTCAGTCCGGGCTACTCCCACGTGATCCTGAGACCCCGACCGGGCTATGTGCCCAAGGTTCCCATGACTCCATTTAGGGATCAGGTGGTAAACCTGCAAGCGCTGCCCTACGAGGAGGCAGACCCAGCCCTGATGTTGCTGTGTCCGGTGCGTGCTTTACGCATCTATTTAGATCGCACGCAGAGCTTTAGAGTCTCTGAGCAGCTCTTTGTCTGCTTTGGTGGACAGCAGAAAGGAAGCATTGTCTCCAAGCAGAGGATCACCCACTGGGTCATTGAAGCCATAGCAATGGCATACCACGCCTTGAGCAGAAGCCCCTCTGCCCCAGTCTCCATGTCTGTAGAAACTCCTCCTCCGTAGGGTAGGACCTACCATGGGACTTCTCCACTTCTTCCGACAAGGCTCGGCAAGACCATGTGACGATTTTCCACTCAAAATAACCCCCCCCACCCCCGGGCGGAGTGTGCTCTCCATGGTGTCTTCCCCTTGGGAGTGACACCTCCCCGACGTAGACTTGGTGGCCCCAGTCGGTTAAAAAATGTCACTTTTTTTTGGGGGAGAGAAAAAAAAGAGGATAAGAGGCCATGATTGGGCTAGCCTGTCTCTATCTTTTGGGCAGTCGACTTGTTCCCGAAGGGCCTTTCGATACTCATAACAGCGTTGGGGGAGGTTACGTGTCAGCCTGGTGGGCTGGCTACGAAGCACACAGTGGTCTGCCCATCACACACCGCCAGTTCACGTAACACAGTTCAGCTAGTTGTGGTGTTTCGTATAGGGACCCCTAGTGTTACTACATCGACACAACGTCGAGTGAGTGACAGATAGGGAACGTCCTGGTTACTTTTGTAACCTCTGTTCCCTGATGGAGGGAACGAGACGCTGTGTCCCTCCTGCCACAACGCTGGACTACCCGCTGAAATGGCCGGGACCTTGTCTCGGCTCCTCAGCACAAAACCTGAATGAGATACCAGCTCCTTTTATACCCGTATGTTCGGGGGAGTGGTATGCAAATACCACTCACCAATTTTCATTGGCTTTTTTCAAAGACCAGAGGTGTTTCCGGCTCCCAAGTGTGACCCCTAGTGTCACTACATCGACATAACGTCTCGTTCCCTCCATCAGGGAACGGAGGTTACGAAAGTAACCAGGACGTTATCTTGTTTCATGTTTTACTGTGCACCAAGACGGTTTGGTCCCCGCATGCTGTCTGTCAGTCAGACGGCTGCTTTGAAATGCTCACACACTTATTTGAGTGTGTGCTCAGTTACACCTTTTACACTGAAATGGACAATTAATCAAATTAAAATAATGATATGTCCTAGTGTGATTAAACTTGTGATTAAAGCGCTGATTTAATGAAATAAATACATTCTGCTAGTGATGTTACGCATGACACCAAGCCTCAAAGCGTGTATCGAGTATGCAGCGCAATTTCCAATGAAGCCCTGTATCAGGGCTTGTTGTTAAAAAATAAATAAATCAGAGGATTGACGAAAAAAGAAGTCTTATTTTTCTATTTTTTTCTGCGCCTGCAGACTGTATATTTATATGATTAGATAAGAGTCCCGAACGGGTCCTGTTTTGTAAACCCGCACCCGCAGTACTTAACGGAACACCCAACCCGTTATCCGACAGCAGCACTAATTTAATTCCAAACCCAACCATACCAACAAAAACAAGGAGAAAGATTAACATTATTTGACATTTAAAAAATAGCCGTGCCTATTGATTCCCGACCCGCACCGCAAATGACAATGTAAATATTTTTCCACCAATTACATCAAATATTAGCAGTTCACCTGTCGGGTACCCGCGTGTCAGCAGCAAATGAGTAGAGAGAGAAGTTAGTAAACCCAAATGCAGTATTTAATGAAGAAGACGAATATACAAATATCACAAGGCTTGAAGACCAAATGAAATACTTATCTTAAATGCTACTATGGACGAGACTAAACAAGGAATAACTGAACATGAAGGTATAAATAGAGGCACAAATGAAGGTAAACACAAAAGAGCTGAACACAATGATGATGGAGGACTGGTGAGGATGAAATCCAGGCATCATGGGAAATGTAGTCAGAAGGTGATTTCAACATAAGAGTCTCTTGAAGAAGACAGGGGAAACACAGAACAGTTCGTGACACCGCGGGTACCGCCCATGTGCAGGACTCTGGATTAAATCACAGCATCCTTTACAAACAACCTAAACTAGCCGCAAATTTGCCACATGCAAATGAGCTTTTGATTCGCTGCAAATGTTTGCTAGAAGTTTCCAGGTCTTCACCAGTAGTGGTGAACCTGCAGCAAACCTTTGGCAACAATGGACAATTTGCCGCAAGTTTGCCACAAAGTTCATTTGGATGTGAAAATTATCAGTGAACTCTCGATTTTCAAAAGGGATTTTGTACTTTAATTATCACACTGGACCAGCGTCTTAAAAACTACCCTCACAAGTGTGAAATCTACCCTCAAAAAAACACAGAACGGAAAAGCCTTCAAATCAAAATAAAAGTTTTGAAAAGAATTAAAGAAATTGCGACAGAAATGTATAACTACTATACAGTGCAATATAGTATTTACTGTAGTAATAATAATAACAATTATTATTATTATTATTATTATTATTATATTTAAGCAATTTCTCTCAAGCAAGAGTGCTTTTGTACTGAACAGAGCTTTACATCAATGTTTTCATTTATAATGTGATGCTCTATGTTGTGCAGCACTTTATTTGACAAGGATAAGACCAATTTTGTATTCTGGATTATGCTGTGAGGATCTTTACTGAACCACTTCATTAACTTTTTAAAACTGCAATGGTATGTTATTGAAATTGCAGTGGTACTATTATTTTCATTTAATTAAAGTTGTATTAATTCATTTGATTAGACAATATTTTGATGATGAAATTGATTAAAATTTAAAACATGGAACGGAAAACAGAAATTGGGGGGAAAAAATACTGATTGATTTATATATTTATATAACTGAATTTCATAGGGTCCACTTAATTTAGAAAATCTTCAAGGAAACATGCAATTTTTATTTATTTATTTATTATTTACATTGATACATTTAACTTTGTTAAATACGCTAAATGAGTGTGTGTTCAGTAGCATATTACCTGTTTTTATTTATTTATTTATTGTGGTATCTAAATTGGTGTCGAGAATTGTGAAATTGTACTGGTATTGGTACCGACTACTGACATTTTGGTATCATCACACTAATCCTGGGAATTCAGGTTTTGAAGATTCACACTATACATTTTAAAACCCCGGTTTAATGCTTTTATTTGAGTAGCAATGATTGTTATTCAATAATAATGTTAACAACAATGATTGGATGAATGTTTCGTTCACGTTGTGTCGGAAATCTCCAAACTCAGTGCTGTTCACATCCTCGGACCTCAAAAGTTTTTATAGTTTTTATGGCAACACTCCTAAAACCAAAACAGAATTGCTGTTGATAGCAGCATAATATTTATCACTGTATTAATTAATCAATTAATTAACCACTAGGGCTATATGTTGTTGCAAAATGTTTAAGAACAAAGAAAAGCACTCCAGGTAATCATGGTATAATAAAATGGCATATCAAATAGAAAAAGCAGTTGAGGCTTTTGCCATTTTGGTTCATTTTACACGACATCACGACTGTCAAGTCAGAGCTTTCATAGAATTCTGAGTTTTAGAGAATTCCAAAAAACAAACACACATTGAATTCCAAGTTCACTACTTATAATTAAGAGTTCATAGAAGTAAATGCTTTTAACAAGTTGGAATCTCATAATTACAATAATTCAGACATGACGTGAATGCACCAGAATACAACTTGCGACGAGCACGCAACCTGCATTAAGCACCCCAGTGTGGGGTTTCATAACCCAGGGTTAAAAGCGGTGCTAAACCCCTTTCTAAATTATGAACGTGAAACGTTGTACAATCACACACTTTGCGATACATTAAAAAATATTTTGTTTTATTATTTTTTGTTCAAATCCTATATAATGACAAGCATTTTTTCTCTTGTACATTAAATATATGAACTGAACAGAATAGACCTTATTCACAGCAGTGACATCCATTTTTGACCGGAATGACAACGAGGCTGTGAGGGATAGACATAGTCTTTTCCATGGGTTGTACTGAAGTTTAGTGTTCTTGGATCGTTCCGCAGACACAACATTGAAAAAACATATTTTCAAGAACATTCAGTAGACAAAAAACTCCAGACAACATGAGTTGTGGAAAGCTTTTTACAGCTTTATACCGTTCGTGCCATTGAAGAGATGTAAGTCATGGCGCTACTGTGAATAAGGTCTGTAATAGAAAATCCTGTATATGACTGATCCATCTTGCCAAACACTGCTGTTTGTTTTTTGCTTAATTTGTCCAGAAGATTATATGTCAATATTTTGTCCACAGCCAGATTTAGGTGTTTAAAAATTTAAAGCAACCAAATTAAATTTAGAAACCAACTCAGATCACAAAATTGTCATCTTTGGCACTCAGTGTATTTTGTTGTTTGTTCTAAAAACATTTTCACATCGTTATAAATGGCACATTGTAATGGTAATAATTATTCATGTTAATATTACTCACATCTGTTGCTTCCTTTGTAAAGGTGAATTAGCTATTCAGTAAAAGGACCGTCCTTCTTCATGTTGTGTTTATATATATCCAGCAGCTGTATGAGCTCAAATGTGTTTTGAGTCAGGAGTGCGTGTTTTATTTTGGTCAGATTCAGGGAGGAACCGCCAGCAGGCATCTCAAGAATGCTCTCATTTTTTTTTTTTTTTTCTGAGCTCAGAGACGATCTTTATGTTCTGTGGACTGGGGAAAACGTTCTCTTTCACACACTATACATTATTTGCTCTCAGTTTTATTTTACTTTAGCAGTTCTTTGATATCTCACTACAGTAATATCAATGGCATACAAAAAATTACTTGAAAATTAGATAATAGCATTGAGCTGTTTACACAATATGTTTAGTGTGAATTAAATAGATGATAAAAATTACAAAGGTGTACTTGGAGTGGAAGAGAGGAGATGCAGGAGTAAATACTTTAAATAACAATGGCTGGAGTGGAACAAACAATAAAGCTAAACATGCCAACATAACACAATGTAACACTTCAAGGACTGACAATGGATGAATTCTGTGAATTCTGGGAAATGTAGTCCGGGAGAAAACTTCAAAATAAGAGTCACTGGAAAGCATGAGGGAGACAGACTGTGACATTACCCCCCCCCCTTCAAAGGGCGACTCCTGGCACCCAAAGATGGATTTAGGATAGTAGGATGATGAAGAAGGTGAAGAAGGATCCAAGGAGGACGATCAGGAGGCCTGGGGGATGGCTTCAGGACTGGGAATGGATCCGGGGGCCTGGGGGGTGGCTTCAGGGCTGGGAATGGATCCGGAGGTGGAACTGCTGGAGGAGGAGACTCAGGGTAAGAGGGCGGAGCCGAGGAAGACTCTGAGGGCGGAGCCAGGGAAGGCAGAGCCATGGAAGGCAGAGCTGTGAGAGGCTTGAGGAGCGGAGACAAGGGAGGTGGAGCCAGGGAAGGTGGAGTCATGAGAGTCTCGAGGGGGTGGAGACAGGGAAGGCGGAGCCAAGGGAGGCAGATCCATGGAAGGTGGAGCCGTGAGAGGCTCGAGGGGCGGAACTGGGGATCTTAGTGCCTGGAGAGTAGCCGAATGTTCAAAGGACCATGATGGAGCCGGAGGCTCGGAGGACAGAGGCAGCGCCGAAGGCTCGGAGGATCGAGGCGGAGCTGGGGGGATCGGAGGACTGAGATGGAGCCGGTGGGACTGAGGACCATAGCGGAGCTGGAGGGGAGGAGGTCCCTGGTGGAGCCGAAGGCGGAGGCAGGTGACCAATGGACCAAGGCAGAGCTGGAGGGGCGAGGGACCCCGGTGACGCTGTTAGGCTGACGGCCCACAGTGGAGACGAGGGGACGAGAGCCGAGGTGTTGATGAGGGATCTGAGGGCCAAGGTGGAGTCCAGGGCTCAGAAGGCCAAGGCAGAGTCAGAGGGTCGACAAATCCCCTTGCCTGTGAAGTTACCGGGGCCGATGGTCGAACCGGTGACTTGAGGGGAACTAGCTGATCAGAAGAAGGAGGAGCGAATGTCCTCAGTGGAGCCAGCGGAGGAGGAAGGGCTAGGGCACTGGATGGAACCAGGGTGTCCATTATGCTGGCTTGAACCAGCGGAGGATGAAGGATAGTCAAGGTGGGAATCAGGGCGGGAATCAAGTCTAGGTCTATTAGCTCTGCAAAAGCTGGCTCTGGGACAGATGGGGCAACTGGCACTGGCTCTGGGATGGTCGGGGCTACTGGCACTGGCTCTGGGACGGTCAGGGCTACAGGTGTGGGCACTAGCTCGGTAACCGTGGCAGGTGTGGGCGCTGGCTCGTTAACCGTGGCAGGTGTGGGCGCTGGCTCGTTAACCATGGCAGGCTTCGAGGGAAGAGCCGTGGCAGGCTTCGAGGAGTCCACTGTGGGAGGAGATTCAAAGTCATCATCCTCCACACCCACAGTGAATGGTAAGCCGCTAACTTGTAGAGCCTCCTCCACGAACTCGTGCAGCATCCAGTGAGGATCCGCTGGAGTCATTAGCTCCTTTAGTGCACTATTAAGACCAGTCCTGAAGAAAACCACCAGAGAGTGGTCATTAAAGTGCACTAAATTCACCAGTTGTAAAAACTCACGGACGTGATTCTCAACTGGACAGTCCCCTTGCTCGAGGAGGAGGAGCCTGATGCCAGTGGGTATTTCCATCTTGTTCGGTCAGTCCTTCTGTAACATTGGGTACTTGGAGTGGAAGAGAGGAGACACAGGAGTAAATCCTTTAAATCCTTTAATAACAATCGCTGGAGTGGAACAAACAATAAAGCTAAACATGCCAACATAACACAATGTAACACATCAAGGACTGACAATGGATGAACAAAACAGGAGGGTATTTATACAAGCAAGGACAGATGATGGAATGGAGGACAGTTGAGGATGATAGGGAACAGATGGAAGTGATGAGGGCTGTGAATTCTGGGAAATGTAGTCTGGGGGAAAACTTCAAAATAAGAGTCATTGGAAAACATGAGGGAGACAGTAACAAGACTACTTCAAGTCAAGTAACTTTAAACTTTAAAGCAGCTTTACAGAAAATCACGATGTAACATAAAATGACGCTGTAATATCTGTACTATCTTAAAGTCCTCATTGTGTGGTTTAATTGAATAACGTGATAGTAAATAATGCCTTAATAAATTATTTGTCTTTAGGCCCATAGTGAGCAATCCAAAGGTGACTGTAGCAAGGAACACAAAATTCCATAAGATGTTAGTTAATGGAGAAAAATTATCTTGGGAGAAACCAGGCTCACTGTGGGGGCCAGTTCCCCTCTGGCAAAAAACATAAATATAATGCCAGTTTTAGTTATTTATGTGTAGTACAAGTCATAGTGTTAATTTGTAAACTGAGTAGATGTTGGTGGCCAATGTTTAAAGCTACACTATGTTACTTTTGGCCCTCAACCGGTTAAAAAATAAGACTGCATGCATCTTGCGGAAGAACATTGTTATGGTAATGACACAAGTCGTGCTTCGGCTCTGCTCCTCTGCACGGATGAATGTGGTTCAAGGCACCTGTGTACACATGGATACAGGACATCTTATCAGAGCAAATGGACAAATAAATAACGAAAGAAAGGAAAAGACGGATATCTGAAAACATGTCATCTGAGCAGGTAAGTGCCATATCTTATGCTATTGTTTTGACTTATTGGAAACATTGATGTTTTGAAATAAATGACATTACAAAAGTTACGCAACATTCGTTAACATTAGACATAAAGATTGCTAGTCTGATAAGGTCAAACGTTACAAAGTTTTTATAACTGCAGGACTTTCTGGCCAAATAGACCACGGTAGTAACTAATTTATAGACTGTCATTGTTACCAACCAGTGGTCAACATAATTTCAAGACTCACATGTCCTTGGCAAGCTTAGGACTAGGATTTATTTATATAAATTATTGCCGTTAAAAGGAAAAATACACACGTGTGCTAGCAAGTGAAAAGTTCTGCACCAATTACAGTATAATTATTGTATTTCACTCTGATTACACAGTTATACATAAACCATATCAATATCTTACCTGTTAAGTAAGAAAAAAGCCATCTCTTGGTCATTTTTAAATCCTTTCAGTTGTCGCCACCTTTGAAAAGCCAAGCCGATGTTGATTCGGGTTTTATTACGGACACTGTCGCTTTCCCTTTTTACTTGTAGACTCTGCTCTAGTCACAGTTTCTTTGTTTTTTACTAAGTGATTCCCGGAGGTTTGCCGTTTTGAATGATCCATGGTAAATTTTTCTCATTCGTGGTGACAACAAACTTTCAGCTTCACGTTACTCCCACACCATACACATGCTACAGTAGCCGGATCTTATTTTCTCTGTGTATGGATATGACATCAACACGCATGGGCGAATGACGTATGTATACATTTCCTGCGAAATCTATCCCGACGGCTCTAAAATATAAATCATTATTATAGGTTTATCAAAGTGTATTTGGGTAAAGACATGGTTTGGAAGATGGATTTTTGTTGCACTCTCTCATTAATAACATTTTGTTGTTTTTTAAACAGTTAAAGTTACATAGTGTAGCTTTAAACAAAAGGATTTTGTATGAACTGTATGATTGTATGTCTATCCATGTATTCAATTTAAAGAGAGTGTAGTCCATCCTGTGATCAAGATGATGCAGGCTGATCAGGACACAAGGTCGCGTCCAATTTATGTGTGTTTCCATAACTGGGACATTAAAATACTGGTACTAAAGAAAGCTTGGGCAAAAAACTTGGAATTCAAGGACGTACGATTTTATATCAAGCAGGATTTTACAGGAAAAGGAACCAGTACAGGGATGTGTTAAAAGAGAGAGGGATAAAATCACACATTCAATACCCTGCAAAGCTGCGAGTCTTCGATGATGAAACAACAATGATCTTTGACAGTCCAGTTGATGCAAAACAAAAACAAAATTACGGGGGTCAAAATATTAATAGTTGGACACAAAAATAGATCCAGGAACAGAAAAGGAGGGAAATCAATAAAAGGTTCAATTATATTTTATTTTATTTTTTTTCCCTTTAAGTCATTGTTCATTTATTTGTTGGAGGAAGAAATATGGCATTCCCCTCATTATGGATACCAAACTTAAATGTGGACTATGAACTGAGCCCAATATGTAAATAGGATAAAAGAGATGTATTCAATAATGAAAAACAATTGCTATATGGATTAAATTGTATGTGCATAGTTGCATTCTTTGGAAGGGTGTTTTCATTCAAACGGTTCTTATATATATATATATATATATATATATATATGAATGTATCTTTATTTCTTGCTTAGTAACTATAATAGGGTGATATTTAGGTAAATACTGTAAATACAAAAGATCAGCACAATGAAAGGTTTGGAAATTAGATGCTGTATTGACGGGTAGGGATAGTACAAATTGGAGCCTCTTTTGAGTATGTTATATTTAATCTGTTTTTTGTTGTTTTATATTAAAAGAACCATTGGATTGAGTTTCTTTTAAGAATAACAAACAACTTTTGTGACAAACAATGAAATATCAAATGCACTCTGTAAAACAATGGATTTATTAGAAATAAGGATTACAAATACTAGAATAAAAGAATGAAAAGGGAGCTTAATATTACATCATTCAATGTGAATGTTCTTGTAATTAACATTTTTAATAAATCATACAAAAACAATGAAATGTACAACATATATTATATATATATATAAAATCAACATTTACCCCCCCCCACACACATATATACATTCACAGCCTTTCCCATGACACTCAAAATTGAGCTCAGGTGCATCCTGTTTCCACTGATCATCCTTGAGATGTTTCTACAACTTGATTGGAGTCTACCTGTGGTAAATTCAGTTGATTGGATATGATTTGGAAAGGCACACACCTGTCTATATAAGCTCCCACAGTTAACAGTGCATGTCAGAGCACAAACCAAGCCATGAAGTCCAAGGAATTGTCTGTAGACCTCCGAGACAGGATTGTATCGAGGCACAGATCTGGGGAAGGGTACAGAAAAATTTCTGCAGCATTGAAGGTCCCAATGAGCACAGTGGCCTCCATCATCTGTAAATGGAAGAAGTTTGGAACAACCAGGACTCTTCCTAGAGCTGGCCGCCTGGCCAAACTGAATGATCGGGGGAGAAGGGCCTTAGTCAGGGAGGTGACCAAGAACCTGATGGTCACTCTGACAGAGCTCCAGCATTTCTCTGTGGAGAGAGGAGAACCTTCCAGAAGAACAACCATCTCTGCAGCACTCCACCGATCAGGCCTGTATGGTAGAGTGGCCAGACGGAAGCCACTCCTCAGTAAAAGGCACATGACAGCCCTCCTGGAGTTTGCCAAAAGACACCTGAAGGACATTCAGACCATAAAAAACAAAGATTGAACTCTTTGGCCTGAATGGCAAGCATCATGTCTGGAGGAAACCAGGCACCGCTCATCACCTGGCCAATACCATCCCTACAGTGAAGCATGGTGGTGGTAGCATCATGCTGTGGGGATGTTTTTCAGCGGCAGGAACTGGGAGACTAGTCAGGATCGAGGGAAAGATGAATGCAGCAATGTACAGAGACATCCTGGATGAAAACCTGCTCCAGAGCGCTCTGGACCTCAGACTGTGGCGAAGGTTCATCTTCCAACAGGACAATGACCCTAAGCACACAGCCAAGATAACAAAGGAGTGGCTCCGGGACAACTCTGTGAATGTCCTTGAGTGGCCCAGCCAGAGCCCAGACTTGAACCCGATTGAACATCTCTGGAGAGACCTGAAAATGGCTGTGCACCAACGCTCCCTATCCAACCTGATGGAGCTTGAGAGGTCCTGCAAAGAAGAATGGGAGAAACTGCCCAAAAATAGGTGTGTCAAGCTTGTAGCATCATACTCAAAAAGACTTGAGGCTGTAATTGGTGCCAAAGGTGCTTCAACAAAGTATTGAGTAAAGGCTGTGAATACTTATGTACATGTGATTTTTTTCGTTTTTTATTTTTAATAAATTTGCAAAGATTTCAAACAAACTTCTTTCATGTTGTCATTATGGGGTATTGTTTGTAGAATATAATTAATTGTTGAGGAAAATAATGAATTTAATCCATTTTGGATTAACATAACAAAATGTGGAAAAAGTGAAGCTCTGTGAATACTTTCCGGATGCAATGTACATATATATATATACATATACAAACATAAATACATATACATACATACACACACATAATAATCATACTAACTATAATACACTACTCTCTCCACACCCCAAACGAGAGCCCTCCAAAAACTCCAAATACCTGCCCCATTTCCGAATAAACTTATCCAAGCCACCCTGTCTTCCCGATGACACCTCCTCATAAGCTGCCACCCTCCCCACCTCCGTGCACCACTCCGGATATGGGGGCGCACCAGCTGACCTCCAGCCCCTCAAAATAACCTGCCTGGTGATCATCACACATGTCAGAACCCAGTTCTCTATATGGCCATCCCCCACATCGATGACCACCCCATCACCCAGAACACAAAGTCTGGGGCAAAACGAAACCTGAGTGCTCACCACGTTGCACACAAAATTCTGAACCTTCGACCAGAATTTCTGGATCTCGACACACCACCAAAAAACATGGGCCATGTCTCCATCCTCCGATTGGCATCTCCAGAAGGTGGGTGTGTTTTTACGACCAAGTCTATACAGTCTAGAGGGTTCCAATAAAATCTGTGCAAAATTTTGAATTGTATAAAAGGCACCCTTGCATCACTAGATGCAGACTTAACGTTTTTAAGAATCTTAGCCCACACTCCTTCCTCCAATGCCAAGTTGAAATCTTTCTCCCATACTCTCTTGAGAGAAGTTAAGGTTCCTTTCCCATACTCTGAATTAACAGGGAGTAGTACACTGATGCCTCATGACCTTTTCCAAAAGCCGCAATCACCTCTCCCAAAGCATCTGCCTCCTTAGGGGGATGTGTGCTACTACCAAAAATAGTACAAAGCAGGTGGCGCTGTTGTAAATACCTATAAAACTGAGGTCTGGGGATCCCAAAATGTTGGACCAAGTTTTCAAACGATCTCAACACACCACTTTCATATAGGTCACCGAGTGTAGCAACCCCCCTCACAATCCACTCCGGCCAGCAGAAAGGAGACTTGCCAATACACAGTCTTGGGTTCTGCCATATGCTCAAGGCAACATTTAAATAAGTGTCCAATTTAAACAATCTGGACACTTTAGTCCATACCGAGTGTAAATGCGAAATAACAGGGTGTAACTTAACTTTTCCGATTAGTTTGATAGAGATGCTTTGTAATGGCGAAATAGGGGCAAGAACTGCCTGTTCAATAACAAAGCAGGGAGGGGCTCTCTCAAGTGGAAGTGACCAATGAGCCAAATGTCTGAGACTGAACACATAGTAATAAAACAAAATCTTGGGTAGGCCTAGCCCTCCATTGTCTATCAGCCTATGTAACTTATTAAAATGCAATCTGGGACGTTTACCATTCCAAATGAAGGACTTCGCTTTGCTATCAAATTGCTTGAAATAAGAGAGGGGGACATCTACAGGGAGAGATTGTAGCAGGTAGTTAAATTTTGGAATACAATTCATTTTAATAACATTAACCTTCCCAATCATCGATAAAAGTAATGAAGCTCATCTGCTCACATCGCTCGAAAACCTTTTTATTAAAGGGTCAAAATTAACTAACTAAATCAGACAAATTTTCTGGGAATAAAAATCCCCAAATACTTAATGCCCTGTTTGGGCCACTGGAAGGCGTCTGGATGAAAAGCCGTTACTAGGCAATATGCTGTCAGAGCCAAAGCTTTGGATTTAGCCCAATTGACTTTGTATACTGAGAACTTGGAAAAGGAATTAATAATTCTGTGGAGGCAAGGCATAGATCTAATAGGTTCAGAGACAAATAATCAAATATCATCTGCGTAAAGCAGAAGCTTATGCAGCACACCTCCCACCTCCACCCCTGGAAAATCATCCTTCTTTCTTATCGTGGCTGCTAATGGTTCCAGGGCAAGACAGAACAATAATGGGGAAAGAGGGCAGCCCTGCAGAGTGTCCCTATCCAGAGTAAAATAATCTGAAATTAATCAATTTGTTTGTACCGCTGCTACAGGGTGTCTATATAGTAACTTAATCCAACCAATAAATGTACTCCCGAACCCATACATTTCCAAAATCTTAAAAAGATAATCCCATTCTACCATATCAAACGCCTTTTCAGCATCAAGTGAGATGGCAGCGATCGGAGATTGATTATTCGCTACTGACCACATGATACTCATGAGACGCCTGATGTTATCAGAAGAGCTGTGGCCCCGAATAAATCCCACCTGATCTATATGTATAAGTGATGTCATAACTTTACATAATCGATTAGCCAAAATTTTTGACAATATTTTTACATCTAGTTGGATCAGGGAAATTGGATGGTAACTTTTACACTCGCTTGGATCTTTGTCCTTTTTAAGAATCAGACTGATTGGGGCTTGTGTCATGGTTGGAGGAAGCTTTCCATTCTTTAATGATTCCATATAAACTTCTAACAAAAGTGGAGCCAGTTCTGTAGCATAGGATCTAAAAAATTCTGCGGCAAAACCATCTGGCCCCGGAGCTTTGCCAGTAGTTAGGGAATTAATTACCTCATCAAGCTCCTCCAAGGTTATCTCAGAATCAAGAGAGTTTTTTTGCTCAGTCGTCAGTTTAGGAAGATTTAATGGTTCCACAAAGTTTCTAATATCTTCATCAGTAGACGAAGATGTGGAACTATAGAGATCACGATAGAATTCTTTAAAAGCATTGTTAATATCAATGGTTGAAGTAAAAATTTCACCATCAGCAGATTTCACTGAGGGAATGGTAAAAAAAGACTCTCTCTGCTTTATATTATCTAGCCAAAAGCTTCCCTACTTTGTCACCCAACTCAAAGTATGACTGTCTTGCCTTGAATAACCAAAACTCCACTTTCTGCGACAAAATAGTATTATATTTGTATTTCAATCGGGTCAATTCTCTGAGGCCATCAGCTGACATATGGCGCTTCAGCTTTGCCTCGGCACTTTTAATATTTCCTTCCAACTCCATAAGTTCATGTGCTTTGGATGTTTTGATGAATGAGGTATACTGTTTGATCTGACCCCTAAGAACCGCCTTAAGTGCCTCCCAAGCCATGCCCACAGAGGATACTGAGGACCAGTTGGTCTCCATATAAATATTGATTCAGTCTTTAACATTTGTTGGAAATCAGGATTTTGCAGAAAGGATACATTAAGGTGCCAACTATATGATTTCTTTTTCTCTATATGTGGCATCACCTCTAAACTCACCAGGGCATGATCCGAGACTAAAATGTTTCCAATTGAGCAATCAACAACAGATGAAATGAGGGATTTGGATATAAAAAAAAAACCTATTCTAGAATAAATCTTATGGACTGATGAAAAAAATGTATAGTCCCAACCAGATGGGTTCAGAAGTCTCCAAATATCTGTAAGACCAAGATTTTTACACATGCTGTGAAGCATCAATGTTGCTCTAGGGGGCTTACACACTTTTGCTTCACTATGATCAAGGACTGAGTCCATCAAAAGATTAAAGTCTCCTCCCAATATTATATCATGAGGGGTGCCAGCAGTTTGCAACATCCCTTCAAGATCTATAGAAAAGCCCTGATCATCAGCGTTAGGTGCATAAATATTAGCCAAAATCAACCTTTGTCCTTGAATTTCAGCTAAAACAATAATGACTCTTCCTAATTTATCTTTAATCTGTTTGGGACATTTGAATTGTAGATGTTTATTTACCAATATAATGACTCCCTTGCTCTTACTTGAGCCAGCACTAAAAAAAACATGTCCACCCCATATCTTCCCAAATTTTTCAGCTTCCTGCGGGGAGAAATGTGTTTCTTGAAGAAACACTATATCATATTTTGTCCGTTTAAGAAAAGTAATAACCTTCCTTCTTTTTATGGGGTGCCCCAACCCATTTACATTCCATGTGGAGAGAGATAGTACACTCATATTAACAACTGACATATTGATATAGTAGAAAAAATTAATTGTGTCAAAAACAAAATTATACAGACCACATTCCCCATTAGTGAAACAATCAAACCCCGAACTTCCCCCCGAACAAAACAAACTGAAAAAAGAAAAACGTGCGCATTAACCCCACGCACAACAGCCCCAAATTGCGACAATCCCTCTAAACTCAAAAGGTCCATGAACACCCACGAGTTCCCACGACAACTTTGCCATCGGATTGCTCAATTCTGTCTCACAAATTTGTGAGGCAAAATTACATAACAGAAAATACTTTGTAAAATAAACCCAGCAAATAGGAAGAATGATCACAAAGAATGTGTAGATTCATTCACAGAATTGTTTTAAAGGTGTGATCTTCCACAAAAAAAATTCCAGCAGATATAAGACCGTTCAGATTCCTCGGACAGACAAAGTAATGTTCAGTGAGCCAGCTGTTATGAGTTCAATGGATGATGTAATCATTCCAATGTCCCGTAAAAAAAAAACTCAACAAAATAAACTACAGCCAGCAGGAGGAATAAGCATGAAGAACGAACAGATTAATCCACAGCTGTTCCAAAGGAGTATTATTCAATAGAACAAGCTCCAGCTCTAGGCAGAACCAATACAAAAAGAAACAAAACCAGCATACCTTTTCCCCGGATGGTCGAGTCAATTCACTCGGAGGCCGTATAAAAGTATATACCATGACTTAGATAATCCGTCAACTTCATAAAAGACATCCTTTGTGTGAGCATGTAGATATTTTGTGGTCATCCGTAGTGTCCACTCTCAAACTGGCCGGGAACTTCGATGCAAAAGTTTCTTTAAGGAAAAGTGTTATTCACAAAACAAGCTCCGCCGCTCGGCGGAGCCAACGCAAAAAGAAAAAAGAAACCAAAATGCTTCCTCAAGAGTAAGTACAGCGAGTCGACCCACTCACATGAGAAACATCCAATGATTTATTCAGACATTGATTCTATAAAAGACATTGCCTGATTTGGACATGTAAATACTTTGCAACAATTTTTCTGATGTAAGAGTTTCTTGCATTCGTTGAACCTATCGCGTTTCTCTCTTGTTGAAGTCGCAAAGTCCGGGAACAAGAAAATATTATGGTTCTTCCAAGAGAGCTTCCCTTTGCTCCTCGCCTGGCGCAACACAAGATCTTTATTGGATGATCTCAGAAATTTGGCCAGAATCGATCAGGGCCTTTCTCCCCTCAGCAGATCTGTGAGCAGGGACTCTGTGAGCTCGCTCAATTTCCAGCTTGTGGCTTGCTATGTCAAGCAGACTCGGGAAAAGCTCCTCAAGGAATTTCACCATATCTCTGCCCTCCTCATGCTCAGGAATTCTAACAATTCGAACATTATTCCTGCGGCTTCTATTCTCAAGATCTTCAAGCTTTTCAAGGAGATGTTCCAAATCAACTTTGGTCGCGGGTGGATTAGCAGTTAATTCCCTCTCCGAAGATTCCAGAAAGTCGATTCGTTTTTCAACATCAGTCACTCTTGTAGCTAACTCAGAGAATTTTGTTTCCATCACCGTAATTGATCAGCGTAATTAGCAGTTAATTCCCTCTCCGAAGATTCCAGAAAGTCGATTCGTTTTTCAACATTAGTCACTCTTGTAGCTAACTCAGAGAATTTTGTTTCCATCGCCGTAAACGATCAGCGTATTCCAGCGAGATCCTCCAAGTCAGCAAGAATCTTTGTCAACATCACCAACATGTTGGACAACTGACGCTGGATTCCTTCTCCCACCGCACCATCCAAATCGAGTCTGCGGTCTGTAGGTCTGTCGGGGCTTTCATCCTGAACACGTAAGTGTCTAATAATGACTCCAGAGCCTGATGATTTTGACTTCTTTGCCATGTTTTGCATCAAAGAGCAAATGTGTAGCTGGGTGTATCAAAATTTACCAGATTATAACATGAAAATAATAAAAAATTTAGCAAAGTGCGCAGAGATCGTTGCTCACATGTCTGCCTCTTGCATGGCGTCACGTGACCCCCAATGTGAATGTTCTTAAGAATCCAATAAAACATAAAAGGATTCTAACAAAACTGAAAAGAGAAGGGGGAGATATAATGATGCTTCAAGAGACACATACACTATATTGCCAAAAGTATTCGCTCACCCATCCAAATAATTGAATTCAGGTGTTCCAATCACTTTCATGGCCACAGGTGTATAAAATGAAGCACCTAGGCATGCAGACTGCTTCTACAAACATTTGTGAAAGAATGGGCCGCTCTCAGGAGCTCAGTGAATTCCAGCGTGGTACTGTGATAGGATGCCACCTGTGCAACAAGTCCAGTCGTGAAATTTCCTCGCTACTAAATATTCCACAGTCAGTTGTCACTGGTATTACAACAAAGTGGAAGCGATTGGGAATGACAGCAACTCAGCCACGAAGTGGTAGGCCACGTAAAATGACAGAGCGGGGTCAGCGGATGCTGAGGCGCATAGTGCGCAGAGGTCGCCAACTTTCTGCAGAGTCAATCGCTACAGACCTCCAAAGTTCATGTGGCCTTCAGATTAGCTCAAGAACAGTGCGTAGAGAGCTTCATGGAATGGGTTTCCATGGCCGAGCAGGTGCATCCAAGCCATACATCACCAAGTGCAATGCAAAGCGTCGGATGCAGTGGTGTAAAGCACGCCGCCACTGGACTCTAGAGCAGTGGAGACGCGTTCTCTGGAGTGACGAATCACGCTTCTCCATCTGGCAATCTGATGGACGAGTCTGGGTTTGGCGGTTGCCAGGAGAACGGTACTTGTCTGACTGCATTGTGCCAACTGTGAAGTTTGGTGGAGGGGGGATTATGGTGTGGGGTTGTTTTTCAGGAGCTGGGCTTGGCCCCTTAGTTCCAGTGAAAGGAACTCTGAATGCTTCAGCATACCAAGAGATTTTGGACAATTCTATGCTCCCAACTTTGTGGGAACAGTTTGGGGATGGCCCCTTCCTGTTCCACATGACTGCGCACCAGTGCACAAAGCAAGGTCCATAAAGACATGGATGAGCGAGTTCGGTGTGGAAGAACTTGACTGGCCTGCACAGAGTCCTGACCTCAACCCGACAGAGCACCTTTGGGATGAATTAGAGCGAGGACTGCGAGCCAGGCCTTCTCGTCAAACATCAGTGTCTGACCTCACAAATGCGCTTCTGGAAGAATGGTCAAAAATTCCCATAAACACTCTCCTAAACCTTGTGGAAAGCCTTCCCAGAACAGTTGAAGCTGTTTTAGCTGCAAAGGGTGGGCCGACTTCATATTAAACCCTATGGATTAAGAATGGGATGTCAATTAAGTTCATATGCGTCTAAAGGCAGATGAGCGAATACTTTTGGCAATATAGTGTACAAGAACACCAAAAATGGGGAAGATTGGCCCAAGCACAGGTTTTCTCTTCCTCACAAAGATCAGCAAGTAGAGGAGTCACCATATTGATTAAAACTAAAACACTCTTCAACTGCAAGAAAACTGTTAATGATAGAGAGGGGAGATATGTATTAGTTACAGGAGATACTAATGGGACAAAAATAACATTAGTTAATGTATACAACCCATCTGAGCAAGGTCCAGGTTTTATGACAAGGTGATTCAGCTGATTATTATGGAAGCAGAAGAAATAACAATAAGGGGATATAAATCTCGTCATGAATTCTAAACTAGACGGTCAACATAGCATAAAACAAAGCAGATAAAGCTGCAGCTTATTTAAGAAAGATGGAGGTTGAGGTTGGGCTTACAGATGTATGGAGAGCTTTACATTCAAAAGAAAAGGATTGCACCTCTTATTCGGCAGCCCACAATAAATACTCAAGATTAGATTTTTTTTTTTTTTTGTATGTGTGTGTGTGTGTTCAAAACAGATCTGGATAAAGTTATTAAACGTGTTATTAATAATATAGATATATCAGATCATGCATTAATAGCTATGAAGCTTAATATAGGTATTGAAAGAAATAAAACAGTATGGAAATTAAATAATTCTTTACTTAATGATAGTGAATTTAAAAAGAATATTAGAGAACAAATTCAGGTATATATATATATATATATATATATATATATATATATATATATATTATTATTTATTTTTTTTCACCCAATTTCGAATGCCCAATTCCCAATGCGCTTTTAAGTCCTCGTGGCCAAATAGTGATTCGCCTCAATCCGGGTGGCGGAGGACGAATCCCAGCTGCGTCTGAGACCGCAAACCCGTGCATCTTATCACGTAGCTTGTTGAGCGTGTTGCCACGGAGACATAGCGTGTGTGGAGGCTTCACACCATCCACCGCGGCATCCACGCTCAACTCACCACGTGCTCCACCGAGAACGGACCACATTATAGCGACCACGAGGAGGTTACCCCATGTGACTCTACCCTCCCTAGCAACCGGGCCAATTTGGTTGCTTAGGAGACCTGGCTGGAGTCACACAGCACGCCCTGGGTTTCAAACTAGCGAACTCCAGGGGTGGTACCACTGAGCTACCCAGGCCCCCATCAAATTCAGGTATATTTTGATTTAAGTAATAATGGAGAAGTGTCTCCTATAATAATATGGGAATGCATCAAATGGGAAAGTCATTAAATGCAATATTATTTTCTAAAACACTAATGAAAGAAGTCAAGAACGTAAAGAATTTGGGTATACTAAATACTGTGAAAATTTGGGCAAATGTAATTAGAAATAGATGTATTAATAATGATTTAATTTATTTACAAGAAATTGCAAAAGACATAGATTCTGAACCAAACAGATGGGAGTGTGGGCAAGTAAGGGATTTATTAGATATTACCAAATTCTAACTGATTAAGGTTTGGAGTAATTTGAAACTTTAGCAAAAACCTATAATCTTCAGAATTTCAATTTTTACAAATATCTACAACTTATAATTTATTTGACTAGTCGGACTGGACAAGGTAATACAATAAAATACTGTACCTGCATGTATTAATAGGATTTATAATAAAGGTCCTTAATAGTAAAATGGTAAATGGGATAATTGGACAAGTATATAAAATACTGGAAGATGAACTTAAAAATACTAAGTCCACATCAAATGTAAAATGGGAAAATGAATCCCAGAGATTCAATCAAAATATGACGCTAATAGTGCAGCTGAATGATGGCTTAACTGTGGAGAAAGTCGAGCAAACCAAGGGCCCCTCTAATAACTTTTAAATGTTAATTAATAACACCCCCAAACAGTCCCCAAAACCTGCAGAGATGTACCTCATTAATTATGCAATGACAACAGCCAGTAGCAAGTTCTCAAGCATAAACTACAAAAGACGTTAAAGTATATTCCTGGTAAGGATTATAATTCTATGTAGTTTTAGCATCTGATATTCATTTAAATAGGTAAACGTGCCATTTTTCATTTTGCACCAAGAAAAGTGAAAAAATGCAGACGTCTGATCGATCCATCTAACCACTGATCTACAAAAGCCCCGGAACCTGAATAAAACTAAAAAAAGTGACTAGTTGTCACTGCCATTCTGTGTTGTTTGTAGACATGTGTTGAACCACAAGGAGATGTTCTGTTATACACAAGTCCAGATGTTTATGTAAGTAGTTATAACTTGCATGATATGACTTATATGATAGTCCTAGTATGACCATATACTGTTTGCACAATGTTATCAAGGTAAACTGTTATCAAGTTTATCAAGCTTATCAAGTAAAATAACGGTGTTTTAAAACCTAAGTCGGTTTCATGTTATCCTTCTTTCAAGAGGGAAATTTGACTTAATTCACAGTAAGACAAGACTGATATAGAAGATCAGTCAAAGTCAGCAGCAACAAATATTGCTTTGTATCCTAGGGTCATTCTATAATTGTGGGTACATCTCATGTCCGTGGGATATACAGTATCTTTAATATATTTCCATCTATATATAGCACCAGTGCTTATTGTCCTAGTACAAAATGATATTTTTAAAGGTAACATCCGGTAAAGGTAACATAGTGGACACTAAGAAACATAGATCGTATTTTATGCACATGTTCCTAAAGATATCAAGAGTTGTTTACAAATGTTCAATTTAAAAGTATACTGGTAAGATAACATTTAAAGGAGCTACTGAACACTAGCTGAGCAGTCATTTAGAACATTTTGAAATCATGTAAAGGCCTTCTATACTATAAGACCCACTGTAATTAAGTGATACCAATGTCAAATTTAAAATGAAGAATTGTTGTGTGTCCCAGGAAAATGCCAAGTTTATCTGCCGCAGAAAAACTCGGCGAGATTCTGATCCTGTGAAGAGGGAGGCTTTTTTGTTAAAGGGCTGTCAGAAATGGAGAGAGTTAAGAGAGCAAGGGAAAGTCAAGACAATAGCTGATTTGACAGAGAGAGAGAAACGTAGGAGACGTTCTACTGGAGGAAAGTCAAGCAGCAGAGCAGAGTGAGGAAGAAGCAGGCTGAGACTATTTTTACTCCACCTCAAAGTCCTGAGCCTGGTATAGAGCCTGCTCAACAAGCACAGTCATCAAGGTTAGAAGGTTGAGATGTATCTAATATGTTATAACAGTGAGTGACTGAAGAATATGAAGATGATGTTCAGGGTAGTATATGAGATTAAAGTAGATGGCAGCATTCTACTCAACTTCGTTAAATGCATTTTCTGTTTTATAGGAATCATAAATTTAGTCTCATTATCAGTAAATGGTGGTGATTCATCCAACAGTTCACAGAGAATATGTATTTGAGATTTTATACCTACCATTGCAGGCAGTGACTGTCAGGGAGAAGAAAGACAAAAAAGAGATACTCAAGATTGTACAGAGAGAATCAGAAGCTCAAAAAATTACTTCATGCTCAACAACAAACCTCTGACAAATACAGAAAACTTTATGAAAGTTTCAAGTGGGATTTGGAATCTTCTCCAAAACAAAAAAGTTGCTCCGAAGACTTCCAGTCAGTGATGCAGTGCGCAAAACTCTAGTCTATTATCATGCATTGGTTAAAAACATAAAACATACATTTCACACAGCAACACAGGAGAAGACCAGACAAATTCTATCCAGAATTGTATGTGGAAAAATCCTGAGAAAATACAAGCTTAAGAAATATATTCAAGAAAACTTGGGTGTTTGAAGGAAATGTTTCCACAAGGGTCTGAGAAATGCTGAAAATTTCACTTCTTTTGAAAGGAAGAAGTACAACACAACACAATCTAAATTGCATCAGAGAGTTGTTGCATTTTTTTTTTACTAGGGATGATATAAGCTGTTCAACTGCTGGCAAAAAACAGACCATAACTAAAGGAAAGTGCAAAATGCAAAAATGCTTTTTAAATGGCACACTGAAAACCCTGCTTTGAAGATTCCTGCTGGAAAATCTACTGAGCCATCTCTCTTATTCCCTGTTCTGGTTATTCCAGACCTTATTCAATAACCAGCTTCAATGTGTGCAAACTTGTTCAGTAACCAGAACTTGTTCAATAAACAGTTTCAGTGTGTGTGCAAACTTGTTCACCAACCTGAACTTGTTCAATAACCAATAACAAATAAATAAAAAATATTGTTGTCATGATTATAACCTGTGATCTATTGTGCCTTGCTCATTTCGCTGCTCCATTTCTCATGTCCATTCATCTGTGGTACCTGTGTCAATTAAGTTTCTGTATGGTCAACTGTGTTACTGTTGAGTTTTTACTTTTCAAAAATACTCCGTAGCCTATGGTACAACATGTACAGTATCAAGAGATTACCAGAGGTGTCCTTTATCCCTCAGGGTAGTTCTCTTCCAAAACAACATATACAAATTTGACTTGTTTGAGAAAATGCTAGAACCACTGAATTACTTTTGTGAAACTAGAGAGGTCTTATGCCTCTAAATATTTTTTCCTTAAAGTGTTAATGATTATAATTATTGCTTTTGGTAAGTGGTTACATAATCTATCAAATCAGGTGGCTATTTAAATTCTAGGTATTTTACCAAGCTATGAAAAATTCTTATTTTGACTGTAACAGTTGACCGGAATATATCTAAAATCTTTGCTTTAAAAAAAAAAAAACAAAAAGCTTTTTTTCTTCGCACTGTCAAATCCCAAATGAACCCCAAATTATAGAATGACCCCTTATTATTGGGGATGAGGAAATAACTTTAACCCTTAACTCTTAAAGTCACACAATGTCAAATGTTACATTTACATTACATTACATTTATTCATTTGGCAGACGCTTTTATCCAAAGCGACTTACAAAAGAGGAAAACAAAAGCGAATCATCTTAAGGAGACAGTGGTTTGAAAAGTGCCATATTACAAAGTTTCACTAGCATCAGAATAGTGTTCAAAACAGATTAAAAGTGCAACAAGAATTTTTGTTTTTTTATTATTTATTTTTATTTATTTTTTATTAATGACTGGTTAAGTGCTCGTGGAAAAGATGTGTTTTTAGTTGTTTTTTGAAGACAGAGAGAGAGTCAGCTTCACGGATGGAGTTGGGAAGGTCATTCCACCATCGTGGTATGATGAAGCTGAAAGTCCAGGAAAGTGTTTTGGTGCCTCTTTGTGTTGGTATAACAAGGCGACATTCCTTAGCTGACCGCAGGCTTCTAGTGGGCACATAGCTCTGCATAAATTATTTTAGGTATGCTGGAGCAGACCCAGTGACTGTTCTGTATGCCAGCAGAGCCTTTAATTTTATACGTACATCAACCGGCAGCCAGTGGAGAGAGACGAGGAGTGGTGTAACATGTGCTCTCTTTGGTTCATTAATGACCAGATGTGCTGCTGCATTCTGGATCATTTGCAGGGGTCTAACTGCACATGCAGGGAGGCCTGCAATGAGAGCGTTACAGTAGTCCAGTCAAGTTATGACAAGTGACTGGACAAGCAGTTGTGTGGCATGTTCAGAGAGGAAGGGTCTTATCCTCCTGATATTGTAGAGTGTAAATCTACATGATCTTGCAGAATGTTGTATGCTGCTTTAAAAAGGTATAAAATACAGGGCATATTGTGCTTGTGTAACATTGTTAAAAACAAACAATATTACAACACGTAAAAAAGAGGGATCCATAAACAAGAACACAAAGTTGAACCAATACAGTTTTCCAGTACTATCCGAAACTGAAGCTGCCTCATCAAAGGTATGTGTTAACTATGAATATAATGACAATCGCTCTCTGTTTCAGTGTGGAAGCAGATTTGAATCTCTTTAGTCAGATTACTTCAGCATTCTAACTGTGTATGTTGATAAATAACTTGTCAGTCACTGTGATTCTGACAATATTGGAAGCAGGTCTGGTATAAATTGGCCATATTAATTTATATATATATATATATATGTGTGTGTGTGTGTGTGTGTGTGTGTGTGTGTGTGTGTGTAAATTGGCCATACTGACTGTGGAATGTTGTTGTGATGATGTCACAACCAGCCCAGTTATGCCCAGCTTTAAAACAACACTGGACTATAATTAATAATAGAATTGAAAGGATATTCATTGAACATGAGACCTGAAAATATAATTTTGGGTAAAACGGCAAAAGAAATAAAAGCGAAAGATAAATATCTATTTAGAATTCTGAGAATCGCAGCACTTAAACAAATTACCAAAAATTGGATACATTTAATTCCACCACAGGTAATAGATTGGGAAACAA
Organism: Myxocyprinus asiaticus; assembly: GCF_019703515.2. Taxonomy (NCBI): domain Eukaryota; kingdom Metazoa; phylum Chordata; class Actinopteri; order Cypriniformes; family Catostomidae; genus Myxocyprinus; species Myxocyprinus asiaticus. The sequence goes on along the minus strand of NC_059361.1, from coordinate 47,398,792 downwards.
CTATAGACGAAATGCATTGTTATGAATTTATAACTTATAGGATAAGAAATCAAGAACACTTGTTGGGGGGAGTCACGTGACGGCATGTGAGGATCGGACGTGAATGGCGAGCTCTGTGCACTTTGCTAGTTTTAATACCTTTTAACCCTCTGGGGTCTGAGGGTGTTTTGGGCCCTGGAGAAGTTTTGACATGCCTTGACATTTGTGCTTTTTTCAGTTGCTTAAAAACATATTAATGGCTAAAGTCGGATAACACTGCATTCAGCACAAATTGATGTGATTCACACCTGAGGAGACAAAGACCCCTCCCCTGAGAGAGAATGAATGTGAGGAGACTTATTGATTGCATGTATTGTTTGTAGTTTAAGTTAAAAGAAATAATCTGACTATACATTTTCTTTACATAAAGACTTTACTCAAAAACTTTAGACCTATACTACTGTTTAAAAGTTTTAGATCTGTGAGATTTTTTAATGTTTTTAAAAGAAGTCTCTTCTGCTCACCAAGGCTGCATTTATTTGATCCAAAATACAGCAAATACAGTTATATTGTGAACTTTTCTATTTGAATACATTGTAAAATGCAATTTATTCCTGTGATCAAAGCTGAATTTTCAGCATCATTACTGCAGTCTTCAGTGTCACATGATCCTTCAGAAATCATTCTAATATGCTGATTTTCTAATATGGGCATATTTACAACACATTTTACACATTTACACCTGAACAGATATTTGCAAGCACAAGCTTCGTTGATGATAATGAGGCAGCATAAACACTAGTTAAAATATAATCTAAACATTCATTTTATTTTTATATCATATCATTTATACCATACAGCATACAATTTAAATACCTGTTTAAGCCGAAACAACATTTAAATGTAACTAAAACCTGCCTTTTAGGACATATTTCAAATTTTAATACACTGAATCCTGGCTGGCAAGTCTAGAAATAGTCCAACTAGTAAAATATGTCCATATTTATATAAAATAGCATGTCATACGAAATTATATCCTCGACTGAATCAAGTCACTCTTCAAAATGCAAACGTTCCTCGTCGGATTCCCGCTCTTCTTCTGAGGAAAATGTGAACTCTTCCTCACTATCCAGGACCATCTGAAGAGCTTCCTCACCTGTGTAGCATGCCATCTTTCAAATGCGCAGAAAAGTGAATGAACTTGATGTTTTTTAAGGCATTGTTGGGGGCGTTTACCATTTGCATAGATCGCCTCAGCACATTACCGTATGAATAGCGCGCTCTGCTCTGTGGGTGTGATCTCATTGGGGATAATTTGCTGAGCCAGGAGAAACTGTACATCGCTTTGTTTCATACAGATTACATTGCAGGACAATATTTGTTTTAAATTTGAATTGTTTTATTTAAAAGTAGAAATTTTAAGCTTTCTTTAGACATACACTATATTGCCAAAAGTATTCGCTCATCTGCCTTTAGATGCATATGAACTTAAGTGACATCCCATTCTTAATCCATAGGGTTTAATATGACGTCGGCCCACCCTTTGCAGCTATAACAGCTTCAACTCTTCTGGGAAGGCTTTCCACAAGGTTTAGGAGTGTGTTTATGGGAATTTTTGACCATTCTTCCAGAAGCGCATTTGTGAGGTCAGACACTGATGTTGGACGAGAAGGCCTGGCTCGCAGTCTTCGCTCTAATTCATCCCAAAGGTGCTCTATTGGGTTGAGGTCAGGACTCTGTGCAGGCCAGTCAAGTTCTTCCACACCAAACTCGCTCATCCATGTCTTTATGGACCTTGCTTTGTGCACTGGTGCGCAGTCATGTTGGAACAGGAAGGGGCCATCCCCAAACTGTTCCCACAAAGTTGGGAGCATGGAATTGTCCAAAATCTCCTGGTATGCTGAAGCATTCAGAGTTCCTTTCACTGGAACTAAGGGGCCAAGCCCAGCTCCTGAAAAACAACCCCACACCATAATCACCCCTCCACCAAACTTCACAGTTGGCACAATGCAGTCAGACAAGTACCGTTCTCCTGACAACCGCCAAACCCAGACTCGTCCATCAGATTGCCAGATGGAGAAGCGTGATTCGTCACTCCAGAGAACGCGTCTCCACTGCTCTAGAGTCCAGTGACGGCATGCTTTACACCACTGCATCCGATGCTTTGCATTGCACTTGGTGATGTATGGCTTGGATGCAGCTGCTCGGCCATGGAAACCCATTCCATGAAGCTCTCTACGCACTGTTCTTGAGCTAATCTGAAGGACACATGAACTTTGGAGGTTTATAGTGATTGACTCTGCAGAAAGTTGGCGACCTCTGCGCACTATGCGCCTCAGCATCCGCTGACCCCGCTCTGTCATTTTACGTGGCCTTGGAGTTGCTGTCATTCCCAATCGCTTCCACTTTGTTATAATACCACTGACAGATGACTGTGGAATATTTAGTAGTGAGGAAATTTCACGACTGGACTTGTTGCACAGGTGGCATCCTATCACAGTACCACGCTGGAATTCACTGAGCTCCTGAGAGCGGCCCATTCTTTCACAAATGTTTGTAGAAGCAGTCTGCATGCCTAGGTGCTTCATTTTATACACCTGTGGCCATGGAAGAGATTGGAACACCTGAATTCAATAATTTTGATGGGTGAGCGAATACTTTTGGCAATATAGTGTATGTTTCATGTTTGTGTGATAAATATTAGCGGAGTTTCAGTTCATTTTTGTGACGTGTTTCAGAAAGATGCTCGTGGAGACAGAGACGGCTGAAAGCACACCCTGTTTATTTTCTTTATTTTACAAAAGCACAAGATTTTGTTGTTATTGTGAGTGTACACAAATAAAAGTAGACCCTTTGTAGTCTCTAATGATGTCTTACACTTATCCGTATGCCCAAAAATGACGGAGTATTTTAAGTTGTTTCCGCTGTTATGAGGAAAAAATCCAGCAGGACGTGCCGGCACGTCCGTCGACCCCAGAGGGTTAATGACATAAACCGGTGAGATTTGATACACTCTGTTCCATAACTGTTCTAGGAGGACAATATGTCAAAGAATTCAAAATGGCTCTGGAGACATTAAAAGACACTTACATGCTCAAGCTGACACCCCTGTGCAGGCCGTGGACCAGGGAGTCAATTTGGTTGGAGAGATGCGGGAAATGTGGTGAGAGATGTTGAACATGTCGGCAGTGCTGACGAAGGTTGTTGCTGACTTGGAGGATCTTGCTGTGATACGCCGATCGATCACTGCCATGGAGGCAAAATTTATTGAGGTGGTTACAAGAGTGGGGGATATCAAGAAATGGATTGATTATCTGGAGTCATCAGAGAGGGAATTAACTGCTAATCTGCTAGGGACCAAGGTGGATTTGGAGCAGGTCTGGGAGAAGTTGGAGGACATGGAAAACCGTAGCCGGCGGAATAATGTCCGTATCGTGGTAGTCTCGGAGGGAGTGGAGGGAAAGAATATGGTCGAATTCCTGGACAGGCTCTTTCTGAGTCTGCTCGACATAGCAGGCTATAAGCTGGAAATCGAGCGAGCTCACAGGGTTCCAGCTTGGTGATCTGCTAAGGGAGAGAGGCCCCGATCAATTCTGGCCAAATTTCTGAGATCATCCGATAAAGATCTTGTATTACGTGAGGCGAGGAGTAAAGGAAGGCTTTCTTGGAAGAAACTTTGCGAATGCGACAAGAGAGAAACGTGATCGATTCAAGGAATGCAAGAAACTTTTACATCAATGGAAGGTCACTTTTGCACTGATATTCCCGGCCAAATTGAGAATAGATGCTAAGGATGGCCGTAAAATATTCATATGCAACAGCAAGCGATGTCCTCGCAACACAACTTCGGGATGGTTTTTTGGATGAATCTACACGCTCTTTGTGCTTATTCCACCTATCGGCTGGAGTTTATTTTGTGGAGTATTTCTGGCATTGTCATTGGAGTAAGTTATTTGCTTACACTCATGTTGCAACCAAGTGGGCCGGCTCACTGAACATCCACTTGACAGTTTGAGGAACTTCTACGTTTCTTTTTTTTTGCTGGTGCCACCTATCGGCTGGAGTTTATTTTGTGAAGTATTTCTTGCAAAGTTATTGGAGTAAGTAATTTACTTGTACTGATGTTGCAGCCAATTGGACCATCTCACTGAAAATTAATTTGACTGTTTGACGAATCTGCGCGTTCTTTTTCCGCTGGTTCCGTCTAGCGGCTGGAGTTAATTTTGTAGAATAACACACCTTCAGGACAGTTTTATGGATGAATCTACATGCTCTTCGTGATGTTTGGGGTTTGATTGTTACACTAATGTTGGAATGTGATCTTTATAATCTTGTCTTTGACACACAATCTATTTTTTCTTATATGTCAAAATGTCAAATGTTAATATGAGTGGATTGTACATCCACGTGGAATGTGAATAGGTTGGGGCACCCCATAAAAATAAGGAAGGTTATTTCTCTTCTTAAGCGTAAGAAATATGATATAGTTTCTTCAAAAACGCACCTTTCTCCGCAGGAAGCTGAAAAATTGGGAAAGATGTGGGGTGGGCATTTTTTTAATAGTGCTGGCTCGAGTAAGAGCAGGGGAGTCATTACACTGATAAGTAAACATCTACAATTCAAATGTCTCAAACAGAGTAAAGATAAATTAGGAAGAGCCATTATTGTTTTAGCTGAAATTCAGGGACAAAGTCTTATTTTGACTAATATTTATGCACCTAACGTCGATGAGCAGGGCTTTTTAATAGATCTTGAAGGGACGTTGCAAGCCACTGGCACTCCTCATGATATAATATTGGGAGGAGACTTTAATCTTTTGATGGACTCAGTCCTTGATCATAGTGAAGCAAAAGTGTGCAAGCCCCCTAGAGCAACATTGATGCTTCACAGGATGTGTAAATATCTTGGTCTTACAGATATTTGGAGGCTTTTGAACCCATCTGGTAGGGACTACACATTTTTACTCTAGAATAGATTTATATATATATATATAAGTCCCTCATTTCATATGTCATTGATTGCTCAGTTGGAAACATTTTAGTCTCAGATCATGCCTGGGTGCGTTTAGAGGTGTTGCCACATATGAAGAAAAGGAAATCATATAGTTGCTTCTTTAATGTATCCCTTTTGCGAAATCCTAAATTCCAACAAATGCTAAAGGCTGAATTCAATGTCTATATGGAGACCAACTGGTCCTCAGTATCCTCTGTGGGCATGGCTTGGGAGGCACTACGGCAGTTCTAAGGGGCCGGATTATACTGTATGCCGCTTTCACCAAAAAATCCAAAGCACAAGACCTCGTGGAATTGGAAGGGAATATTAAAAGTGCAGAGGCAGAGTTGAAGCGCCGAATGTTATCTAATGGCCTCAGAGAATTGACCCGATTGGAATACAGATATAATACTATTTTGTCGCAGAAGGTGGAGTTGAGCAAGACAGTCATACTTTGAGTTGGGGGACAAAGAAGGAAAGCTTTTGGCTAGATATAAAAAACAGAGAGTCTTTTTCTACCAATCCCTTAGTGAAATCTGCTAGTGGTGAAATATTTACCTTGGCCACTGATATTAATAAGGCTTTTAAAGAATTCTATTTTGATCTTTATAGTTCCACATCTTCGTCTACTGAAGGGGATATTAGAAATTTTGTGAAACCATTAGAACTTCCTAAACTGTCGGCTGAGCAAAAAAATTCTCTTGATTCTGAGATAAACTTGGAGGAGCTTGGTGAGGTAATTAAGGCCTTGCCTACAGGCAAGCCTCTGGGGCCAGATGGCTTTGCTGCTGAATTTTTTAGATCTTATGCTACAGAACTGACTCCACTCTTGCTAGAAGTTTATATGGAATCATTAAAGAATGGAAAGCTTCTGCCAACCATGACACAAGCCTGGATCAGTCTGATTCTTAAAAAGGACAAAGATACAAGTGAGTGTAAGAGTTACCATCCAATTTCCCTGATCCAGCTAGACGTTAAAATATTATTAAAAATTTTGGCTAACGGATTACGTAAAGTAATGACATCTCTTATACATATAGATCAGGTGGGGTTTATTCGGGGCCATAGCTCTTCTGATAACATTAGGCGTTTCATCAATATCATGTGGTCAGTGGCAAATGATCAGACTCTGGTCACTGCCATCTCACGTGACGCCAAAAAGGCATTTGATATGGTAGAATGGATTAACTTTTTAAGATTTTGGAAATGTACGGGTTCGGGAATACTTTTATTGGATGGATTAAGTTTCTTTATAGACACCCGGTAGCGGCGGAACAAAGAAATTGTTTAATTTCAGATTAGGTTGCCCTCTTTCCCCATTATTGTTCTGTCTTGCCCTGGAACCATTAACAGCCATGATAAGAAAGGAGGATGATTTTCCAGGGGTGATGGCGGGAGGCGTGGCGCATAAGCTTTTGCTTTATGCAGATTATATTTTATTATTCGTCTCCGACCCCACTAGATACATGCCTTGCCTCCACAGAATTATTAATTTATTTTCTTTTCTTTTTTTTCTTATAAAATAAACTTTAATTCTTTATAAAGCAAATGTTACAGTATAACACAAAATGTGACACACAAAGGGATAACCTATACAACACACGCATAACATAACATAATGTGGATTTAAGAAAGCATATCTAATAAAAATTTAAGCTTTTTTATTTTCATACACACTAGCTGATTCAAAGACTTTGTAGAAGCAAATGCGTGTCTGTGAACTGAAACGCCTGTTGCACCAAAGTCTGCTGTCTTTACTTACTGACTTTAATTATTAGTGTAAGAATACAAGTGCCATGCCGTTAATACTGTATTTAAAATGAAACCAAAAAGAATTATGACACAGGACTGGTTCTGTTAGAAAACAGCAAAAGGATTACAAAAAATATTGTGTTTTTGTTTTGAATTCAGATTTCTAGCAACAATGCAATTTCAATCAATTCTGACTTAATTGAAAAATAATTCTGCCAAAAAATTCTGATGACAAATATTACACAATATCTCTTTTTTTCTTTTCTTTTTTTTTTTTTGCGATTAACATTTTTTTATTGATTCAACCATTAAATATAAATAGCAGAACACACATATACAGAATCAATATCCAACCCCCACTATCCCCCCACCCCCCAATCCCCCACCCGACCACCAACAACACCCCAGTGGTCAAACAACCATAGACACACAACAAAAATAAAAAAAATACATTTAAAAAATAAAATAAATAAAACAATCCCACACATAAAACCCCTACACCTCTCTCTCCACTGTCCCTCCCCGAGAGCCCTCCAAAAAAGACAGATATCTGCCCCACTTCTTCACAAACATGTCTAGACTCCCCAGTCTTCTGGATACCCCCTCCTCAAGAGCTGCCACTCTGGCCATCTCTGAACACCACTCCTGAAGCTCCAGCCGACTTTCAACTCCTCAAAGTGATCTGTCTGGCAATCATAATACTACATAAGACCCAGTTTTTAATTTGCTTATTCTCCGAATTAATGACTGCCCCATCTCGTAAAATACAGAGTCTGGGGCAAAATACAATTTGAGAGGTCAAAACCTCGCACATAAAACTCTGAATCCTCATCCAAAATTCTTGCATCTTAACACATCCCTAAAAGACATGGGTTGTGTCTCCATCTTCTGATTGACATCACCAGCAGGTGGGTGTGTCTTTAAGACCAAGCCTATGCAATCTAGAGGGGGTCCAATAGACTCTATCTAAAATCTTAAATTGCATGAGGCGAACCCTTGCGTCTCTAGATGCAAATTTGGCATTTTTTAGAATCTCAGCCCACTCTCCCTCCTCCATTACCAAATTTAGATCTTTCTCCCATAATCTCTTAAGAGAAGTTGAAGTTCCGCCCCCCCCAGACACTGAATTAGTAGGGAGTAATACACCGATGCCTCATGACCTTTTCCAAAAGCAGTAATCCCACTCCCAAAGTATCTGCCGCTTTAGGAGGGTGTAAACCACTCCCAAAAACAGTACAGAGCAGGTGGCGCAGCTGTAAATACTTACAGAACTGAGATCTAGGAATCCCAAAAAGTTGAACCAAATTTTGAATGGAGTGTTGAGATCCTTTCTCATATAGGTCACCGAGTGTAGTAACCCCCCTCCCAATCCACTCTGACCAGCAAAAAGGGGACTTGTTGATGCATAATTTGGGGTTCAGCCATATGCTTGAGGCAACATTTAAAAAAATGTCAGAATTAAACAGCCTGGACACTTTTGTGCATACCGAGTTCAAGTGCGAGATAAAGGGATGCAACTTAGCTTCTCCGATTAATTTGACAGAAAGGCTCTGCAGTGGCGAAATAGGGGCAAGAAATTCCTGTTCTATACAGAACCAGGGAGGGGCTCTCTCAGGTGGAAACGACCAATGAGCCAAATGTCTGAGACCGAATGCATAATAATAAAACAAAATCTTGGGTAGTCCTAGCCCACCTTTGTCAATCGGCCTAAGTAACTTGTTGAAATGTAATCTGGGATGTTTACTATTCCAAATAAAGGACTTCACTATGCTTTCAAATTGCTTGGAATAAGAGAGTGGGACATCTACAGGGAGAGACTGTAGCAGGTAGTTGAATTTTCAAATACAATTCATTTTAACAACATTAACCTTCCCAATCATAGATAAATGTAATGAAGCCCACCTACTCACATCACTCAAAAACCTTTTTATTAAAGGGTCAAAATTAACTAAATTACTCAAATTTGCTGGGAATAAAATCCCCAAATATTTAATTTCCTGTTTGGGCCACTGGAAGGCACCCATTTGAAAAGCCGTTACTGGGCAGTACGCTGTCAGAGCCAAAGCTTCGGATTTAGACCAATTGACTCTGTAATCTGAGAATTTAAAGAAGTAATTAATAATCCTTTGGAGGCAAGGCAAAATTCTAATGGGGTCAGAGATGAATAATAAAATATCATAAAGCAAAAGCTTATGCGCCACACCTCCCACCATCACCCCTAGAAAATCATCCTCCTTTCTTATCGCGGTAGCTAATGGTTCCAGGGCAAGACAGAACAATAATGGGGAAAGAGGGCAACCCTGCTGGGTGCCCTTATCCAGAGTAAAATAATCTGAAATTAATCCATTTGTTTGTACCGCCGCTACCGGTTGTCTATAAAGTAACTTAATCCATGCAATAAAAGTATTTCTGAACCCGTATATTTCCAAAACCTTAAAAAGACAATCCCATTCTACCATATCAAACACCTTTTCGGCATCAAGTGAGATGGCAGCGACCGGAGTCTGATAATGATCAGACTCCGGTCGCTGCCATCTCACATTGATGAAACCCCTAATGTTATCAGAAGAGCTGCGGCCCCGAATGAACCCCACCTGATCTGTATGTATAAGAGATGTCATTACTTAATCGGTTAGCCAAAATTTTTGACAATATTTTAATGTCTAGCTGGATCATGGAAATTGGACGGTAACTCTTACACGTGCTTGCATCTTTGTCCTTTTTAAGAATCAGACTGATCCGGGCTTGTATCATGGTTGGCGGAAGCTTTCCATTCTTTAATGATTCCGTATAAACTTCTATCAAAAGTGGAGCGAGTTCTGTAGCATAAGATCTAAAAAATTCAGCAGCAAAGCCATCTGAGCCTTGCCTGTAGGTAAGGCCTTAATTACCTCATCAAGCCCCTCCAAGGTTATCTCAGAATCAAGATAATTTTTTTGCTCAGTCGTTAGTTTAGGGAGATCTAATGGTTCCACAAAGTTTCTAATATCTTCATCAGTAGGTGAAGATGTGGAACTATAAAGATCAAGATAGAATTCTTTAAAAGCCTTATTAATATCAGTGGCCAAGGTAAATATTTCACCACTAGCAGTTTTCACTGAGGGAATGGCAGAAAAAGACTCTCTTTGCTTTATATACCTAGGCAATATCTTCCCTGCTTTATCTCCCGACTCAAAGTATGACTGTCTTGCCCTGAACCACCAAAACTCCACTTTCCATGACAAAATAATATTATATCTGTATGTCAATCAGGTCAGTTCTCTGAGGCCATCAGACAATATTCAGTGCTGCAGCTCTGCCTCGGCACTTTTAATATTCCCTTCCAACTCCACGAGTTCTCGTGCTTTGGATTTTTTAATGAATGAGGCATACTGTATGATCCGACCCCTAAGAACTGCCTTTAAGTGCCTCCCAAGCCATGCCCACAGAGGATACTGAGGACCAGTTGGTCTCTATTTAAACACTGAGTTCAGCCTTTAACATTTGTTGAAATTCACGGTTTTGCAAAAGGGATACATTAAAGCGTGAACTATATGATTTATTTTTCTCCTCTAAACTCACCAGATGTTTCCAACTGAGCAATCAACAACAGATGAAATGAGGGACTTAGATATATATAAAAAAATCTATTTTAGAATAAATCTTATGGACTGATGAAAAAAAAATGATAGTCCCTACCAGATGGGTTCAAAAGTCTCCAAATATCTATAAGACCAAGATTTTTACACATCCTGTGAAGCGTCAATGTTGTGCTAGGGGGCTTACACACTTTTGCTTCACTATGATCAAGGATTGAGTCCATCAAAAGATTAAAGTCTCCTATCAATATTATATCATGAGGGGTGCCAGCAGCTTGCAACATCCCTTCAAGATCTATAAAAAAGCCCTGACCATCTAAATATTAGCCAAAATAAGATTTTGCCCCTGAATTTCTGCTAAAACAATAATGACTCTTCCTAATTTATCATTAATCTGTTTGAGACATTTGAATTGTAGATGTTTACTTATCAGTGTAATGACTCCCCTGCTCTTACTTGAGCCAGCACTAAAGAAAACATGCCCACCCCATATCTTCCCAAATTTTTCAGCTTCTTGTGAGGAAAGATGCGTTTCTTGAAGAAACACTATATAATATTTATTTCGTTTAAGAAAAGAAATAACCTTCCTTCTTTTTATGGGATGCCCCAACCCATTCACATTCCACATAGAGAGAGACAAACCACTCATATTAACATTTGACATTTTGACATACATATTAGAAAAAATAGATTGTGTGTCAAAAATAACATTATAAAGACCACATTCCAACATTAGTGCAACAGTCAAACCCCGAACCAAACAAACAGAAAAAAGACAAACGTGCGCATTAACCCCGCGCATGACAGCGCCAACCGGCGTCCATCCCTCTAAACTCAAACAGTCCATGTACACCAACGAGAGCCCCCACAACAACTTTGCTGTCGGATTGCTCAACTCTGGTGCTTCTATACAAATTTTGTGAGATAGAATTACATAACAGAAGAAAATCTATAAAACAAACTCCAGCCAATAGGCAGAATAAACACAAAGAACGTGTAAATTCATCCACATACTGTCCCGAAGGTGTGTTCCTCCCCAAAACAAACTCCAGCCTCTAATGGAACCAGCACACACACACACACACAAAAAGAAATAAAAAAGGTGCCCAGCTTCCTCAGATGGTCAAGTGAATGTTCAATGAGTTAGGCTCACTTGCTGCTAAGGCCATCCTTAGTATCTATTCTCAATTTGGCCGGGAACATCAGTACAAAAGCAACCTTCCATTGATGTAAGAGTTTCTTGCATTCCTTGAATCAATCATGTTTGTCTCTTGTCGAATTCGCAAAGTCTGGGAACAAGAAAATGTTGTGGTTCTTCCAAGACAGCCTTCCTTTGCTCCTCGCCTCACATAACGTGAGATCTTTATCGGATGACCTCAGAAATTGGCCAGAATTGATCGGGGCCTGTCTCCCTCCACGGATCTCCGAGCCGGGACCCTGTGAGCTCGCTCGATTTCCAGCTTATGGCATGTTATGTCGAGCAGACTCGGGAAGAGCTTGTCTAGGAATTTCACCACATCTCGGCCTTATTCATTCTCAGGAATTCCAACAATTCGGACGTTGTTTCACTGATTACGATTCTCAAGGTCTTCCAACTTTTCCCAGACGCTCTGCAAATCTGCCTGGGTCACTAATGGGTTAGCAGCTAATTCCCTCTCTGATGACTCCAGATAATTGATCTGTTTCTCGACATCCCCCATTCTTGTAACCAACTCAGAGAATTTTGTCTCCATGGAAGTGATCGATCGACGTATTACAGCAAGATCCTCCAAGTCTGCTATGACCTTCGCCAGCATTACCGACATACTCGACAGTTGACGTTGGATCTCTCCCGCTGCACCGTCCAAACTGAGTCCCTGGTCTGTGGCCCTGTCAGGGGTATCAGCTTGGGCACGTAAGTGTCTTTCAATGTCTCCAGAGCCCGAGAATTATTTCACATATTGACTTCATGGAACAGTTATGGATCAGGGTGTATCAAATCTCACCGGTTTATGACACAAAAATTATTAAAAATCAGCAAAGTACGCAGAGCTCACCGTTCACACGTCCGACCCTCGCATGGCACCATAAGACTCCGCAATTAGATTAATTTAATAAAAAATGGTGCAGCTACTTGCCGCTTGTGGAGGGGCAGTGGAGAGAGAAGTGTAGTTTTAAATGTGTGTGATTATTTTTATTTATTTATTATTATTTTTGTGTGTGTGTGTGTGTGTGTGTGTGTGTGTGTGTGTGTGTGTGTGTGTGTGTATTCAAGTGTGACCACAGGAATATTTGTTGAGGGTCAGGGTGGGGCTGGGGATTGGGAGGGGGAAAGGGAATAATGGGGGTTAAATGTTGATTCTGTGAATATGTTTTGCTTTTCTTTGTCAAATGTGTGAATCAATAAAACTGTTAATCATTAAAAAAAATTATACATCGGCAATAAAATGATGGACCTTTTCTCAGAAAAAAAAGAAGAAAAAAGAACACTTGTTGGAAGCAAGATGGCAAAAAAAAAAAAAAAAAAAAAGATAAATCCAAGGTTATGAGATAGGTGGAATGATATATCCTTACATTACAAAACTAGAAATTAAAATTGAGTTGTGGCAATTCATTTCGGTGAGGTTAAGGCAGTGGCCAGTGAAGTTTCCAATATCTTACAGTTGGAGTTGCCATCATTTCATCCTCTGTGATGTCCATCATAGTAGACTGAATTGATGCAGGCAGTGATCATCGAAGCACCCCTCGCTGTCTGGCTGGCACAGGTTGCAGTTATTCATCACCACTCAGCAACACATAGCAGCGGGAGTGGAAAATCAGGCAGGACCGGAGCTGGATCTGGCAGGCTCCGGTATCCTCGGGATATGTATCCCAAGGATGAGACAGGAAAACAAACAGAATAACATTAGTGTAGATGCCAATCAATTTAAAGCAGCGTGAAAAAATATAAGAAGTGTTTCCGGTTCCGGCAGACCTGACTAATGCAGCAGAACTATGGGTTGAGGTGTATGCTTGGCTTAAGAGATAATTCTTTAGTCTAGACTTAAACTGAGAGAGTGTGTCTGAGTCCCAAACAACGCTAGGAAGACTATTCCATAGTTTAGGAGCTAAATTGGAAAAGGATCTACCAAGCCAACTGAAGCTTATGTACTGAACCTGCAGAACATCTGCCTAGTAATGAATTACAATAATCTAGTCTTGAATCCATAAACGCATGAATTAAGTTTTCAGCATTAGAAACAGAAAGCATGTGTCGTAACTTAGCAATGTTTCTGAGGTGGAAGAATGCTGTTCTACAAACATTAGAAATGTTATTTTTTAAAGGACAGATTGCTTTCAAACATAACACCCAAGTTTGAGTAGAAGGAAATTTCTAGCCATCCAGTCTTTGATATCATTGATACACTCTGTTAACTTGGAGAATAGGGAAATTTCGTCGGGTTTTGAGGAATTATAAAGTTGGGTATTGTCGGCGAAACAGTAAAGTAATTCCATGGTTCCTGATAATGTCTACCAGGGGAAGCATATATAAGGAGAAAGGCAGAGGCCCTAAAACGGATCCCTGTGGCACTTTAGCTTTATCTGACAATTACTCATTTACACAGCCAAGGTGGTAGCTGTCGGACAAATAGGACCTAAACTAAGCTAATGCCTGTCTACAAATGCCAACATAATTCTCATGCCTGTCCAAGAGAATGTCATTGTCTATGTTGTCAAAGGCAGCACTAAGATCTCAAAGCACTAGAAGAGAGATGCAGCCACGGTCAGATAATAAGAGTGAGTAATTTGTAACTCTGAAAAGTGCAGTCTCTGTACTATGATGGGGTATAAATCCTGGCTGAAATTCTTCACAGATACAATTTCTCTGTAAAAAATTAACATAGTTGGGAAGACACAACCTTTTCTAGTATTTTTGACGTAAATGTGAGATTTAAGATCAGTCGATAATTAGCCAACTCTCCAGGATCAAACTTGGGTTTCCTGATAAGTGGTTTGATAACTGCCAGTTTAAAGTTTCTTAGGACATACCCTAAAGACAGCGAGGAGTTGATTTGATTCTGAAATTACAGGAAACACCTCTTTCAGGAGCTTAGTATAGCATACATGATGTTGCATTTGATGCTTTAATAAGTTTTGTTAGCTCATCCTGACCTATGACAGTGAAGGACGGAAGTTACTTATAGAGTATACTGTGAGACACTGTCTTCTAGGTGCTGTGGCAGACGGTAGCATAATTCCAATTTTGTTTCTAATGGTTTCAACACACCCCCTTGACCCTTCAGGCGAGGCTCATGTTTATAACAATAACATGGGGGAGTAGACTCATTTAAACTAACATATTTAAACCAGGTTTCAGTAAAACAGAGAAAATCCAAACTATGGTCTGTAATAATTTAATTTACAATTAGTGCTTTGGAAGAAAGCAATCTAATGTTTAGTAGCCCTAACTTTATAAGATGTTTATCTTATTTATTATCTATTTATCTTATTTATTTATTTTTTCATTTTTTAATTGACATCAATAAATTTTTTTCTAAATGACCTAATGAGGGTTCCCTATCTGTCACTCACTCGACATTGTGTCGATGTAGTGATACTAGGGGTCACTCTTGGGAGCCTGAGAAACCTCTGGTCTTTGATAAAAGGCCAATGAAAATTGGCTAATGGTATTTGCATGCCACTCCCCCGGACATACGGGTATAAAAGGAGCTGGTATGCAACCACTCATTCAGATTTTCTCTTCGGAGCCAAATGGTCATGCTTACTGAGCTGAATTCCCACGACTGTTCATTCACCTCTGCTGGATCTGACGGCGCATTTCAGCAGCTTCTCCCTCCTCTGCACTGGTGCACTGCAGAGAATGCCCCTGGACGCTTCGGCAGAAATAAGAGTATATTTCTCTAAAAGAGTATATTTCTCTAAAAGAGCAGCACACACGGAACGTCTTTTTAAAGACGCATCTTTTTAAAGATGCCTTTCCGATTTTGTGTTATTCCTGGTTGCGCTCGTTATCTCTCGCCTTCTGACAGTCACGATCACTGTCTTTCGTGTCTGGGCACTGTTCACGCGGAGACAGCATTCGTGGATGGGTCATGTTCTCATTGCGAGGACATGTCCATGGCAACGATGTGGTCACGGCTCGCCTTCATAAGAAAGCAAACCACCCCAGAGGCTCCCCACCTCGGTCCTTTTACCCACGGGTATGAGGCCAGCACGGCTAATACTGGGGGCGATTTGGGGACCCCAATGGGACCGCCTCCACCGGGTATCCCGCTGCTCTCACGGCGAGTTCGACCTCTTATTCAGAGCCCGCGAAAGTGATGAGCTCTCGAGCGCAGCATCGGAGAGCAGGCTCGTCCAGTCGGACGCGGAAGCCTCAGTTGGGCTCCTCCCTTCGGGGACGATTGCCCAGTCACAGGCTGACTCGGAGATGACGACGTGCTTTCCCGGGCAGCCGCGAGTGTCGGCTAGAGTGGAACCCTCCGCTCTTCCCTGAACCCTCATGGCTCAATTATTGGTTCCTGGGCTCTCTGTGCCACTCAAAGCCACACCCTGCCCCCGTTCCTTTCTTCCCGGAAGTGCATGAAGAGCTGACAAGGTCGTTGGAGGCACTTTTTTACTGCCCGGTCCCGATCTTTTCAGCTTCCCCGCCCTCACTACCCTCGATGGTGGGGCGGCCAAGGGCTATTCAGCAATCCCTCAGTGGATAAAGGCGCTCGCAGTGCACCTATGCCCGCAGAGTGCTGCCACCTGGCGCGGGTGCCCAAAGCCCCCGTCCAAGGCCTGTAGGTTTACGTCATCTCTGATGGCCAAGGCCAACGGTGCCGCTGGACAAGCCGCCTCCGCCCTGCATGCCATGGCTCTCCTGCAAGTCCGTCAAGGCACTACAGGAACTGCACGTGGGTAGTTCCGCCCCGGGATTGATGCAGGAACTGCGCTCGGTGACCGACCACGCTCTCCGAGCGATGGAGGTCATGGTGCGGTCTCTCGGGCGGACGATGTACACATTAGTGGTCCAGGAGTGCCAACTTTGGCTCAACCTTGTCGAGATGGGTGAGGCCGACAGGACACGATTCCTTGCTGCCCCCATCTCCCAGGCTGGCCTATTCGGCGACACCGTCAAGGACTTTGCCCAGAAGTTCTCGATAGTGGAGCAGTAGACGGAGGCTATCCGGCATATCCTGCTCCTGCGCGTCTCAAGATCCCTCACCCCATCTACTCATCACCAAGGGCATCCCCCTGCGGTGACTGCTCCAGCTCCGCCGCAGCCCGCCACTTCGACCCGGCCCCGGCGTGGAGCCTACCGTAGGAAGCAGATGCCACCCGTCTCATAGCCGCCCAGAACACGTGAAAGGCTTCAAAGTATCCTTGAGATTGGCGACCCAGGGATGACGAAACAAGCTGCTCTGGAGCTGGTAAGCAGACCTCTCCATCTTTTTGTTACCTTTGCATTTAATTATGCTGCATGCCCAAGTGGCTGCAGTACTCAAGAGTTCAGCAAGAGCGGTTTCCTTGTTCCCTGGGTCACGTATCCGGTGTGCACGGCCGTCATCACAACCACCGTCCACCAATCTATTTGGCAGGTTTGGCGCTCCAGCGGCGGTCTCCCACCCCTGAGCGCCCAGCTGTGGCACAAATCTGCCCCCGATGTGACAGTCTCCACGGGTCACGAGGACAGGCCTCTTCCTCCCCGTAAAGGCTATTCCGGGGGTGGACACAAGGAGCCAGGTAAGTGCTTCGATGTCCATAGATGGCCACGACATGGTGTGGCACCTTGAGCTCCGCCCCGCCGTGAGGCCCCACCTGCCGTATGTCCAACGACGTTATCCCTTTGGTCCCCCTTGCGCGGAACTTGGATGTGTGGCTTGCGCTTTCCAATCCGTTGTGATGGCTGGTCGGGACCATCTGACTCGACTACGTGATTCAGTTCACCAGGCATCTGCCCAGGTTCAGCGGTGTCCACTTCACCTTGGTGAAGGACGAAAACGCTACTACCTTGCGTGGGGATCGCTACCCTCCTACGGAAGGGGGCAATAGAACCTGTCCCTCCGGCCGAGATGAAGAAGGGGTTTTACAGCCCCTACTTCATCGTACCGAAAAAAGGCGGTGGGTTACAGCCAATCTTGGACCTGCGAGTACTGAACCGGGCTTTACACAGACTCCCATTCAAGATGTGGACGCAAAAACGCATTCTGGCGAGCGTCCGGCATCAAGATTGGTTCGCTGCGGTAGACCTGAAGGACACGTACTTCCATGTCTTGATCCTTCCTCGACACAGACCCTTCCTGCGGTTTGCATTCAAGGGTCAGGCATATCAGTACAAGGCCTTCCCTTTCGGCCTGTCTCTGTCTCCTCGCATCTTCACGAAGGTCGCAAAGGCAGCCCTTGCCCCGCTAAGAGAGGTGGGCATTCGCATTCTCAACTATCTCGACGACTGGCTAATCTTAGCTCAGTCTCGGGACATGTTGTGCGCACACAGGGACTTGGTGCTCTCACATCTCAACCGACTAGGGCTTCGGGTCAACTGGGAAAAGAGCAAGCTCCTCCCAGTTCAGAGCATCTCTTTTCTCGGTTTGGAGTTGGACTCACAAACGAGCGTGCCCAGTCAGTTTTGGTCTGTTTGAAGGTGTTCAAACAGAAAACAGCGGTTCCACTGAAACTTTTTCAGAGGCTCCTGGGGCATATGGCATCCTCAGCGGTGGCCACCCCACTCAGGTTATTAGACCGCTTCAGCACTGGCTTCAGACTCGAGTCCCAAGATGGGTATGGCACCGCGGGACACATCGCGTGGTCATCACGCCGGTCTGTCACCGTCTTTTCAGCCCTTGGACCGACCTCTCATTTCTACAGGCAGGTGTTCCCCTAGAACTGGTCTCTATGCACGTCGTGGTCATGACGGACGCCTCCAAAATGGGCTGGGGCGCTGTTTGCAATGGGCACACGGCCGCCGGCTTGTGACTGCATTGGCACATTGCCTCGAGTTGTTGGCAATTCTGCTCACCCTGCGGAGGTTTCGGCCATTGATCCAGGGCAAGCACGTGTTAGTTCAGACAGACAACATGACAATGGTAGCATATGTCATCCGCCAAGGTGTTCTGTGCTCTCGTTGTATGTCACAACTCGCCTGCCGTCTCCTCCTCTGGAGTCAGCAGCACTTCAGGTCGCTGCAAGACACTCACATCCCGGGCAACCTCAACACTACAGCGGACGCGCTGTCATGACAGGTTACCCTCAGGGGAGAGTGGAGACTCTACCCTCAGGTGGTCCAGCTGATTTGGAGTTGATTTGGACAGGCACAAGTGCACTTGTTCACCTCCCAAGAATCCTCTCCATTGCCCGCTCTGGTATGCCCTGACCGAGGCCCCCCTCGGCATAAAAGCGCTGGCACACAGCTGGCCCTCTGGCATGCGCAAATATGCGTTTTCCCCAGTAAGCCTATTTGCACAGACCCTGTGCAATGTCAGGGAGGACGAGGAGCAGGTCGTCCTGGTAGCACCCTACTGGCCCACCCAGACGTGGTTCTCGGACCTCATGCTCCTCGCGACATCCCCCCCCCCGGCGAATTCCCCTGAGGAAGGACCTTCTTTCTCAGGGACGGGGCACCATCTGGCACCTGCAACCAGACCTCTGGAATCTCCATGTCTGGCCCCTGGATGGGACGCGGAAGACCTGCGGTGGTAGACACAATCACTCAGGCTAGGGCCCCCTCTACAAGGCGCCTGTATGCCTTTAAGTGGTGTCTGTTCGCTAAGCAGTGTTCTTCCCGACGGGAAGACCCCCAGAGATGCGCAGTCGGATCAGTGCTTTCCTTCCTGCAGGAGAGGTTGGAAGGGAGGCTGTCCCCTTCCACCTTTAAGGTGTACGTTGCTGCCATAGCAGCACACCATGACGCAGTCGACGGTAAGTCCTTAGGGAAGCATGACCTGATCATCAGGTTCCTAAGATGCACCAGGAGGCTAAATACCCCCAGACCGTGCCTCGTTCACTCATCGGACCTCTCTGTAGTTCTTCAGGGTCTACAGAGAGCCCCCTTTGAGCCTTTGCAGTCAGCCGAACTTAAGGCACTCTCCTTGAAGACTGCCCTCCTGACTGCGCTTACTTCCATCAAGAGGGTAGGAGACCTGCAAGCATTCTCTGTCAGCGAAACGTGCCTGGAGTTCGGTCCGGGCTACTCTCACGTGATCCTGAGACCCTGACCGGGCTATGTGCCCAAGATTCCCACGACCCCTTTTAGGGGCCAGGTGGTGAACCTGCAAGCGCTGCCCCAGGAGGAGGCAGACCCAGCCCTGTCGTTGCTGTGTGCGGTGCACGCTTTACGCATCTATTTGGATTGCACGCAGAGCTTTAGGATCTCTGAGCAGCTCTTTGTCAGCTTTAGTGCACAGTGGAAAGGAAGCACTGTCTCCAAGCAGAGGATCACCCACTGGCTTATTGACGCCATAACTATGTCATATCACGCCCAGGACATGCCACCCCCGGTAGGGCTACGAGCCCATTCTACCAGGGGTGTAGTGGCCTCCTGGGCCCTGGCCAGGGGTGCCTCTCTAACAGACATTTGCAGAGCAGCAGGCTGGGCAACACCCAACACCTTTGCATGGTTCTACCACCTCCGGGTGGAACCGGTTTCATCCCAGGTAGTGGCACGCAATACAAGCGGATAAGTCCGGGATAGCCGGCCGGGTGTATCGCTTGCACATAGTGCCTTCCACCTCCTTTTGAGCTGAAGATGTGCGCCATTAATTCCCAGTAGTGTTCACAAACTTTGTTCCCTGGTTGACTTCCTCCGAGCCCTGTGGCAGTCGAGTTTTCGGAGAGACTCGCTGCCGGCCCAGTACATGTGCTAACTAAGAGTCCTGTTCTGGGGTAGGTGCTCTGTGGCGGTTCCCTGTAAGGCTAACCCCATGCGATATATATCTTCCGCTAACTCGTTTCCCTGTTGGCAAACTGCGTCTTCCTTGGGCAGAGCCCCTCTGCCCCAGTCTCCATATTTGTAGTAACTCCTCCCCCGTTGGGTAGGATCTACCTTGAAGACTCTCCACATGGTTAAATATCCCCCCTTCTCTTTGGGCAAGGTGTGGTCTCCGCGGTGTCTTCCCCTTGGGAGGAACACCCCCCGACTAGACCTGGCGGCCCAGTCGGATAATCCCCCTTCTTTTTGAGGAAGTGGAAAAAAGAAGGGAAAAAGAGGCCACGACTGGGTTAACCTGTCTCTATCTTTTGGGTAGTCGACTTGTCCCCAAAGGGCCGTTCGACACTCATAACTATGTTGGGGGAGGTTATGTGTTGACCTGGTGTGCTGGCTATGAGGCACACAGTAGTCTGCCCACCACACACCGCCAGTTCACGTGACACAGTTCAGCCAATTGTGGCTATTCATATAGGGACCCCTAGTGTCACTACATCGACACAACGTCGAGTGAGTGACAGATAGGGAATGTCATGGTTACTTGTGTAACCTCCGTTCCCTGATGGAGGGAACGAGACGTTGTGTCCCTCCTGCCACAATGCTGAACTACCCGCTGAAATGGCCAGACCTTATATCGGCTCCTCAGCATAAAACCTGAATGAGTGGTTGCATACCAGCTCCTTTTATACCCGTATGTCCGGGGGAGTGGCATGCAAATACCACTCGGCAATTTTCATTGGCCTTTTATCAAAGACCAGAGGTGTCTCAGGCTCCCAAGAGTGACCCCTAGTGTCACTACATCGACACAACGTCTCGTTCTCTCCATCAGGGAACGGAGGTTACACAAGTAACCATGATGTTTTGTGTTTGTTGTTCGGGGAACAGACACAGTCTCTATTAGGGCTGTGCAATTAATCGAAATCATAATAAAATTGTGATGTGAGCATGTGTGAGAAAGCTGTGATTTCCCTCCACCCCCTCAGTGTGCAAACAAATTTCACCAATCAGAATGCAGCGTGCCTAAAAGGTCTAGTGTGGCAACAGAACAGGGTGGGCTAATGACTAACCAAAGTACAGAAACAGGGAAGACGAATTCAGGACAAAATAATGCCGAAATGCCGACTTGGTGCGAAAAAAATCGACATCAGTGGTTGGGCAATATTTTGGATACAGGAGAGCAGATGTGCAGGCAGGAAGACAATGATGTGTGCATGGGGAGCAGGAGAAAGAAATGAATCTATGGATAAAATATCTAAAAATAAAATAAAAATTACTCAAATTTATTTTATGTTTTTAAGGTACAGAATGTTATTCGTTTTATTCGTCTATTGAGCAAGAGCAACACAAATAAATATTTACAGGTGCAGAGTTGGTGGCATATTCATACAAATTCTTCCTCGTGCTCCATGCAGCGGTAAGTACCACTCTGAGGCAAAATGTCTGAGCATAAAGCGGATCACTTAATGCTATAGATGTTAACACTTTATTAAAGAAAGGTACAAACAAAACTTTGAAACCAACCTAAGGTAAAACAGATATTTGGCAATGTTAGAGTGTAAACGAAACGTGTTCTCTCTCTCTCTCTCCCCCAACCACTATCCCCCCCACCCCCCATTTTGTTATGGGCGCAAATTAGAAAAA
Source organism: Myxocyprinus asiaticus (assembly GCF_019703515.2). Taxonomy (NCBI): domain Eukaryota; kingdom Metazoa; phylum Chordata; class Actinopteri; order Cypriniformes; family Catostomidae; genus Myxocyprinus; species Myxocyprinus asiaticus. The sequence continues at coordinate 47,376,964 of NC_059361.1, read as the reverse complement.
ATAGCCTATAACACCGGAGCAGGACAGAATATTTGGGGACTGAAACATTCGTGTTGAGCTCTATACCTGCAGGCTTTTGCCGGCGGGTGCGGGTCAAAACATGAAAGTTGTGGGCAGGAGCGGAACAAAATATGAAATTTTTTTGCGGGAGCAGGTCTGAAAAATCCATCCCATGCAGACCTCTATATCCAGGCATTTGCAAGCTGCACACCATACGAGAGGAGCTGAAAAAGGCATAAAGAAATAACCAACGCCATCACGTATCATTTATGCAAACGGTGCCCACGTACACCATCAGTAAAGTTATACAAAAATTATACAAACACTCGACAAGAGATACCAACTAGCATTATTTTTCATGAGTTCACACTGAAATGCTTTTATGAATGTTAAATGTGTGAATAAGGAATTATTTAGCCAAAATCCAGATTAAAATCTAAATCGCAATATCTATCAAAAATCATGATATTATTATTTTGTCCATATTGCACAGCCCTAGTCTCTATATGATATCTAGGTGATACAGTCTCTATGTGTTGTAGTTTACTGTATGTGACCTGTTTGACATCTCATGGCAGCTAGTAGATGTTCAGATTGGCCAGTCTTTTAAGACAATGATCCAAATTACTAGAGAGGAGAGTGGCCGTTCCCTGGAGGAATGGAGTTTGTCTCTATTTAGCAGGTCAAATCTACCCCAGAAACTTACGTACAATTGTCTATAAATCCAATGCTATTCTCCGAACACCACTCAAACATCCAGCCATTCAGTGACAATAATCTACTATCTACTTCTATACTACTCCAGCCACATTGAGATCTTGGCAATGTGATACTGCAGATATTTACACGTTCCTTAAAATAGAATCCCATATAACCAGGGTGCTTTCAAAAGGATTCTCAATGGGTGCCTTACTGAGTGGGTAGAACCTGTTGGAAATCTTAACAGGAATGGGAGAGTGGTGTCGCTTTGCTGTGCGGGTATGCTGCTGAAACATCACCCAACTGCCCTGCTGCGGGGGCTCTACTGCCAGTACCAAAGTTTGTGTATGGCTCGCTGCATTACCGGCTTCCGAAACTATATCTAATGGCTTCTCTTTCTCACTGACCTCCACTAGCGTTCAGATGTGTGTTTTTAACTCATTAAACTTCTCCATCAGCCCAACTATTTCCTTACATTTATCACATGTAAATCCCTCACTGCTGACAGATGAAGCTATGGTAAACATGTGGCATGCAGGGAAAGTAGTGATTACCCCTGTTGTTTGTTGTATAGGTGTTGTGGTCCCTGAGCAGTGGGGGTTTGAGATCGATGCTATAATCCATGTAAAATACGCAGAGGTAAAAACAGATGCACGGAGTAGAATCGTGATAAAAGTAGAAAAACTTTGAAAATGCAAAAAAAAAAAAAAAAACTATGCATGTGGTAAATTACCAGAAATTAAAGATTGAAATGCTGAATTAATGCTGAATTAAAAACAGTAAAAAATCTCACTACTTACCCTCAATTTGGTTCTTGACTTTGGGTGCATCTCATTCAGCTCCCTAGCTCCCTATGTCATGAATAAGCATATGGTGAACACAAATTCGGGCACTGGCAAGAGTGTTGATCCACTGAAAATTGAGACACTATCCTTCATTTTCGTTGAAGATATTCAAATGTACAGTGTTATTATTAAAAATAAATTAAATTAAATAAAGAAATAAAAATATAAAGGAGTGTATTTTAAACCTACTTTTAAAACCTCTAATATTTAAAAGATTGTTTCCATCTCATTGTAATTATGGATGAAAGCCATTACAAAACTCTTTCTCTTTTAAAGAGAAAATAAAGCTTTGACATGTTATATTTAGCCTAAACTTGTGCTTGTCTTCTAATGACTTGAAAGACTTCAGAAGACATGACAAAGTTTCCTAGTTCAGTTGTGAGGGCACTGCACTGATCAGGGAGTTGGGCATTTTAAGGGCTGTCTCAATCAGTGGAGGGGCAGTGGTGGCTCAGCAGTTAAGGCTCTGGGTTACCGGTAGAAAATCCCACAATGCTTCGTAAAAACGATGCTCCCTGGTTTTTACGAAGCATTGTGGGATTTTCTAGGACGCGAACGTTTCAGTGCCCTGAAACGGTTTTGTGATTATAATTTATAATAATTAATTTTCTTTATTTATCACACATTATACATTTGCACATATACAGTGAAATTCTTCTTTTCACATATCCCAGCTAGGCTGGGGTCAGAGTGCAGGGTCAGCCATGATACAGTGCCCCTGGAGCAGATAGGGTCAAGGGCCTTGCTCAAGGGCCCAACAGTGGCATCTTGGTGGTGCTGGGGCTTGAACCCCTGACCTTCTGATCAGTAACCCAGAGCCTTAACTGCTGAGCCACCACTGCCCCTCCACTGATTGAGACAGTCCTTAAAATGCCCAACTCCCTGATCAGTGCAGTGCCCTTACAACTGAACTAGGAAGCTGAGTGTGATGCACCCATTCTTTCCACCACAGAACCCAAAAGGAGACATTAGCCAGAATGTCTGAGCTGCTGTTTTCCATACAGTGAAATCATACAGTGAGCAGGGGATTATTTAATGTAAACAGGATTAGATTGCACCTTTGTAAGCAGAAGTGATACTGGACATCTGTCCCAGCTGCTGCATTATTCTTACAAGAGCACCCTTTTGAAGCAGAGGCAATAATAATTTAGTATACTTATCATTTTATTAATCATTTAAAATAAAATAATAATATTGTATATAATAATAGGTACAGCCCATTTTGCTCATTTAAAGGTACCGCTTTAGTCGTGAGGGAATAATCTACTCCATACAAATTTAAGAGTCTTACATCTAGCTCAAGAGATGCAAAGGACTAAATAAAAGAGAGCTGTCTGCATTTGTGCCATTAGAAACGTGTACATCTTTCATAAAAAAAAAAGAATAAATAAAATATTTTGCGATTTTCGTTGTTTTAAAAAATGTTACAGAGTGCACCTTTAATACACTGTGTCTAGTCGGTGTTTTCAAAATTGATTTTCAACGAGTTTTTTTATTCCATGCAAATGTCAACTTGTAATAGTATAACATAGGCTTGTTAATGAACGAGTTCAGTCTTTCTACTTTTCTGAGATATATTCTTGGTCGTACATAGGGGCGTAGATTCCAGGGGGGGGGGGGAGGGCAATGTAAACATGGGTAAATGCTTCACACTGCAACACCCCCAATGTTCAAGCTAAATCTACACCCTTGGCCGTACAACAGGTAACAGCAACACGAAGCTAACGAACAATTCTCTCTCAAAATCTTTCTCTCACTTCTCTCACCTCCGTGCATGTGCACACACACACAGAACCCCCTGTGAGAGCAGCTTTCCTATTATCGTTCCAACACGAAGGCACAATCGAACTTTATCTGAATCATCAGTGCATTCAGAACATTAGAACACTCGCACATAATCTTTAAACACACTACAATATCAATCAAATGTATGGCAGTCTTGGAACTACCAGTTCCCGTTGCGCACAGGAGACTAGAACATCTACATTTTAGGTTCAAAATTACATAGCACACAAGAACATAGCCGACATTTTTGCATTAAGAGTATAGCCTATTAATGTCATAATAAACCAGAAGATGCAATGATCACCATGAGGTGCGCAGCAAGGTGCTCCAATAGTTAAAATAGTCCAAACGTGGCTTGGCAAGGAGTTGTTGAGATGAAGGCCCTCATGATTTATAAATAATTATTACACTATTTAGTGTTGTAAATAATTTCTCAAGACTTCCTCAAGCATACAGTTTTTAGGAAAACATATCCAAAATGTTTAAAAGCATTTCTAAACAAATAAAAAAATAAAAAATACTGATAGAAAGAACAACCATCATCTCGACACCTGTGGGTTCACCCCATCTGTGACACTGAAATAATAATAATGATAAAAATAAAATAAAAAAACTGTAGCAAATTAAAAGTGTACATTTACTTACTTTTGAACAGTAAGTACAGTTTCACATTTATTCAAAACTTTTCAGCCTTTTCTCTTTATTCTGGCCGTTTTGGCTCAGTTTCCTTTTTAGGATTACTATCTGTTTGGCCAGGGTTAACATTAATGTTGATGGCTCTCTATAAATTAATTTATACAGAAATATTGTGTAGTATAAATTTAAATACTGAATTGGCCTATAAATTTCTTCGTGTATATTTATAATTTTATATACAAATAAACAAATACAAAATCCTTTATTTAAGTCTAAATTAATAAATAAATACATATAATGATTTATTATGTTAATATTTTACTATGACTTCATTACATTGTTCTGTCGTGTCACCAACCAATCGCTGCATTGCTTATCATGGTTCCTTATCTGTCACTCACTCGATGTTGTGTCGATGTAGTGACACTAAGGGTCACTCTTGGGAGCCCGAGACACCTCTGGTCTTTGATAAATGGCCAATGAAAATTGGCAAGTGGTATTTGCATGCCACTCCCCCGGACATACGGGTATAAAAGGAGCCGGTATGCAACCACTCATTCAGATTTTCTCTTCGGAGCCGAACGGTCATGCTCATTGAGCTGAATTCTACTGTTCATTCACCTCTGCTGGATCTGATGGCGCATTTCAGCGGCTTCTTCCTCCTCTGCACTGGTGCACTGCAGAGAATGCCCCTGGGCGCTTCGGCAGAAAACAAGAGAGTATATTTTCTGAAAGAGCTTTTTTCTTCTAAAAGAGTATATATTTCTCTAAAAGAGCGGCACACATGGAATGTCTTTTTAAAGACCCGTCTTTTTAAAGATGCCTTTCCGATTGTGTGTTATTCCTGGTTGCGGTCATTATCTCTCAATTTTGGATGGTCATGATCGCTGTCTTTCGTGTCTGGGCGCGACCCACACGGAGGCAGCATTTGTGGATGGTTCATGTTCTCATTGCGAGAACATGACCATGGCAACGTTGCGGTCGTGGGTTGCTTTCGTAAGAAAGCAAGCCACCCCAGCAGTTCCCCGCCTCGGTCCTTCTACCTACGGGTATGAGGCCAGTGCGGCTAGCACTGGGGGCGATTTGGGGACCCCAATGGGATCGCCTCTGCCGGATATCCCCCCACGGACCTCCCATTCCCCAGCACGCTAATCTGCCCCAATCGGGCTTCCGGATGAGTTCGCCGGCTCGTCTCACAGCGAGTCTGGCTTCTTGTTCAGAGCCCGCGAAGATGATGAGCTCTCGAGCGCAGCATCGGAGAGTGGGCTTGTCCAGTCAGACGCAGAAGCCTCAGCTGGGCTTCCCCCCTCGGGGACAATTGCCCAGTCACAGGCCGATGCCGAAATGACGGACATGAGAACACACGAAAGTCATCAAAGTGCCCCTGAGACGGGTGACCCAGGGATGAAAGAACCCACTCACCTGGAGCTGGTAAGAAGACCACTCCATCCCCTGGTGGAGGGCCGGACGGAAAATCTTTGTTGCCTTTTTGTTTGATTTCGCTGCATGCCCAAGTGGCTGTGGTACTCAACAGTTCAGCAAAAGAGCGGTTTCCTTCCTCCCTGGGTCACATACGTGGTGTGCACGGTTGTCATCACGACTACCGTCCATGGGTTTTTTCTTTCAGGATTGGCGTTCCAGCGGTGGTCTTTCCGCACCTGAGCACCCAGCTGTGGCACACAGACGCCCCTGATGTGGCAGTCTCCACAGGTTACGAGGACAGGCCTCTTCCTCCCCCGTCCCAGGCTGTTCCGGGGGTGGACACAAGGAGCCAGGTAAGTGCTTCGATGTCCCTAGACTCAGCACAGCCACGACGTGGTGTGGCACCTCGAGATCTGCCTCACCGTGAGGCCCCACCTGCCGGTACATCTGACGACATTGTCCCCTTGGTCCCCCTTGCGCGGAACTTGGACGTGTGGCTTGCGCTTTCCAATCCGTCGCGATGGCTGATCCGGACCGTCCAACTCGGCTACGCAATTCAGTTCGCCAGGTGCCCACCCAGGTTCAGCGCTATTCACTTCACTTTGGTCAAGAACAAAAACGCTGCTACCTTGCGCACGGAGATCGCTACCCTCCTATGGAAGGGCGTGATCGAACCTGTCCCTCCAGCCCAGATGAAGAAGGGGTTTTACAGCCCCTACTTAATCGTACCGAAAAAAGGCGGTGGGTTGCGGCCAATCTTGGACCTGCGAGTACTGAACCGGGCCTTACACAGACTCCCGTTCAAGATGCTGACGCAAAAACGTATTCTGGCAAGCGTCCGGCATCAAGATTGGTTCACGGCGGTAGACCTGAAGGACGCGTACTTCCATGTCTTGATCCTTCCTCGACACAGACCCTTCCTGCGGTTTGCATTCAAGGGTCAGGCATATCAGTACAAGGCCTTCCCTTTCGGCCTGTCTCTGTCTCCTCGCATCTTCACGAAGGTCGCAAAGGCAGCCCTTGCCCCACTAAGAGAGGTGGGCATTCGCATTCTCAACTATCTCGATGACTGGCTAATCCTAGTTCACTCTCGAGACATGTTGTGCGCACACAGGGACTTGGTGCTCTCACACCTCAGCCGATTAGGGCTTCAAGTCAACTGGGAAAAAGAGCAAGCTCCTCCCGGTTCAGAGCATCTCTTTTCTCGGTTTGGAGTTAGACTCAGTCTCCTTGACGGCACGCCTTATGAACGAGCGCGCCCAGTCGGTGCTGGCCTGTTTGAAGGTGTTCAAACAGAAAACAGCGGTTCCACTGAAAGAGGCTCCTGGGGCATATGGCATCCTCGGCGGTGGCCACCCCGCTCGAGTTGATGCATATGAGGCCGTTTCCGGCCTGTGGACGGGCCCGCGACTGCATTGGCAAATCAACTGCCTCGAGTTGTTGGCAATTCTGCTCGCCCTGTGGAGGTTTCGGCCGTTGATCCAGGGCAAGCACGTGTTAGTTCGGACAGATAACATGGCAACGGTAGCATATGTCAACCGCCAAGGCGGTCTGCGCTCTCGTCGTATGTCACAACTCGCCCGCTGCCTCCTCCTCTAGAGTCAGCAGCACTTCAAGTCGCTGCGAGCCATTCACATCCTGGGCAACCTCAACACTACAGTGGACGCACTGTCATGGCAGGTTACCCTCAGGGGAGAGTGGAGACTCCACCCTCAGGTGGCCCAGCTGATTTGGAGTCGATCTGGACGGGCGCAGGTGGACCTGTTCGCCTCCCAAGAATCCTTCCACTCTCCGCTCTGGTACGCCCTAACCGAGGCTCCCCTCGGCATAGATGTGCTGGCACACAGCTGGCCTAAGCAAATATGTGTTTCTCCCAGTGAGCCTACTTGCACAGACCTCACGATCCTCATGACAGCAACCCCCCCCCCCGGCGAATTCCCCTGAGGAAGGACCTTCTTTTTCAGGGACGGGGCACCCTCTGGCACCCATGACCAGACTTCTGGAATCTCCATGTCTGGCCCCTGGACGGGACCTGCGGTGGTATACACGATCACTCAGGCTAGGGCCCCCTCTACGAGGCGCCTGTATGGCTTTAAGTGGCGTCTGTTCGCTAAGTGGTGTTCTTCCCGACGCGAAGACCCCCAGAGATGCGCAGTCGGATCAGTGCTTTCCTTCCTGCAGGAGATGTTGGAAGGGAGGCTGTCCCCTTCCACCTTGAATGTGTATGTTGCCGCCATAGCAGCACACCACGATGCAGTCGACGGTAAGTCCTTAGGGAAGCACGACCTGATCATCAGGTTCCTAAGAGGTGCCAGGAGGCTTAATCCCTCCAGACCGTGCCTCGTTCCCTCATGGGACCTCTCTGTAGTTCTTCAGGGTCAACAGAGAGCCCCCTCTGAGCCTTTGCAGTCAGCCGAGCTTAAGGCACTCTCCTTGAAGACTGCCCTCCTGACTGCGGTCACTTCCATCAAGAGGGTAGGAGACCTGCAAGCATTCTCTGTCAGCGAAACGTGCCTGGAGTTCGGTCCGGGTTACTCTCATGTGATCCTGAGACCCTGACCGGGCTATGTGCCCAAGGTTCCCACCACCCCTTTTAGGGACCAGGTGGTGAACCTGCAAGCGCTGCCCCAGGAGGAGGCAGACCCAGCCCTGTCGTTGCTGTGTCCGGTGCGCGCTTTACGCATCTATTTGGATTACACGCAGAGCTTTAGAATCTCTGAGCAGCTCTTTGTCTGCTTTGGTGCACAGCGGAAAGGAAGCACTGTCTCCAAGCAGAGCATCACCCACTGGCTCACTGATGCAATAACTATGGCACATCACACCAAGGACATGACGCCCCCGGTAGGGCTACGAGCCCATTCTACCAGGGGTGTAGCGGCTTCCTGGGTCCTGGCCAGGGGTGCCTCTCTAACAGACATTTGCAGAGCAGCAGTCTGGGCAACACCCAACACCTTTGCAAGGTTCTACAACCTCCGGGTGGAACCGGTTACATCCAAGGTATTGGCACGCAATACAAGCGGATAAGCCCGGGATAGCCGGCCGGGTGTATCGCTTGCACATAGCGCCTTCCACCTCCTTTTGAGCTGAAGATGTGTGCCATTAATTCCCAGTAGTGTTCACAAGTTTTCTTCCCTGGTTGACTTCCTCCGAGCCCTGTGGCAGTCGAGTTTTCAGAGAGACTTGCTGCCAGCCCAGTACACGTGCTAACTAAGAGCCCTGTTCTGGGGTAGGTGCTCTGCATGTGGCGGTAAGGCTAACCCCATGTGATATATATCTTCTGCTAATTTGTTTCCCTGTTGGCAAACTGCGTCTTCCTTGGGCAGAGCCCGTCTGCCCCAGTCTCCATGTTTGTAGTAACTCCTCCCCCATTGGGTAGGATCTACCTTGAAGACTCTCCACTCTTTGGGTGAGGTGTGGTCTCCGTGGTGTCTTCCCCTTGGGAGGGACACCCCCTGACTAGACCTGGCGGCCCAGTCGGATAATCCCCCTTCTTTTTAGGAAGTGGAAAAAAGAGAAGGGGAAAAGAGGCCACGACTGGGTTAAGCCTGTCTCTATCTCTTGGGTAGTCGACTTGTCCCCAAAGGGCCGTTCGACGCTCATAACTATGTTGTGGGAGGTTACGTGTCGACCTAGTGTGCTGGCTATTAGGCCCACCACGCACCGCCAGTTAACGTAACACAGTTAAGCCAGTTGTGGCGTTTCGTATAGGGACCCCTAGTGTCACTTCATCGACACAACATCGAGTGAGTGACAGATAGGGAACATCATGGTTACTTGTGTAACCTCCATTCCCTGATGGAGGGAATGAGACATTGTGTCCCTCCTGCCACAACGCTGAACTACCCGCTGAAATGGCTGGACCTTATATTGGCTCCTCAGCATAAAACCTGAATGAGTGGTTGCATACCAGCTCCTTTTATACCCATATGTCCGGGGGAGTTGCATGCAAATACCACTCGCCAATTTTATCAAAGACCAGAGGTATCTCAGGCTCCCAAGAGTGACCCCTAGTGTCACTACATCGATACAATGTCTCGTTCCCTCCATCAGGGAACGGAGGTTACACAAGTAACCATGACATTTTGTGTTACAATACATGTGCTCTTTCCAGTAAACACAGGAATGTGCAATAATCTCAGACAACTCAGTCAAGATATTCTTATCAAATCCGCTCATGTGTTTGACAAACAGAATTAGCTAGAGAAGAATTATTACGATTAGAGGATCTAGAGTACATCATATCATCTCAGATATCTTAAGCAACGTAAGAAGAACAGGCCCTTCACTTTGAATCATAAATCACTGGTTTGAAAGACTGTAAACAATGCACACTAGTGAAATCTGCTTGAACAATGCAACAGCATCTATCATTTTCACAGTTATTTAAAATGTCTAGTTATGCTTCTACACCAGGGCCGGAGTGGGATTCATATTCAGTCCAGGATGTCATGTCCAAGTCAGCCCACACCCAAAAGGGGGGTTGGAGGTGAAGATGATAACAATAAAACAAGGTCACAGCAAAAATATACAATATATGTAATTACCTGAAAATTATTTAAGCTCTCCATATCATTATACCACATACGGCATTCACTAAGATTTTCACTTTGTCATAAGACATCACTGTATGTGTTGTAAAAATAAGTGAATGTTAAAGGGATATATGATCATTTCCTCACCCTCATGTCATCCCAGGTGTGTATGACTTTCTTTTGCAGAACATGAATGAAGATGTTTAGAAAAACTGTTGGTTCATTCAATGCAAGTAAATGAGAAGCGGTGAGAAACAGATCAATAATTAATAATTTTTTACTATAAATCTCCACTTTCACTTTCATAAGCACTCTTCTCTCTTAAGAGTTCTTCTTCTGTTTTTGGTGATTTACATAAGCATATCGCCCCCTACTGGGCAGGGAGGAGAATTTATAATAATAAAAAAAACTTAAATATCGATCTGTTTCTCACCCACACCTATCATATCGCTTTTGAACACATAGATTAAACCACTGAAGTTGTATGGATTACTTTTATGCTGCATTTATGTGATTTTTGTACCTTCTGAGTTCTGATCACCATTCACTTGCATTGAAAGGACCAACAGAACTGAGAAATTCTTCTAAAAAGTTTAATTTGTGTTCAGCAGAAGACAGAAACTCATACACATCTGGGATGGCATGAGGGTGAATAAATGATGAGAGAAATTTCATTTGTGGGTAAACTAAGTTTATTTTAAAGACTATCTAGGCACATAATAACACTGTAGAACTGTAAATGTTTATAACTCTTTCAAGATGTACAGGCTCACACTTTAAATGGTCAGTGCTTTGTATTTTAGATAATTAAAATAGCAACAGATCCAGTGAAACAATTAAGGTTGAGTGATTGTTTTTACATTTTTACATGCCATTCAAAAACGTGCCATTTTACAATGATAACAGTGAAATAAAAGACAAAAAATAACACATTTGTACTTTTCTTTTACTTGGAATGTAAACGTTCAGGACAAAGGCAAAATGGTTACTGTCTCTTTAAGAGGGTTTTATCGCATGATACAACATTGAAGGCACTCTGTGCAGTTTGTTTCGTTGAGTTTAATCTTTTGAGAGCTGTAAAGTCCCATTATTGTCGTGCTGTTGCATCTGTATTCATTTACTTTATGTATTCTGTTATTTTGTGACAAAAAATAATTTTGCTATTATCATTCTGCACTGCAAGGGAAGAGGATTTCAGAGATTCATTGGTTGAGATTGTGAGACTGCAGTCAGTATTAAACTTGTGATGATCTTGTACCTGAAGCACGTTCATCCATTCAGCTATTAGTAGCCTATCTGTTCTCGATGGATCTTCCGTGATCCTTCCCGCACTGTCAAGTGAGGCACATCAGTTTCATCTCTCACAGGCTACTCTCTCATTTGTTTGGGTGTGAGATGATAAAATACAGACTGCGTCCGCTATAATACAGAATGCAATTCTGATCCTTTATATACCAGATGTTACGAACTGTTGGCAATTGTTATGCGACATATGATGAAAGTTTGTCAATCAACATGCGGACCTAACCGGCCCAATTTTTGACCGGCTCAGCGGGAATTCTCCCGATCTTCCCGATTGCCACTCCGGCCCTGTTCTACACCCTATATCTTATTCATTATAACTAGATACATTATATACATACTGTATATTTTTCTTTAAAATAAACATAAGAGTTTACAAGTTGTGTATGGAACATATAACTCTGTGGTTGTATGATGAGTGTGTTACTGTATGATGGTCATTTTTTTTTGTATGTGGTGACTTTTATTCTCATGACATGTAGAGTGTTGTTGTGTAATGTTATATATAAGTTGTTCAGAAAACACTAGCTAATTTCTTAGTTGTATATAACAGGGCTGATTGTCACACGTTTAGAAAAACCTTAGTTTACATTCAAGTCAATTTCTGTATAGAAAAAACCTTTAAAAAGCTATTGAACATTTCCACTGTAAAAAAGATACTGTTCTTTGAACACATGTCGACCTTTTGTGACAATTTAAGCAGCCTATTAAAAGTTTTTCAGGTAAATCTAAATATTAAAACAATTCATGAAACAACAAAAATGTAGGAGGTAATGAACAAAAATATCACACCATTGTTTTGGTCAAACAATATTGTAAGTTATTAATTGTAAATTTGAGTCTTGCCTGACCTGAAATTTATGAAAAATATTCTTGTCCATAAAACACAGTTAAATCTTAAAAATCAATCTTCATTATACAGTATGGTTGACTCATGTCTGAATGTATGCCCGTGTGCTTTTATTGTGTTTCCTTTTTTCTCAACAGCTATAGCAGAAATATGATAATATAAAAATTTTAGCTTGCAAGATATGATTATCACAAAATTATAAAAAAGTTTTGGTGTTTGAAATCGACATGCAAAACCACTGCTAGAGAATAACACAATTGGATCATTGGAATTTGGATTTATTGTTACTAAGATATATTGCTTATGACAACTTCCTTGTGTGACAACTAGGCCCGGTCTCCCCAAATCTGCAAATGAAAAGCAGAGAAAACTGCATTGTAATAGTGTATTCTCCTCATTTGAACGAACCTCACCCTGATGCATAACCGGGTGGATATTTGAAGGCTAAATTAGCTGTAGATCTGTGATGCTGTCACGTATTTGGCACATATTTTAAAGTTTTTCGTTTCAAGTTTTGGGACTTGTTAGGTTTTAGACTTTCATTTCTCTTACAATGTGATGTCACATCAGTATTTGTACATACAAACAAAGTGGAAAGCAATACTGAGGACAGGTAGAAAACGTACTACTGTTAAAGAAAATGAACGATTCAAGACAAAAGAGGATTTATTTTACTCAATCAAGAGATTTGATTTTGATTTTGTCAGTTTGGGAGATAAATGCTTAGAACCCTTTACAAAAAATCGAAACATGGCACAAATTTGCAGCTCGTTATTTTCACATGCAAATCCAGCTCTTCGCCAGTAGTGGTGAACCTCCAACAAACCTTTGGCAACAATGGACAATTTGCAACAAGTTTGCCGCAAAGCTAATTTGCATGTGAAAATTATCAGAGGCGAATTTACGGCAAGTTTGTGGCAAATTTGCCATGAACTCTCGATTTTTGTACGGGACATATTTCCATCCATTTTTCTACAATTAAAATATCATCAGATTAGGACTTACTAACTTGAGAGAGTGATTTCTAGTTTTGTGTGCAACAGTTAGTGGATGGATGTGTGCCGTCTAAGGCTGAGTTTAGTTGTCTGTAGATTTAGTGAACATGATTACTTCCTGGTTTCGACGTGGGATACGAACCCAGGTCTCCCACGCTGCTGACGCAAAGCAGATTCGGCTGCACCACAAAGAAAGGAAAACATGGTGGAGCCGATGCAAACATGTCTGATGGGAGATGACCGCTTGTCATCGAGTCAGCATAACTTAATGTGTGATCATATTGATTTTCCCATGGAAACTCATTGCAGGTTGTCCAGGTCACTTCTTTTGTTATTTTGATTCATATTTGTAAAACAAACATTCAGAGCATGTTCAGTTTTCACCACTTCATTGAAAAGAATCGATTCAAAAGAATGATCTGTGAATGGCAGTACCATGAGGAAACATTCCGAGGAGGCTGGTGTATAAATTATTATTGATAAACTAATAGAAAATTGTGGCAGGTTATTACGATAAAATTGCTCTTTAATAAGAGAAGACACTGACAATTTTGCAACAGGTAGGTGTCAGTTTACGGCTCTCCCCATTCATTTGTATGGTATCTGCAAACGGTGCCTTTCTGTCATAACACGCTAGTTGACCATTAAGCTCTCTCTATAGTAGAAGCACGGAGGTTGTTATCTCAGTACAGAAGATCTCTGGTTTAAATCTCCACTTTCACTTTCACATTCTTCTTTTGTTTTTGGCGATTCACATTTGATCATTTCCCACCCTTTCTCTGGCCCTCTGTCTGAAACACTCAGTTTTGGTCTTAGCTTCTCCTTTAAACTTCAACATAACACCCACTGTTCTGATTGGCTTACATCATGCAGCCCCTGAAAAACAGCCATATTTGAAACTCAATCAGAAGAGAAAGAGCAAGCTCCACAACATTTTAAAACAAAATTTCAGGGTTTACACACAACGTACATCCAGCACATTTCATCAGAATATATTAAACTGTAAACACTCAAGCAGCACCATAAACTATTAAACAGTCATGACATTTGAAATATTTATGAATGAAACTGTTTACTTACAGTTTTGCGATCTAGTCCAATAGTGTTTTTAACCGCCCCATCCTTCAATAACCATCCTTCAGTTCCTTTGCAAAGCTTCAATCGTATTATGACTGGTTCATAAGCAATTCATGCTGATATGAGCCGAAAAAACCACACAAATACATAGTCCAAAACACGATGAAACAAGACGCATACAGTATCATCCTGCACTGAGGCGCACATCAACGCCAGAGACATCTGTCAAGTGCATGTTTACTTACAAAAACAATTAAAAATAGTCCAGATGTTCCCCTTTGGTGTTCAGGAATAGTTAGGCCACACTAGGCCTGTCTGTCCTGCTCTCTCTCTCTCTGTTTCTGAACTGAGTGCCAGTGGGCGGGGCCAAGGGTGCAATGATGTAAAGTAGAAGAACGGAAGTACAGAACGAGGTGTTTTTGCAGCTTGATTTCAATTAATGCTTTTATTGCATTAGGGATTGTTTTAAATTCTGAAATTTACAGTATGTTTTTATAGTAGAATGACCTCTTATTCCTCAAAATATCAAGGAAAATTTGATTCCTAATGTCATGACACCTTTAACCACTGCAGTCATATGGATTACGTTAATGCTGCCTTTATGTGCTTTTTGGACCTTCAGATTTCTAGCCACCATTCATTTGCATTGTATGGACCTACAGAGATTAAATATTTTTCTAAATATCTTTGTGTTCTGCAGAAGAAAGAAAGTCATACACATATGGGATGGCATGAGGGTGAGTAAATGATGAGAGAATTTTCAATTTTGGGTGAACTAATCCTTTCAACCAGTTACATTTTTAAACAGGACAGATAGCAAAAGATGTCTGCCGCCCTCATGTGGCTGTGAGTGGAAACAAACACTGTACACCAGACACATTCATATGAAGGCCATTGCCCTAGTTTAGCCTAATTTTAGCTAAATAAATAAATTGAATTTAAACCTTTAATATAACCACATAATTTTGCAAAATGCAGGGCTGTGCACATGAGTGTGGTACAGTCCTGTTCCTCATTTGACCTCATGCAAAAATAACTGGGTAATGCAATCTTTGTCTCCATTCATTTATATTCAGGAATGGCCAGTATTTCAGATACATGCATTTAAAATACATTACATGTATTTTAAAGTCTTTTAATTTTTTTATGTAATTTGTATCTAAATATTTTCAAAATACATAAAATACTCTGTGCCAAAACGATTAGACGAGCTGATTGTTTCCTACGTTTTTCAAGGGATGCGTCCACTCTCAACTGTTGAGCAGAAGGAATTTGTTGACGTGATTCAAGGACTGAGCCCACATCTGTGATGTCAAGGTGAACATTGCAGAAGAATTGATTGTAACTTTGAATCAAAAGTTGGTAGCGTAAAAGACTTGTTAAAAAGTATAAAACATCTCTGCACCACTGCTGACATCTGGTCCACTAGTGTGTCTAGTTACATAGGAGTCACAGCACACTGGGTTCATAATGACACATTGGAATGCCAGTCTACCACACTGGCTTGCAGACATTTTCCAAGTCCACACACATACAACCGAATTGCTGAAATTCCACACTGACTGAATCCACTCTGAATATGGTCTGTCACACGAGCTCACTGTGGCCACAGTGACCGATAATGGGTCTAATTTCGTAAAGGCCTTCAATGAGTTTAGTATCACTGGAAGAGTAAGATGAGGAAGATGACAATGAGGATCTATCTTTTATACACTCTGATTCTTTAAAGTCAGAGGAGAATGAGAGTGGAATCTACTACACCATGGAGCCGATATTTACTAAACAGGGGTCCCTTGGATGTGAAGAATGAACATGCATTGTGGAAATTGGTACAAGAAAGGCAAATTTTAGGCATCTTTATGCCGATTTCAACAGCAAACCTCTGTTTTTTTTGGGCATAAGAAGCTAAGGAGGTTCCACCAAGATTTGAGCTCAGATAGCTAAATTCAAAGTGCTAACCATCACACCATGGAACCATCCTCTTTCCCTGCTGGCCTCCTGGGAGTTGAGAGTGTAACTACTTTTTGGAAAGGAGTTTGAACAAGGTAGTGGGCAGCCATGATCCAAAAGCAGCCAAGAAGGACGGTTGTCGAAACCCAGGATCATACGAGGGACCTTTAGATCTTCAGTCTAATGCTCGCCCAACTGAGCTATTTTGGCTTCATCATTGCACCTCTCATAGATTTACACGATGCCACATTACACATGACAGCTGAGCAGAAGAGAGATTCAGGACAAAAGTCTTCCTGGCCCGTATGGGGATTGAACCTTGGCATATTAGCACCACGCTCTAACCAACTGAGCTAACTGGTCATGTCATATTACTGTCAGGGCCTAATTTCACAGAAAATGCTTGGTTAGTTGTAATGCTGACAGCAGACTTTGCACCCCATGGGATGAAGTTTGAAGATCTAAGGGCAAGAACAAGCTCTTCTTGGATTTGAACCCGAGACCCTTTTGCACCCAAAGCAAAAATCATAACACTAGCCACATTGCAATGTCTGCTCTCTTCTGAAAGGTCTACACAAACCTCATGAATTTCTGATGCTCAGCATGTCATGCCAACGTACAGCTATTTTCAGTTATACAAGTACAGCTCCTATCTACATGAATGGGGAAATACAGAAATCTTCAAAAGACTTTGGCAAGCATAAAATTCAATAACATATCAAATCACCAATAAATCCTAAGAAAGTTGCAAATTGAAATTTTGCTTCATTTGTTTCATTTCTCATGTGGTGCTCATTGCACAGTCAACTGCGTCTACTGCTTTCTCAAAACACAAATTGAATGTGTATTGAAGTTTCCTTGGAAACACTTGCCATGTCACATTCTTCATGAATGCTAACCTACTTGACCACAAAACTCACATTTGATACAGGATCACTACCTCGTGAGACTCCTTGGACATTGTATTTCTTACTATTAGAAGGTGTTTATGGCCCATGGCCCAATCAAAAAGGAAACAAACAAGTGTTTTGGTACCTCAGGGCTGCACAGCTGAGGAACCACAAAAAACAAATGAAAGCAAGGCACGTTGCCTGCTTTCCAGAAGGGGGATTAGCTTAAATGGTAGAGTGCTTGCTTAGCATGCAAGAGGTAGTGTGATCGATGCCTGCATTCTCCATGAGGGAATCTCTCTTTTAGGAACTGTTATCTAATCTAAGACCTGGTCATCACAATTTGAATGTGATAGACCTGGCCAAAAGAGTTAGTACGCTTTCAATTCAACAGATTCGGAGGCTCACTGCTTTTGAAAAGTTCTTCTGATTGGGTCCTTTACACCTTTTGCCACAAAAGTCACAGAAGGTCCCACCGAGATTTTAACTGGTATCGCTGGATTCAGAGGCCAGATGTATTTATATGAGGCCACCCTGCAAATGAGAGCTTAACAGAAGAGAGATTCAGAACAAAAGTCACTGTAAGAGAAATTTCACTTTTAAGAGTACTTCACTAATGTTACAGACTATGTTTTGTATACAAATTATGTTTTTAATACATTACATTACAATTATTCATTTGGCAGACATTTTTATCCAAAGCGGCTTACAAAAGAGGAATAATACAACATAAGCAATTCATCTTAAGGAGACAGTAGTATGAAAAGTGCTGCATTACAAAGTCTCAATTGCATCAGAAAACTACTATCCAAGACAGATTAGAGTGCAATAGGAACAATATATGTAGATATTTTTTTATATAAGTGCATGAAGTGCTCATGGACCTGGCCATTAGAGTATTGCAGCATGCCACACCCATGTACAGCTTTTTTCAGTCATGCAAGTATAGCATCTATCTATGTGAATGGGGAAATAGAGAAATCTTCCAAGAAATTGACCAAAAATATAGTTCAACAACATGCAAAATCACCAATAAATACTGAAAAAAATGCAAATCAAATATTTTTTTTCATTTGCTCCATTTCTCATGTAGCGCTCATTGCACAGTCATCTTCATCTATTTCTTTCTTGAAGCATAAATTTGGGCGGAAATAGCTCAGATGGGAGAGTGTTAGGCAGGGGCATTGCTAGGGTTGGAAAAGATAAGGGGCTTAGCCCCCAAACCCCCCCCCCCCCCCCCCATTAATTTTTTTAATACGTTGAAATGCAAAAATTACATTTTCAGTTACTCCTACACAGTTTTCATATACAGTCTCTACCTTGTTCTCCTTTCCAACATCTGCTGCTGTCTCTCTGCTCTCTGTCCAGCTGCTTTGTCTCTCCTCTCTCTCTCCTTCTGCTCTTCCCTCTCTCCATCATTTGCTGCTAGAAAAAAAATAAATAAACTGTATTTAATGTCAACATTAGTTTTTTGAAACATTACATTTTCATTTACTCCTACCAGGGTTTCTGCAGGCTTTATGAAGCTAAATTGAAGACTTTTTTAAGACCAACTAAAGAAAATTTAGGGGGGTGGCGGTGGGTGATCCATCATTTTTTTAAATTAGGGATCATAAAAATTGCATTTTGTTTTTATTTAGTACTGCCCCGAAGAAGCTATTTGACATAACACATCCTCACATATATTCCACGCGACAAAATAGTAACTGAATTTACACACATGATTCTGTTAAGAAGTTTACATTCCCTTGGTTTCTAATATGGTGTGTTGCTTCCTCGATGATCAATGACTGTTTGTGTAATAATTGTTCATGAATCCCTGCTTTGTCCTGAGCAGTCTAGATGTCCACTTTTCTTAAGAAAAAACCCAACTACAGTAAAATTATTTGGTTTCTGCACATTTGTGTTCTTCCCAACAGTGACTATATATGATGTCCAGATTTTGTGAATTGAGGGACTAATACACAACTATTACAAAAGGCAAAACAATTATTGATGCTCATGAAGGCAACATAAGAAGAACCAAGGTGTGTAAACTTTTAAACAGTATGATTTGTGTAAATAAGAGTACATTTTGTGTTATGTAGCTTTTGAAGGGTAGTACTACATAAAAAATATAATCTCTTATAGGCTATTTGTATACATTCTGAAAGGGGTGTGGAAACTTATAAAAACAAAAGGGTTATGCAAAGCTTTTTTTAATGTACAAATTCCATGTAGCCTATCCTATCCATATGATGTCATATTGCATGTGCAATTATGAAATGACTTCACAAAAATTCACAACATTGTAACCAAAAATTCAAAATACAACCCCCACATCTGAACATATAAGTGCTTGTACTACATAAAAAGTGCAGTGTAGCTGTCTAAATGTGACATTGTCTGATTTACCTCTGTGCTCGTGTGCGCCAAGTGTATGACGTCATTGCCATGGTATCCAGATACATTTCAGCAGATTTGCAGAAAAACTAGAATGAAAGTATCGTCAAATCAACGTGCAACGCTTAAAAATTGCTTCTCTTCTCTGCAAACAATACCAAAGACAATAGCGAGAAGGAAAATGAGTACATCAAATGTAAGCAGAAAAAAATCAGTGAGCCTACCAGCTGAAACCAGGACATAATTACAGTGTTTAGAGAATTGTCGGGACTCCGGGACACACCTCTTCAAAACGGGATGTCTGGTCACCCTACTTAAACGCAACAAGAAAACGATCCCACAACGTGAAAACAATCCCTCATACAACATTTAATGCCATGACCTTATGAATTAAAGACTTGTTGCTCCAATTTAAGACCTTTTTAAGGCCTATCTCTCTCTCTCTCTCTCTTGCTTTGCATGTTGGGATTGTTGGGTGTGTGAGCGTGTGAGCATTTTATGGGTGAGAAGAGCGACTGTTTTTTCTTTTTTCTTTCTCCTCTTTCTTTTTTGTATTGTTTGTTATTTATTTTTTTATTTTATTTATTTATTGTTGTGTTTGTGTGTGTGTGTGTGTGTGTGTTTGTTTGTTTGTTTTCCGACCTCGTGGCGGGGTGTGGAGATGGAAGCTCACCCGAGTGAGTGGAATTCTTCTCTTTCACTCCGTCATGGAGTCAGGTGTGTGCCTGTTGCCGGTGCGTCTGTGGAAGATATGCTCGTGGCTGTGGGTGAACAGATTGGCTTTGAGAATATCATTTCGGCCTCAGTAATACAAGTGCAGAACAGTCTTCTCTTTCACAGATAGAGGAGACAGGAACTAGTGATGGTATGGAAGAGATAGGTGATGATAATAACATTTCTGAAATGTTGGACATCCCTTCTCAGTGTGGAGATGAACAGCTGCACACTGTAAAATAAATTAATGATTTCTTAGATGAAACTTTTGGCAGAACAGTTGAAGTACGGAAGTTTTTCCCAGACATCAGTAAGTTTTTTATTTCAGTGGGAAAAATACAGAAGTCTATGGGTTTTGATGAGCTTAGTAGAAGGAAACGGTTTAGATTGAAGAAAATAGTCACAAACTTACAGAGAGGGAAAACCTCAACCAAAAGACTAACCAAACCATGTTAATGTCACAAGGGGTAAATCTTCTGTCTTGTCTTACATTGTTTTCCTTCTCTCTTCTTGTTCTTTTTCTTTTCCCTCTTTTTATGGAGAGCTTAAAATTAGGAACAATTAATATTAATGGAGGGAGGAATAGAAATAAAAGGGCAGTTTTATCAGAATATATTCAGACTAAGAACATTAATATTATTGTTTTTACAAGAAACTCATAGTGACATGACAAATGAAATAGACTGGAAAATGTTGTGGGAAGGAAATATATTTTTTAGTCATGGCTCTAATATAAGTGGGGGTGTTGCTATTTTATTTGGGAAAGATTTAAATATGACTGTTGTTTCTTCTTGTGAGATAGAAATAGGATGGTGTTTAGCTGTTCAAGTTGATATAATGGGCCAATTGTTTGTACTTGTTAATATCTATGCTCCAAATAATGGAGCAGAGAGAACTAGGTTTTTTAATAAAGTACAAGATGGTTTAAGGCAATTTGATAAGAATGCTTTTTTAATTTTAGGTGGTGACTGGAATTGTACCCTAGATTTTACTTTAGATAGAAATGGAGAGGAACCCTGCCCTCCCTCAGTAAATGTTTTAAGTAATACTATTAGAGATTATGATTTATTTGATGTATGGAGAGAACAGCATCCAAAGGCAAGACAGTACACCTGGGTTAAAGCGTCCAATGCACATATTAGTTCAGCTAGGTTAGATTGGTTTTATATTAGTAGGAATAGGAATAATAGAGTTTTAAAATCTATTATTTCTCCGAATGGTTTTTCTGATCATCATTTGTGTTTATTTGAAATAAGTTTGAAAAAATCACAACACTCTAGTTTTTATTGGCGTTTTAATGTTAAATTATTGCATGATGTAGTTTTTTGTGAAAAGTTTGTTTTATTGTGGCATGGATGGAGAGAACAGAAAAGTGAATATGATGATATTGTACAATGGTGGGAGGTGGGGAAAACCCAAATAAGAATGTTCTGTCAAAATTATACTGCTCACAATAATAGTTTGTTTAAAAAAAACTATTAGGGAACTTGAAAGAGACACTGAACAACTTGAAATGAGTGTAAGTTACAATAATTTAGCAGATGTGGGAATGTTGAAGAAAAAAAAAGTATGCTTTAGGTTCTCATCTTCATGAACATGCAAAGGGAGCTTTAATCAGAGCCTGTTTTTCCTCATTGCAGGACATGGACACTCCTAGTTCTTTCTTTTTTAGTCTAGAAAGAAAAGAATTGGAGAGAAAACAGATGCTACATCTGAAACGAACTAATGGAACTTTGACGTCTGATCCAAAAGAGATGCGGACACTTGCAATGGACTTTTATAATGAACTGTTTGGAGCACAAGAGTGTGATGGCCCTAGTATGGACTTTTTACTTAAGGATTTGCCTAAATTGAGTGCTGAGCAGCAAAAGAAATTGGACTCTGAGATACAAATACAGGAATTGTCAAAAGCACTTCAACAACTTTCTGTTGGTTGGGCCCCTGGTATTGATGGACTTCCTGCAGAATTTTATAAACATTTCTGGGACTTATTTAAAGAAGACATGTTAGAGGTTTTTAAAGTT
Source organism: Myxocyprinus asiaticus (assembly GCF_019703515.2). Lineage (NCBI taxonomy): Eukaryota > Metazoa > Chordata > Actinopteri > Cypriniformes > Catostomidae > Myxocyprinus > Myxocyprinus asiaticus. The sequence continues at coordinate 47,354,861 of NC_059361.1, read as the reverse complement.
TCTTTTGAAAAGAAGGAATTACCAACAAGTTGTAAAAGAGCTATTTTGTCTTTACTGCCCAAGAAGGGTGACCTTGGTCTTTTAAAAAACTGGAGACCAGTTGCTTTATTATGCACAGACAATAAGATTCTTGCAAAGTGTTTTTCAAATAGACTAAAGCAATACCTTGGGTATGTGGTACATAAAAGCCAGACCTACTGTGTACCCAACAGAACTATAATGGACAGTCTTTTTTTATTAAGAGATGTAATTGATTTAGCATGTATGGATGATCAAGATTTGGGTATACTTTCTATTGACCAAGAAAAGGCTTTTGATAGAGTTGATCATTTTTATTAGTTCAGTACTCTTAAAGCTTTTGGAATTGGAAAAAAAATCATATCAGGGATAAAACTTTGATATGCTGGGGCATCGGCCATGTTAAAGGTAGGAGGTGGGCTTAGTCGGCCAGTTTTAATACATAGGGGCATTAGACAAGGTTGTCCTTTATCAGGGCAACTATATTCTCTGGCAGTTGAACCCTTGCTTTGTCAGTTAAGGAAGAAATTGCAAGGTTTTTTAATTAAAGGGTTTGAAAACAGACCTGTTAATGTATCTGTATATGCTGATGATATAACTGTTTTTATAAAAAATGATAATGATGTAAGAGTGTTAAAAGAAAGTTTAAAAATCTATGAAAAGGCCTCATCTGCAAAAATAAAATGAAGATTTTATTATAGGGAGCTGGCAAGAGAGAAATCTCCCTGTACTTCCAGGTGGAGTTGAATGGGGTAGTGAAGGGCTAAAAATTCTTGGTGTCCATTTAGGAAAGGAGGGGTATCAGGGAAAGAACTGGGAGGGTATGGTGGAAAAGGTATGTGCCAAGTTGTCTAGATGGAACTGGGTGCTACCTCAGCTATCATATAGGGGAAGGGTTTTGGTTGCCAATAATCTAGTTGCTTCCATGATCTGGCATAAAATGACTGTGCTTAATCCACCAGAGGATGTTGTTCACGAGATACAAAAGAGAATTTATTTTTTTTTTTGGTCTGGATGTCATTGGATGAAGGCGGCTGTGTTTTTTTTTGCCCGTTCATGAAGGTGGGCACGGATTAATAGATGTACAAAGCCGACTCATGACCTTCAGACTTCAAGCTGCACAGAGAATGCTATATTCTAGAGGATCAAATTGGATTGATACAGCCTGCGCTTTGCTGCAAAAAGTGGACATTTTTAAATATGACATGCAGTTGTTTTTAATAAGGCTGACAGACTTGGATTTGAGTGGCACTTAATTTTTCTATCAGTCAGTTTTAAAAGCATGGAGATCCACTTTTAAATTGGAGAGAGATTTTTCAAATCTTGGAGACTGGATAAAATTTGAACCACTTTTCAGTAATCCCCTGATAGAAGCTAAGGTGTTAAACCTTAAGAGTTTAAGGACTATAATGGCAAAAGCTTGTTGTACCAAAATATCAGATCTGAGAGCTGGTGAAACCTGGAAAATTCCTGAGGAGATGTGTTGCCTGACGGGCATTAAGTCTGTCAGGTTCATGAAGATCATATTTAATGAAATTTATTCTTTTTTACCTTCGGTCCTTAGACAAGTTTCTGAGGCCAACAATATATCTCCGCTGGAGGAGGAAGGCTATCTTTTTTTTCCAGAGATAAAAGTTTTTGCTGCTATTGAGGAACAACCAAAGCAGGACTCGATTCTCAATTTCAGAACTCCAGAACTAACAAAGTTTGAGGAAACCTCTAAGAAAGCAATGTATGTAACATGTGTGAAAGTGTCTCATCATGCCTCCCTAAAGAAGCTGAAGGAATCAAAATGGCTAGATCTATTTGGGCCAGACTCGTCCCCTAGGGGCTGCTGGAGGTCCCTGTATAAGCCTCCCATAGAGAAAAGCACTGTGGATCTCCAATGGAGGGTTATTCACTATTCACCTATATATGTGGCACATATCGATTCCACTGTGGAAAAGGGGTGTCCGTTTTGTACATTTGAAGAGTCTGTAGACCATGTTTTTTTAAACTGTTTTAGACTGAAAGGGTTGTTTCAGACTTTGGGGGAATGGTTTAGGAAATTTGGGGAAGTTTTTAGCGCAATACATTTTATATTTGGACCCAAGTATGTTGCTTCAGAGAGAAAGAAAATTTCTCTGATAAACTTTATAATGGGTGAAGCAAAGTTGGCAATATGGTTGACAAGAAAATGGAAATTAAGGGGGGGAAATTGGGGGTTGTGGGTTTAGGATTTTTGTTTCTGTTGCCATAATGTGATTATTTTTAAAAAAAAAAAAAAAATGTTTTAATAAAGGAGTGTTAAAATTCAAAAAAATTATATCTTCTACATCCATCTCTCTCCTCTCTCCATCTTTTGCTGCTCTCTCTCTCCATCTTCTGCTGCTGTCTCTCTCCTCTCTCTCCTGCTGCTGATGTCTCTCTCTCCTGCTGCTGTCTCATTCCTGTCTCTCTCTATCTTCTACTTCCAACTCTCTCTCTCCTCTCTCTGGCTTTTTCTGCTCTCTCTCTCTCTCCATCTTCTGCTGCTGTCTCTCTCCTCTCTCTCCTGCTGCTGATGTCTCTCCTCTCTCTCCTGCTGCTGTCTCACTCCTCTCTCTCTCTATCTTCTACTTCCATCTCTCTCTCTCCTCTCTCTGGCTTTTTCTGCTCTCTCTCTCTCTCTCCATCTTCTGCTGCTGTCTCTCTCCTCTCTCTCCTTCTGTTGCTGTCTCTCTCCTCTCTCTCCTGCTGCTGCTGTCTCTCTCCTCTCTCTCCTGCTGCTGTCTCACTCCTCTCTCTCTCTCTACCTTCTACTTCCATCTCTCTCTCTCCATCTTTTGCTGCTCTCTCTCTCATCTTCTGCTGCTGTCTCTCTCCTCTCTCCTTCTGTTGCTGTCTCTCTCCTCTCTCCATCTTCTGCTGTTGCCATCTCTCTCTCTCTCCATCTTCTGCTTCCATCTCTATCTCTCCTCTCTCCATTTTTTGCTGCTATCTCTCTCCTCTGTCCATCTTATGCTGCTGTCTGTCTCTTCTGTCCATCAGTCTATCTGTCAGTCAGTCTCTTTGTCTGTCTGTCCATTAGTCCTCTGTCAGTCAGTCTCTTTGTCTGTCAGTCTTTTGTCTGTCTGTCTATCAGTCTTCTGTCAGTCAGTCTCTTTGTCTGTCTCTCCATTATCTGCAAGAAGGTGGAACCATTAATGGGTACTTTTGTGGCTTGAGAGTTGCAAATCGGTCTATGACACTGTTATGGTCTGTACCACACATAGCCCCCCTCTCAATGGACATCACTGCTAGGTGATTGAGCCTGTCTTGGCCCATGGTTCTTCTCAACCATGTGTACAGCCGGTGCAGAGCACTGAATGATCTTTTGCAACTGCAGCTGCTAACAGGAATTGTAAGTGCAGCTTGAAAAACTGATCTCAGGCTTGGAAACATATCAGGGTCAAGGAGCTTGTATACACTTACCACATCTGAAGTGGCCTCTTCTTTTTTTCCTCTGCTTAAATAGTGCTTAGCAACCACAAGCTCCTCTTGACTGTCATATGGTACTGTTTAGCAATGAGCTGGAGGGAGTCTTCATTTAGAAATCATCCGATGCTGGATGGCAAGCTTGAATGCCTTTCATCAGCTCTGCACCCACACCACAAAATCTCTTGTGAGCTCACCTAACATCCTGTCAAGACATGGGTAGTAGATGTTGTACCTTAACTCATCCCCAGTGCTCACATTAGCCCTTGTGCCTGAAGAGGACTCCACAACATAGTCTTCCAATCGCCTCTGCTTGCGCCTGTTAAGAGTTTGGGTCTTTGACAGATTGTTGGCCTCAGAAATGGCTTTTGCCTCCTCGTAAATGTTCTCTGCACTTTGCTCACTACGCAATGATTTTAGCGTTTCAAGGACAGCATCTTTGTAAAGTGTTGCTTGTGCCAAGTCTAGATCATTCTTCTGAAGGTACTTATGGAGCCCTTCTGTGGTGGACAGCATCCTCTTAAACATCACAAGCATATAAACACTTGAAAATCTCAACAGTTTTGACAGCAGTCCAACTGCTGTGGATGTTCCAATTTCTTCTAGGCACCTTAGAACTGCTGTGAGATTGACAATAACAGCATTGACTGATCGCAGCTGGCATGCCCATCGGGTTTTGGACAACTGAACGAGTTCACTCTCCACTAAGCCAAGGACTCTCTACATGTCAGTGAAAGCCTGATGATTGACAAGAGAAATGCTGAAGAAACAATACACACTCTCTGGTGTTTCAAAGAGATCAGTGGCCTCTGGCACAGCCCTGCATGTATGGCAAAGCACCAAATTCAGCTCATGTGCATAGCAGTGCACGTAAACTGCATCTGGGTGTTTGTCACAGAAATGAGCCTGAACTCCACCAACTGAACCACTCATAACTGATGCCCCATCATAGGCTTGAGCCACACATTGAAGGTCATTAAGGACATTGGATTCTAGCACACGTTCAATTGTATCTGTGATTGACATTGCATCAAAACCACTGAGGCTGCAAAGTTCAAGAAAACGCTCTTTGACTGTGCTATCGGCTCCAACATAGCGCACACAAACTGCAAGCTGTTCAACATGACCATCCCTTGCCTCATCAGCCATCACTGCATACATTGTTGACTTCTTCATCTCATTAATAATGCTTGCAGTAACTTCCTCTGCACAACATTGACTCATCTCATTCTGTGAGGAAGGAGAGTGATAAGTGGAATGAGATGGAGCTTTGTAGTTTTGGAGAAAGGGGTCAAATTGCTGCAGGAGTTTCATCATTTCAATGAAGTTTCCCTGATTGTCACAGGACTCTGTTTCATTATGGCCACGGAAAGCAATGCCTTGCTTTCCCAAGAATCTAGTGACAGCTACAACTCGATGGAGGTATTCTCGCCTTTCAGTAATCTGACCAGCTTGTGCCACGTTCATTTTCTCTATGACACTGCCTTGTATCAAACTGGCTTTGTAAGACTTCCAATTAACCATTGAAGCTTTTTGTACTGAAGTTTTATCATGCTCTCTGAAGCTGTCTAACGCTCATTTCCAGTTGGAAAATCCAGTGGTGGCAATAGTGTCCTTGTTAACTTGAGACACTTGCTTCCCAAACAGCCTGCATGAGAAGCAGAATGCAGAATTTCTGCTTACAGAATGTTGGGCCTCATGTATTCAGATGGAAGACAAAGGCAGGCCTAACACTGTCGTAAAACCTGACTGAGGCCCACACAAAGTCATAAATCTTACTGATAAAAACCGTGGCAAAATCAAACAAAGGGAGTCCAAAACAGACTACAAATCCCGTGAAGCCTTGCTCACTAAAGGATCGAACTCTCAACTCCTATTGGATGAGGCACACAACAGAAAGGCCCTCAACCATGATGTCATCGGGAGTAGAAATAACCCTGAGACCCTTCTGGGCATTGCTTCCAGCAACTTTGCTCGCCGTTTGTAGATGCAGCTCATCGCTGCTCTCAGGTGTAGCCTCGTGGCACAAGGAAGTAACATCCGACTTGAAACTGTGGCCATACAATCTCCATCTCGCTGGACGAGTTGAGATTACTCTGTGTTCCACCGAAGGAGACCGCCGAGCAATCCGCATCTTCATCCGTTTGCCTGCAGAAGTGAAGAGAAAAAGATTTCTTTTCCCTCTTCAATCAAGTCGATTTCGCTGATTTCTCCGCCAGCCCACCAAGAATCAGCAGCCATACCGCCCACCAACAGAGCAAGGAAACGGCCTCCCGTCATCACCCGAGCCTCGAGGAACCGAGTCGGAGTTAAAGGACGGATGAACACACATTCTACCTGCATCCTCATCCGATTCAAGCAAGAGGTTTACGTCTGGGCAGAGATAGAATATTATAGTGTGTTATTCTTGTGTATCAAGGTTATTGCTTGTACAGTTTTCGGACAGCCAAGTCTGCTCATCACTGCTAATAATATTCAAGGTATTACTGTAATGTACTGTTATCACGAATGAGATCTGCTGTGTTGTAGTCCAACCAAATTGGACTGTTGTGTATTTCCGCCATCGCGGGTGAGACCGGCAAACTGAGTTAACCCATTAAAGAACCAAAGACCGCGGAATGGTTTACGAGCTGTCTACCGCGTCTCTGAGTGATAAACTAACAGCTGCTTTCTCTCCCACGATCACGAAACCAGCTTTGGTGCCGCCACTTTATTCTCTCTCTCTCTCTCGTACTAACCACACACACACGCGACCCCTCATGAACATTCTCGCACACACTTTTGGCTAGTAGATAACTTCGTGATAAAGCTCAGCTTTGTCCTTAAGTTATCGTACAAGCGGAGACGTGGTAAACGGGCAGACGCCATTAACCGGTTTCTCTCCACCCACATTCACGGCCATATTCTCTGGCTGGAAATCTCGCGTGACGTACTCTCCACGAGAGTCACTTCCGCCATTTTGTGCGTGTCACACATTACACACACACACACACACACACACATTCACACACACACCTACCTTCCTCTCATGTGTTATAGGCTTATTTTGGTTACCATATCTATTCATGTCACTGTTTAGTTTGTAGTTGTAAGTCGGAAGTTTATTGACTGTATTGTATTGATTGTTAATTGATATTACTGCATAAATAAACTTTGTTATATTTCAAAGAGAAGTGTTTTGTTTTGTTTTGCATACACCTGTGTCAAATGCTGGCAGGGGATGTCAGCTGTCATTGTTTCCTTTTGAATCTCGATTTTCTTAAGAAAACAATCTAATATTGAGACTGTTACACTGTCTGGTTATTAGTCCCTGATTCCAGGGTGGTGCCCCGGCGATATTAATCCTTATTAATATTCTATTGATTTTGATAATTGATAATTATCTTTGATGATTGATGAACTTGAAGGATCAATAATCTAGTGTTAATTCTAATCAATGTTCCATTGATTTTAATCATTATTATCTTTGATAATTAATATTCTATTGAATTTGATGGTTATCTTTGATTGTTGATGTGAAGGATTAAAAGAGCTAACACTGATTCAGATCAATGTTCTATTGATTTTAATAATTGATAATTATCTTTGATAATTATTAGTTATTACTAATACCAAACCCGCTCCTGAACGTAGCGCACTACATTTACTGGTGCCCCGTATGAGGCTTTAATGAGTTAGATCCTATTATTTAATTTAAATATGAATTAATAACTAATAGATCTGATAGTAACACTGATCTAAACAACCAGTAGAACCTACAAGAATATTCTAGCTACTCAAATGAATCAAAGCATTTCAGCTGGAAAGACCATCTTTGCAGTCCAAAGCTAGTGAGTGGATATTCTTTCAGTTTTGCCCTTTCAGGGCCTATCTGCAAAGTCCCTAAATCCTCTACTCTGCTGTCCTCCAATAAATCCTCCTCTCTCCTCTCTGAATCATCTGTGATGCAAAAAAGACAGGTGCAGGACAAGTAAGTTTTAAAACAAAAGTAAAAAAAAAAAAAAATTCTCAAGTATCACAGGACTATGCTTTAAAATAGACACTAGAAATGGAGGGAAGATTCAAAAGTGTACAAAATTCCAGTTGCAAAAAAGCCCATTTAAATTGAAGGGAAGACCAGATACGTGTAACCATCTGTGATGATGTTTTGATGATTTTTGGTTGGAATTTTCATGTATTTTGTCATACACATTGCAATAGTTAGGCTACGTTTTTTTATATGTTTTTCAGGAAGGCAAAATAGTGGTATTTCAATATAGCCTAAATGTGTTTTGACATCAATTGAATGGTGGTTGATGTATGAGATGCCAAAATAAGTAAAAGTGAAAATATTTATCATTATAGTCTAACTTCAGGTAGCCTACACTCCACGGAATTAACCTGTTTAATACTGACATTGCATTTAGCTAAATCCATTCCAATGCAACCTACAGGCATGAGGAGGATTCGAATTTTAGTTAATCAAAAGTGCTTCATTCATTGACTTTCTCTGACACACAAAGTGACACCAAATAATTGTTATTTACCGGTTGTATAAACCAGTTTCCATGCCTGATTCTGATTCAGCTGCGGCTGCGGCTGGCTCTTCAGGCTCAACATTGCTACCCTCTGCAAAACCATTAAGTCAAATTAAGTTAAACTCAAAATAAACTGCTTGGCAATAGAAACTAACGTCCTAGTTCCTTGCCTTGCAAATAACCTAATACATATTTCTGGTTAAAGACTGGGTTAGTAGATTGTAATGTAGGCTATCTACTTCTCGGTAACCTTTTATAATCTGTAGCTTACTACAAGCTGCCTAATTTGAGGGTAATGTTAGCTTGCTAGTTACTATCATAAGTGGACTAGCACACCCCATGCAGACCATTTTTTCAACCGATTTGATTTACTTAGCCTACGAGAAAAACCCGGATAAACCACAATGAGAGACAGGTGTGATTAAGATGTAGGCTATTTCTCTACAAAATTTACACTTATTTCTAAATACATAGCATAATGTTATATTTATTTCTTGCAATTGGACATTTGGACGTCCTTGACCAGCCCACAAGCTTAAAAACATTAAGCTAAACATGTAGGTAACATCAGTAAATCCTCACCATTACTCTTCTTTTCGATAAAGTCCAAAAGGCTGGGTTGCTTTTTCTCTTGACGTTTCATTTTTCCTCCAGAGTGACACAAGCTGCCTCTCTCTAGTAGTGAGAGCGGGAGCGGGAGGGGTCACGTCAGGTGAACTTCTAAAAAAATTAGCAATATTATTGCGTAGCCTATGTTCTTAGAAGACCTGCGAGACAGGCTGTGTCATGAAGATTATTGCATATTCATAGTGAAAGTATTTTTGTTGTTCTTGTTGATCTGCACCTAAACTTTGTGTTGCCTACATTTAAAATGACTAATTTACAGTCAAAACATTCGGGCCTGAAGCCCCAGAAAAATGACCTGGCGTTAGGCTGAAGATCTAAATGTTCCTGGATTGATCCTGGGTTTCAGCAACTGCCTCTCTTGGCTGCTTTTGGACCATGGCTGCCCACGGCCTGGTTGAAACACCTATCCAAAGAGCAATTACACTCTCAACCCCCAGGGGGCCAGCAGGGAAAGAGACCAGTTCCATGGTGGAATGGTTAGGACTTTGAATTCAGTGATTTGAGTTAAAATCTTGTAGAACCTCTTTAGATTCTTGTGCACAAAAAACAGAGGTTGGCTGTTGAAATCCCCATAAAGAAGCCTAAAATGTGCCTTTCTCTTGCCAAGTTCCACAAAGAATGTTCATTCTCCACACCCAGGGGAGCCCTGCTTCATAAATATCAGTTCCATGGTGTAATGGTTAGCGTTCTGGACTCTAAATCCAGCAATCTGAGTTCAAATCTCAATGGGACCTTGTGTGAATTTTGCACCAAAGGTGCAGAGGACCCAATCAAAATGAAGTTTCAAAAGCAGTGAGCCTCCAAATTAGAGGTCTGCAATCTGACCCAGGCCTGACTGGACCTGAGAACCCGACGGGTTTCAGGCCGGTTTCTGGTCAGTTTTTCAAGTAGGACTTCGGGTTTGTAATTAATGAAAAAAAATCCTGGCCTAACAAACTTGTTTCGCGCATGCGCTCACAGACACTTGTGAAAGGACGAGTTAGGGGCTGTTCACACCAAACGTGTATTTGCGTGTGTCTGTTCTGTTTTCCCATTGTTTTCCTATGCAAACACATGCTAGACGAATGTCTTTGACTGCGTCTTACTGTTTCTTCAGTGTCTCATGCAGGACCGGCACTGTTTAAACACCGTGTCAAGTTAAAAAGAACCTCAAATTTTCGAAAACGCATGTCGAGACACCTGCGCTCTGTTTCATTCTTTGCACTGCGTCTAGATTTTTTTTAGCGCAGTTGTCACAAAGAATAAATATTCTGAACAAGTTCAGGCTGCATAGAGGGGACTGTTGCATTGTTTAATATTATTCCAGATTGTTCTGCATCTGTCATGTTTATGTGTTTTGTTCTTGTTTTCATGTCTTTTATTTTCAAGTTTAGTTCCTGTTTCTGTCATGTCATGTGATTTCCTGTTCCCTCATGTGATCTTGTCGTGTTTCCCCTGTCCATGTGTCTTGTTTTCATTGGTTCATTGTTTGATTACTTTGTTATTAGTCTTGTCTTTTCATTGGTTAAAGTTCATTTAGTCTTGTTATTTTGTTTATAGTTTAGTCTTGTGATTGGTTGTCTTGTTTACCTGTTACCCATGTCCTTGTATTTAGGCCCCATGTTTGCCATTGTCTGGTGTCAGGTATTGTGAATGTAACTTTGTTGTCCAAGTCAAGTTTATGTCTAGTCTAGTCTAGTTTAAGTCAAGTCAAGTCAAGTCAAGTCAAGTTTTAGTCAAATCAAGTTCATGTTTATGTTTATTTCACATTTGTAGTCAGGGTTTTGGGATTCTACATTTGAAAAATTAACTGTACTTGGGTTTGTCACTTCATTGTTACAGAATACCTGACCTACTCAAGATGAACCCAGTAATTCAGCTCCTTTGTCTAAGCCAGGGGAGTCGTCCCCTGGAGGATTATGTGGAGGAATTCTGCGCTCTGGCCTGCAGGGTGGATTTTAATGAGGTGGTCCTCAAAGACTGTTTCCGTTTTGGGCTTAATGAGCCGATTTCCTCTTTGATGCCTGATGGTCGGTGTACTGATGGCCTTGCTCGGTATATCGACCTTGCCCTACTGATGGGTGGTTCACCATTCACCGTAGGGGACACGGCTAATGAGCCAACGCCCAGGCCTGCCACGGCCAACGAGCCAACGCCCAGGCCTGCCACAGCCAATGAGCTGGAAGCCTCGTCCGTCCCAGAGCCGGCGTTGCCAGCCTCGTCCATCCCAGAGCCAGCATTGCCAACTTCGGCCGTCCAGAGGAGGAGAAGAAAGACTTTCGTTCCCGAGTCTCCACTCATGTCCACGACCATGGAGGTCGTTTCCGATTCTCTGCCCATTTACACGACCACGGAGGTCGTTTCCAAGTCTCTGCCCATGTACATGACCACGGAGGTCGTTTCCGAGTCTCAGCCCATGTTCACGACCACGGAGGTCGTTTCCAAGTCTCAGCCCATGTTCACAAACACAGAGGTTGTTTCCGAGTCTCTGCCCATGTACATGACCACGGAGGTTGTTTCCGAGTCTCTGCCCATGTACACGACCATGGAGGTCATCTCCGAGTCTCTGCCCATGTACACGACCATGGAGGTCGTCTCCGAGTCTCTGCCCATGTTCACGACCACTGAGGTCGTTTCAAAGTCTCAGCCCATGTTCATGATCACAGAGGTTGTCTCCGAGTCTCTGCCCATGTACATGACCACGGAGGCCGTTTCCGAGTCTCCGCCCATGTACACAACCACAGAGATCGTTTCCGAGTCTCTGCCCATGTACACGACCATGGAGGTTGTCTCCGAGTCTCTGCCCATGTACACGACCATGGAGGTCGTCTCCGAGTCTCTGCCCACGTACACGACCACTGAGGTCGTTTCCAAGTCTCTGCCCATGTTCACGACCACAGAGGTCGTCTCCGAGTTTCTGCCCATGTACACACGACCACTGAGGTCTTTTCCCAGTCATCCAGGACTCTTAGTCTCGAGCCTCCCATGGCTACGCCTTCCACAACTTTGCTCCATGTCATGGCCGCCAAGCCCAAGTTCCACGCCATGTCACAGCCACACCAGAGTCAGCTCCGGGCCATGTCACAACCACGCCAGAGTCAGCTCCAGGCCATGTCACAGCCAAGCCAGGGTCAACTCCAGGCCATGTCACAGCCATGCCAGGGTCAGCTCCAGGCCATGTCACAGCCACGCCAGGGTCAGCTCCAGGCCATGTCACAGCCACGCCAGAGTCAGCTCCAGGCCATGTCACAGCCACACCAGAGTCAGCTCCAGGCCATGTCACAGCCACGCCAGAGTCAGCTCCAGGCCATGTCACAGCCACGCCAGAGTCAGCTCCAGGCCATGTCACAGCCACGCCAGAGTCAGCTCCAGGCCATGTCACAGCCACGCCAGAGTCAGCTCCAGGCCATGTCACAGCCACGCCAGAGTCAGCTCCAGGCCATGTCACAGCCACATCTGAGCCTGCTCCATGCCATGTCACAGCCACGCCTCAGCCTGCTCCATGCCATGTCACAGCCATGCCTCAGCCTGCTCCTTGCCATGTCACAAGCAAGCCTCTGCTCCACGGTCCAGGCCCGCCTCTGCTCCACTGGGGACCTCCATCCCCGTCAGCTCCGCCCCTCGAGCCTCTCAGGTCCCTACTTTCCATTGGCTTTGCCCTGTTCCCATGCTCCATGCCCTGTCTCGATAGGCCACGTCTCAAGGACCTTATAATCTGACGGTATCATTCAGGCCAGACAGTGTCGGGCCACACGGTCTTGGGTACAGGTCATGTTCGGGTTTCATTTTAAGGCTTGTGCAGACCTCTACTCCAAATCTCCTCTAGTGAAAGCATTCATAACCTGCTGCGAGAGGCAGAGATCTATCAATTTTGCCAAAATGCAAATTTAATTTGTATTGAAGTTTCCTTGGAAACACTTACTTCTCGCATGCTAAGCGAGCACTCTACCATTTGAGCCAATTCCCCTTCTGATAGGCAGCGCCTTGCTTTAATTTTTTTTTTTTTTTTTTCTCAGCTGTGCAGCCCTGAGGTACCAAAACACTCGTTTGTTTCCTTTTTGATTGGGCCATGGGCCATAAACACCTTCTAATAGTAAGAAATACAATGTCCAAGGAGTCTCACGAGGTAATGATCCTGTATCAAATGTGATTTTTGTGGTCAAGTAGGTTAACACCCATGAAGAATGTGACAGGGTAAGTGCTTCCAAGGAAACATTAATACACTAACCCTCCTATGTTATTAAAAAATGGCACCTTCCTTTGGTATCCACGGGCATTTTTGACCAGAAGGTTTAGATGATTAACCTTTTTTTAATTTTTTTTTATGATAATGAGACCATTTCATCTTCCCTGAGGTAAGAACAATAAAATTATGCATTTATTTTGGGATTTTATGCTATTTTTTTATATATATTTTTATTTTATAATATTTTTATTTGAAATATTTATTTCAGATAAAAATGTAATAACTCAATGTAAATGCATAATAATGTTTTTATTGTTGTTATAGAGAGAAGTACTCCTTGCTGCAGACAATAGCTACTGTTGTTGTTTGGGAAAACTTTACCGTGGTGACGAAACATTATCCCGCTGTATAATCGGTTCCTGCGTAGAGACCAGCAAGCTTTTGGGGCCAGTGCAGAACCAGATTTTCGGCCCTAGAATGGCCTTTTCTGCTGTGGAATTGAGCGGAATGGTTCGAGAATTCACACCGGCCCAGGAACCCGAACCATGTCGGTGGAAAAGTGTGTGTTTGTGTGTGTATATTCTGCATTGTGAGTGTGTTATCATGTCAACCCTTCATTTCTGTGTGTTTGTTTAGCATTGTGGGCGATTTAATAGTTTTATTTGACAAATGCAAAAAAAAAACAAAAAAAAAAACATTGTGTTAAAGTCTCACCAGTTCATCCGTGTGTGTGTGTGTGTATGAGTCTGCGAATGTTTTGCACTGAGGATGTTTTAGAGTCTCACCCTGTAATTTCTGTCTTTTTTTTCTGCATTGTAGTTGATTTATTGATTTGTATTTGACAGATAAAAATATTGCTCTGTTTTTTTGGTCTTTCCCATTCATTTTCAATGGTCGGTCAATTTTGAACATGAATACCAAAGGTGTCACTTTTTTTTTTCTTTTTTTACGACCACTTAGACTCATTGAATCAAGCCCAGTTTTTTTGTATGTTCAGATGGCAAATGGGGGAAAAGTCTTGTACTGCTCAGATAAAAGAAAACCATTTTTATAAAATTTTAAAACTTTAATACCATAGGAGGGTTACATTTATGTTTAGAGAAAGCTATAGATGCAGACTGTGCAATGAGCACTACATGAGAAATGGAACAAATGAAGCAAAATTTAGATTTGCATTTTTGTTAGTATTTACTGGTGATTTGATATGTTATTGAACTGTATGCTTGCCAAAGTCTTTTGAATATTTCTCTATTTCCCCATTCATGTAGATAGGAGCTGTAGTTGTATGACTGAAAATAGCTGTACATGGGCATGACATGCTGAGCATCAGAACTTCATGAGGTTTGTGTTGATCTTGCAGAAGAGAGCAGACAATGCAAGGTGGCTTGTGGGGCTAGCATTATGATTTTTGCTTTGGGTGTGAAAGGGTCTCAGGTTCAAATCCCAAAAGAGCTTGTTCTTGCCCTTAGATCTTCAACCTTCATCCCATGGGTTGCAAAGTCTTGCTGTCAGCATTACAACCAACCAAGCATTTTCTTTGAATTTGGGCCCTGACAGTAATAAGACATGGCTGGTTAGCTAAGCCGGTTGGAGTGTGGTGCTAATAGTGCCAAGGTTGTGGGTTCAATCCCCTTACGGGCTAGGAAGACTTTTGTTCTGAATCTCTTCTGCTCAGCTCTCATGTGTAGGGTGGTGTCATGTAAATCCATGAGGAACAAAGGGATGAGGCAGAGATAGCTCAGTTGGGAGCAAGGTTATAATAGTTTTTAATTTTTAATTTCATTTTTATTTCTATTTCATTTTAAAATTTTCCACTCTAATTTAATTGAGTTTTCGTTTTGTTAGTTAGTTCTTTGTTAGCAGGGCCGTAACCAGGGTTTGAAAATTAGTGAGGTCCATGCTGAGGTGTCAAGACTTTTACCAAAATTACTCATACAAATGCAACATATTCTATACATAATTTTAAATAAAATTAAAGGTCAGAAACCAGTAATAATACTGAAATTATTTTTTAATTGCAAATACAGTTAACAATATTAATACTGAATTTTTGTCACATAGAAATACAGAAATACATAAAGCATTGATTTTGTGTTGGGCAGCAAAATTTAATCATTAACTACAGAAAAAGCAAAAGTTAATTAACAACTAATTTATCTAGGGCTATGTTAACTCCGTTACATATTAATATTATCCAAAACAATCAATTGTTTTCCTTTTGCCAGACTCTTAATTATTTAAAAGTGCACTCAGTAATTTTTTTCCCTTTAAAAAAGTTTGACTCCTAAAGAAATTAATTATAATTTTGAAACATATGTACAAATTCATGACCACTCACATGAGATGAGGACTCTAGTCATATCAGTGACCTTATAAAAGCTTTTTTTATTATACATGGGGCAGGGGCGCCCTCATGGGGGCTGCCATGTTAGAATCACATGACCAGCTGAATACTACTAGTTCATACTCAGTAACCGTCTTGTTCTTGGTCACTTTCACTCTTGGATTAAATTAATCATGGTTGAATGTGAATAGTGAATTTCTACAATGGCATCTGTAACTGACAACTATTGATTTTGAATGATGCTGCATCCACATCACTAGGTGTCACTGTGACACCTAGATGACATGAGCAAAAAGTTACTGAGTGCACCTTTAATTCACCTTTTTCAATTAAAGTTAATTAGAACTGAACATATTTACAAAGGAGAAAAAGTCAATTCATGAGTGTCCAGGCTTTAAATCTTTTTTGTTAAATTCTGCTTTGTAGTTGCCTTTATGACAATTTACCATTGTTCCTAATATACAATATTTAATATTTTTGTAGGCTAATAATATTAACATTTATTATAAATACACTATTTCTGGCAAAATACCATAGTTACTACTACAGTTAATGTTACTACAGTAACTGTCAGGTATATTTCTATAAGGGTGCTGATTTGTGGAATGAAAAGCCTGTAATTACCATTGTGAATGGAACAATTTTTTCATGTTTACCTCGTCACTGTATTTTAATATGACGGACTGTTTAATCTTGTTTCAGCTAGTTTCAACACAGAGTCTTTAAGTGTCTCATATCAGATGGGTTTATAACAGAGAATTCTGTGTCAAATTCAAATGGGTTGCACATGACTCACGCTGTGTTAACCTTGGGACAGCACACCGCAAGCGCAGAGCAGGTTCATCAGATTAGTTAGACCAGTCCCGCTTTTACTCTGCTCTGGGCAAATGCGCTGCGCAGCTTCAGGTAGCACCATTTATTCACACTCTTGTAGTATTTGCGGACACACTAAAGAATCCAGCCAACTGTCTAAACTAAATTATACATGCATGCAGACACTCAAAGGAGTATTCAACCGCTTATTTGTTTTATTCAGTTGTACATAGCATCAACTTTTATTTTTGAATATGAAAAATTTACCAAGATCCGGACCTCGTGACCTTATAGCTGGTTACAGCCATGTTTGTTATAGTTTAGTTTTTGTTTTGTTTGTTAAAGGTGCAATATGTAATATATTTACTGTACTAAAGCATAAAATTATCATAATACGTTATCAGAGATTTAGGAAACATGCCAAGTTGAAATACTGGCTTCTCCTAAAACAGTGCTACAGCCAGGATATTCTACTTTGAAATGTCTGTTCTGGGCTGGAATTTCTGTTTGTGTTTTGGCCTGTGTGATCCCACCCACTGCCCATTTCCCAATAGTATGTGGACACCCCGGGTTGCCAGATTTGCAACAAGTTAGCGGGCAAACACAGCACGCTGCAGCCATTGAAGCCAGCAGTACATCTAGCTAACATTGACAGAGTTAAAAAATCCACATGAGCTGGTTTATAATTTGCAAACAATAAAAACATTGCAAACATATACATTAGCTGATCAAATTGCAGTGTAAGGCTCGTCGCTTGCCATTGTCAGTTTGCTCATTCCTGTTGCGTGTCCTCAACCTGGCAACCTGCGTGAGCTTCGAGTCTGGGGAGGAGGGGGTGGGGGAGACAACTCCCTCCAATATTTTGAATTCGGACTGCAGTACCCATTTTAAATGTTTGATGTCAATGTTAAATATTGCTCCTTTTAAGTTTTAGTTTTTCAGTACATTTAGTTTTTATTTTGGTTTTAGTATTTATATTAAGGGATAATTTGAGAATGCGGAAAACAGGTATTTGTGTAATGTGATTCTTATAGCTGGACTCCCAAATGTCCAATTTGTAAATAATATTATTGTGGGTGGTCTTCAAGCAGGATTTTGCTTAGGGACCCCATATGCTTAGAAACAGCCCTGCTGGGGGTTAAGTGATGCTCTGAGAGCGGCAAGACATGTTTGGCCAAGCTCCTCCCCATATATCTAAAATTCTTACGAAACAGTCATCCAGTTCGTAAAAAAAATTGTATAGAGTTGTGAATTGAGCGGTCGGGATGTCCTTTGACACATTTTGGACACAATTGTCGGATTCAACAAGCAAACAAGCCCAAAGAACGACACACCAGAACAAGAGCTCAGCTGCTGAGCAAGATGGCGATAGAGACAGTTGAGCCAAACAAGCTAATGAGGCAACGCTATCGGGGGATGTAGTCAATGGCATAGTTGGAAAAAGTTTCGACCATGCTTGACAAGAAATTGCAGGCGATATGTGACCATATTTCAGAAATGTCAGGCAAGTTGGATAGTATGATTCAGAGAGTTGAATTTCTGACTTCGAGGACAACCAAGCAAACGGCTCAATGCACATTGCATCTATCGAGTCGACCCTGCAAAAAACTCTTGAATGCATAGAGGACTTCGAAAACAGAAGTCGGCGCCAGAACATCAGAATTGTTGGCCTTAAAGAGGACACTGAGAGGAGTGACCCTATAAATTTCTTTGAAACTTGGATCCCGACCACTCTAAATATGAATGCAAAAGGCGGACGGATTAAACTAGAACGAACCAGGCCCCGGAGGAGAAGTAAGGGGGAATATCCAAAACCCGCGCTCGTGTGGCTGCACACATACAGAGACAAGAGGCAAATCCTTGAAGCGGCAAGACGTATGGGTGACATTCGCATCAAGGGGAAAATAGCGTCATTTTTTCAAGACTTCTCGACGGGTGGGCAAAAGAAGAGAGCGGTGATGGTGGAGGCTTGGAGACGACTCCGGGAGGCAGGAATAAAATATTGCTTCATTTACCCTGCTACCATAAAAGTGCTCAACACAGATGGTAAAGACACCTACCTGTCTACGCCCGAAGAGGTGAATGCCTTTGTGGAATCAATTCAACGACTTTAAGAATTCCCCACAGGTACTCTTGAAAAGATGTGATATGTGCAAAGTACTATATGATACTGTTTGCAGTAAATGCTTAGGACGACTGTGATACACATTACTTCGATTGGCATGGAGTAACGTCGACACAGAATGTTTTAATACATGACATGCAGGAAAAGTGTCATTGCATCACGAAGCTAAGAGTATGTGACTCCCTCTGTGTTACCTCTCTACCTCCTGTTTTTCTGTCTGCTCCTAACAGGATTGGTTGGTGAATATGAGTGGTTCACAAATTCAGTGTTTGTTTGTGTTTTCATTTTGTTACATTTCTCGTTTGTGCTTTGGACTTTATTTACATGCGAGTTCTGCTCGTGCACAGCTCCAGTTTTATGCAGGATGTTTTTCGGTTCTTGCGTTTCACACAGTACAGAAATGGTTAGATATATTTCATGTCAGAAGGAATCGGCATTTTGAATTTTACGTATTTATCTTTTTTGCTTTCTATTTTCTGTTGGCAGTGTTGTGGTGTCTTCACCCTTTAACAGAACACACTACATGTGGTGTACGGCTCAACGACATTACTTTATTCTTCTTCTTAACATTGCTCCACACAATTTACTCACTAGAGCCCCTAGTGGTGCAGTTCCACATTTACATGTATTATAGTAAACAATTACTATAAATTGAACATCAAGTATTCTATACTTCTCAACAGAACAAGTGTGTACATCCTAACAACACAATCAGTACTTTCCTATCTTATATGCATACTAGATACCAATGAGTAATATTTGTAATTCAAATATAAGGATAAGTACTTGGAATGTAAAGGGGGTCAATAATGTTAAGTGGAAGAAGATTTTAAATATTTTAAAAAGAGACCAAATTAATATTGCACTATTACAAGAGACCCATCTAAATGACTTGGAACACCAAAAATCTGGTAAAGACTGAGTAGGCCATCTTTTTTTTTTTTAATTAATCTTTTTCCACTAAGAGCCATGGTGTAATAATCCTGTTGTACAAAAATGTACCATTCCAACCATTCAACAAGTTACTGTGATAAAGAAGGACGGGCAGTCATAATAAAGGGCCTGATGTATGGTGAAGAGGTTGTGATAGAAAACATACACTATATTGCCAAAAGTATTCGCTCACCCATCCAAATAATTGAATTCAGGTGTTCCAATCACT
This sequence comes from Myxocyprinus asiaticus, assembly GCF_019703515.2. Lineage (NCBI taxonomy): Eukaryota > Metazoa > Chordata > Actinopteri > Cypriniformes > Catostomidae > Myxocyprinus > Myxocyprinus asiaticus. Next base: position 47,335,655 of record NC_059361.1, on the reverse strand, counting down.
CCCATGGCCACAGGTGTATAAAATGAAGCACCTAGGCATGCAGACTGCTTCTACAAACATTTGTGAAAGAATGGGCCGCTCTCAGGAGCTCAGTGAATTCCAGCGTGGTACTGTGATAGGATGCCACCTGTGCAACAAGTCCAGTCGTGAAATTTCCTCACTACTAAATATTCCACAGTCAACTGTCAGTGGTATTATAACAAAGTGGAAGCGATTGGGAATGACAGCAAGTCAGCCACAAAGTGGTAGGCCATGTAAAATGACAGAGCGGGGTCAGCGGATGCTGAGGCGCATAGTGCGCAGAGGTCGCCAACTTTCTTCAGAGTCAGTCGCTACAGACCTCCAAAGTTCATGTGGCCTTCAGGTTAGCTCAAGAACAGTGCGTAGAGAGCTTCATGGAATGGGTTTCCATAGCCGAGCAGCTGCATCCAAGCCGTACATCACCAAGTGCAATGCAAAGCGTCGGATGCAGTGGTGTAAAGCGCACCGCCACTGGACTCTAGAGCAGTGGAGACGCGTTCTCTGGAGTGACAAATCACGCTTCTCATCTGGCAATCTGATGGATGAGTCTGGGTTTGGCGGTTGCCAGGAGAACGGTACTTGTCTGACTGCATTGTGCCAGCTGTGAAGTTTGGTGGAGGGGGGATTATGGTGTGGGGTTGTTTTTCAGGAGCTGGGCTTGGCCCCTTAGTTCCAGTGAAAGGAACTCTAATGCTTCAGCATACCAAGAGATTTTGGACAATTCCATGCTCCCAACTTTGTGGGAACAGCTTGGGGATGGCCCCTTCCTGTTCCAACATGACTGCGCACCAGTGCACAAAGCAAGGTCCATAAAGACATGGATGAGCGAGTTTGGTGTGGAAGAACTTGACTGGCCTGCACAGAGTCCTGACCTCAACCCGATAGAGCACCTTTGGGATGAATTAGAGCAAAGACTGCGAGCCAGGCCTTCTCGTCCAATATCAGTGTCTGACCTCACAAATGCACTTCTGGAAGAATGGTCAAAAATTCCCATAAACACACTCCTAAACCTTGTGGAAAGCCTTCCCAGAACAGTCGAAGCTGTTATAGCTGCAAAGGGTGGGCCGACGTCATATTAAACCCTATGGATTAAGAATGGGCTGTCACTTAAGTTCATATGCGTCTAAAGGTAGATGAGCGAATACTTTTGGCAATATAGTGTATATGCTCCAAATGTATATGATAATGATTGTTTTGCTCAGGTTTTCAACCAAATAGCTCACCTAGATTGTAATAATGTGATCCTGGGAGGTGACTTCAACTGCTACCTTAATCCGAATATGGATAAATCGGCAGCAGTTGACATAGCTCCAAAAATTGCTAACATTATCAACATTTCCTTTTCAGGAGCTTGGTTTGATAGCTGGAGATTTTTAAATCCTACTGCTAAATCTTTTACGTTTTACTCTCACGCTCACCAAACAGCTTCACAAATTGATTATATATTCTTTTCAAATCACATAAGATTGGCTGATAAATCTGAAATAGGTCATAGGTCTATAACTATAATCAGACCACGCGCCTGTTACGGTATCTATGTTACCACCTCGGCCTATTCATCGATCTCTGATATGGAAGCGTAATCATATCCATCTCTTAGATGAGAAATGTATTACATACTTAAATGAACAGTCAGACATATACTTTTAATGTAATGACATAAATGTAACTGATTCTAGAATGGTAGGGGAAGCTTATAAGGCCTTCCTGAGAGGAATGATAATTGCATATACTAGTAAAAAGAAAAATTATTTCTTAGTTGAGCAAATTAAACAAGATGATTTTCCTACTAGAAGAAAAATTATTAACCAGAAAGGCAGATAAGGATATATTATTTGAAAGACAAAGATTTTTTGAAATGGGTAATAAACCCAATCACCTCCTCACTAGGTTGGGTTAGGGTTAGGGTTAAAAACATTTCCACAAAAGGTTATATTCCAGCAATTAAGGACATCCAGAATCACAGAAAACAAATAAATAAATGAGAGGTTTAGACAATTTTATGAAAAATTATATGGTTCAGATATAGATACAAAGTATTTTGGAAAATACATTTTTCAGAGATCTTCACATTCCTAAAATAAATGTTAACTAGTAAACAAATAAAGTTTGTAGACAAACTTTGAAGTTGGTGTGAAAGAGCCTGGTTTAAAAGTTTAAAAAAGATTTAAAACCTTAATTAGTTTGTTAGTTAGTTCCAGACAGACAGATTTATAGATAGATAGATGGTTGTTAGGGTGTTGATAGGGTTTTCCTGGTGGTTGCTATGGCATTGCTAGCTGGTTGCTGGGGTGTACTGAGTGGTTGTTAGGGTGTTCCAGATGGTTGCTAGGCAGTTCCTAGGGTGTTCTGGGTGGTTAATATGGTGTTGCCAGGTGGTTGCCATGCAGTTTATAAGGTGTTCTAGGTGGTTGCTAGGGTGTTGCTAGGTGGTTGCTATGGTGTACTGAGTGGTTGCTCAGGCATTGCTAGGTGGTTGTTAGAGTCTACGAAGTGGTTGATAGGAGGTTGCTAGGGTGTAGCTAGGTGATTATAGGGCATTGCTAGGTGGTTGCTAGGGTCTTCTGGGTGGTTACTAGGGCATTGCTGGGTGGTTAATAGGTGGTTGCTAGTGTGTTCTATGTGGTTGCTAGGGAATTGCCAGGTGCTTTCTAGGGTGTTCTGGGTGGTCGCTACGGCATTGTTAGGTGGTCGCTGGGTGGTTGCTAGGGTGTTCTAGGTGGTTGCTAGTTGGTTGCTAGGTAATTGCTAGGGTGTTCTGGGTTGTTGCTATGGTGTTGCTAGGATGTTCTGGGTGGTCACTAGGGTGTTGCAAGGTGGTTGCTAGGGTGTTCTAGGTGGTTTCTAAGGTGTTGCTAGCATGTTGCTAGTATATTTTGGCACTTAGCTAGGTGTTGCTCACATGTTTTATTATGTTTATACCATGTTGCTAGCATGTTTTACATGTAGCTAGAGGTGTGTCTCAATCAGCTCCCTAGCTCCCAAGGTCGTGTATCAGTATATCCTGAATCAGTATACACAAGTTCAGGCACTGGTAAGGACCCTGGCTCACTACACATTGAGACACTGATGACTCAATTTATGACAGCGTACTTGCATTGTAAAACATCACCACTGGTATTTATCAACAACAGGCAGGAGCGATATCTTTCTGGCATTATTTTTTTTTATGCTGTTTAAAGTACATTATGAAAAATAATTTGATTGTTCTGTAACATTTCCTTGCAACATTTCAGCTGAATATTTATTATAAATGCTAACTAGATTGTGTTCACTACCTGTCTAGCAATGTTTATGCTTATGTTGAAATATAACTAAATAAAGGTTTGTCTTTTCAAAACTTCTATCTTGTATCATGATGTTTATTGAGTTGACTTGTGCGATTTATGTTTCGTGCCAATAAACAAAGCGAGCTACCTTTTCTACCGTTTACTACAGTCTTAGTTTGTGAAATAACTGTTTGGTTCTGGTTCTTTTACAACATATTTCTCCTTGATCTTTTGTGTTGTCCTTACCTGCCATAAGTGCTTTATAAGGAGAAGAGCAGCTCGAGCAAGACAGAGGAGTTACTGCCGTCAGATTCTGCTGGCTATAAGTTGACGGGCGGTATGATGAAAATAGATAGCTACATGTTTATGAATGCCGTTATGTTGCTATTAAGTGAAGTTTGATTTAGGATGCCTTTATAAGCGTTTTCAGTGCCCTTTAAAAGTTTACACACAATGCAGCAGAGTTATTTAAGGCACAGAATGGTAACGTAACCAACTGCTGTATAGATCAGGGGATCCTTAACAGATGTTCACTGACCCCTAGAGGGTCCATGGCAGTACTGAAGATATTTACCAAATGAGCAAAATGTTCCTTAACCATATCCATATTGAAAAGTATTAGGTATAAATATACAAAATGAGTGTTATTAAAGGCCACGCTTAAATGCAACTCAGTTTTATAAAATATGCTACAGGGGGTCCCTGCTCTGTCACTAAAAGTTTCAAAACCCCTTGTGTTGGTTACAAATGACAGGAAAATAGTTTAATGCAGTTACAAAAAAACTTTTATTTCCAAATGGATCACTGTAAAAAAATTAAACAGGTTTGCTGTGATTTTTCTTTTCAGCTTAGGAGGCAGGTGAGATACATGCAGGTGAATGAGCAGGTCCCTGAATTAGAAAGGCTATTTGATGGCACCAGTGACTTGAAGGCAGATTTCAGACTTTTAAGAGATTCACTGTTCAGTCAAATTGATCATCTCCGCCATCCATCTGACCAAGGATGGAGACGTGAAATCCAGGTGTCTGTGTTTGTGTACTGGCTAGCAATTGCAACATCATACAGACTAGTGGCCAATACATTTCACATCCCATTGGCTACAGTTCACAGGATTGTGCACAGGTTTGCAAAGGCAGTTACTTTAGAATACATAGCAAGTGGACATAATTATCTGTTTTTACATCCACACAAAGTGTATGGTGTCAGCAGTTTCTTTTCATCTTAATTTGAATCTATTAGGCCATATTAAGAGTGCTTGGCAGAGTAATTGCCTTTCCAAAGCCAGAGGACCTTCCCATCATTGGCCAAGTTTTTGCTGGACTTGCAGGTTCTGGAGTTTTTCAAAATGCTGTTGGCAGCATTGATGGGTGTCAGGTGGGTGCCCTGCATATTCTGTAAAATGATCAACCTTCCAATCAATCAACAAATAAATGTAATGCACGATGATATCCAATGAAGAGTCAGATATGCGGATTTACAATTCATCTCACTGCCCTATTATTTCAACAAATTCTGTAAACTTAAAGAGATAGTAAACATGAAAATTAAAATTCTGTTATCACTTACCCACCTCCATGGAGCACAAAAGATGTTAGTCAGAATGCCAGAGACTGGCAGTCTGTAACCATTCATTTTGATTGTACATGCGAGTTCATTTGATTGTATTAATTCAATTAACCATTCATTTTGATTGATTGTAATAAATGGTGACTCAGGGTGTCAGAGCCAACATTCTGTGATTGTCCTTTTGTGTTCCATGGATGAATAAACGTCATATGGATTGGAACAACATAAAGGTGAATAATTGCAATTTTCATTTATGAGTGAACTATCTCTTTAATCATCTTAATTAAAACCCTTTTTCTACAGAATTTGTAGGTCTGGATTAAACCACCAAGTGAGGATGCTGCATGTTACCTCAACAGGAAACTCTTCCACTCCATTAATCTCCAGGCCATGTGTGACAACAAAATAAAATTTTTGGATATTTTTGTGGGATATCAAGCTCAGTTGTTATATGGCAAATAATTATTCTAAACAACAGGTTTAACGGAAAACTGTCACATGGAAGGTGCGTTATTGAGAGAGCCTTTGGTTATGAAGTCCAGTTGGTGCTCAATATTCTTTAAAGCCATGGAGGTCCACCACAGATTTGCCCCCACCATCACACCTTGTTGCTGTGTTCTTCACAATGTCTGCATAGACAAAGACTCTGTCAAGGTTAAATGTGAAATGGTGGTTAACAAGATTTACCTACACACATGCACACAAATGATCTACAAAACATTAAAGCGATAGTTCACCCAGAAATGAAAATTCTCTAATCATTTACTCACCATCATGCTATCCAAGATGTGTATGATGTTCTTTCTTCTGCTGAACACAAATTAAGATTTTTAGAAGAATATCTCAGCTCTGTTGGCCCTTAAAATGCAAGTGAATGGTGATCAGACCTTTGAAGCTCCAAAATGCACAAACACAGCAACAACAAAAAAAAGTAATCCATAAGACTCCAGTGGTTAAATTCATGTCTTCTGAAGCAATATGATAGGTGTGGGTGAGAAACAGTTCAATATTTAAGTGACTTTTAACTATTACTTTCCACTTTCACTTTTACATTCTTCTTTTGTTTTTGGTGATTTGCATTCTTCGTGAATATCACAACAAACTGGGCAGAGAGGAAAATTTATGATAAAATCTGACTTAAATATTTATCTGTTTCTCACCCACACCTATAATATTGCTTCAGAAGATATGGATTTAACCACTGGAGTCGTGTGAATGTTTATGTGTATTTTGGAGCTTCAAAGTCTTCAAAAAATCTTTGTTTGTGTTCAGCAGAAGACAGAAAGCCATACACATCTGGGATGACATGAGGGTGAGTTAATGATGAGTGAATTCATTTTTTGGGCGAACCATCCCTTTAATGCTTATCTATAGCAGATTGGTGAAACACCAGAACCAAATGATGCCAGTGGGACATTAGATGAACCAGAGGAACACTGGAGTGGCAAAAACCTCAGGGGAAGGCTAGTGGCTGAACTGTCTGGATGGTACAATGAGCATAACTACTGTGCCTGTAGATGTGAGTCTAAATGTAAAAATGATAAGTACTTCATTTGAGTTTTTTTTAAGACACAAAAATGAAGTGACTGCACTGTGTTATTGGTTTTATTTTTATATTATTAACTATCTCATTAAAACTGTGAACTGTGAATTTTATTAACTTCATTTTTTCAACAATTTTCTCCAGTAATTTCACCATCTTCTCCTCTCTTTTTTCGGCCCTCCTCTCACTCTCCCTTGGCAATTCTGCTTCCTCCATGAGGAACTGTAGAACTGGGTCCTCACTCCTTCTCTTTTTAGGTCTCCTCTCCTCTCTTCCCTGATCTTGATTGCCCCTGTCGGTGCTAGATGGCCCTGGCTGCTCACTTCCTATCACTGGCACTGTTTTTTGCTTTAAAAGTGTATTTCCAAAGGGGGATGAATAAGGATTTTTCTTTGAAGGAGTTTTTGTAATAATTTTTGTAATTATGATGGTTCTTATTTTGATGATTTTTGATGTTTTCATGTTTGTTGAAAAACTGTGTTAAGATTGATATATTTTTTTAATATTGTCATTTGTGAGGTGTGCTAGTGAAGTGTGATTTATTTAAAACACCATTTTAATACTTTAATAGGTTGAGTGTCTGAGTGATTGAGGTTATGCATGCCCCTAATTAACTTTAAAATGAGTAGGGATGCATCAGCTGGATTCAGTTCCAGAGCCCAATATGATTGGTTGTTTAAGTGTGCTTTCATTGGTCAAAGTTGTTTTAAATATGTATTTCTTGTATTTGTATCTTAATCCTGATGAAGGCCTATGTGCCGAAACGTGTTGGTTTGTGTTATTTATTTTAAAGTCCAATAAAGTTTATCACTGCAAGTGTTGATGGATTTCTCTTCTCTGCCCATTATTTGCCATTGCAATAGAACCCTTAGCCATTTATATTAGACACAGTCCAAAAGTTTGCAGGGTTAGTATTGGCGGTAGAGAGCAAAAAATAATGCTTTATGCTGATGATATTTTGCTACACTGTAAAATTGAATTAGTTGACCTTAGATTTTTCAAGGCAATTGGCTTGCATGCTTTGTCAAATAAGTAAACAATGTAATTTTATAAATAACATTAACTAGTTACAAGTAAGCTTAACTCATCTATGATTAAAGTATTGTTGTTTTGATTTAATTATTTAAATTGTGTTATAACATGTATTATACAGTACAAAGGAATTTATGACTAGACTCTAGATTAGCCATCACTGGACTCTACTCAGTATGCCATAATGCACATAAATCTGCACTTTTGTAAAGTACAAGTGAGTAAAGAAGTATGGCTTAAAATTAACAGGCTCCAAGTTCACCAGACGTAACATTAATCAACCTCATGGTGACTTCACAAAAATCTCAATTATCAACCAGCTACAACAAAACAACAACAATAGTCATAAGAATTCAAACTAAATACATTTTTAAATAAAATGTAAACATTTTCAAAATAAATTCCCTTGGTTTGACCAAACAAACATAATTTATTCAAGTGCAAGGGTTTATGAGTATTCCACACAGCTGCAATTTTGTACTTGGTAATTTTGAGTTACTCGTACTCGATGCCAAAGTTTAAAGAACTTATGTATTTGACTTATGATTCCAAAATGTGACATTTCAAGTAGTTTAATTAGGACCACTTAAATGTTTTTATTAATGACAACTTTAGAATTTAGAGAGTAACGGTAACTTAATTAAAACTAGTACGAATAGTAACTTGAATAATTTGAGATTACTATTATTATTTACAGTGTAACTATAACAGATCCGGAAACATCTTTACCTGAGTCAACTGACTTTATATCATGTCTGGATATAAAGTTAATTTTCATAAATCGGAGATGACGCCGTTAGGAACACAAAACAAATCTGAGCCTAATTTTGTAAAGCAATTCAAATGGTCTCCTAAAAGTTTCACATACCTAGGTATCTGCATTACACCCAAACTATCACAACTTTACAATGCTAACATTACACATCAAAGAGCATTTTATAAAACTGTCAAAACTTCCAGTCTCTACCTCAGGTAGAATAAACCTCATAAAAATATTTCTGCTGTCTATGACTTTTTTAAATATGAGAAATGCTGATATCAAGGATTTTAACAGTGCAATGTCTAAATTTATCTGGGCCAAAAAGCGGCCATAAGTTAAATTGCAGACCTTACAGCTTCCCACCGACAGAGGTGGTGGGTGCTTCCTAATATTAAATATTATGTATGGGCATTGCAGGCCAGGATCCTCTTAGACTGGCTACATAAACTAAATTATGCTCTGTGGGTAGATATACAACAACTATTTTGTAACCCTGTTTCCCTGAATAATTTATTGGATCCGAAAATTCAAGCTCCTTGCAAGGTAAAAGACAACCCATTTATTCTTAGGGTTATCAAAACATGGTCACAGCTCAAAACATGGTTGCAGATCAAAAGGTCTCTTGGATACAATCAGAGTCTACCTATCTTATCCACACTGACTGGTAACTTACATTTTCGCCATACTAATATGGGTTAGCAATTTGATAGTTGGCTCCATGCAGGAAAATACAGGATATATGACCTACTCCACAAAGGTGTTTTCATGTCTTTAAATGAGTTACAAGTAAAGTATTAGATTTCTTTAAGTACTTGCAGATAAGACATTTTGTTCAGACCAGACATGGTAGTCTTAGTTTAAATAGCTCTGATTTCTTTTTGGACAGGTTTTTTCTTAAGAACTCTGAAGCTAAACATTTCATATCCAGATTTTACTCCATAATATGTAGCAAATGATCTGACTTCACTGCGAAAGGCGTTGAGTAAGAACTTGAAATATAACATTGATGAAAATGTTTGGGAGGATATTATCAGACTGCCCTCAAATATTTCAGTTTGTAACAGACTTAAAGAAATGCAATTTAATATTGTACACAGAGTTTATATATCCCCAAATAAATACAGTAAGATAAACACCACTGTATCCCCACAGTGTCCCAAATGCCATAGCAGTAATGGCACATTGTTCCATTGCCTATTGTAATGATCATTCATTTTAGATTTTTGGAACAGTGTTTGTGAGGAATTATCTACTGTATGTAAGCAGAAGTTTAGAGTCTTCCCACTCATGTGCCTATTGGGAATATTACCCCCTTCACTTCAGGAATTTTCAGATGTCATAAAAACTTTATCGATGTTGGGTAGGAAATCAATTATGATTTAATGGGTTGGCGCTGAACCCCCCTTAATTAAGGATTGGATGGTCTTGATAAAAGAAGTTATATTCCTGGAAAATATTGGATGTATATTAAAGGTAAATCTGACTCATTTCATAAATTGTGGGAAAATCCCTTGAACTGTCTTGGCATTGACTACAACTTTAATGTGTACCCCTAAACTTTATTATATTCATGTCGTGAAATTGTAATTTTGATTTTGACCACACTCCTCCTGTTGTTGTTTTTCTCTCTCTTTTTCTTTCCTGTTAGCATGTACTATTATTAATGCCTGTTTGTATCCCAAATGCTGATTATTATGAAAAATATTAATAAAAATAAGTTTATAAAACAATAAAAAATAAACAGCCCTGCTGAAATTACACCTATGCAATCAACTCTATTCTCTGGAACAGAAATGTAAATTGCGCTGGGTAGGGGAGGAGACTATTGTCATATGGTAGTTATATTATGTTAAATACGGTAGTCAAATAGAGAAAAGTCTCAATCGCCATCTTTAACAGCAGGGGTGCTCACAATTCTATGGAATGAGAGCTACTATTATATGTTATTGCAGCAAGGTCTACCATGCACAATATGTACATTGTTACAATACCAATATTTCTGTAGTTGTTAGTGAAATTTGACAATTCTCGATACCAGCACAACAAATAACTAAAAAAACACTAACTAATTTGTTATTTAAGAATTGTATTCAAATAATTATTCAAGACTACTAAACAATCAGTAATAAAATCACAATACAGCAATGAATAGAAATAAATGAAAAGTAATAGAACAAAAAATACAAAATTAAGAAAACAGTACTGGGGGGCCTGGGTAGCTCAGCGAGTAAAGATGCTGACTACCACCCCTGGAGTCACAAGTTCAAATCCACGGCGAGCTGAGTGACTCCAGCCAGGTCTCCTAAGCAACCAAATTGGCCCAGTTGCTAGGGTGGGCAGAGTCACAAGGGGTAACCTCCTCATGGTCATTATAATGTGGTTCTCACTCTCAGTGAGGCATGTGGTGAGTTGTGTGTGGATGCCACAGAGAATAGAGTGAAGCCTCCACACGCACTATGCAGTATCACACTCAACAAGCCACGTGATAAAATGTGTGGATTGATGGTCTCAGATGCAGAGGTAACCAAGATTTGTCCTCTGCCACCTGGATTGAGGCAAGTCACTAAGCCACCACAAGGACTTAGAGCACATTGGGAATTGGGCATTCCGAAAAGGGGAGGAAAAACAAAAACAGTACTTTTGTTTACAGCTTTAAGTGTTTTTAACAGCAGTATCAATTATTCAAGTAAACATTCAGAATGAAATGCAACATAAAACTACTTCTGGTCTTCACTGTACTGTATAATGTAAAGTATAATACATAAATACTTTTTAAAGCTAATAAAGTTATCCAGCCAAGAGCAGTGAGTGATTTTCCCATTTTCTTGTTATGGTTGTTTGATCAATTTTAACACACAGACAGCAGCAGGTCTATTAGGTTACACTGACACAAATCTGATACAAATCTGCTTTCCCATTTAGACATCACTCTCTGTGTTAACATGAATACCTCACCAAGATGGGCATTTTGGCAGAAATTTGAAATGTATTTGATCGTTCAGGCGTTGTGTCCGCATTCTCAGAGCACATGCGCATGTAAACGCACAAAGCCAACATTTTTAAATTACATGCTCTGGATTATTTTCAACAGCAGAATAAGAACTTTGTAATAAGGCCTTGGCTATATCACAAATATAGCTGGTTATTTTTTCCATTATTGACATTCAGGCTACTTTTCTCTTTTATTTGCTTGTTCCAGACAAGCGTTAATGTTGAGCCCTGCTGAACTTCAAACCAAAATCTTTACCAGTTCTAAATCAAATCTATATCAAATCACAGATTGCCAGGGTAAGACAGAATGAATGAAAAGACTGTTATCTATCTGCTTTGCCTCTTTTCATGATGGTATTGATTCTCACTCTGTTGCTGATGCAGTGAGGTATTAGGCCATCTATTATTGCCATCTTGTGTCATCTTCATGTTACGGTAATGGCGGGTTTAAAGGTTTAAAAACATACTGCAACAAAAACGAAAACTAAATCTTATTCAAAATTATTTGTATTTTATTTCAGTTAGTTTCAAAGCCTTGAATTTTACTTTAGTTTAGTTTCAGTTTTTTTACATTGAGTTTCAGTTTTCATTTTCGTTTTGGTTTACGATAGTAACATTGGTTGGGAGAGCGTTCAACTGAAGATCTGTCAGATTAGAGAACAGCACCAAAAATAGAAATCCCCTCGTGGTATCGATCTCGCTACCACTAGCATGCTAAGCGAGCACTCTACCATTTGAGCTAATTCCCCTTCTGGTTAACAGGCAGTGTGCCTTGCTTTCATTTGTTTTGTATTGTTTGGTTCCTCAGCTGTGCATCCCAGGGGAACCAAACCACTCTTGTTTGTTTCCTTTTGGACTGGGCCATGGACCATAAACACCTTCTAATAGTAAGAAAGACAATGTCCAAGGAGTCTCACGAGGTAGTGATCCTGTATCAAATGTGAGTTTTGAGATCAAGTAGGTTAGCCCCCATGAAGAATGTGACATGGTAAATATTTCCAAGGAAACTTCAGTACACATTACAGTTTTTGGCAACTGCCTACATGATTTCTGAAACTATGGCTCCTTTCCTTTTCTCTAAACTCTACACACAAAACCCCAGAACACGTACACAACATGCAAAACGTCACACATCCCTTGCAAAAGCAAACACTTCATTCAAAACTATATTAACTCTTCTCAGAATTGTGCTTTTGCATCAAAACTGTACACATAAACCATCAAACGATTAGCTCTTATAAACACGGATGTGACAAATGTAAAACACTACTATCTTGTGTCTTTTGCATGTTCAGTGTGCAGTGGAGTGGAGTGCGCAGCAGTTTGTCATAGCACTCACACGTACATATATGTGCACACATATATACAGTATGCATGCATATTCAGTATATACTGTATTTACACTATAAACAGAAATGCAAGGGTTTTCTTTCATAAAACTTTGTACTTTCATTTCAAGCTCCGATTTCTAAGTGAAGAAATGAGCTATAGGTGTTTTCACAGGTGAGCACTGTAGGTAATTGGCAAATGAATGTGGCATTTTGAATGGCAGTGTTTTCCAAACGAAACACAAGATCTGTTAGTTTTGAATGATGTGTCTAATGTAGAGAACTGTGTTTAGTGTTTTGCAAAAAGTGTGTTTTACAACTTCAAACTGAGTGTAAAGCAGATAATGTGCTTGCAGTTTTGCAGACTTGGATGGTTAATGGTTTCACTGAGTGTGCCTCAAGTATCACTTTTAGTGTGTAAGCGATTGTAAAAATAGGAAAACGTTTAAATCCTAAGAAAGATTATGTAAAAAAGAAAGACGTACACAAAACAGGACAATATATACAAAATGAATCAATGTATACAGTGAATTAACCATGTCTAACAGTGTGAATGGCAGACAGATATTTAGCAGCTAGTGTGGCAGTGCTGTCGTCCTCTTCAAGTGTATCGGGGTTTAAGGAATGATGGATTCAGTGTTTCAAATTTGGGGATAAATATTTCTCTCACAGTGTGGCACTTGGGACAGATGAGAAGAAAGTGTTTCTCATCGTGTATTTGCTTTAGGTCACAGTGTCTACATATTCTCTGCTCTCTCTGTGTCTAGGCTTTTTTATGTCTTCCTCTCTCTATTTCTAGATCAGTCACTTACAGTTTTCTGAATTGCTAAAACACTAAACCCCATTCTCTGAACCAAATGCTCAGTGGCCTAAACCCGTTTGTCAAATCAATCACTCTTTTTGCAAAACTCTCAACACATTCTCACTCACTAAAACTCATTTTGCACTGTGATGCACTTGTGTTGAAAATGGTAAACACGGGCGTCAAAAGTTAAACACAACTACAACACAGTTGTCATCATTTACACACAACAACTCAAAATTGTTCACACTTGTTTCTAATGATGTGAAGACGTGATGCTGAGGCAGAATGAATCACTCATTGATATTGATTTTGCAGTTGCACAACATTTTTGAGTGTACTGTAATGTGTTTTTCATTTAGAGTGTTCTTTGGGCTTTTGCGGTTGGACTACTGTATTTTTACAGTATGCAAGTTCTGAGTATACAGACATTCAATACTGTATTACATGCAGTACTTACAGTATACAATATATTCACTGTAAATTGTGATTATTATGCTCTTTTTGACAGTAATTGCAAAATGCACTAACAGTACTATATAGAATAAAAAAATGTTGGGCCGTGTTGTAAGGACCTAAGTTGGCATGGTGGTGGAGGACCCCATTCTGCGTGATTGCAGTACCACCACGTTGGCCCGGGACATTCAAAGTAGCTTTGTGGCCAATAATGTTTCTACCTCTTCCTCTTACTGCAATGTTGCCTTCCATTTTTGTTGAAGACAGGTAAACTCACCAGTTGCCTTTTTATAGTGCTTACGCCTGGGTGGTGAGTTTACAATTAAGCACCTAAATGTCTGTACACCTGATGGCTGTGTTTGATCAATTGGTTCATAGGTGTGGTATTTTTAAAGGCAATGCCTTGAAATGGCAAAGAAGTGACATCATGTTAGATTTCTGTGTCTCAAGTAGAGAAGTGTGTTTAGTGTCTTTAAACCCCTAGAGGTTGACAAATTGAAAGCATTAGTCCCCATAGGTTTAGTCTTCATTGCAATGGGCATTAAATCACTTAAACCCTCATCCTACACAGTATTAATCGTGGATATCCACTTTGCTACTTAAACCATGAAGCCACATTTCCATGTTTCACACCACTTCACTCCATGTGAAAAGCGCTTCAGAGAACGTCTTGTTTTGCTTTTAGTGCTGGCACTGTCCACGTAATGAAACTTTATTCGAATTGTCCGGGAAGACAGCGCAACGCGATACTGGGTAAATGCTGATGCTTCACTCCAGCAAGTCATGTGAATGCAGCTTATCACAAGTAAATTCTGGGCTTGTTTTGTGCAAATATAAATATATATACATTACCGGTCAAAAGTTTTGAAACACTTGACTGAAATGTTTCTCATGATCTTAAAAATCTTTTGATCTGAAGGCGTATGCTTAAATGTTTGAAATTAGTTTTGTAGACAAAAATATAATTGTGCCACCATATTAATTTATTTCATTATAAAACTAAAATTTAATAAAAAAAAAATTTATGACTTGGACCAAATAATAAAGAAAAGCAGCCAATAAGTGCCCAACATAGATGGGAACTCCTTCAATACTGTTTAAAAAGCATCCCAGGGTGATACCTCAAGAAGTTGGTTGAGAAAATGTCAAGAGTACATGTCTGCAAATTCTAGGCAAAGGGTGAGTACTTTGAAGATGCTAAAATATAAAACAGTTTTGATTTATTTTGGATTTTTAGTCACAACATAATTCATTTATTCAACATAGTTCCATTTATGTTATTCCATAGTTTTAATGACTTTTTATATTTATTTTTTTTCCACATTTTAGAATAATAGTAAAGAATGAGTAAGTGTTTCAAAACTTTTGACCGGTAGTGTATATATGGTTAAGAGGTCCTTTCTCCATCACTTTGATCACTGACACGGAATCGCTGTTGTGTGTGTACTTGTTGCATGTCTGTGTACATCAGGTTAATGATCCCTGACACATTGCAAAGGTTCCGCCCTATTCAAACCTGTGTTTACAACTCACATGGAGCTGAATAAAATGTCAATATTTAATGTAAAATTGTTAAATGCGTTAATCACGTAAAAAAACAAACAAAAACACTTTAAATATTTTAAGCGCATGCGTTAACACGTTAATTTTGACAGCTCTAAAAATATATGAAAAGTTAAAGCAAATTTACACATCACAAGAGATCACCTTTTTAATCATTTATTGCACACCTAGTCATGGATTACAACATGGTTACTTGGCAGTATTAAAAGTTTAAATTTCAACTGGAACAATAAAAATAACGGTTAACTTTATTTCTGTTAGTTATTTTATTTACGTGTTATTAGATCCTGAGTTCTGCCCGCTCTATATCGGACACAGAGACAAAGTAGTGCAATAAAATTGCATTTATTTGACTAAATTAAAATAAATAAAAACTGTACAAATAATTGGACAGCACATTAGTTTTATTTTATTTTAATTTTCCTTACCCAACATGGTTTATGGGCTAATGATGTATCATTACTTAGGCAGTGCCAGCACTAAATGCAGCACAAGACATTGGATGTGTTCAAAATGGCATATTACCACATTACTCTCACTTTCTGCCACATATAGATGTGTCAGAAGCAGTAAGAGTAGGGTAGTATGCCATTTGGAACTTGTCCATTCTCTGCAGCGCTTTTCATGTGGAGTTTAAAGTGCCACTTAATGCTGGAAATCGAGTGAATAGTCACATCCTGCCAGCTGATTAATATTGTCGAGGATTAGTGTTACTTTAATTTTTTTTTTTTTTTATCCCCTTTTCTCCCCAGTTTGGCATGCCCAATTCCCACTATTTAGTAGGTCCTCATGGTGGCGGAGGACAAGTCTCAGTTGCCTCCGCTTCCGAGACAGTCAATCCGTGCATTTTATCATGTGGCTCACTGTGCATGACACCACGGAGGCTCATAGCATGTGGAGACTCATGCTACTCTCCGCGATCCACGCACAATTTACCACGTGCCCCATTGAGAGCGTGAACCACTAATCGTGACCACAAGGAGGTTACCCCATGTGACTCTACCCTCCCTAGCAACCGGGACAATTTGGTTTCTTAGGAGACCTGGCTGGAGTCACTCAGCACACCCTGGATTCGAACTCGTGACTCTAGGGGTGGTAGTCAGCATCAATACTCGCTGAGCTACCCAGGCCCTTTGTTACTTGAATTGTTGCTATTTTAGTACATTTCTATCTTTATACTATAGAAGGCTTTGTTTGGAAAATTTTTATAAACCTTATAGTTGCATAATGTTTTC
This sequence comes from Myxocyprinus asiaticus, assembly GCF_019703515.2. Lineage (NCBI taxonomy): Eukaryota > Metazoa > Chordata > Actinopteri > Cypriniformes > Catostomidae > Myxocyprinus > Myxocyprinus asiaticus. Next base: position 47,319,089 of record NC_059361.1, on the reverse strand, counting down.
TTTCCGAAGAAGGAAATAAATGCATTTTAACAGGAAAATTGTATATAGAGTACATTTTTAATCACGATTAACTATGAAAAATTATGCGATTAATCCCAATTAAACATTTGAAGCTACACTATGTAACTTTTGGCCCTCTAGCGGTTAAAAATAAAATTGCATGCGTCTTGCGGAAGAGCATTGTTTTGGTAATGACGCAAGTCATGCTTCAGCTCTGCTCCTCTGTGCGGACGAATGTGATTCGAGGCACCGGTGTACACATGAATACAGGACATCTTATCAGAGCGAATCGACAAATAAATAACGAAAGAAAGGAAAAGACGGACATCCGAAAACATGTCATCTGAGCAGGTAAGTGCCATATCTTATGCTGTTGTTTTGACTTATTGGAAACATTGATGTTTTAAAATAAATGACATTACAAAAGTTAGGCAACGTTCATTAACATTAGACATAATGATTGCTATAGTCTGATAAGGTCAAACATTGTACATTTTTATAACTGCAGGATATTCTGGCCAAATAGACCAAGGTAGTAACTAATTTACAGATTGTCATTGTTACCAACCAGTGGTCAACATAATTTCAAGACTCACATGCCCTTGGCAAGCCTAGGACTAAAGTATTTATTTATATAAATTATTGCAGTTTTTTTTTAAAAATACACGTGTGCAAGTGAAAAGTTCTGCACCGATTACAGTATAATTATTGTATTTCACTAGACACTCACAGACGTGTGTGTGATTACACAACTGTACATAAACCGTATCAATAAAATATCTTACCTGTTGAGTAAGAAAAAAAAGCCATCTTTTGGTCGCTTTTAAATCCTTTCAGTTGTCGCCACCTTTGACAAGTCAAGCCAATGTTGATTCAGGTTTTATTAGACTCTGTCGCTTTCCCTTTTTGCTTGTAGACTCTGCTCTGTTCGGGGTTTTGGGGGTGATTCCCCGGAGGTTTGCCGTTTTGAATAATCCATGGTCAATTTTTCTCATTCTTTGTGACAACAAACTTTCAGCTTCACACTACTCCCACACCATACACACGCTACAGTAGCTGGAGCTTAATTTCTCTGTGTACGGATATGATGTCAACACGCACAGGTGAATGACGTATGTATACAATTTCCTGCTAAATCTATCCTGACAGCTCTGAAATATAAATCATTATTATAGGTTTATCAAAGTGTATTTGGGTAAAGATATGGTTTGGAAGATGGATTTTTGTTGCACTCTCTCATTAATACATTGTTTTTTTGTAACAAAAACAAGTTACATAGTGTAGCTTATTAATGTGATAAAAAAAAAATATAAAAACAGTTGATATATTAATGCATAAGTGAATTTATTCAGGTCCAAATCAAGAACACACATGCTAATTATTATTAAATAAAAATAAAATAAATAATTAAAAATATAAAATCTTTTATATCACATTTTTAAATACATTTAAACAATATATTGTTGAATAATTAAAAAGTGAGCACTTAGAATATGAGATGATATGCAATAAAAAGAGGTATTTGCTCTTTCTTTCTAGCAACATGATTTTGGTATACCGCTGCACAAGGCCAGCCCATGAGTTTGTGGAGCCCTAGGCGAAATCATGAAAATGGGCCCCGCCAGTGTGAATATTGTCATAACTTTGAAACATACATTGAACCTCTGCAAACGTGATGAGTGCATCTTTATTTATTTTTTTGGTATTAAAAGAAAGCACAAAAAACACTCTATAGCTCTGTAGGTGACAAATAATGTGTCCAAGTACATTTATTCCCCAACATAAAATGTAGATTAATGTATTAAGGAAAGTGTGTATTTTAGATGCTGTGACAAGTAAGCATATCTTCACTATTTCAAGATTTTCACCATTTTAATGACCTTTGAACATTTTTCTAAAAGTACAAATAGTGTCTCAATTAATATGAGGTCATGGAAAATGCAATTGTAATAATTATAGGGTAGTACTTTACAATAAAGTTGTATTTGTTAACATAAGTGCACTTGGTATCATGAAACTAATAATGAACAATAAAATGTTACAGCATTTATTAATCTTGGTTAATGTTAATTTATAAAAATACAATTGTTCATTGTTTGTTCATGTTGGCTCAACATTAATGTTAACGAATACTTTTAATGTGAAAAATGAATAGGTCTATGTAGAAATTAACATTAACCAAAATAATTAAGTATTGTTTATTGTTAGTTCATGTTAACAAATACAACCAGAGTGAGAAGTGTTACTCATTACAGTACACACAATAAGAAAATGCTGTTTAAAATAGTTTTAGATGAGGAAAGTATGTCACAACGCTGGACACTGCTAACAATGCCTGAATTTTAAATGTCCGCTACCCACATAATTGCATAAATGAAAAAAAGAAATAATAATAATAATAATTTTAAAAAAAAATCAACGAAAACAAAAGTTGGCCAGAATATACGCAAAAGTGAATAAAAGTTAAAACAGAGAAAATCAGGTAGTTACAGCAATGAGAGGAAAAATAATGTATAAATAAAATAACATTTTAAATAGGGCCCTTAAACACAACACCTCGAAAAATATAAAAACAAATAAAAATACGTAAAGTACAAACACACCTCTCTGAGAGCAGATTGTGGTTATTTAGCAGATTAATTGCTCAGATTTTCACGCTGTGTGAGTTTTCTGCATCTTTATGTTGGCAGTGTCTGAATTCCTTCCCAGATTATTCTTGACTAAACGTGACAAGCCCTATGCTTTGACAAGCGCTGTTTCTGCCATTGGTTAAACAAAGTAATCCTCACAGACTCAAATAGCAACAAAATAATTGTCTTGACTTATTTTCTGTTTCTGTCAGGCGTGAGCATTATGAAGGTTTGCAAATACTGTGATATGAAGTGGCACTGATGTTCCCAGTAATGTACTGTGAATAAAAATATGCCCATTAATGTGCACTGCTTATGGCTTTACTGTTTGCCCATTTTTTTTTTTTCCTCCAAAACACAGTTAAGTCTGCCTGCGTCTTCCCAATATCTTCCCATTTTTTCTGCCATATTTTCTTTTTCCGTCTCTTTTGTTTTTCAGGCAAAATCAGTAAACGGACAACTTTTGGAAAGTGAGCTGATCATGCCCTCTGGAAAAATCACCCTAATTTATCACGTGAAATTATGTGAAAAAATGTTTTCTCCACTGTTGGTCAGGGACAAAAACAAAGATAGAAGTAGTTTGTGCACCTCGTCTGGGATCTGTTGTGTAGTATGTGCGCTGCTACAACAAGACAATGACAGATGAAAAGAAACCTTTTTGTGTAATGTGAGCAGTACAGCAATTCATTAATTTCATTCACAAATGGGATGTCTTGTCTCGTTCGGACTGAAATGACCGACTATTAGTTCAGTGTGGTGGTAGGGGCGTGGTTGAGTGCCGGCTTGTGAATGGAGAGCAAGATCAAGAGATGAACGGTGAGGATCATCGCCTGGCAATGATTGTCTCAAACAGATGTTTATCATTGCAGTGAGAGATGGAGACGGATTTAGGAGTAAGCCAAATGCCAGTGAGGGGAGAGAGAGAGAGCTACCACACGCACCCAGAGACATTATAATCTGATGGGTTAGTCCCGCCTGTATAACAGAGGAACTCAGCTATGGGAATTTACACGGGGAAATAAAGTCCTTATATTACTACCCACATCAAGCTCTAAATTACTTGCAAAGTGGCAAGGGCCCTTTGAGGTAACGCGACGAGTCGAGGAAGTCGATTATGAGGCTTAACGAATGGATGGGGCGGAGCATGGTAAATTAACCACCTCAAACTCTTAAAACTGTGGCGGTAGGTGGTCCCCGTGGTTTTGGTGACAGTGGTACTGGAGAGTGAGGAGCTCGGGCCGGAGGTGAACTTAAAGCCAATCGAGGAACCCCGGTCACTTGCGGAGACCACCTCTCACTGTCGCAAGTCACGGATTGCAAAGAGAATTCTCTGACGTGTTCTCATCCCTTCCTGGTCGTTTGAACATCATGAAACACCATATCGAAACAACCCCAAGGTTTGGTAAGAATTAAAGGCCATGCTCGATATGGGGGTAATAGCAGAATCCTAGGGTGGGACTCATGGCAAACCACAAGAAGTGCACAATTGGACGAGTGGAGGTACGGTATCTGGGGTTTCACTTGGGTCACGGGCAAGTGCGACCTGAAATTGATAAGATCACAGTGGTTGAGCACTGGCTTGTGAATGGAGAGTGAGATCAGGAGATGAGAACGGTAAGGACCATCACCTAGCAATGATTGTCTCTAACAGCTGCTTGTCATTGCAGTGAGTTGGAAACAGATTTAGGAGTGAGCCAGATGCTAGTGAGGGGAGAGAGCTACCACACGCACCCAGAGACTGTGCTGAACTGTTTCCGCTGAAAAGCATGATTTTAAGTTGTTGCCGCTGAAAAGCATGCATTTGAGTTTAAAATAAACATACCGTTTGAGTTGGATTCGCTGTCTCCTGCTTCCTCCTTTCCCCTAACTGCGAACTTGTTACATTCAGTAAAGGTTTTTTTTTTCTCTATTGGATTAAGGTCAGGACTTTGACTTGGCCATTCCAAAACAAAAACTTTATTCTTCTTTAACCATTCTTTGGTAGAACGACTTGTGTGCTTAGGTTCATTGTCTTGCTGCATGACCCACTTTCTCTTGAGATTATCATAAAACAAAAACTATATATTTTACGAAACTAAACTTAAAATGACCTCATCATACATGGGAACTCCTTCAATTCTGTTTAAAAAGCATCCCACCATGCACATCATTAAGTTTATTGAATGTCCAGGTTGTGCAGAACTGGAATCTAGACAAAAGGTTGCAGTAATTCATCAAATAATTATCAAATGATATAGAAGAGGGTTATAATCTAGCTTATATTCAGATCATGCCCGGTATAGTCAAGCACACTTTCGTGTGTTTAAGAGATGATTCAGGTGTCCCAGCAGGGTATGCTAAATACGGTGGTCTGATGCATCCTCCACTATATTGCTCAGAATCAGCCAGCAAGAACAGAATTGCGTGTGCAAATTGCGTTCAGCAGTGATTTCGTGGGCGCATTTGCGTGTGTACCTGATCTGCGTAATTGAGCACAGACATTGCGTACAAAAAAAAACCTCGCTTTTACCGGGCCCAGTTCATTCTTAGTGAATCTGCCCCTAAGTGTGTATAATAAATGACATATATGTAAGGAATACAAAAGCCCCGACACGGAGCGGATAAATACAGCAAGATAGAGAAAACATCATCTTTGAAATTACCCCTCAAAAACGTCCGTAAGAAGCTCTCTCTTCCCTCGTTTGGAGAGAGGTGATTTACTAGTCTCCAATTTTTGTAGAAGTAACTGACAGTTTAGTTGTTTATCTCCACAAAAAAAAAAAAAAAAAAAGTTTAAATCGCTAAAGTTAGCCTCACCCACAAGACATTATTGTAAATCATTAATTCATGAAATTTATCGTATCCTAACTGCGTAAATTAAATCATATTTGCCATTATTATCTTTACTAAAATAAAAATATTTAAGTCTATTTCTTATGGGGGGGGGGGTATGTGAAATACTGCATGTTCATCTCTAGAAATGTATAAAAAAAAATATATATATTATGGTTAGTGTAGGTAAAAGATCAGGAACACAAAGTGATTTCCAAAAAAATAAGACTCCATCTGCCGGAAATGTATATTAAGACACTTAAATAAATAATTAGCATTGAGTCGATTTTGTGGATTTTTAAAATTCTTTCTGTAAAGTGCACTAACTGGTTCCTTTGTGGTAACAGTTACCTTTTCACCTTCGCGGTACCAAAAATCCAGTGTTGGCGCAACCTAAACGAAAACTTAAACCGGTACATAGCCCAGCGTTTAAAGACTTGGCTAAGATTAATAGGTTGTCATTTATTTCATATTAAAACTGATGTGTGTAATTTTGTTGGTGTTAAAATACTTTCTCTTATCCCAGCTTAATATGCAGATATGAGTGAACCATTCGTAGGTTGATTTCCCAGAGAAGTGTAAACTCAGTTACGATTTCCACCAATGGATTTGGATTACGATTTTTGGTTTAGTTTAGAATGCAATATGAATTAAGAAACATCTTTGGTTTTCAATAAATGATTCTAATTTTTAAAGCAAAATCGACAAGTCTAAGTGAAATGCATGTAAAATATTCACCGATCCCTTGGCAACAGGGGCAGGAGGGTTTACCATGCAATCTGATATCATAAAGCTGACTCTTTAAATCTATCTGTGGATGGATCAGCTTTGGAGATCCAATCAAAACTTTTTTTGGAAAAGTTTTTGGACTCAAGATGGTGGCGAGTATGGCTGCTGCGTTGCGAGCTCCGACACAACATGGTAGTGTTTTGTTTGTTTTGTTTACAATTCTTATGTTTTTTGTCTTGGATGTTGTCTGCCTTATTGTCTACGACAGACAAACACTTTTGGACATTGGTTCAGCAATTTCACACCGTAAACCGGACTTCAAATTCCTCAATGCCAACCCGCTGTTTACAAACACGCAAGCGGAGTCCTTTGTCTGGGCAGCCCGGACGCGGAAACGCAGGAGGAAAAGGGGAAACGGAGCCGGCGTTCTCATCAGAGTAAGACGCTGCGCAAATCGATCCCCGCTACCCAGTATTCTACTGGCAAATGTTCAGTCTCTGGATAACAAGCTATGCGAGCTGAAAGCGCGGATCTCTTTCCAACGAGAGACGAGGGACTGCTGCATTATCTGCCTTACGGAAACTTGGATGTCTGCGGAGATTCCAGACTCAGCCATTGAACCCGCGGGGTTCTCCGTGCACCAAGCAGACAGAGCGAAAGACCTCTCAGGTAAAAGCAGAGGTGGTGATGTATGTTTTATGATCAACAAATCCTGGTGTGATCAGAGGAACGTACATTCTATCAAGTCTTTCTGCTCTCCTGATCTGGAATTTCTCATGCTTCGGTGTCGACCATTCTGGCTACCGAGGGAATTCACAGCGGTCATTATCACTGCTGTGTACATCCCGCCACAAGCCGACACAGACCGGACACTCAAGGAACTGTATGGGAGTATAAGTGAGCAGGAAACAGCGCACCCCGAGGCCGCGTTCATTGTGACCGGGGAATTTAATAAAGCCAGTTTCAAATCAGTCGCACCAAAATACCACCGGCACATTAGTTTCAACACACGAGGGGACCAGGTTTAGGACCATTGCTACAAATCCCTCCCCCGCCCACCATTTGGCAAATCGGACCACTCTTCCATTCTACTTCTGCCTGCTTACAGGCAGAAACTGAAACAGGAAGCACCCACCCTCAGAATGATCCAGTGCTGGTCGGACCAATCAGACTTTACGCTACAAGACTGTTTTGATCACATGGACTGGGAGATGTTCCGGTCCACCTCTGATGACGACATCGAGCTTTACGCTGATAGCGTAATGTGTTTCATCAGAAAGTGCGTAGAGGATGTCGTTCCGACCAGAACAACACGGATCTATCCGAACCAGAAGCCTTGGATAAATAGAGATGTTTGCGCGGCACTTAATGTGTGGACCTCCGCTTTTAATTCCGGGAATGCGGAGGAGCATAAACAAGTCAGTTATGCCCCCCGAAAAACTATCAGAACAGCAAAATGCCAGTACAGGAACAAGATTGAAGGGCAGTTTAACACCACCAACTCTAGAAGCATGTGGCAGGGACTTTAAAGGGAATAAAAACTCTGCCATGAAGACCGCTGCCTCTCTCCCGGATGAGCTAAATACTTTTTATGCTCGTTTTGAGGGAAATAACACCGCCCTCACGGCCGAAGCTACAGAGGTTAGTTCACTCTCCGTCTCTGTAGCAGACGTAACCCGATCATTCCGACGGGTGAATATCCGCAAAGCCGCAGGCGCAGATGGCATTCCGGGCTGCGTCATCAGAGCGTGCGCGAACCAGCTGGCTGGTGTTTTTACGGACATTTTCAACCTTTCCCTCTCTTTGTCTGTAGTCCCCACATGCTTTAAAACATCCACCATTGTGCCTGTTCCAAAGCAATCAAAAATCACTTGCTTAAATGACTGGCGTCCTGTTGCTCTAACCCCCATCATCAGCAAATGCTTTGAGAGACTAATCAGAGATTACATCTGCTCTGTGCTGCCTCTCTCTCTAGACCCATTGCAGTTTGCTTACTGCAACAACCGCTCCACTGATGTTGCCATTGCATCTACAATACACACTGCTCTCTCCGACCTGGAAAAAAAAAGAACACTTATGTGAGAATGTTGTTTGTAGACTACAGCTCAGCATTCAACACCATAGTGCCCTCCAAGCTAGATGAGAAACTCCGGGCTCTGGGCTTAAACAGCTCGCTGTGCAGCTGGATCCTGGACTTCCTATCAAGCAGACGCCAGGTGGTTAGAATAGGCAGCAACATCTCACCACTGACCCTCAACACTGGAGCCCCACAGGGCTGTGTTGCAACACATAGCTCCAATGCCATCATTAAGTTTGCTGATGACATGACGGTGGTAGGTCTGATCACTGACAATGATGAAACAGCCTACAGAGAGGAGGTGCACACTCTGACACACTGGTGTCAGGAGCACAACCTCTCCCTCAACGTCAATAAGACAAAGGAGCTTGTGGTGGACTTCAGAAGAAAAGACAGAGAACACAGTCACATCACCATCAATAGAGCACCAATGGAGAGAGTCAGCAGCTTCAAGTTCCTGGGTGTCCACATCACTGAGGAACTCACATGGTCCATCCACACTGAAGTCGATGTGAAGAAGGCTCATCAGCACCTCTTCTTCCTGAGACGGCTGAGGAAGTTTGGAATGAACCACCACATCCTCACACGGTTCTACACCTGCACTGTAGAGAGCATCCTGACTGGCTGCATCTACGCCTGGTACGGCAATAGCACAGCCCACAACCGCAAAGCACTGCAAAGGGTGGTGCGAACTGCCAGACACATCATCGGCGGTGAGCTTCCCTCCCTCCAGGAAATATATACAAGGCGGTGTGTGAAAAAAGCTCGGAGGATCATCAGAGACTCCAGCCACCCGAGCCATGGGCTGTTCTCACTGCTACCATCAGGCAGGCTATCAACTGACAGCCTGAATGTCAATACAGTACAATACAACCTACTGTACATTCTATATATACTTTATTAAATAATGTGCATCTATATTGTGTGTATTGTATACTGTAAAGTGTATGTTATTATTTGTATATTGTTGTAATTATGTGTATATTAGACTTTAAATTGTGCTGTGTTAATTTGATGTTATTGTAAATTGGTATATGTCTCATCACTGTCACGACTGCTATGTTGATCAGAACTGCACCCAAGAATTTCACACACTATTCCACTTGTGTATATGGCTGTGTGACAATAAAAGTGATTTGATTTGAAAATGGAAAACTATTGGAGTTATATTTGATGAGTATAACATTTGTAACATCCACATGTGCAGAGCACTGTTAAAATGTTCTTTGTTCATGTCAGAAATATTGCAAGATTACGCCCTATGTTATCATTCTCTGTGACTGAAAAGTTGATCAACACTTTTGTCTTTTCTCGCATTGACTACTGTACTCCTTGCTGGGGTCTCTAAATCCACACATAATAAACTTCAATATGTTCAAAATTATGTGCTATAATCCTGACTATAGAACCAAAACAAGTGATCACATTACTCCTATCTTGGAACCCCTACACTGGCTCCCTGTCAGATTCAATGTTGTTTTTAAAATTCGCATGCTTACCTACAAGGCTTTGCATGGTTTGGCTTCTATTTGTCTGAGCTTTTAACTCTTTATACCCCAAAACGTGATCTCTGCTCCTCCAAATCTGATCTCCTAGCTATCCCTCAAACTCATTTACACTCTATGGGTGACAGGGCTTTTTCTTTCCATGTCCCTAAACTGTGGAACTCGCTACCAGCTGATATTATACAAAACAGACCCTGAGTTTATTTAAATCATATCTTAAAACATCAGGAATGCTTTTACTTGATTAATTGGTGTATACTGTTTTATTATTAAACTTTTTTATACATGTTTATATTTTTTTCATGCTTTTTTATCTTATTCTTTTCTCCATGTAAAGCACCTCGAGAAGTCACCTTTAAAGGTGCTATATAAAAGTAAAAATAAAAAAATAAAAATATTGCAATCTTTTTTTATATCAAGAACATATTTCTTGCCTATCACCCAGACCTATTACGGACTGCCTACTTTACTTTGCTCTTCTGCAAAAGGTGTCTGAAACATCAACATTTAGATGACGGAAAATAACATTTATTTCCCAGGCAGGTCTTTGGTCTCTAGTATATTTTGAATGTTCATTTGTAGCCCTCCCATTTTAATGATTTATGTGATGTTATTTATAGTATACCAATTTGCTAATAAAAAGATAAGTAACATGGAGTCTATTTTGTTATTTAGCTTTTTATTGGCAAATTGGTATACTATAAATAACATCACATAAATCATGTGATGTTTTATGTGTTATCATTTACATGCAACACATAATTATTATGCATCAGTAGAAAGACACCGTATCTGAGCTGAAGCGGTAGGTAGCATCATTGCACTTCCACTGGCTACCGTCTCTGCTGTGAATGGAAAACACCTGTACTCAAAAGAAGAAGCAAGATTGCAAGCAAAGTTTGCTGACCACCACCTACCATGTTAAACCTCCCTAAAGGCCTTTTCACATCAAACACAACGTGATAATGAGAGGCAAAGCACCCTTTCCCATAGAAAGCGAATGTTCGTCATTAGCACATTCAAGCCATTACAAAAGGTAGCGCTAATCGACAAGCAATTTCACTGGTACGGTAGGTGCTCAATGCACTTTTGAGCTGGTCCTCCCTCCACCCATCACCGGGTAGGAAGAAATAACCATTTGACAAGTTCACAAAACAAACAAGAAAAGCAAATGATTCTCTAGCAACCAGATCGAAAAAATTATTATCGGGGCAAAGAAATAAAAAAAAAGCTTCGCTTTGTTGCCACGCAATTTGGCGCTAATGCTCACTCCAGGTGAGAATAGCTTGTTAGCACTCTATTGTTTCGATTTAAAATGTTGATCACAATGAGAAATCGTGCCGAACATTCACATTTGGTGTGCAAAGGCCTTAGAGTGATTTTAAAATGAGAAATTGGAATATGCTGTATTCCTGAAAAGCCTTCAAAGAATGTTCTTGTCGTTTTTCTCTCATTTTTTGCACACTTAAACATACTTTATCCTAAGAACTTTCTTAATTAAATGTTCATGAATCCAAAAAACTGATGCATTAACTAAGGTATACTTAGTATACTAAATAGTCATTAGATGAGACATGTCATGTGACATAGCAAGAATATCATCCTAAAATGTAGTTTAAGGCTTTTTATTATGTAAACACTTGCACATACACATTTCCTCAAAAAAAGAGATATGAGGCCCAGTTATATCTATTGCAATACAGGAGATCAGAAAAGTCCACCGCATTCTCAAAAAACTCAAACTGTAGTTGCGTTGAGTGGTTTTGAAGCAAAGAAACAAAAACAGAATGAGCTAAAGTGAAAGATGAAAGAACATAAACCGTATTGAAATGAAGAGTTCCTGTAACGCCACGGATCAGGGGTCCTTGGCCAAAAGAGACTGTGTTTTGGGCAGGACTATTGGTGGTTCAGTCATGATAGTGCTCTGGTCAGATGTCAAATTACCAGATAAACCTGCCTGCAAGTACAGAAAGCCCACGGGACTGTTGACACCCCCATATCAGTCATCATCGTCTTCATCAGAGTCCATCACCCGCCGCCGGTTAAACTGACAACAAAACATTCATTCACTGCACGCTTACTGCATGTGTACTTGCATAAATTGAGTTTAGAAATGAGTAAAGCTTTCATTTTGAATTTTTATTTTCTTGAAATGCTTACCTTTACTGTGGTCTTCTTGTCTGTTTGTTGACTGACTTTTTCAAGGATTTCTATCAAACCAGCCTCTGTAATCTGGACATACAACAAAATACATAAAACACATTCAGAAACACATTACGAATGATGCTGCTTCAGTAAATTCTTACCTTTCCTCCAAGCTGTCCAAAGCGAGCCATCTGTATCAGGTAATTCTCCACAGCTTTTGCTTTATCTGGCTTTACAAGAGCCAAATTACTCACTAGAGTAAAGAAGAATCATAAATACTGCAGTGTTTAACAAAATATTGCCTGATTACCAAGTCACTGCTGACAAGAATGAAAATACATTGAAAAGGAAAGTTGATACATCATAATTATAAACACGTGATTTAATTAAAAAATAAGTGATTTCTTGTCAAAGGTTTGTTAATGAACTTACACCTGGCACGGGCGGACTGATCCAACACTTGAGCCAATATAGAATTCCTCATCTCTGCCTCTCTGTGAACAATCACAATGACAATACATTTCAAACATAGCCGCAAGTGGCAATTATCGGGCTCCAAGCACGTATGGACAGATGACCAAAATGATCAAATTTGACAGAATAGATCCTGTGGATACTTTGGACACGGCGGTTTTGGTGTCAACTGTTTTGGTGTCAGCTTTCAACTGCTTTAATCACAGCTGCATAATTAGGATTTTCTTAAGTTATTAGCGACCCTGCCAAACTGAAAAATGTATGACATTTTGCATGAGACTTGTCCATAGGGCTTTTCACGCTTAAAATCTTTAACCCATGGGTCATTCTAAACCCCGGGTAAACAGAATCCTGGGTTATCCTGTTTCTTGTTTCACACTGTTCATACTTTACCCTGGGTTAATAATTAATCCTGGGTATTCATGTTACGATGTTTCACACTGGAAATAAGTAAACTCAGAGTTAACCTTCTTATTTGCATATTTGCTGTGTCAATAACAATGATTGGACAAATACAGCTTGTGACGGACACGCAACCTGTCAGTTGAGCTACTCTTCTGTGGAAAGGTTGCCAAGCAAATCAGCTCAGTTTGTCTTTAGTCTTCTGAAATATGCCACGAAAACACTGAATATTGTCTTTTCATCACACCAGTTATCGCGTTTGCCATCACTGTTCGATACTTACCGGTTTCCCTCAGACGGAAAACGTAAAGGGGAAATGAGGTAAGCACTGTGAGGCATTATATGATTGGTTCTGAAACATTCTAACACGCATTGTTTCACATCGTATACCTTTGGCACCGCAATGCAGGGTTATCCCTGCATATGCAGTACTACCCCTGCTCCAGAGCACGGTTTCATAACCCTGTGTAAAAAGCGGTTACACGTTTCAAAATTACAAGTGTAAAACATTGGTTCACCTGGGGTTAAAAGTGGGGTTTTAAAAGATGTTAACCCGGGGTTAAGAGCAGTGTGAAAAGCCCTAAGTTATACTAAGATTTGTTACGTTTGAATATTGAGCTCACAAGATACAGATTAATTAGTCATAATGGCTCACATCCAAAAGCATATTGGCTTATATCTTCTGAATGACTAAAGGGATCAAAATTCTTTTGATAACTTTTTGTTAGGATGGTCTGTAGATGACGTATACCAAATTTAGTGTGAATCTGACAAACGGCCTAGGATGAGTTCAGAAGTTTTTTTTTCACACAAAAAAATAAAGTGATAGAAAAGTTCTCTTGCGGGAATTAAAATCTGCGAGTCCATATTATTTTGGGGCACTGAAGGATTCAGTGATTCAAAACTGTATTCAAGCCTTTACAGTTCTAGTGTTATTAGCAAAAACATGAATTAGCTTCTTATTAGGGATGGGCATTTTGGTCATTTTGTCTTCTCGAGTACTCTGACTAATTACTCATCGAGTACTCAAGGGGCAAAGACATGTACTTAATTGCATATATAATAATATGTCTGACAAACGTCTTTGGCTGCTGCATTGCGTCTTTTTGTTCCAGTGTATCGTCTATTCATTATTATAGGCTGTTATAAAATAATCTGTTACAAAATGTACAAAAGATTGCATAATCAAAATATAATGCATCATATTTTGTCATTATGTGAAGAGTTGCAGCCCAAGTCTGTTCTTCCTTCAGGTACCATAGTTAACCTATTTTCAGATCACGGTTGGCTTAACCGGAGATGCCATAACCATCGTGTTTTTAATATGCATATTAAGTTGAAGTTAAGTTTTGAAGACGCTGCATTCTGTTGTGTTTGAAACACTCGCCTGCTGTGTAAGCGTTGCTTCAGAGCGGTGAGTCCATTGTCACACACCTGGTGTGTGTGTGTTTGTGTGTGTGTGTGTGTGTGTGTGTGTGTGTGTGTGTGTTTGTGTGCGTGTCCCCAAGTGTTCGCTCCTGTGGGAAAAGCCGTGATGCTCCGTATTGTTGATACTGTGTTGATTCATGAAGCGTTCCACTCAACTCGAAGACTCGGAATTTCCACCATTCAACTGAGGAAAGTGTAACGTAATCAATCTCAAAATTAAAAATAAGCTCCCTCATTGAAACAATTGTGTTTCAGATAATTGTCACTGAATTTCAAATTAAGTGAAAAGTCACATCATGCATGATCACCATCGATCATCGTTTTCATGATCGATCATTGCTTCCACGTCTGAGTACCCGAGTACTCGAGTACTCGTGCCCATCCCTACTTATTATAGTGGCACCTTGTGGCCGATTCTCAAAAAAAATTATAAACAGCTTTGTCTAGAAACCCTGCTTGTGTATAATAAGTTTTAAGACAATCGGCGCTTGGACCCCTAACGAGCATGGCAGCTTAAAGTAACCAAACTTCTGTCAGAAATACAATGATTTGGCAATATAAAAAGTAGTTTCAAATTAATTCAAGAGACTGCATTTCCAACAATGGGTAAAATACATAAAAGTACTCTAAAATAATAATAAAACAACTGTTTCAAAACCATTAACATAAGATTTACTTTCATCTTCAACAGAAAAAACAAAACAAAACAAGTTTAATATGTGATTGCGGAGACTGACTCTACCTCTGTTTGGCCTCCTGCTGTCCTTGCTGCTCACTGGAAGGGTCCTAAAAGAGGGGATAAAATATCATTTTACAACCATTTAAATTCATTTTAATAAATCATTTCCATCCTATTCAAATAAGAGGTTTTAATTTAAATTGAAGAATCCAAATCATGGTACAATTAATACAATTCTGTTTCCTGTGTGAGTGCAGTACTGTTGCACATTAGATATATTGTGTAGAGCAGAACAAAGATAAAGCATGGTTTCTGATAGACAACAACAAAAGACTTCTTCCCATAACACAATCTATAACTTCTTAATAAGAACAACCATTATACAACAGTTAGTTACGGTCCTTGAATCTGATTGGACAAGAGGTAGTGGTGTAAAAATGTATCGATACATTGTGGTGCATTGATCTGTCAAAGAAATATCGATGCATCGATTATTGAATTTAAGAATCGATTATCATTACTATATTAATACCTTATGTGACCTTCTCATGCGAGATTGAAGGGAAAGCAAGCCAACTATGAAATAAAGTTTATGCTGCTGAGTTCACCCCGCAAACCTACATGATAAAATGAATGAATGGATGCTGCCGAGTTCGGCTTACTGTGTTTTTCAAAACTGTTTGCATCCTTTTGACCAAAGTTCATTGTTGTTGCCTTCTTCCCCAAATCACACTACTAATAGATAGTTGAATGTACACTCTTAGAAAAAAAAAGGTTCTTTAGGGTTCTATATAGACCCTTAGGCCCTTTCCCACCTACAGTCCTATACTTTTCCTTTAGTAACTTTCTAGGTGAGAACTCGTACGAGGAACGGGACACCCGAAGAGACTTTTCCCCTGTTGCATTCGCATTCATAGTTACCACTGTAGTGACGTCATCAAGTACCGACCAGTTTTCTTGGAATGTGCGATTCAATATCAACAACACGGAAATCAACAACACCGACAGAGGACGCCAGGATTGGAGTTACACTTTTGTTAGGGCTGTTTTACACAAACTTTGGCTTTGGTTTAAATAACGGCATTTTTGATGAATGGAACTCTAAAGGAAACTGGTCTCTGAACAGTTTAAAAAGCAACTTATTTCATCCTACCTCCTTATACAGTCTCCTGAAGGCAGCATTTTCCAGTTTTCGGACACAGTCTGTGTCTTCAGGTTACAGTTTTAGACTGGGCACGAGAGCTGTGTGTGCAGAGCTCTGTGATGCTGCAGCCAGTGTGAGAGATGAGATGAGCGGTCAGACGCAGCACACACTGAATTTAGTGGACGACATGTTCAAAATGCACTATAAACCTATTTATCAACACAATATTTTACAATAAAGGCTTTTATGACTCAACATTAAATACTGTACTGAAATACTCATTTACTTAAAGACGTCTTGATGCATGTTAACCACACAGTAACAGGCACGCAATACTTCCCTCATGTAAACTAGATGTCATGACGGTTTAGTGTATAACAGAGTTAAAATACCCACTCGATAAACAGCTGATTATTTATATCCAACATCCAAGTAAAAATTGTATGTAGTAATTCAGAAATCACTTTATTTTCTGTATAGTCACACATTACATACAGTACAGATGCGATGAAAACTCAAAACGTGCCTCCCAATAAAGTCAATCTCACACACACACACACACGTGTGAAATGGGTGATCCTCTTTGTATACTTTGTTGATTATGTTATTGCTGTTAAGGGAACTGTAAAATTAGTGCAATCCTCTGAGTAGCAGGCTAGCAGCTAAAAGTTTGTTTACAAATGGCAGCTGCGGACTCCTCTCCTTTCTCAAAGCTATTTGTGTGTCATAGGTTTTTGACCAATCACAGGCTGCAGCACCTCCCACAGTTCCTATACACCCCAAAAGTACCTACTCTAGAGTAGGAGCTAAAAATCCCCCTAAAACGGCTCAGAGGAACTATAGTTCCTCAGGTGCAAAAGTGATGAAAAATACTAGTCCCGGGGAAAAGTACCATAAACGGGCTTTAGTACTGCCAGTGGCAAAGGGCCTTCTTTACATAGCTTCAAAGAACCCTTTTTTGCCAGAAAGGTTCCATTTACAAAGACTTACCAAAAAGGAACCCTTTTTGCACAAAAGGGTTCTTAAGGCTGACAAATGCTTAATGTCAGTATGTATATGTATAATTCACATTATTAAATGTTTTATTTATAAATAGTTTGGGCTCATACACTACATTAATCTTGCATTTGCATTTCATACCGCAGAAAAATAAAACTCTTACAATTTACTTCTTCAGCTTTGGGTTTAATTAGAAAAGCATAAATTACAATTCTCTTTAAGTGGAAACGTTTATCTCAGTATCAACATACAGTCTACGGGACAGTCTATTCATGACAACAGATTAAATCATTTGTGTTTATCATTAACAGCAAATAACTTGAGCGTGCAGTGCTGGTTACTTTTTGTCCTATCGACATAGCACTAAGGTGCATTTAAGCTGCCCGCTAGCAGATGCGCAACTTGCGCAAGTGATCAAAACACACGAGCATCCTATTTCAAATTTCAACTGTCACGGAAAGTCGGCTGAGCTGAAAGTCTGAGAGGGCGATATAACCCTGGTAAGAGAAATAAATTAATTTGTTGATAAACTTTGTTACTTTTATTTATTTTGACCTAACTCCTTGTAATTTATGACTTACACATTTATTTTAATTAAGTATAAATGTCGACAAAACTGTTTCGTCCAGGTCAGCGATATTCTCCGCCAGGAAGTAAGTAATTTCACACTTGAATCACTAAAATCTCTTTAGTAATCCTAGTGACAGGTTATGTTCTAATTTACTTCTCTTTCCACCTAGAAATCATGCGGGAAAACGAAACAAGTTTCCAGCAGCACATCACAGCCAAACATTAAATGAAGCACATTGCACTGTCTGAAGAGAATGTCAAATGTCTAATGTCAGAAAAAGTGATGGAAATGTTTCAATTTCTCTACTTGTATTTGGTGTTTGTAGTTTTATTGTAATTTACAAAAATATAATAGTTATGTATTTTTTTATTGAAGATGCCATAATAATTTACCATAGGTTTTAGCAAAGATCTTCACCTAACTCAGAGCACTTCTGAAGTTCTGGCCATCAACATCATCATAGCCATGACATGTGGAAGTCAAAAGGGGACATTTAACTTCAAAACAATGTCATAAAAGGTATATCATTTCCCATTATTTCTCATTATTTTGTATAGCATCAAGGTTTTTTATGATATTAAAATGATCGCTTTCTGTTTGCTCTGGAGTGCAGCAATACTTATTTCTTCACACAGATAAAACACAACACTCCTCCTCTTCTTCATGTAAGTTTTAAGATGTAATTCTGAGAGATACCCTGTTTCATGTTTCTATTATAGGGATCAGCACATCCATCCTCAACCTAATCTTTCATATGGTGTCCAGACCCCTCAGTGCAGAGAGTCGACATCAAACTGATGACATGGGGATGGCTGAGGTGAAGTGAAGTTTAATTTGTTGTATCCAAAAGACCTCACTCAGTGTGTCAGACCAGTGGCAATAAAATGATTCTGTATCTGCCCCAGGGCTAAAATAGTTTAACAGATTTTCATAGGTCATTTGTGTTTATTTATTTATTTACTTTTCACTTAGTTTTGTACTTATTTTTTAATCTTACTTATGGTTATAAATTTAATTTATGGTTAATGTTAAATGATATATATTACTACTTTTAGACTTTTAGCTTATTATTACAAACATGTGGCTTTATTAAGTCAATTGTTATTACTACTGCATTATGAATTTTGTTATTTATTGCTTGTGTTGTTGTAAACAAACTATTAAATATGCTTTACTAAATAATACTTAAATGTGTTTTATATGGTTATTTCACTTTCTGATATAGTATCTATACAAACTATTTAATTCACGTTTACATGAAACGTTCTTCTGGTAATAAAACAAAAACAAAATTTAAAATAAACAAAAACCAGAGGGCCTGGGTAGCTCAGCGAGTATTGACAATGACTATCACACCTGGAGTCACGAGTTTGAATCCAGGGCGTGCTGAGTGACTCCAGCCAGGTCTACTAAGCAACTAAATTGGCCCGGTTGCTAGGGAAGGGTAGAGTCACATTGGGTAACCTCCTCGTGGTCGCGATTAGTGGTTCTCGCTCTCAATAGGGTGTGTGGTAAGTTGTGCGTGGATTGCGGAGAATAGTGTGAGCCTCCACATGCTGTGAGTCTCCGCAGTGTCATGCACAACGAGCCACGTGATAAGATGGGTGGATTGACGGTCTCAGACGAGGAGGCAACTGAGACTTCCGCCACCCGAATTGAGGTAACCGCACCACCACTAGGACCTACTAAGTAGTGGGAATTGGGCATTCCAAATTGGGAGAAAAGGGGATACCAAAAACCAAATGTTATGATTCCATGTTGGGAACCCCTAAAATGTTCTACACAGAACATTTTTGGAGTTCCAAATATGAAGTGATCAATAGAACCCTTTTGGGTTCTATATGGAAACTTTTTTTCTAAGAGTGTAGGCCTATAGCGATTATTAAATAATCATCTGACCTTGGTTAATTGAGATAACCGCTATTATCGTGCACTTCAAATTCCAATCACATTTTAATGCCCAAATAAGGGAATTCTAAGTATATATAAAATGCCATGACAACAGTGCGTTTGTGTGTCATTCAGCTGAACTCCGAGCATCACTGAGCCACACCGCGGATGTCAACCAGATCAGCTCCTGTCCAGAAGAGTGCATGAAGCGCTTCAAGCATTCTGATACGTGTGCCGTTAGCAGAGGCTCACGCCAAACTCCCGCAAAAATATAAATGAACAAATATAAACACTGAGAGTGAACACAAAGAGCTCTGGTTTCATTTAAAAAATCGTGTAATGGCAAATGTTCCTGGTCATAACGAGTTCTCAGTGTTAATGACACGCAGTGAAACAGAGACGACGACGCACACTTACTCTATTTTTGTGGAGTGATAAAATTATGAAACAAATCTCAAAGGTTCGAGAAAAGGGCTTGTGGGTTTAATCAAACAGCATTAAAATAAAGTGAAGAATTTAGGACAGAAATGCTTTACAATTGCTTAATATAATATTATATAGTATTATATAATATAAATACTAAAAAGAAATATTTTGTATTATTTTTGAATAAAAAAAAAAAGAATTTTTAATGAGTTCCAAAAACAACAGTGTAAATGTAAATTGACCAAAACTAAAGTTGACCAAAAAGAGACACTTTAATATTTAGAAATATTTAGATATTTAAAAAAATATATTTTTGTCATTCATAGTTTTAAAGCCTTAAAAGAAAATCATACCTCACTATTTTTTTTATTTGATTTATTTGAATTTAAATAGTACAAATAAATTCTTAATATGTATGAAGCACACAAGCACCTTAAGAAATATGACAATTTATATGACAATCTTGAAAGCCCTAAGAGAGACAATTAATCATCATAGCCTTCAAACAGACAATTGTCATAATCACAATTATTTGTTTAACAATTAATCGTCAGCCAAATTTCATAATCATGACAGCCCTAGTTGAATGTGTTTGTGGCATTCCAAACTAATGTGTAAGATCAGTGTAGACGTGTAAGATCAGCTAGATTTGTGAATTTTCATTCATCCCTGTGACATTAAAGATTTGAGCCAGCACACACAAAAGACCATCTTGTGTGTGCTATGAGACAGTTGAGCTGATGTTGACATTGTCTTATCAGTAAGTGTGCAAATTTCTTTGAAGTCATCCGGAATGGTCCCTCACTCCATGATCACTCGGATTACTACTACACAATCCAACTTTTTCACAGGCAGCAAAATTACCCATGTTCTTCCAATGCGGATGCAGCAGACTTCCGCTTCGCAACTTATTCCCATTAACAAGCGCTATAATATCACTAATAACAGTCGAAAACGAGTGAACAGTCTGTATTTACTTAACGTAAATCCCTTTCTCACTATTGTCTGCGTATGAGAGAATCCATGTATATGATGCGCTAGATTTCACTGCGTTTCTTGTTGTGCACTTCGATATGAAAACAGCCAAATCGCGGACATTTTGGGAATCTAGAAATCCGACTGGATGCTTTTAAGGTTCGAAACAGAGGAAACATCCGTGAAGAGAGGACGTATGGTCATAATAGGTTCAATTTAAAAATCTGCAGATTTGAGGCACCTACCTTTGCATTATTTCTGCATTAACAAGTGCCGCCTTCTCACACACTCTGCCGAGAACAACTCGGTCTCTCCCTCATTCACATACACTCACAGCACGACATGAGATATGAACTTCATAAAGATGATTAACAAAAAGGCTTGGTTTAAATGTTTTTCATCTTTGTTATCTTCCAAAATGACTGATCGTATTTGGAATTATCTGTCAATGTTTAAAAAAAAAAAAAGGCAAGTGATGGAGAAATAGTTTAATGCAACCTCTGCTTATTACATCTGGTTTGACTCTGAATGTTTCAGCATTGGCAGCTTTGGGGGGCTTATCGTTGTGGTATTCATTTTACAGTAGTTTTTAAGCCACCTGTAGTTGTTATAACACCCTATAACAGCATATATTCATCCAGACCCTTTGCCACTCGCAGTCACCAGTAACGTTAGTCTAGCTGATAACAACAACTAAGCAGAAGTGTGGAGCATCAGAGAGGAAGTCTCTCACCGTAATAGCGCTGCCCATGGAGAAGTCAGGAATAAGGTGGATAACAAAAAAATAGAGTTTAACAGCTTCAGCATTACTGCCGATCACAGCTGAGAGTCACAACAGACAGAGAAATCAAACACGCTCAGGGTGCCTACATGAGACAAGTTTCCGTGTTGGGAGAAGACGTAAACTTTCAAATACAAAACTAAGAGTTCTTTAAGAAATACAGTGCATCCGGAAAGTATCCACAGCGCTTCACTTTTTCCACATTTTGTTATGTTACAGCCTTATTCCAAAATTTATTACATTCATTATTTTCCTCAAAATTCTACAAAAAATACCCCATAATCACAATGTGAAAGAAGTTTGTTTGAAATCTTTGCAAATTTATTAAAAATAAAAAACTGGAAAAAAAAATAAATAAAAAAAAAATAAAAAAAAAATCACATGTACATAAGTATTCACAGCCTTTGCTCAATACATTGTTGAAGCACCTTTGGCACCAATTACAGCCTCAAGTCTTTTTGAGTATGATGCTACAAGCTTGGCACACCTATTTTTAGGCAGTTTCTCCCATTCTTCTTTGCAGGACCTCTCAAGCTCCATCAGGTTGGATGGGGAGCGTCAGTGCACAGCCATTTTCAGATCTCTCCAGAGATGTTCAATCGGGTTCAAGTCTGGGCTCTGGCTGGGCCACTCAAGGACATTCACAGAGTTGTCCCGTAGCCACTCCTTTGTTATCTTGGCTGTGTGCTTAGGGTCATTGTGCTGTTGGAATATAAACCTTCGCCCCAGTCCAGAGCGCTCTGGAGCAGGTTTTCATCAAGGATGTCTCTGTACATTGCTGCATTCATCTTTCCCTCAATCCTGACTAGTCTCCCAGTTCCTGCCGCTGAAAAACATCCCCACAGCATGATGCTGCCACCACCATGCTTCACTGTAGGGATGGTATTGGCCAGGTGATGAGCAGTGCCTGGTTTCCTCCAGACATGACGCTTGCCATTCAGGTCAAAGAGTTCAATCTTTGTTTCTCATGGTCTGAGAGTCCTTCAGGTGCCTTTTGGCAAACTCCAGGCGGGCTGTCATGTGCCTTTTACTGAGGAGTGGCTTCCGTCTGGCCACTCTACCATACAGGCCTGATTGGTGGAGTGCTGCAGAGATGGTTGTTCTTCTGGAAGTTTCTCCTCTCTCCACAGAGAAATGCTGGAGCTCAGTCAGAGTGACCATTGGGTTCTTGGTCACCTCCCTGACTAAGGCCCTTCTCCCCCGATCGCTCAGTTTGGCCAGGCAGCCAGCTCTAGGAAGAGTCCTGGTGGTTCCAAACTTCTTCCATTTACGGATGATGGAGGCCACTGTGCTCATTGGGACCTTCAATGCTGCAGAAATTTTTCTGTACCCTTCCCCAGATCTGTGCCTCGATACAATCCTGTCTCGGAGGTCTACAGACAATTCCTTGGACTTCTTGGCTAGGTTTGTGCTCTGACATGCACCGTTAACTGTGGGACCTTATATAGACAGGTGTGTGCCTTTCCAAATCATGTCCAATCAACTGAATTTACCACATGTGGACTCCAATCAAGTTGTAGAAACATCTCAAGGATGATCAGTGGAAACAGGATGCACCTGAGCTCAATTTTGAGTGTCATGGCAAAGGCTGTGAATACTTATGTACATGTGATTTTTCGTTTTTTTATTTTTAATAAATTTGCAAAGATTTCAAACAAACTTCTTTCACGTTGTCATTATGGGGTATTGTTTGTAGAAGTTTGAGGAAAATAATGAATTTAATACATTTTGGAATAAGGCTGTAACATAACAAAATGTGGAAAAAGTGAAGCGCTGTGAATACTTTCCGGATGCACTGTACACAAGAATGAAAACTGGCATCCTACATGTTTCCTCTCAGACAAAATAACACTTGAAAGTGAGAGAAATACTCGTAGGATAACCACCACACTACAGCTGAGGAATAGAGTTAAACTGTCAGCTGAACAGCTGTCAGTTCTTATTTTTTTCACTTGTTCATTGAACTGTGGTATGAAAGCAGTATCACACTCGTAATCATGCTGTATTATCCATCGATCAGCATGGCTGTGATTAGGCTACCTACGGCTAATATCTGGACATACAGCATTCTTTCTTGTGTGACATTGCTTTAGCAGCACAATGATTTTGGAGTCATGTAGAAAATATTTAGCATAATAAAATAAATGCCTTTTTATCCCTTTTTCCTTTGTCACATGAAACATAAGATCTATTCACTGTAAAAAAAAAAAAAAAACAAAACGTAATTTTAACGGTAAAAGACTGTAAAAATGCTGCATTAAAAAACTTTAATTGGTAAACTGATAGTTCCCTTAAAAAGAAAAAAGGGTAAAAAATTATATTTAAAAAGACAATACATGTAATTTTACAGTAAAATTTTTTATTTTCTGTATAATTAACAGTAAAAATTTATTATGTTTAACAAGAGAATACATGTAAATTACGGTAAAAAAACAATAATCAGGCGTTCCCAGAATTCCCTGCATTACCCATCACATTTCATTATATTTTATGGGAATAGTGTTTCTTCTTATTTTTAATATCGGTTATTTACATTGGGGTGTTCTGTGTTATATTTGATGTAGTTTAATTAATGTTTATTACATTATTTTAATTTCACATGTGTTACCCTGATGGTGTTTAGTGTTTGTGTGAGTGACACTGAGTCTCTACATGTTTACTGGTCATTGCTCTTGGAAATGCCACTACTGATGAACTTCATGTCATCATGTGCCTATCTGTAAATACTACAGTGATTAACAATACATTATAAAGTGAAAAGCAGATTTTTAGTTTCAGGTTAATATATCAAGTTTATTTTTTAATAATATAAACGATCGTAATGCACCGTAAAATATACAAACATCAAATTTACAACCTGTAAAGCCTGAAACGTGGTTACCGTATTTTTTACGGTGAACTTCTGGCAACCAGAACCACAGCGGCCAGTTTTTTACCATAAATTTAACAGGATTTTTTACACAGTGTTCTTAATGTTAATGAGGTATTTAATAATGATTGTTTTTCTGCAATAACCCCCGTCTGCAGCATACGGATGTACAGAAAGAAAAAAGCATAGCACAAAATCAAGCCAAACTAAAGAAAAATCAATGATCTTTGGTATCAGTATTACTCTATGCACATTTTCACTACATCAATTTACAAACTAAAGCATGAATTGAATGTCTGACTATTACTGTGATATCTTGAGAAAAGAAAATGTTGTACCCCACGTTTCACACTAAATGTAACTGTGACAGGTAATGAATTGCTCCAGAGTATTATTTATTAAAGTATATTCCATAAAAGAATATTCTGGGTTAAATACAAGTTAAGCTTGATCAACAGCATTTGTGGCATAATGTCATTTACTACAAAAAAAATAATAATTATAATAAAAAAATATATAATAATTATTATAACAATAATAATAAATATGAAAATCTGACTTTTTATTATATGTGTATATATATATATATATATATATATACATACATACATACATATATACACACACACACACACACACACACATACACAGTACTGTGCAAAAGTTAGGCACTTAAGATGATTCACAAAAGCATTTGTCTTAAGATGATTATTTATATCTTCAGCTTTAGTGTGCCAATAGGATAAATACAGACTCCCAAACATTACTTTTGCAAATTATTAGAATAGAAGAACAGGGAGCCCTGCAACATGTGTCATGGCCCCCACAAAACCCCCTACTGAACATCGAGTCAGTCTGAGATTACATAAAGAGACAGAAGCAATTGAGATAGTCTAAACAGATAGAAGAACTGTGGTGAATTCTCCAAGAAGCTTGGAACATCCTATCTGCCAACAACCAAGAAAAACTGTGTCCAGGTGTACCTAGGAGAATTGGTGCTGTTTTAAAGGCAAAGGTGGCCACACCAAATATTGATTTAGTTTTTGTATGTTTACTGGACTTTGTATGATGTTAATTGATAAAATAAAACTATTTATGGCATTATTTTGAAGACATCCTCACTATGCAACATTTTTCACAAGTGCCTAAAAATGTGCACAGTTCTGTGTGTGTGTATATATATAAGAAAAAATCTGTGTTACAGTGAGACATTTACAATGGAAGTCAATGGGGTGAATCGTAAATGTTAGAATACTGTTTCAAAAGTATAGACACAAGACACAATGTGTGTGTTAATGATTTTAGTGTGATGAAATTACTTACTAACCTTTTCCTTTTAAAGTTATATCCAAGTTTACAACTTCATTGCCATTACGATGTAGCGCCGTAAACCCTAAAACTTTACAGCTCAAATAATAAACATGTTTAACAGAAGAATTAATGTAAGTGTTTTTATAAAATAAGCTTCACATTTGTCTTTAATCCCTCTAAAAATGGACCCCATTGACTTCCATTGTAAGTGCCTCACTGGATCCTCAATCAATATTATGCCATAAATGTTGTTGACTGAGCTTAACTTGTATTGAACTCGGAATATTCCTTAAAAATGTAATTAAAGGTGCAGAAAAAGCAGTTGTTGATTTTTAGGGGTAATATTTCAGGGGGTGGGGCTGGCACTAAATATAACTGCTAACTAAAGTCAAGTCCACAAATAATATAACACTTAAATCATGAAAATAAGTGCCTAGAAGTGAATGTGTGCGTTATGAAGCTCTGTGGCCCATCAACGTCCATTTATAGAAAATAAAATATGATGTTATTACACCATTCAACATTCAATTAGCTGTATGGCTAAAATGTGTTGATGGCTCAATAGTTAAACAGACCAGCATGTGGATGAGACGCATGTTCAGACGGGTTTCACAGCAGTTACAGACACCATGGATGCGCTTATATTTCATTGATATCGCATGGCTTGATATTTGCTGATGAATATATATGGCTAGAAATATAAAGAGAGCGATTCTTCTGATTGATTCTGACTCTGTTTCTCT